>NC_073312.1:20307354-20976104 GCF_027595985.1 Sorex araneus
AAGAAAAGGGGACATGGGACAGATAATTCAAAAAACATACAAAGATGGCCAACAGGCTCAAGAAAAAAGTGTTCATTTTCACTTTGCAGTAAAACACCAGTGAGGTACTACACCCATGAGAATGGTCTAAAAAGCGAACATTAAAAAGGGCAAAATGAAAGTCACATTTTTCATTAAAAATAAAATAGATAAGGATTGTAGCATATTCATGTAAGTAAAATTGTAATATCAAGAATAAGTCAAATATATCTACATATAAATGGATAAATTTTACCAAAAAATAGTGAAAAAAAAAAAACAGACACAAAAGTTAAATTTCTATGTGTTTTTTAAGGTCACATAAAATAAACAAACTTAAGTCTTAAGTGAAAACAGTGGTGTGGACAGCATTCAGAGGTGCTGACAACGTTATGTGATGATCTTAGAATAGATACAGAAAACTAATCATTAATGCATAAAACTTTCAAGTAAAGACATTATCTGACCCACAGCTTAATAATTAGTGTGACAAAAGAATAACTGCCTCTTTCTTCAGTTTCCTAGAGAATATGATGCAAAAAAACTAATTTCCCCCCAAAGGTTATGTATCTAATAATAATTTAACAATACAAAAAAATGAACCCTATATAACCACCCTATATTTTTACCGTGACACATTTAAAGGATGTACTTAATTAAAAGGAGTATTAAAATCATATTTAGATATTGTTAAATAGAAACAATTTCTATTGTTAAATAGAAAATAGATCTCTCTAAAAGATTTAAATTTACATTTTTCATGTTAAATTATCTTTTAGTTTGTAGATAGATAGATAGATACATAGAAGAACTATTTTCTTTCAAGTAATAGTTCATTCAGTAACCATGATTTATGTTTAATAATTAGTTTGCTTTTGAAAATAATGAAAAATACAACTTTATAGATAAATAATTGACTCAGTCATAATTAGGAAAATAGTGATGAATCACATTTCTCTTTTACTTGATATCTTCAACATAAAACCTGAAGAAAATCGCTAGCTTTTTGTTGCTAAAAATTTTGTATCAAAGTAACTTTAATGTTAGCATTCAGATCCAGCACCATTTAAAGAGACATAGCAATAAAAGTTTTCACAGCACTTTTAAAGGATGTAGGATGAGGAAGATTGATTTCCTACATTAGGCAGAGAAAACTAAAATCCCCCAAGGAAATGCTTAGCATGAATAAAAAAGCAGAGAACATTAACAGTTTCTGTGGGCCCTGCATATTTTACCGTTTTTCTATTTCATATAATGACCATTGAAAACACAGTACCTTCATACACATTTGAAATAAAGTTTGTGTCTATCTTCATTGGGTAAAGTGAGTAAAGTAACAAATACAACTGGCTTTTAAATTAACTCACATCATTAAAACTGATGAATGCTATATCACTAATGACAGACACTCAGAAATTTGATAGAAGTTTGAATACTTCATTTGAAGCGATTGATTCAGCATCATGGTGTTGAAATCCGCACAGCAACAGGAATTTGAATACTGATGTTATAATTTGTTGAACAGATGAGTATTTTGTGTCATACATAAAAATAGTCTTTTCCCTGAAATCTATTATAGAGACCTATGATGAACTACAAAGTAAAATATTGTGAAATTTTAAAAGTGAGTGTTAAGAATTAATTAGTTCTAAAAGAACAACATAGAGCTTTCTGTATGGGTCACATTAACAGAGAGATTTTTCCCTAGAGTTTTTTAGAAATAATATTCTTGTATATAGAAAGGCCAGGGGAAAAGGTTTGAAAAGTAATTTTTTTTATCTGATTTGATATATAAATTTAAATATATGCATAACTTAGAGTATATACATATTGTTTTATTTTATTACACCTCTATATTATTTTTCTATATGTATTTGATAACATTTGGGAAATGTAATCAATTCAGATTTTATTCAAGAAAGAATCAAATTAAGTGAATTTCAGCTTCCTTCTATTTAATACAACTTTCCATACCACCAACAGTTCTGAAAAATGTAAATCTGAAGATGCATGTCTCTGAAACTTTTCTTTAATAGAACAAGGCTACATGCGCTTTAGTATTTCTGATATTCTGAGGGACTTTGAATGAGGCAATGTCAAGAAATGAATAGGATATGAAATAATAAAGTGAATTTAATTCCAGCATAAAAGTATTAAGCACACCAAACAATCAAAGTTATACTGAGAAATAATAAAGTAGAATATTTACTATTTTTATTATTTAACTTGAAATATATTATAAACTTATAGAAATAAAAACTGCATGTTTTTTTTTGTTCTGCGGGTAGACACCAATTGATTCTAACAAAGGGTTAGAATCTAGTACCAAGGACAAGTCCACAGATCTATGTATGATCAACTGATTTTCAACAAAGAAGTTGAGTACATGAAGTAAAGAGAGCTCTTCACAAATGGTGCAAAAAGTGGATAACCCATATAAAACAAACAAACAATAACAACAAAACCCAAAATACAACAAAGCTGGATTCATATCTCATACTTTACAGCGGAGTAAGTTCAAAGTGCTTTATAGGCCCTGAGATAAAAATAGAATTCATTTAGTAAATTGAGGAAAACATAGGAAGAACACTCTAAGATTTGAACCTCAAAGTTGTTTTTTTTGTGATATTTTGTGATATCCAGTGACAAAGACAACAAAAATCAAAAATCAACAGATGGGTATACATCAAATTAAAGAGTTTCCATATGGCAAAAACAAAAAGAAAGTATAAAATGCACAGACTAAAACTAAAGATACCTAACAGAATGAGGGGTGAAATTATTTGCACTCAGCACTTCAGATAAATGTGTAATGTATAAGATATATAAAGAACTCACAGCAATAATAACAAAATATCTAATAACAAATGGGAGGGGAATTGATCAGACATTTCTATGAGGAAGAAACTTGGTGACTCCAAATAAGCACATGAAAAAGTGCTCAGCAATACTTACTATCAGGAAATTTCAAATCAAGACAAGGAGATATTTCACGCCAGTGCGAATGACACACATCATAAAATTGTATCTCTGTTTTGTGTGGATTTGGTGAAAAGGGGATTCTCTTTCATTACTGGTGGGAATGTTGTCTGGTTTAACCCTTTTAGAAACTTTTTGGAAATTTCTTACAAAGTAATAATGGAGTTGTCCTGTGATATAGCAGTTCCATTTCTTGATGTCTACCTGCACGACATAAGACATTCATTCTTACACAGACAGACAGACAGACAGACAGACACACACACACACACACACACACACACACATACACACCAATATACATAGCAGCACTTATCATAATATCTAGGATATGGAATCAACTTAGGTGTATAATGATAGTTGAGTGGATAATGAAGATGTGGTATGTAAGCACAATAAATAGGGTACTAAACAGCTACAAGGAAGAATGAAGGCATGCCATTACCTGTAACTTAATGGAACTGAAAAATATATTATGTTAAGCAAAGAAAATGAGAAGAAACACAAATTCCTGATGATATCACTTATCTGTTGTAGGATAACATAGCCTCAGTAGTTTAGGTTTATTGGGTTACTCCCATTACAGTGCTCCTATTCCTCTTTGTTTATTTGTAGCTTCTTTCTTAGTGTTCTGTTGACTTGTAAATAATGTTTTTCTCTTCTCCTTGAGTCCTTTGCATAGTTTATTCAGAGCAAGTCCTTTTTGTATGGACACAGGAAGACTTAAGAAATGTTATGCTTTTGTAACCCGGGAGTCATTTGACTCTACATGATATTTTCCTCCAGGGCATCTGTTCTCTTGACCTAAGCCTCAGCTGCCCTTACTTCCTAGCACCCCCAAAGCATGGTCCCGACGAGGGATGAGACGGACCCAGGGCAAGCGGTGAGTTGTGTGCTACCCTGGCATCGAGATGGGCCTGGCCAAAGTGCCTAATGCTTAACTATAAGTTAAGAGCTTGATCATGGACAAATGCTGTCATGATCCAAACAGTGATACTAGATTTGGACCCTGCTAGGGTGAGGAATGATTAATCTGGCCTGAGTGCTGTGGTCTGAGCCTGTGGCAAGATGTTGCCAGGAGAGCTGCCTTGCAGGCCTCAATGTATCCCTTGCTATGTCCATACAAAAATAACTAGTATTGAGATGTTAATAAGTTCCTGGACTAAGGAAAAGAAAAAAACCTTTAAGAGTGAGGAAGGGCTTTGGAGTGCCGTGCCCTCAGGAAGGGCTTTCTTATGTTGATTTGGCTACCTGGCTGGTTGTAGCCTAGAGGGCAAGGTGGGAGAGAGAAGGAGGAGGAGAGAGAGAAGCCAGAGAGAAGCAGAGTTGAGCAGTAATCCAGAGAGAGGCCAGAGCTGGGAGTGCGGGAGATGAGAAAGTTTGAAGATTGAATAAACGGTAACTAATCAGCAACCAGCTTGGTCCTCGTTTTTCCTTCGCCTGTCCTTGACCACCGGCCGTCCTGATCCAGTCCACACACTGCGGTTCCAGAGCACCGAACGCGGGTGGTGAGACACAGCCACCCGGAGAGCCCGCGAGTGCACTTGCCCCTCGGCGTGCTTTAGTTTTTTACAATCTGTGGTTTATAGAAAAACAGGACATGGAATGCAAAGTATCAGATGAGATGCATAGATTACTCTGGTCCCTAAATTATAAAACTGGGAAGATTAAAAAAGGAAAGCAACTTAGGGAAAAAAATAGAAAGAGCTGGACAGGAGCCGGTAGCAAGTACCTCAACTTATTTGAAGTATAGAGGTATGTTATCTCTCTCTCTCTCTGTATCTCTCTCCCTCCTTTTCTCTTTCTCTCTCTCTCTCTCTCTCTCTCTCTCTCTCTCTCTCTCTCTCTCTCTCTCTCTCTCACACACACACACACACACACACACATACACACACAGAACTGAAAGCATGAAATTCACAGGTACAACAACCAAACTTAAAAATATACCTGTCAAGGAAGGAGGTTCAGGTGAGAGGAAAATTGACACTGGTGAGGGATTGGTACTGAAAACAATTGTATGCCTGAAACTCAACTATAAATAACTTTGTAAATTATGGCACATAAACACTTCTTTTTAAAAAAGAAAAAAATTATTCTCAAAATAATCCTTTCATAATATTCTTTATTCGCCCAGATATCAGGAAACTTTGACATGATGTTACCACAATTTCTCTCTTCACTTTATCTAAATAATTTTGACACTATAAGCTGGGGTTTCGAAAGATTTCTGGGGATCCTAAACAAACCATGTTCACAGGAAAATAAACCCAAGAGCCATTACAGGAGGAAAGAGATTCATGCTGCACCCAGCAGGTTATTGCTGGTTATATATACCGTTCATTTAGAAAATGCGTACTACATTTCAGTTTGGCCAGACAGGTAGTATAGATGGAATTTTGACAAGAAGGCTAATTAATATTGAATTTGTTACTGTTCAGGAATGAATACTGAAGACTATAGTTGAAGGACTTGGGCTAGATTGTACACACAAGGAAGAAGAAAAGAGAAAAGGAAAGAGATGGAATGATTTTGAGCTTCAAGTTTGGAAGAGCCCAGACTGAGCTTGGCTTCTTGCTTTAGCTCTCATTTGGCTTTCAACACTTCACATATTTTGTTTAAGCTCCAGGATTTTATTTTCCATCCAGTATTTGGCTTATTTTCACATGATTATTATGAGATTTAAAATGAAATAACAATAGTAATAAGAAACCCATACTACAGTATTTAATGATTATACATTTTACATGATGATCATAGCCTCAGGCGAATATTATGATCTTTCACATCATTATTTTTATTAGGGTGCGACTTTGATTTTTAAGCCAGCTATGCTTTTATGTTTTCAATACTAGTTAGACAAAAACTCCCTGGTTCTCCAGACCCTCATTTCTTGCCTCAAAAATGACAGAAATGGATCAACTGGTCTCCAGAGAGCCATCTAACTCAAACAATCTATGACTTGGTCCACTTTTATGGCCTGCACTTCAACACCAACTATATAGACATATTCGCATTGAGTTCCAAATTGGGAGACTTTATGCAGGAAATAGGAATGGATAAAGTCCAAAAAATAATTACATGGAGAACATAATGATAGGAAAGGTCCATAAAAATCCTGCCTATTTCCAAAGTCTGTTTTTACACTTATGCATTCCCCACGAGACTGCCCCAAATGCAATTTAGAGAGACACTGAATTGGATTCAGAAACTGGAGTGTTTTATGAATTTTTTGTCTCTAAGTGACATATGCCTTTCTGCAAAATCAGAAAATAGATTTGTTCAGTGCATAGAGTGGACTATTACTGATGTAATTGGGTAAGGCTGGCAAAATATGTTCGGTTTTAGTTGATGACACTGAATAAATCTCCTGTCAGGAATAAATTGAGTATTCATGGAAGCCTTGATGTACCTATGAACACAGACAAGCACAGAAATATGAGAGCTTGATCAGATTTTCTTATATGGATCCAAAGGCATTATGAAAATTGACTCAAATTTTGGGGGAAATGCAACTGTTAAATATTGCGGCATGCAAGACAACAGCAGTTTTCTAAAGATGAAAAGATACTCCTTTGGAACTATGTGGATGTATGAATCTCCGTGCAATACTATGATCCAGAAGTTTACTACTGTTACTTATTTACTTTGAATGTCATATTAATGCCAGCTGTGCTTAGGGTTTACTCCCGGCTCTGTGTGCAGGGATAACTCCTTACAGGGGTCAGCATTATATGCTTTACTTTCTCTCTGGATTTTTAGCTTCTTCCTCATTCCATGAAAGTCATGTTCTAGAAACTTATATTTCTTCTAAGTTATATTTGTTGTTATATAATCATATAGAGGCATGGTACACAGTTGCAGTGTCTTGTTTTCACTTCTTAAATTCAGTATTTTAACTGTTCTTTTCTTATTCTATGGATATGTTTGTCATTAAGATTTTCTTAAACACGGACTACAGTTACATTGATTATTTTATTTCAACTTCAAAAATTCAGTATTCTTTGTAAGGTGGTTCTGTTGGCAATAAGTTTTCTATGTCTGTTTTCTGAAAGAGTCTTTATTTCTACCTCAGTTTTTCAAGGATACTTTCAACTGTAGAGTACTTTAGGGCAGGAGATTTGTTTGTTCTTCAGCACTCTGAATGTATTATCTCACTCTATCCGGAACTACAAAATCTCTTCTGAGATCTGTTGATAGCCTAATGAGGCTGCTTGCAAGTTAGACTTGTTCTCCCTTTAGACGACTTGCATTTACTCTTTGCTTTTGTTTTTTGACAGTTTTCTGATACTGTGTCTTGGATATGTTACTTTGAATAAAGTAATGGAGTGATCAATTAGCTCCATACATATTTATGTTTAAATATATTCTTAGGTTTGCAAATTTCTTAGTCTTTAAATAAACTCTATGTTTATTCCTAGCTTTCTTCCCTTTCTACAGCTTCAGTAATTCGGGTATTCTTCTATTAATTTTGCATTGTTATCAAGAGTGTTTCTTTATTCCTTTCATACTTTTGATGGCATATTATTGTTTTCTTTATTTCCTTGAATTCTCTTTGATTTTCTGTTGTTCACTAAATTTCCCTATTTTTCAATTCTTTATTGAGATAACATGGAAAATGATTGTGCTCTTTTTGTGATGTCACATTATCTTGATTTTTTTAAATTCATAGAATTATGCATAGCTGTTTGCTGATTTGCAGTAGCAGTCACCTGCTTCAGTTGTTACTAATTACCTTCCTGGAGAAATAACTTTCATTGCTACTCCTATAGGGCGAAATTTCCCAGACACTGGAGGGATACAGTTGCTCCAGGCTTCTTGCTTCCTCTTCCACAATTCTTTAGCTTGTGTAGCTTTTCTTTGTACTATAAGGTACCATGCCCTTAGTCAATAGCCTCTCCTGTTTCATTGAATTTGGCACTGTAGCTCAAGTTGTGGTTACTCCTTCCCCACAGATCCTGGAATGCTTCTTGAATATAACTTTCTAGATTTTTGCTGAATTTTCCTCTAATCATGACTCTAAAGACTAGGTGTAGCAAAACTGCTTCTAAATTGTGGTTTTGTTGGCTTAGCCTAGAATTATTGTACTGCTGGGGTCAAAGCAATAGTAGGCAAGGCAGACGACCAGAGCTCAATTCCAGTCACCCCAGATTGTCTTCTGAGCTCAGCTGCATATTTCCTGAGTGCCAGGAATAAGCCATGAGCATGGAGAGGTGTGACACCCCCCTGAAAAAAAAAATAATGAATGAATGTATGGGAAGTGCCTGTGGGTCGGTTAGATGTATTCATTTATAAAGTCCCCTCATGGTTATTCTTACACACACACACACACACACACACACACACACACACACACACACACACACACACACACACACACACACACACCCCTTGTTGACAGGCTTTCTGATGAAGTCCAGTTTGCAGAATGACCCAACTCTCTTAATCTGCTTTCTACTCCTGATCATGAAGATCCTGATTTAATACACTTGACATTGTGACAGAAAAATGAACCTCTGTGGCAGCAACTCACACAGTTTGGTAAGACAGGCACTTACTCACTGTTCTTTTCCCTCAGTGGAAGGAAATAATGAGCCATGATAAGGATGAAGCTGGCTATGCTAAAGTGTTCCTTTTACCCTCTCCTATGAATGCAAACTTGTATATTGCTTTTTGCTGGTGTTATTTTTTCCCCTGGCTAACAGAATGTTGCAACTTCTCTGGAGTTCTATAAAAGCTCTCTTGTGACTACCCAATTAGTATTCTGCAGATGTTCCTAAGCTGCATCTGAGCCAGTCTAGAACCAGTGGACAGTCTCATGCAGATTCCACCACAATTGCTGAGGTCTCTCTGCCAACACCTGATGTAAAGATAGGTAACACATTTTAGATGTCTTGAGATATAGTGAGTAGTCTATATTTTCAACAGAGGTTAGTGTGTTTGTGGACCAATGCTGAATTTTTGTCAGTGAGTCAAAATCCAGGATTGTGTCATGCTGCCATGATTCTACCATCCACATGTTTCTTTCCATCTTTAACAGAGTTGTGCAGTTTTATGATAAAGAAATGACTCCTCTTTTCACTACAGTTCTATCTGTGTAACTTATATTTTGTTGATTTTCTTTTTGCAATTAGTTCTTTTCTTTGTTTGCTTTTTTGAATCACTCCTGGCTATGCTCAGGGCTTATTTCTGCGCTGTCCTCAGGGATTATATACAATGCTTGGATTAAACCAGGGTCATCCACATGAAAGTAGGAAATCTTACCTCCTGTACCTGGCCCCACAACTAATATGTTTATATTTTCTACTCCAACAACCTGTTATTAAGATAGAGAAAAACAATTATTTTCGTGATGAATTCAAAAATTCCAACTCTGCTAAATTTCTTTATTAGTTCTTACATTTCCTTTTTAGAAGGGTTATATTATGTGAAACTGTAGGAAGTTTTCCAAGGTTTGACTTTCTTTTAACTGTGCATATTTCATTTAATCTTGCTTTTGTTTTTCTTAATGATATGGCTAGTACCTCCAATATATATTTAGTAATGGCACATTAGATTGCTCTTGCATTTTGATTTTTTTTTGGGGGGTGTATGTTTGTGGGGGAGTATTGGAGGAGTCACCTAGCTGTGTTCAAGGCTTACTCCTGGTTCTGTTCTCAGTGATAATTTCTGGTGTGGGTCCAAGGAACCATATCAGGTGCAGGTTCTCAAATCTAGATTGGTTTCATGCAAGGCAAGCTCCCTACCAACTGTATTATTCTCTGGCCTTGACTCAAAGCATTCTGGACAGTGGATTTAGTAGTATCTATCTCTAATATACTATTGCCTTGGATTTAATGTGCTTTCAAGTTAAAAATAATCCAGAATTTCACTTGTATAATGTTTACTGTATTATTAATATAAATGCCCTTTATCAAACTGAGTATGTCTCTCCATTTTTGCTGCTTTATAATTTTTTATCATGAATGGATATTAGATTATGGCAAGTGTCTGTATTTCTCATCTATTCTATTAACATGATGAGTTGCAGTGACTGCATTTCTAAGGTTGAATTACACTTGCATTTCTGAGATAAGCCTCAACTGAAAACAAAAATATTTATTTCCATAGCTTATATTCACTACTAGCCTGCTAAAATTTTTACATCAGAATTACTCTTACTTATAAGGCCTTCTTATTTTTGCCAATCGGATTGTGCTGGATTTAGAAAACAAATTAGAAAGCATACATTTTCTTTTTGGCCAGGAAGAAGTTATTTGGGCCACACTCTGCTGTGCTCAGGGCTCAGTCTTTGCTCTGAGCTCAGGGATCACTCCTGGTCGCTCCCTGGTGTGTGGGAGATTGAACCCAGGCCTGCCCTATAAAAAGCAAGCACCCTATCCACTGTATGTTGCATACATAAGATCATATGTATCTGGCCAAAGTTTCCATTATTTGTTTCTCAAGTTATCCATGTTACCTTTTTATTTATTAAAGCTTTTGTTGATGTTGTTTATTTAACTTTAGGTAACGTACAACCAACCAATATATCAGTTTCCATCTGCCCTTATTCCTAGATTCCCTTCTCATCTCCTCTACTATTTACTACACTCAATTCTAAAGGCAGACTCAGAATATGTTATCATGAATCATTGTTTTCCCTTACTATATTTCTCCATACTTCACATATAAGTGAGATCATTTGATATCTGTTTTTCCATTGCTCAATATGACATACTCCGGTTCTATATAAGTTATAGTAAGCTGCAAGATTTCATCTTGATTTTGTTTACAGTGGATAGTATTTCATTCTGTATGTATACCAGTTTCTTTATCCACTCATCTTGGACACCTGGATTGTTTCCAAATTTTGGCTGTTATGAATAGTGCTGCAATAAACATAGATATGAAAATATATTTTTCAAAATGAATTATTTAAACACTATGGTTTACAAAGTTGTTCATAATCTGTTATGGCCTTTCATTGGTCCAACACCAGTCCCACCAGGAGAATGACTAGCCTTCCACCATTGTCCACATTTTCCCAATCACCCTCCAAACCTCCCCCTTTATCTGTCACACGATACAATTTTTTGTTGTTTGTTACAACAAAACAGTGAATGGAATTATCAAAAATATTCAAGTAAAAGAAAATTAGTAAAATTTGCTATATCTTACTATGGGATTCTGAAATCTTTGTCTAAGTATTTACTACACAGTTTGTTGCTAGTTGAGTCTTCTGTGTTATTGTTTTGTTTGTTAAGTTTAGTTGTTAAACTTCCCATGCCATTGGTGTATTCCTACTGGAATTTCAGTATTATGAAATTTGGAGGTGTTGCAAGATACAAAAACTTCAGGATCTATAGGATTGGGCCTTTGAGTTGACATGAGGTAATTGTGGGAGATAGAAGTTTCCAGGGCTTCCAGAAATTTGAGGGCTTGGGAGAAGCCATTTGCCCATTCTGAGAAGACACCTGGATTCTCAGACTGAACACTGATTACCTGGAAGTTTTTTGGTTTGTTGTCTCTGCAGAGATTATTAGTGGTGAAGTGGAGTTGGGCCCTTGCATGGAGGCAGCAGTGGGGTATGGGTGCAACTTTCATGGCTTCAGCACGGTGAACACTTGCTCAAGTCATTCCTGAGGGTGCCTCAGAGTTTAGAGCTTGGGAACTCACATGTCCATGAATTTTAGCTGCTTGGCTGAATCTCCTCAGAAATGTAGTCTTGAATCGGAAGGGAAGGGTTGGGTGACTCAACATGGTGGTGGCTGTAGGAGGTGGGCCGCAAGTATATTTTATCAATGTTTTTTCCCTATTGGAGTATATTCTAAGAAATGTGATCACTGGGTCATATGGAATCTGTAGCCTTTATTTATTTTTTGAGAAGTCTTCATACAATTTTCATTAAAAGCTAAACCAAATAGCATTATGGGCCAAGTATGGCTAAGGTTTCTTTTCTACCATCTCCGTCAGCCCTGGTTGTTTCACTTCTTTTGGAAGAATGCTATTCTCATTGGTGTCTGTTGCTCGCTCATTATCAATTGAACTTGCACTTCCTTGATGGTAAGTGATGAAGAAACTTTTTCATATACATATTGACTCTCTATGTATTTTTTTGACAATGTATCTGATCAGCCTTCCTTATTATTAATATTGTTTATTGTTATTGCTATTAACATTAAATGTTATTGCTATTAACATTTCTGTGTTGTTTTATTCATTTTCATTTATTTTTTATTATATTTTAGGCACTGCGGTTTACAAAACTGCTAATGGTAGTTTTTTTAATACATAAAACATTTCAGACCACATCCTCCAGTACCATGTCTGCTTCCCTCTACCATTGCCCAACCACTTTGTAGTTAACTTTCTACTGAACACCACTTCTCAGTTTCTGTTGCCTTTGGGCATTAGTTATTCCACTATGTTACTTTATATCCTGCAAATGAGGGAGATCATTTATTGTCTATCACTCAGCATGCCGCTCTCCACATGCATCCACATAGCAGAAAATAAAATGATTTTATGTTTTCTTATAGCTGAGTAGTATTCCGGTGTGTTTATGTAGCGTAGTTTCTTTATCCAATCATCTGTTCTTGGATACTTAAATTGTTACCAGGTTTTCGCTACTATAGATAATGCTGCAATAAAATAGAAGTACAAATGTCTTTTATGGATGCATAGTAGATGCTAGGAAGTGGAATTGATGGGTCATATAGAGGCTCAATTTTTAGATTTTTTTGAAAGTATTCATATTATTTTTCAAAATGAATAAACTAGTAAGCGTTCCCACCTGCATGAATGTGGGTCCCTTTTCTCCCTAATCCACACCAGCAATGGTTAATTTTATTTCTTTGTAATGTGTGCCAGTATCTAGTATGACACCATATCATTTATCTGTTTTAATTTGCATTTCCATAGTTATAAGTGACAGAGACTATCCTTGGTCATCTGCATGTCTTCTCCAAGGAAGTTTCTGTACATTTATTTCCCCCCTTTTTTTGATTTGGATAGTTGCGTGTTTCTTGTTAAGTTCTACCATATACAACAAGATTTATTTGTTATGAATGTTGGATAACAATCCTTTATCAGATAAGCGAGGAGTAAATATTCCCTCCTACTCTTTGGGGTGTCTTGGTGTCTTTTTTTCTGGTCATTGATTTCCTGGTCATATTTTTTTTCTGATTAATTCCAGTTCCTTAGTCTTAGAGGATGTCTGTATTACAGTAACACACTTTTGATTACTATAGATTTATTATATAATTTGAAGTTGTAGAAAGAAAAGACTCCCATTTAGTTCTTTTTGGGGTTTCTTTCACTTGGAAATTTTTTTATCACTTCACATAAATTTTAGTAATATTTGTACCCAAAAAGTTTTATGGGAATTTTGATGGGGCATAAAATTAATCTATATAGTGTTTGGGTAGGATTGCCATTTTAACAATATTAATTCTTCCAATATATAAACAGGAATATTTTCCCATTTACTGTGTCTGCAAAATCTTTTGAACCTTGCCACCCTACTGTTATAGGTTTATAAGAACATCTTGAGGAGTATTCAGGGTCTTCTATGTGTAATATGTTAGCTGTGAACAATGATAATTGGATGACTTATTTTACAATGTAAATACTTTAACATATCTTTCTTGCCTGATTGCTGTGGCTATACTATGATGAATAATAATAGTGAGAGTGCACATCTTGTCTTTAAGCATCTTAGAGGAAAGGTTTTAGTTTGTCACTTGTAAGTATGATAGCTGTGGATTTGTATTATATAGTCTTCACTATATAGAGAAGCTTCTACTATACCCATTTCATTAACACGTATGTTTTTTATAGTATAGATAGGAGCTAAAATCTGCCAAATGCTTTTATGCATCTCTTGATATGCTTGCATGATTTTTTAAAAAATATTGTTTTCTTCTATCCTAGTGATATATCATAATCACTGACTTGTATTTTGAAGCATCCATGTATTACTTGCCTATATCACTCTTGTTCTTGGTTCATGATCTATTTTATGTAAGTGGCTAAAACGAGTTTGCTAAGATTCTTCTAGGAATATTGTTATCAGTGCTCATCATGGGCATTGTAATTCATTTCTAGTGATATTTTTGTCTGCTTTTGGCATTAGTATAACAGTAACTTTAGTCCCTCCTGATTGCTGTTGTCTCATACCACCTCATTAGCATCTTTTTTGGTTGAAGGTTACTTTACTGATTTTTCTCAATTCATTAAACAGCCTTACCAGTGTCACTTTGAAGTTTTCCCCTGAGAAGTTATAGAGCTCTTGGGCACTTAAGTAACTTTCTGGTCTTTTGCTTTCACTCATTAATTTTGATGGGGTCTTCTGCTTCCTCTTTATGTTTTACCGTGCAGTGACTGCTGGCGGTGAGGACCGGGTTTTGTGCCGGATTGTATAGCAGTCTAAGAGATATGTTCACCAATTTCACATAGAACCTGTGGGACTGAGCTTCGAACAATTGCTGAAGATTTGCAGTACGAACCAGCTCTGCCTATGTTCACAGTTACTGATGCTTCACATTGACCCTGCCCTGGAAATTGGTTAGCATCATGCTGCGAATATCAGTATTCTTTTGTCTCAGATCAAAGTCTCCATTCTGTATCTGAATGAATGTCTGCAGTCAGATGTGCTGTGCACCAAACACAGAGAGCTGACTGCCCGTCACATGAACCTGGTAAGTCTCTGCCTGGGGGGAATGCAGAAGTTGATATGAGACCTCTATAGACTCAGGTTTCATTCTCCATGCTGTTCTGGTCTTGTGTCTATGGCGATTCATAAGACTGTGGTTGGATAATCACTCTACGGTGATTATCCGTAGCCTTACATTCTTTCCCTAGCCTTAATCTATGTTTCCCATGACTCCTCCCTGAACACTGGAACTCTGTGGATGAAGCTCTTTGTTTCAAGATTCTTTCTTTCTTTTTTAATTTTTAACTTTTTTCTTGAATCACCCTGAGATATGGAGTTACAAAGTTGATCATGGTTGGGCTTCAGTCATACATTGTTCCAACACCCATCCTTCAACCAGTGTATATTTCCCAGCATCATCCCCCCCAGCCTGTCTCTCTGTCTCTGTAGCAGGTACTTTTCTTCTTTCTTTCTCCCTCCCTCCCTCTCACTGTCCCCTTCGCTCCTCTCTGTCTCTGTCTCTGTCTCTCTCTTCCTATCTTTCTCTCTCTCTCTCTCCTGCATCAGGCATTATGGTTTAATCCAGATACTGAGATTATTATGGTTGTTCCTTTACCTGTTTTCAGCACACAGATCTTATCCAGGGTGATCATTCCCAGCTATCTTTGTCATGGTGATCCCTTCTCCATCCCAGCTGCCTTCTTCCCAGCATTTGAGATAATCTTCCAACAGTGGGTCAGTCCTCCTAGCCTTTTTTCTACTGTCCTTGGGTATAGATCTCATATTATTATCATCATCATCATCATCATCATCATCATCATCATCATCATCATCATCATCATCATTATTTCCCACTAACGAGTCCAATCATTCTATCTCAATCCTCTGCTGACTCATTTCACTCAAGAGTCTTCATACAAGAACTTTCCCATAGATTTCTGGTTAGTGCTGTTCATTTCTTCTGTGCTGCTCACACAATCCAGTCGCCATTTCCATGTTTTGCTACATTTTAGACCTGATATCATCTCACAGGGCACTCTTCATCATCTTTATAGTCTCTCCCTGTAATAGAATTTTGTTTTATTTGGTTTGGTTTGGGGGGCCACAACCAAGGGTGCTCAGGACACATTCCTGGCTCTGTACTCAAGGATTAATCCTGGTCGGCACACAGGATCATATGGCATGTTGGGGATCAAAACTGAGTCAGCACTCTAGCTTTTCTATTATTACTCTGTCCCCATAAAGTTTTTAATAATAAAACATTTATCTTTAATATATGTATATATGTTGTATTTGAAGAGATACCATTACTCCCATTTTTATTTTATAAAATTTAATATCGAATTGAACCGATAGCACCCAAATAAGAGTGATAGCACAGTGGGTAGGGCATTTTCCTTACACGTGGCCGACCTGGGTTTGATTCCTCTGTCCTCTCGGAGAGCCCAGCAAGCAACTGAGAGTATCCTGCCTGCATGGCAGAGCCTGCCAAGCTACCCATGGCATATTTGTTATGCCAAAAACAGTAATAACAAGTCTCACACTGAAGATGTTGCTGGTGCCCACTCACCCAAATCGATGAACAATAGGACAACAGTGCTACAGTGCTAAAATGTAGTATTATTGTTATTATATGATATATATAATTAGAATTTTTGTCATTCTGACTTCTCACTCACTTTATCATTATAAAATTATATTTCATATTACTAAAATTTTTGTTCTAATATTTTTGTATACTTTCCCTGGCATTGCTATAATCTTGCTAACATTGTACATATACACTAATATGACATATAGTTTCTTTATGTTCATAACCTGCCATAATCTATGAAAAGTATTTCTCTTGTATTTAATCTGTTTCTTTGTTCTGTTCTCTTTACTCAATTCAATCATATCTATCTTTACTTTTAAATTTAATATTTAATTATTCCCAGAGAAAATTGCAAAGTTGTTCATGGTTGGGTTTCAGGCAAACAATGTTTCAATATCAGTCCCTTTATCACTGTTCACTTCCTTCCATCAATACCCACCGCTATGTGCTTCCCATCTACTAGTCAGCTTCTGTGAGAGGTGCCTGTATAAATATATATATATGTATATATATGTTATTGATTGGGTTTTATACATAACACTTTAAGACATTTCAGCATGTTCTTCTTCACAATGAACACTTCCCTCTACCGTAGTTTTTTCTCCCTCGCTGTCCCATCCCCAAGTCCAAAGGTCTGTTTCCAATTGAAGAGCAGTTCTCAGGTGGTTTCCATTGTCTTTGGGCATTTGTCATTCCACTATTATGATTCTTTATATCCTGTATATGAGGAAACCATTCTATATTTATCTCTAACTTCATATAGCATGATACTCTCCAGATCCACCCATATGTAGCAGCAAATTTCTGCTAATATAATATAAAAAAAAGGTTTTTATTTTCATGGCTGAGTAATATTCCATTCTGTATATGTACCATGGTTTCTTCATCCATTCATCTATTCTCGGACTCTTGGATTATTTCCAGATTTGGGTAATTGAAGATAGAGCTGTAAGGAACACAGGGATGCAATTATATTTTCTCCATTTTGTTTTGGACCCTTGGAGTATATTCCAAGAACTGGAATTGCTGGGTCAAATGGAAGATTAATTCCTTGTTTTTTGAGGAATTCCTATATTGTTTTGAGAAAGATTGGACCAGTCCACAGGAGTGAATGGAATTCCCTTTTTCCTGCATCTAAGCCAACACAGGTTGTTCTTATTATTTTAGATGTATGTCAGTCTCTGGTGTGTGAGTTGTTATCTCACTTGTGTTTTGACTTGAATTTCCCTGATAATTAGTGATGCAAAGCATTTTTTATTTCCTGTGCCTTTGGGTTATATGTATATCTTGATTGAGGAAGTTTCTGTTTATCTCTCCTACCCATTTTGGTGGAGTTAAATGCTCACTCTTTGTAAAGTTCTACCAGTGCTTTATATATTCTGGAAATTAACCCTTTATCAAATGAATTATTCACAAAAAATTTTTCCCTGTATTTTATATCACCACTGTTTTTGAGGTGCAGAAGTTTCTGAATTTAAGTAGTCTCATTTGTTTATCTTTGTTTCCTTACTTTGGTTAGTGGCACGGGCCCTTTAAAGATGCCTCTAGCTTCAATGTTGTGAAGAGTTATGTCTATAGTGTATTTACTAAATAAATTATGAAGGCCTCACCACTGGTCTCTCTCTGCTGACTGCATTCAGTATTCTTGGGCCACTTCCTTCACCCTGGGGATGTTGATGTCGATGGGCAGATGAAGGAGGAAATGAGGGCTAGACTGGTTGGTCTCATTTGCCCTTTATTCCAATCTCCTCTCCCTTCTCCTCTGATTCTCCTTCTGCTTCTGCCTCGATGATTCCCCTCACCCTTCTCTTGGATTCTGCTCTTTAGTACTTCTCCTTCCTGCTTCTGCCTCCTGCTTCTTCCTCCCCCATGCTAGCTACTTCACTCCCTTTCTGGATCTCACTTTATTCTCCTTCTGGCTCCTAGCCCACTCTTACAGCCTAGTTAAGTCTCCAAGCATGAGGGGTTGGGGAAATACTTACATGTAGGTGTGGTCATACAGTTAACAAAGGTAAAGTCCTTCCCTTAGGGGAAGCTTCTTCTAGGACAAATTCTCATTCTGTAAGACAACCCTCTCAAGACTGAAATTTCATCTGTGGGTGCATTTCTCCTTTCCTTAGTCCAACAAACATGCATTCATAATATTAATCGTTTTGTATGGACATAGTAAGAGATACATTAAACTTATAGAATTGCTCTCTTGGGGTCATCTTGCTATAGATCTCAGACTACAGTGCTCAGGTCAAATTAGTCTTTCCTAACCCTAGCAGGGTCTAATCTTGTCGTTACTTTTAGGATCATGACAGCATTTGTCCAGGACCATGCTCTTAACTTACAGTGATGCTTTGACCTGGCCCATTTTGATGCCAGGGTAGCCTACAGCTTGCCCTGGGTTCATTCAGTCCCTCATTGGGATCCTGCTTTTAGGGTTCTAGGAACTAAGGGCAATTGAGGCTTAAGTAGAGAAAGCAGATGCCCAGAAGTGAATATTGTTCAGAGTTAATTAACTCCCAAGTTACAAAAACATAAAATTAACTGTCTTCCTGTGGACATTGCTTTAAAGTAAACTATGAAAAGACATAAGGAGAGGAGAAAGGCAGTATTTCATTCAGAAATATAAAATCATAGATTTCTGAGGAATCTGACCTTACAAGTTAACAGAGTCTGATTAGAGGAAAAAGGTGATAGAACGGCTGGGGAAGAGAGCACAGAGAAGAGTTTACAGATAAGCACTGAGGAATGGAAGTGTCTCAGAAACACTGTGATAAACCTAAGCTCCCTGTGGCAAGGGAAATAGGACATACCAATGCTATCCTAAAATGTTTAGAGCTACATGCCAATAAACACAGAGGAAGGGAGGTGCTTCAGGAGCACTGTGATGAGTATCACCTGATAAACCTAAACTCTTTGTGGCAGAGGAGAAAGTTCTTGGGGCTGTAGCAATAGTAAAACAGGGAAAACATTTGCTTTGCATGTGGCTGGACTGTGTCTGATCCCCATAATCCCATAGG
The DNA here is from genome assembly GCF_027595985.1 of Sorex araneus. Classification (NCBI taxonomy): domain Eukaryota; kingdom Metazoa; phylum Chordata; class Mammalia; order Eulipotyphla; family Soricidae; genus Sorex; species Sorex araneus. Next base: position 20,326,586 of record NC_073312.1, read on the forward strand.
GTCCCCCAAGCACTGCTAAGAGTGATTCTTGAGTGCAGAGCCAGGAGTAACCCCAGAGCATTATCAGGTGTGACCCAAAAAGCAAAAACAAAAAAACAAAACTCTTAAATTCTATAAAAATAAAAAGACAAGTCAATCAAAATCAATACATATGGTTTGAGCAGATATCTTAGTATATTTAAATGAAAAGCTGTGCCATAAAAAATGCTCAACTATACTAAATATTAGAAAGATACTGATAAAATGAGCACACAAGGACAAGCCTATGATATTACCATTGTCCTTCACTCTACTCTCTCTGGGAAGTCTGTAGTGCAGGTCAGTGGTTGCCATCCTTTAATACTTTCTGTTCACTTGAATTGTTATTATGTACGTTACACATGAATGAGGTCATCCAGTTTTTGTCCTTCTCCCTCTGCATTACTTCATTCAGTATAATACCTTCCAGTTCTGTCCAAGTTGCAGAGAGCATTATGATACGTAGAAATAAGTTTAACAAAAAAATTGAAAGACCTCTATAATGAAAATTACAAGAGACTTCAAAGACATAAAGTAAGACATCGAGATGAAAGACTGTCCATCTATATCTCTGGGAAGAATTAATGTCATTGAAAGGTCCATTCTACCAAAAGCAATATACAGACTAATGAAATTCCAACAAAAATTCTAAAGATATTCTAAGATATATAACAAAAACATTAAACTTTGTATGTATCCTGAAAGACTTTGAATATCATTGGAAATCATGAATAAGTAAAAAAAATGCAGTAATTCTACCTGTTTGCATAACTAGACTACTGTAGTATTACTACAGTAATAAAATAGCATTTTGAAATAAAAATAGACACATAAATCAAATGAACATAATTGAAAGCTTAGAAATAAATCTATTCAGTTATCAGTATTGAATATAAAAAGTAACCTAATATTATTTTTTAAATTGAGACAAAAGTTTAACAAATGGAAAATATATGTAAATACATGTAAAGAACTTGGGCTAATATAAGTCCTATAAAAAAATTCGACTGAATCTTGAGATCCAGAAAGGAAGCTGAGCAGCATGTAAGACAAGGTCTGCATGATCAGAGCCCTGGCACTAATCTTTCATTCTTATAGACCCAAGTACTGTAAGCCATAGTGCAGGAGAATAAAAACAACATTTAGGTTGCCATGGTGACCCCCAGAACCACAGGATCTTCACAGCACCACATTATTGGACCCAACTGACCCAAGCATTAAGCCAGTTAGCCTATAACTGAGTTGATTCTTGGGTCCCCTTAGCAATCCTTTGGAGCTTCCTCCCCACTGAAATTAAACAAACATGTAAGAAAAGTCCTAAGTATAAATGTTGAAACAACAAAGCACATGAAACTTTACATGGATTAAATATAACATTGATTGCCATGGCATCAGTGATAGAAATATCTCTGGGAACATGACAGCTCAGATGTTTATAGAGCCTTACCAATACAGATGGGCCTCGGCATCAGGAGAAAAGAAACAAAAAATAAATTAGCATTATTAGCACTACAGTAAATCAAAAAGCTTTCATACAGAGAAGCAAATTATAAACTAAACAAAATATGAGCCTCCTGGGAGAATGGGAGATGTAGGTTATATATATCCAATAAGGGATTAATGACTAAGGTATATAAGTACGACCTAACAAGAAAACAAACAAACCAATCAAAATGCAAAAACATGTTTTAACAGTCTAAGGAGCAAACTGACAAGTGACCAAATCATGCCAAATGCTCATTATTATTGATCATCAGGGATCTGCAAATTAAAACGCCTATAAGATCTTGCCTTATACCTGTCGCATGGCTAACATGAATAACAGTGTTGAAGACAGTTAAGAATGAAAGGAATCCTCATGCCCTGCCCTGTTGGTGGAAATGTAAAGTAGATTAAACATTATTTGAGACACTAAAAATCTTCCTAAATAGCAAAAATTATTATCAGATGATTCATTAATCCCATATTGTGATATGACTCAAAGAACACAAGTATATTAGCCAAAATATTTATGTATACTCCAATGTTTATTTCCATGCTGATTAGAACAAGTTATAGAAACAACCAAAGTACATTTTAAATGCACGATTAAAAGTGTATTCACTTATACAATGGTATATCACTAATCAGCTAAAAAAAAGAGAAGAGATAAAAGTTTGCAACAAAATGGAAGGATCTCAAATGAATCATATGAAGAAAAATAAATCCAAAAGAAAAATATGAGCATTGAGTTATTTTCATGTATATGTGCAATATAAGTTTATCAATTTTCTAAAGAGACAAGATGAAATGATATTACAGAGCACTGATGTTGATAATAAAATTAAGGATTCTTATAAAAAGAATCCTGAAAGTGTCCTGAAAGAAATGAAAACTGTTGAACGGTTGTACAAAATTATAAAAAAATGTTAATAAGAAAATTTTAAAGTATTCATTTTAAAACTATATCTAAAGTGTTTGTGTTTGATTTTATAAATGACAACTATTATGTAGATATACTATTAAAAGTTATGTAGATATCCAAATTATGTAGATATCCAAATAAAAGTTTGTGACAAAAATATAAAAAATATAGATGCATATAATTTTTTCCCAATTTGATGGAGGAAAGAAAAAAACCTGAAGCAGGAGCAAAGACAAGGTTCAAACATCCTCAAGGATAGATAGATATGTTTTCTTATTCTAGTTAAAATTTAAAATATTATTTATGAATACTCCTTTCGGAAAATATGTGAATTTTAAAAGCATGAGTACACTGTAGAAAAACTTGAAAGAATGATTGTCATCCCCTGTGCTATTTACATTGCCATATAATTTTTGTCTAAAAGTTTGGACAAATCTAAAATTATATTTGTTATTTTTACAATTTTTTAACCATCAAAATCTTCATCATACCATCCACATTAAAAGTATTTCACTGTAAGCATTCTTCACATCAGTCCACTTGATGCTCAGTGGATGCATCTTTTGTTGACGGGGGATTTGGGATTTAGATTTTATGAAACACTATAAATTATACATACAACATATTTCATATCCTTATAGCCAGAAAATAAACCTGTCATGATCCTATTGAAAATAGGTCCTTGATTGATATAGTACGAAGCCCAGTAGCCTTCGTAAAGTGATTGACCCTCTTGTGATTTAAAAACTCTTGCATCTCAGCAGTGATTATTCATCTGTCCATGCATCCTTTTGATATGACATTATTGTTTTTGTGTTGATTTAATTCAACAATCCCATACTGAATATTCCGTGCCTCCTGAACCATGCTTTACTAGGAAAAGAAGATTGCAAAGATTCTATAAATGTCCTTGCCAATCTTACAATCAGATATGAAAGAGTCAGAAATGAATTATTCCTACAATAAAACCAGTTAAAATATAGGTAAAAATAGAAAAGTAAATAAAAGATAATGAATAAAAAACAAACTTAATTGATGGTTATTAAAATGTGTCATTTGAGAAGAAACACACAAGTTAACTCTGACCTTGGTATTGCAAATCTTGTGGGATTTTGAAATATGAAACAGAATGGGATTCAAATATCAATGAATAGATACAAAGGGAGGAAGAAATACCAATAAAAGTATGAATATGAGACACTAAACCCCACGCTAAAGAGTTCAAATTATTCTTATGAAATCCCAGGAGATTATGCAAACAATATTTTATCAGTCATACATGCTGAACATGATGCTAAAATTAAGCAGTTTTTTTTTGTCATACAATCTGTAAAACTTGATATGGCACTGCAGCTACCAAAAATCTAAGAATAAATCACAAAATATCTATATTTCACTGGTGTATAAGCAGAGTTTCAAAATTAAACATTCTGTGGATTAATGTTATCTTTGGCATTGTGTGAAAATTATTCTTAAATGGCCCTATTCAGTAGAAATGTTTTTAAATTTTTATTTATTTATTTATTTATTTTTTTGCTTTTTGGGTCACACCCAGCGATGCTCAGGGGTTACTCCTGGCTTTGCACTCAGGAATTACTCCTGGCGGTGCTTGGGGGACCATATGGGATGCCGGGGATCGAACCCGGGTCGGCCGCGTGCAAGGCAAACGCCCTACCCGCTGTGCTATCGCTCCGGCCCCTGTTTTTAAATTTTTTATTATATATAATATATATTATAAATTTGTAGCACTGTAGCACTGTCACTGTAATCCCATTGTTCATTGATTTGCTCAAGCAGGCACCAGTAGCATCTCCATTGTGAGACTTGTTACTGTTTTTGGCATGTCGAATACGCCAGGGTAGCTTGCCAGGCTCTATCTTGTGGACAGGATACTCTCAGTAGCTTTCCAGGCTCTCCGAAAAGGGACGGGAAAATCGGACCCGGGTGGGCCGCGTTCATGGCAAATGCCCTACCCACTGTGCTATTATATATATTTATTAATTAAATCACAGTGAGATACACAGTTACAAAGCTGTTCATGGTTGGGTTTCAGTCATATAATGTTCCGACACCTGCCCCTGTGGTATATTTCCCATCACAAATGTCCCTAGATGTGATTTATCACATCTAAGTTTGTATGCTTGGTCTCACTTTATGTCTTATAAAAAGAGAGCTTATGCAGAAATTCCTATAAGGGGTAGGAATGAGAAAAAAAGAAAGATAGTCAATTAGTGAATGTATACAGGAATTCTGCCACATTATTCTATTTCCCTTTGAATTCAACATCTGCATTAAATGCTAATTGGTAACAAATTTAATGCCTCCACTTACTATCAGGTCAATCCAGATACCCCATAATTTGATGCACAGTTCTATTTCTGTTTTCCGAAGAAAATATTCTCTGCTTGTTAAGCTCTTTAAAACTGTTTTCCAGATATTTCATAAATAAAATGGGGAAGTATTTTATCTCAATAGAACAGAGATGAATATAAAGAAAGTTTAAGTATAAATATAAAGGAAGCTTTAAGGACCATTACTAAATGAGCATAATCAGATTTCACTATGTATATGCTATGCACTTGGGTTCAGTCAAGTTCCAGAAATTAATAGATATTTCAAATAAAAATGTTAGGGAAATCACAGTGCTATAATATTTTATGTCAACTGGTTTTTAATATAGTTTCAAGATTAAAATTCACATAAGTTCTATTAAAGTTCTTCAAAGGCATCATTTGGAGAAGTGGGCAATTCTCTACTTGTTTAGGTGTGTGTGTGTGTGTGTGTGTGTGTGTGTGTGTGTGTGTGTGTGTTTTACAAATCCATGTTTTTTCATGTATGGATGCTTCCCAAGAGCAAAATACATGACCTAGCATTCCACTCGACCTCACTTCTCCAATATAATAAACTATATCTAGTTAGAGAATTCTAGATGTTCTTTTAGTTGAAATAAATTTAACATCTTGCAAACCAGGGAGCATTACTATTCCGTATCTTTACTCTCTCATCTCTGGGATCATTGAAGTATAATAATGCAGGATCTTCTCAGACCTCCTTTCCTCATATGAACTCTGCTTTAGCTACATTAAATGATGGGAAAGTTTTATGATTGAAGTCAGTGAGGGAATTTTGTAAAACTTGTTTGTCCCTCACATCAAGTCACATATCAAATCAGTATTAACGATCATATAAAAATAATTCATTTTTTTCCTTTCTGAGTCTTACATCTGTCTTTCAATTTAATCCAAATGGATATAGTATCCAGGAATAAATTATTAAAGAGATGAAATTCTGATAACATCACTTCACTTTATAAATTACTTCTTTCACAATTCCAAATGTATAAATGTTTGTGTGTATGAGTATGTGCATATATTACAACTTATAAAATGATAATAACTAACTGGTACTTAGTTAACTTATTTAGTTTTTCAGACTTTTCTTCACAGCTTTAAAGATACACTATTTTTACTCTAAAATATTTAGCATACTATTAATATGTCTAAAATACAGGATCTTTTCTTACTATTTACAGGATTTAAATGGTTTTCCCTAGATTATTGATGGACGTAGATTTTGGTTTTCACAAATACGTTAGTGTTTAGCAAATCAAGAGTAAATATTGCATTATTAAGTATCAACAGAAATTAAAACTGTGTTGTATAAATTTATTATTTAACAAGTACACCAGCAAACCAAAGGAATTATAAGATTGGAGTATTGGGAGTCTGATAAAGCAATTATGAGCATTGATTTGAGATTGTAGAAGTTTAGTTAATTAGAAAATATTCACTTGGTCCTTCAAGTATCAAGGGAGGAATGTGCTTCTCCATTGCCCAGATGTTAGAATTGGTCTCGTGAGCAATTTCTTGGATAATAGAACATCAATACAGATGACAGTTTAGAATTCTAAACCCAACTCACAAGGGACAACCCATGTTTCTTATGCTCTTCCCTCTGGCTCTTGCCTCTCCACCACAAAAGAGTATGTCTTGAATATTTTCCCATTGCACTGTTGTTCATGGATTTGCTCGAGCAGGCACCAGTAACGTCTCCATTGTGAGACTTGTTGTTACTGTTTTTGGCATACCAAATATGTCACGGTATGCACTCCACATCACTTTTTAAAAAAACTTTTTCTAATTCACTATCCATGAGCTAGACCATTACAAAGCTGTTCATAAGTAGGTTTCAGTCATGGAATGATCTAGCACCCATCCCTCCACCAGTGGAAATTTCCCACCGCCAATGACCCCTGCTTTTCTACCACTGTCCCCCAACACCCCGCCCCCTCCACCCTCAAACTCCCTCTATGAGAGGCACTGTCCTACTTGCTCTCTCTTTCCTTTTCCTTTTCTGCATTATGGTTTGCAATATGGGTGCTAAGAGGTGATGGTATTTGTTCAGAGCATTTGGTATTTTTATCGGGACGGTAAAGCTAGAGTAGATTTTCAGTTGGGTAGCTGCTTTGGGGTGTGGATGTGACTGTGAGGCTTCTGGAAATACAAGGAGGTTGGGGAGGTAGCCCATCCCGACCCCCAGAAAGCCTGGAGATTTCAATCACAAAACCCACATACCTGAATTTCCAGCAGATTATATCTTGGTGAGATCCATCCTGAGACAGTACAGTCAGGACAGAGATATGGCAGCACTTTAGGATTGTGGAAGCAAGTTACTGCCAGAGACTCTGCTTGGGCAGGCACAGACCAACCCGCCCTGCTCTGATTTATCATGTCTGGTTAGCCATGCTTGGGTCTGGGATTAGCTATGGCTTTTGACCTCTTTCAAGATTTATTTATGGGTCTCTGAAATAAGGCCAATAAATAAGCTTGTATAGCTGAGCCAGAGGTGGATTTGTGGGCATGGCTCCCACATACCTGATTTTTAGTTATTTAATTTCTTGGTAAACTTCTCCCCAAGTTGTTGGGTCCAGCCAAACGCACAGCAGCAGTTTTGGGGTATCAGGAAGCCTGAAAGCACCACCAAGCTACTGATGCATTCACCCCAAAGGTACAGGTTGACCTGATGGTGGCACCATTTCCCCCCTCCACCCTCTGACTGTTTTTGTTTTTGAGCCATACCTGGCTGTGCTCAAACTGGAGCGATAGCACAGCAAGTAGGGCATTTGCCTTGCACACAGCCGACCCAGGTTCTATTCCTCCGTCCCTCTTAGAGAGCCTGGCAAGCTACAGAGAATATCCCGACTGCACGGCAGAGCCTGCCAAGCTATCCGTGGTGTATTTAGTATGATAAAAACAGTATTTTCCCATTTGTCACTGTCACTGTTATGCCGTTGCTCATCAATTTGTTCGAGTGGGCACAAGTAACATCTCTCATTGTGAGACTTATTGTTACTGTTTTTGGCATATCAAATATGCCACGGGTAGTTTGCCAGGCTCTGCCGTGCGGGCGGGATACTCTCGGTAGCTTGCCAGGCTCTCCGAGAGGGGCGGGAAAAAAAAAAAAAACATGAAATGAATTCAACCCAGAATCTGAAAGTAGGCTAATATGAGAATATACAAAATAATTTAAAATTAATACAACCTGTAGAAATTAAATTACAAAATGCTTTATATTTTATAATGCTAATAGCTTTAATTTGTTTTTTGTTATACAATATCAACAAGTTATAAAATGTTGGAAAGGATGATGAGAAAAAATACCATTGAAAACTGTTTAAAATCTAAATTGTAATAGTCTTTCCAGAAAGTGATACTGTGTTTCCCCCAAAATTAATAATAGACTATCAAATGACCTAGCAATTACAATACCAAAAATATGTGCATTAAAAGGAGATTTTCAAAAAATAGATGATCATTCATATACAACAAAGTGTTACTAACAATGGACAAAATATAATATACAGAATGCCTATGGAATAATGGATTAAAAGTGACACATATGGTAAAATAGTATTCAGATTTGGAAAATAAATTGACATTTATGACAACATGAATGGAAATTGTGCTAAATAAGCCAGACCAAGCATATGTCACTTATCTGTGGAATCTAAATCAAGCATGATTCATTTCTGTGTCACTGTCACTGTCATTCGTTGCTCATCGATTTGCTTGAGTAGGCGCCAGTAAAGTCTACACTGTGAGATGTGTTACTGTTTTTGGCATATGGAATTCACCACGGGTACCTTGCCAGGCTTTGCTGTGTGGGCAGGATACTCTTGGTAGCTTGCTGGGTTCTCCAAGAGGGATGGAGGAATTGAACCTGGGTCGGCCTTGTACAAGGAAAACACCCTACCCTCTGTGCTATCGCTCCAGTCCCCTGCTGACTCATAGAAAAAAAAAAGAGTAAAGGAAGGGACTTGTGAGAGGATTGGGTGATACAGGTCTGAGGATACAAACTGACTTACAAGAAGAATAAGTTCGGAGGATGTAATGTATAGCAACTAGTTAATTATATGATACTATGCACGTGAAAGTTGCTGGGAGTATTTTTTTTTAATTGAAACACCATTAGAGCAGTTACAAAGTTTTTGGTTTAAGTCTCATCTCCGTCATACAATGATGACACACCCAGTCCTTCACCAGAGCACATTTTCCACCACCAAAAGCCCCAGTATCCTCCCAACTCCACACCTTTCCCCCTACCTGTGTGGCAGACGATTTCCACGTTATTCTCTCTACTTTGATTACATTCAACATTTTGACACCAAACCCACTATTATTGTTTGGGATTTTACCCCAACACTTAGATCTGCCGAAAAGGCAACATTAGACAATTTGTTTTCTGATTATGAATTGCATATAATAACTATGAATTCTGATTATGAATTGCATATGATGATGCATGGCCGCAATAGCAAATAGATTTTGGAATTCTGAAATTTTAATAATTAAATCTGGAGAGGTTTCTGCACAAAGCCGCTGGGTTCCAAGCTTTGTTTCTGAGTCTCTGGGATCACGGCAGATAAGCAGCTCCATCAGCTCGATCAGCAGCTAGAGGGCTAGTTCGTGGGTGCCAACTCAGGATCTCATAGGGCTGGGGGGAGGGGAAGGGACTTCTCATAAGGTCACTGTGGGACCCTCCCTGGCTGTCCCTAAACCTCTGGAAGATGGCGGCAGTGACTGACCTGCCAGGGGAAACAGACCAAGGCATGAAACCCATTCCCACCTGGGTGGTCCTGCATCAGAAACCTAATGCGTATTCCTGCCAAAAGCCGCATGTTTGATATTCAGGAATACAATGATCGATCACCCATCCTCCACCAGTACAAAATTTCCACCACCAATATCCCCATTATCCCCTCCTTTTCCTTATCAGTCCTTACTCTGCCTCTATGGCAGACAATTGTTCAGATACTCTCTCTATAGTTTTGGGCATTATATTTTGCTTGGATATTCCCACCACCATTCAAGCCTGCCTTCTAGGGGCAGATGCTAGATCATTTATTTTCCATTGCTCACTTTGTACATCAGGAAAAGTCGTGTAGCCATGCTTGTAGAAGCTCATGGTCGCTGGGATTCCATCTGGAGAAGGCGGGGAGACTGCACCTGCTCCATCTGGGGCACCCCAGTGATATTGGCTCAGTTTGGGGCCCAAAGCATTCTCCGGTGTTGTGGTGCCCATGGGCCAGGATTCTTCTACTGAGCATTTCTTAAAATTTCTCGTGATACATACAAAGTCAAAGTCAGGGGATCGATATATTGCTTATCATAAGCTTGTCGTCATTCTACAGATCATATGTATTAAATTATCTCATTTAAACATAATGCAAATATTTTAATGACATTCAAATATCCTTAAGTATGTTTAAACACATCATAAATATATTTAAATATACTTGCCAATTATTGCTCAATAGATAAATGATGTCATCACTCAAATAATTCAATTTCATACTCTTACAATTTTCAATCTCAACACTTGCAATTTTCATAGGCACAGCAAAACCAGAGGATGGTATTTAATGCTTATATATTTGAAGAATATGTAATTCCATTCACATTAGAAGAACCTACTTAACTCTAGTGGTTTCTGTTCTATGTACTTATCTTAGTTAAAACAGTAAGTTTCATTGTCCATAAAGCATGAGCTGAAAAAATCTACCATCCACAGCAGCTTCCGCTTACCCTGCTTAATTCTTTAAAGGGCTATAACTAAAGTACATAGGGGAGTTGACCTAGCCTTCATTTTAGGGATGTAATTGCTAATTTCTTGAGTCCTCCAGAAGTACATATAATAAAATTGGTAAGAGCTCTACCATCAGTTAATAATTGAATATTTTCATATTTGAACATACCATGTTCTTCTAGTCTGTCAGTCTCCTGAAACTTTATTTTCCAATGAAGAGTATGTTTTTTTATTATAAATATTTAGAACATTTGACACATATAATTCTACACACAGGATTCTTCACATTTTCATGACTCCAATTTCCAGAGCCCAGAAATCAGAATGGGATCCTTTATTCTTCATCTTACTCCTTCATTCTTTTCTATTTCTGCTTCCTCACTCCCCATCCCCCTTTGAGTAAAGTTTGAAATCAAGGATTATCTTTAATGCAGTTTGTATAGGCAACATTTCAAAGTAAATGAAATATAGAGAAGGTGGTAAAATGGATCTGGATGGGGAAGTTGAATATATAGTTTATACGATTTGAGGGGTTTCTTGAGAGAAAAAAATAAGGGAAAATTTATATAAGTACTCTTTTTTGTGGGGGTAATGCTAGGTAGAAAAAAATATGAAATGCTGAATAAATACAGTATCAGAAATGGTTGTTAAAAAAGAACATTTAAAGCAACTGATTTCAGAGGAGAGATAGAGAACCACAGAACAGATAAGAAGAGGAACTATGTAAAGTGATTGCTTTCTCTTATGACCATAAAGCATGGCAATTGAGAGGAAAAAACAATGGGATTCAAGCAAAGGAAGTGGAAGGCCCAACAAAATCTAGATATCACCTTCAGGCATTTGGTTATATGAATCTCCTCTTCCTGTTAATGCTATTATAAATAGATATGCATGAAGCAAAAGAAAAAAAATAAAACCCTCAAATTAAGAGTAAATAACATGCTCCAAAATTTGTTACTGAGGACACTACTACAAAACAACAGTATTTGGACTATAATACATGACGTTTTTCATAATCTGAATTTTAATAAAAATTGGGTTGGAGAGATAGTACAGAAGGTACAGCACTTTCCTTGCCTGTGACTGACCCAGATTTGAATCCTAGCACTACCTAGCATCCCCTGAGCACCACAAGAAACAAGTCTTGACCACAGAGCACAAAATAAGCCCTGAGTACTACCCTCTGTGCAACCCCTTCCATAACAACACTACAATAAAACTTTAATACTAAAGTTGGAGAAGCCCTGATGTATTTTAGTGAGCTGGTAGTATGTGGTTGCCCAGTAAATAATGGAATGACATTGCAGTGACAAGATCCTATATTACAAATTGAAGAGATTTTATTCAGTCCTTGAGCTCAGGAGATTTGAAGCACAAAAGAACTCTAATATTACCCACTGAATGGTCAATGCAATTATGTCAGGAATTTATCAATATGTTTTGCCTCATTTTGTCCAACTGATTGTCACTGATTCAAGTGATGAATCTTCAGGGAATAAGACTTGTTTATTATCATCCTTTTGCTGCCTTAACCTATTACTCTGATTTTACTTGCATTTAGGAGAGATTAGGTGTCTTCAAAGGAATTAGGGTACATTGAGAAAAGCAACCAGTATTTATTACTGACCAAATTTCCCAAATTATTCTTGATATTAGTAATCACTCTTCAGGTAATTACTTGGGATATTGTGTAAGTACTATTGTTATGATGTCATTATTGGAAAAGAGGTCAGACTGTTTTTCTAGTCGGAAAAAAAAACTATACTTTGACCAAAATTTATAAACATAAGCTTTATAATTACAAAGTGTAAACTTTTTTTTGCTTAATTTTAAACTATAATACTTAAAACAGACACTGCAATTTATGAGTTTAATATCTATTTAATTTGCAAAATTATATGATATATCTTCCAAAAGTCACCATTTGCAGACCCAATCTTGCCCCTACCAGTACCAGTATAAGTTTTATCAGATCAAAATATAATAACAACTGAGAATAAATATTTAGAACTCTTAATTTTATTAGAAATACTTAAAATAGTTACTTTCAGTGCTTTCCTATTAAAACTTAAAGTTTCAAACTTTAGTGATTATCTTGACCATCCAGTTGTTATGAGTATTCACATTCAAGGAGAAATATCAACAAATAAAAATATTTCATACAAATGGATGCTTCTTATCAAAGAAAGACAAAATCTTAAGAGAGACAACAGATATCCACACTGAAAATACTGGGAAGAGAAAGCCATCAATGTTGATTTCACTCTAGGACATTTTCATTAAGTGGGAGTCTTGAAGTTGAATCAGAATGGAACTGATGCAAACTCAACAATGAAACACTATTTTTTTTAAATTTATTTTAAACATTTCACATTAAATCAAATTTAACCATAGTCATTATAGAGCATTACCACAATAGTACACAAAGAACTTTAACAAAAGACAATAGAATACAACCTTCAACAAGTTAAATGAAACTCTACTATGTAAATAAAACTTAAACCCTGCTGCTAAAAAAGGTACAGACTTGGAGATAAATAACATGTGTTTAAAAAAAAAAACACAGTCCACAACTAAATAACATTCTTTGCAAGAGAATACAGATATTATACAAAATTTCAGAATCTTGTTAAAATCAAACCATGATGAGTACAGCACAATTCACAAGACAAAAATATTGGCATTATCATCTAGTTCTTTAATTTCAGTTGTATTTTTAAATTTTTTATTGAAGCACCATGTGAAAAGTTACAAAGCTTTCAGGATTAAGTTTTAGTCGTAAAATGATCAAACAACCATCCCTTCACCAGTGCACATGTTCCACCACCAAAAATTCCAGTATACCTCCCATTCCACCCTTCCTTCCCCCCGCCCCCCCCCCCCCCCCACAACACACACCCGATTGTTTGGATGATGATTTTCACTTTACTTTCTCTTTACTTTGCTTACATTCAATATTTCAACAGAAAACTCACTATTATTATTTGGAATTTTCCCCCAACCATTGGACCTGTCGAAAAGGCATCATTTGATAATTTGTTTTTCCATTGCTGAGAATGAAGAGCATATGAAGTTGCATGGCTGCTGTTGTGTAAAATAAAAGACATGGCATATGGATACCAGTTCTCTCTGCAGAGATAAAAAATGGATTTTTATTTGACTCCATACTTCAACCAGTAAGGAAACTTGTAAACTTCTAGTATTTAAAATTTACTGTGTTCCTCAGTCTTTACATATGTGTATCAACACTGAATCACTGTACTGTAAGTGGAAGTATAATATATATCCAGGTATAATATAATCAACTAATTAAACCATGTCTAATTAAAGTGCTGTTTTACAAAGGAAAAAAAATTAAGAGTACAAAGAACTGGATGTTAACTTGACACTTGATATGCTATAATTTCCTAACTTTTGTACTATAGAGATTATAGAGGTTATCACAAGCTTTTGAAATTTAAGCTGTGGATTTATTTATGTAGAATCTGGTTTTCAAAAAAGGAGCACTTAAGTGACAATACCAGAAATCTAAACAGCAAAACTATGAACATAGCAGTATATTTACACATATATTTCCTTCAATGTTAGTGCATTGATAATAAATGCCTGTTACTTTCTACAGTACTTCTTTTACTAGAAAATACATTATCCAGTAATGGGAATTTTGAGGTTCTATAGGCAATAGGCTTTCCATAATTCCTTTTTATATGTAAAACCTAATTGGAAACTAAAGGACACACATGTTTGTACATAATCTGGATCTTTAATCACTTCTTACCATGTTGGAAATAATGAAACTGATGCAATACTCAATGGTAAGACAATAATTTGAACAAAATAACTTATTTATATCATCTATATAAATAGAGTTAAATAAAAATTTAATTGGAAATAAAGTATGTATTTTTTGTAGGGTGAGTGTAAATAATTTGACAGGAAAAGGTGGGTACAAAATTACAGAGACAAATATCACAGAATCACTGTATCACTGTCATCCCATTGCTCATTGATTTGCTCGAGTGGGCAGCAGTAACAGCTCTATTGTAAGATTTGTTGTGACTGCTTTTGGCATACCGAATACACCACGAGTAACATGTCAGGCTCTGCCATGCAGGTGAGATACTCTCGGTAGCTTGCCAGGCTCTCCAAGAGGGGCCGAGGCATCAAACCCAGGTCAGCCGTGTGCAAGGCAAACACCGTACCCACTGTGATATCGCTCCAGCCCAGAGAGAGAAACAGAGAAAAATATAAAAAACAAAATACAAAAAACAAAATAAAGCTAATATTAGAAATACATAAAATGAGGTAGCTGTAGTAAAAGATTTTGAAGTGTGCTGTACATATCACAAGTGTCACTGAGAATTCTTGTTAGAAATGCAGATTGTTGTCTCCCACCCAAGTCTGTCACTGCCACTGTCACCCTGTTGCTCATCGATTTGTTCGAGCGGGCACCAGTAACATCTCTCATTGAGAGACTCATTGTTACTGTTTTTGGCATATCCAATATGCCATGGGTAGCTTGCCAGGCTCTGCCGTGTGGGCTCAATACTCGCGGTAGCTTGCTGGGCTCTCCGAGAGGGATGGAGGAATTGAACACGGGTCAGCCGTGTGAAAGGTGAACGAACGCCCTACCACTGTGCTATCACTCCAGCCACCCAAGTCTACAGAACCAAAAATTTAATCAGTAGTTGTAGGATAACAATGGTTTCTCCTTTCTCCCTTGCCACAGGGAGCTTAGGTTTATAGGGTTACACCCATCACAGTGCTAACATTCTTCTGCATTCATCTATAAACTCTTCTCTGTGCTCTCTTCCCCAACCAGTCTATCACCTTTCTCCCCTAATCAGACTCTGTTAACTTGTAAGGCGAGATCCTTCTAAGACACTTGATTGTGTTTATGAGTGAAATATTGCCTTTCTTCTCTCCTTATGTCTTTTGATAGTTTACTTTAAGCAATGTCCTTTTTGTATAGACACAGGAAGACAGTTTATGTTATGCTTTTGCAATTTGGGACTTAATTGACTTTGAATAATATTTTCACTCCTGGACATCTGCTTTCTCAACTTAAGCCTCAGTTGCCCTTAGTTCCTAGCACCCCAAAAGCAAGATCCCGACAAGGAACTGAATTGACCCAGGGCAAGCTGTGAGCTACCCTGATATCAAAATGGGCGAGGCCAAAGTGCCACAATATTTATTTATTTATTTTTTTTTAATTTATTTATTTTTAATTAGAGAATCACCGTGAGGGTACAGTTACAGATCTATACACTTCTGTGCTCACACTTCCCTCATACAAAGTTTGGGAACCCATCCCTTCACCAGTGCCCATTCTCCACCACCCGTAAACCCAGTGTCCCTCCCACCCTCCCCAATCCCATCTCCCCCCCACCCCACCCTGCCACTGTGGCAAGGCATTCCCTTCTGCTTTCTCTCTCTAATTAGCTGTTGTGGTTTGCAACAAAGGTGTTGAGTGAGTGCCACAATATTTAACTTTTAAATATTAAAAGTTAAAAACATGCTCATGGAAAAATTCTGTCATGATCCAAAACATAATGACAAGATTAGACCCTGTAGCGTTAGGAAAAGCTAATCTGGCCTAAGCACTGTAGTCTGAGATCTATAGCAAGATGGCCCCAAGAGAACAATTCTATCAGCTTGATGTATCTCTTTTTTGTGTCCACACAAAATGACTAATATTATGAATGTGTGTTTGTTGGACTAAGGAAAGGAGAAACACCCATAGATGGAATTCAGTCTTGGGACTGAACGTCTCCATTGTGAGACTTGTTTGTTTCTGTTTTTGGCATGTTGAATACACCATGGGTAGCTTGCCAGGTTCTGCTGTGTGGGCGAGATATTCTCGGTAGCTTGCTGGGCTCTTCGAGAGGGGTGGAGGAATCGAACCCCGGTCGACCCGAATGCAATGCAAACGCCCTACTACTGTGCTATTACTCCAGCCCTATAGTAAATCTACTTCAAATATTTCTAGCAATGTCATTCTGTATGAGCACAGTAAGAGATTTCAAACTTAAAGTTTGGTTCTTTCTTAGGACTTTTCACTATATATTTCAGACCACAGTCATCAGACCAGGTTAGTCTTCCTAACCCCAACAGGGTTCTAGTCTCATCATTACTTTTGGATCATGACAGCATTTGTCTATGACCATGCTCTCAACTAACAGTTGAGTATTGTGGTGCTTTGGCCTGGCACATTTCGATGCCAGGTAGTTCACAGCTTGCCCTGGGTCCATTCTGTCCCTCATCGGGACTCTGCTTTTGGGGTGCTAGGAACTAAGGGTAACTGAGTTGAGAAAGCAGATACCCAGGAGTAAATATTATTGTAGTCAATCAGCTCCCAAGTTACAAAGCATAATATTAACTGTCTTCCCGTGTCCATACAGAAAGGACATTCCTTTAAGGTAAACTAAGTTCCCTGCAGTAAGGCTGAAAGGACAAACCCAATGTTATCCTACATTTCTGGTGAGCAAGGAAAGCTTTGTTTTTAAGGAAGAAACACTTGGTTTATTAAATGGAGATTCTCTAAAATTTGGGTTTATTTTTCAGTGTATTGTGGCTGCCAGTTTAAGAAACATCTGTTAACTATTACAGAACATTAAAAACATAAATTTTCTTTGTTTGATTTGGGCACATCCATACGTGTTCAGGTCTTCCTTCTGGCTCTGTACTCAGGGATCACTCCTAGCGGATCCTGCATTCAGGTGGGCTGGGGGACCCTGTGGAATCAAGTCTGGGTCCGCTGTAAGCAAGGCAAATGCCCTACCTCCTCTACTATGGCTCTAGTGCCAAAATTACAATCTTTCTCATGAAAGTCTACATATGTCAAAGTGCCTGCTTATTTATTGTTCTATAAAGTTTCATCGAAGAACATACTAAAAGGGAAAACTTGGAGTCCTTCCCCGTATCTGCAAAATCATAAATTCTGGATATAGTATCCTATAACCGCATAATCAAGTCTTTATGTGATTAAATAAGTCATATTTGGTTTATTTAGAACTTTTCATATAACCTTACGCTTTTTAGATATACAATCCTACTAACTCTAAGCACCCTTAAAGTTTCATCGTTTCCCTTCATACTTAATCTCTTACTGCCAGCTCTAGCTCTAGGAAAGAGCATTTTATGTCCCTTTAATTTTGCATTTCCAAACGCAATATATGAAATCACATAATATGTAAACATTTGAGTATAACATCACTCACTATAAATGAAATTGAGAATCATCCATGTGTATTATTAATGATATCTTTGTGACTTTTCTAGTTGCTAGTTTGTTGACTTTAGCTTTATATAACTACCAGAAAATATACTTGACGTAATTATATTCCTTTTTTAAATAGACTTATTGTGACCTAACATATAATCTATCCAAAATAATGTTACATGTAGATTTAAGGGTAATGTGAATGTTCCTTTTTTTTTTTTTTTAATTTCGTTGGTTTGTTTGTGGGACATAATTGGTAGTGCTCAGGGAATTCTTGTCTCTTTGTGCTCAAGGATTACTTTGGTGGGGTGGGTTGCCAGGTAATAAACTCAGGTCAGCTACATACAAGGCAAGTACCCAGCCCACTGCACTATCTTTCTGGTCCCAGATAATGCAAATATTTCTGCTGTAGTATGGAATATTTTGCAAATGACTCTTAGGTACATTTAGCCAACTGTGTTATTAAGATCTGTTGATTTTCACAATAGATAGTTTATCCAGTGATAAAGCAGAAATTTAGCTATTTTTATTTCATTGCATTTCTGTCACCAATATAAAGCTGACAGCAAAATAAGACAGACAATGGAATAAAAGAAAATAATAGAGCATAATTCCAATTAATGTAATGCCATATTTTAATAAAGTATTAATAATGTATTTAGCAGTATATTAAAAGATATATATGATGATCAAGTGGGACCATCACTGGGGTGTACAGATGATTTGATATCCGCAAACCTTTTAATGTAATTCACATTAATAAAATGTTTTGCTTTGTTTTTAAAGAGGACTGTTATATGCTCAGTGGTGCTCAGAGTTTACCCCAGGCCCTATTCTTAGGGATTACTCCTGATAGTGCTCAGAGGACGCTGTGCAGTACTGAGTACTGGACTGGAGTCAGTCACATATAAAGCAAACGCCTTAACACCTACACTATTTGTCCAGCCACCGCACTAATCAGATGATTAAAATTATTTTATCACCTCAATAGATACAGATATTTTGAAAATGCAGCATAGTTTTTGGTTGTTTTGTTTGGGCTGGTGCTCCGGGCTTACTCCTACAGGCTTCGGTTGCTGTACATGGTGTCAGAGATCCAGCCCTGTTTCCCACATGCAAGGTAAACACTCTCTAACTGTGCTACCTCATCAACCCTAGTCCTCTTTTTGTGTTTTTATACTTCCCATGAAATTTAATTGTTTTATTTTAGCTCATTCTTTTAAGTTTTGATCACAATGTTTTG
Organism: Sorex araneus; assembly: GCF_027595985.1. Lineage (NCBI taxonomy): Eukaryota > Metazoa > Chordata > Mammalia > Eulipotyphla > Soricidae > Sorex > Sorex araneus. Next base: position 20,345,558 of record NC_073312.1, read on the forward strand.
TGAAAGATATTAAACTAGAAATATTGAATAGAATAATTATGTAGTGTTTATGTGCAAAACTGTTTTTCTTTCTTCAATGAGAGTGGAGGATGGAATTCATCTCATCAGACATTTTGTTGGCTAGATTTTATTGTTGCTTTCTTTACCTTTGGTGCACCACATATTTCCAGTAACTGCAAACTATTTTTTGTGTGGTGATGGGGACTTAATCTGGGAGACAGACATTCGACCTCTGAACCACTTCCTCAGTTCTCAATCACGCTAATTATGTCTGGTATTCATAAGGGAGACTGATTGTTGAAGATTTCTCAGTGTTTTTGACTCCCTTGTCTTTTAGTTATGACTTGTAGATCTATGCTTAAGAGGCTGCATCTTGAATCCTTTCTGGTTCATAAGCAAAGTGATTTCTGTGTTCACACAAATTTGTGTGACATGTGCCTGTCTTAATACTTGTTACACACTTGGCGCAATACCCAGCTAATGTGAATTATATATATATATATATATATATATATATATATATATATATATATATGAGTCTGTATTGTCCCATTCTTTTATCATTCTTGGATTATAAAATCTTCTTTCTTGTTCTGTAGTGCTTATCAATGGGAACCATACCCACCTGCAATAGCTTTGTCTAGGTAAGTCATATATTCCTGAATTTAAGAGACAGGATTCTTACAGCATTGTAATCCCCTACAATATAAAGTTAACCATTTCAGAAGAATTTATTACAACCTATTCCAGGGTCAAGGATCCTCAAATGATATGGATGTCAGACTAGAGTGGTATATAAATAAATAGCATGACACTTTTTATTTATATAAATAAATAAACTAATGGGTAACTAACAAGTTTACCAATTGCAATGTACTAGGATATAATACACATTTTTCAGATAGTTATCACACTCTTTCTATCTTTAAATTTGATGCAATGCACATTGAGTGAAACCACTCAGTAATATAAATACACAAACCACTTAGACCAAAACCAGTTCCCTTTCCATAATTCCATTCATTTCAGTCAGCATTTCCCTTTTGTACTATTTATTTACTATTATTTACTATTTTCTATTATTGCTACTTTTATAGTTTCCGGGAAAGAAATTTCTAGAGTCTTGAAATAAGCCTTAAAATTTTATTGGTGGATGGCTTTGCTTAATTGAATCCCTCTCTGCCTGAGAGTAGTTATTTATCAGGAAAGGTACTGTGACATGCAATTCCCTGAGGTATTCCTGATGTTTTCTAAATAACGTATTTGAATGGCTTGTACTCTGTGTGATAAAAGAAGTCAATCAGGCAAGACAATTCATTTGGATAATTTAGAAAATTATATATGAGAAAAGAGGATCTATACACAACGACAATTCAAGGATTCTCCGTCAAGGGTGCTGGTCTCATCGATCCTTGCTTCTAAATTCACATAGTCTATTTGTCTCTTGGGCTGAAGTGTTGATAGCTAAGAGTAATGATGATAATAGGGAATATAGCTTTCCCAAAGATGGTGATAAGATATGCTTTGAGAATCCTTTCTGTGTCAGCCAAAGTTTTCTAATAGACTGATATGAAAGTAAAAATATTTCGGTTGCTGAAGTGTCTAATTTGGGGTTAAAATTTTAAATATGTGAATTACCTAGACTTTTTATGCCAGATACATTTTATTGATTTAAATATGTATTATCTAATTTTCCTGACCACAACATTGCTCATAACAAATCCAATTTGATACTTCAACAATTTAGATATTTTATAATTCTGAATCAACCTTTGGGAATTTTTTAAATTTTTATAGTTTTACTGAAATATGCTGCTGCTTGTTTAGAATAAAAAATTAGTTTACACTAATCCCTTAGCTAATAAGTTAGATATATTAATCATGTTGACACATTTATGTTTCCACACTTTGCATAGTTCGATCTATTTTAAAGTGATGATGGCATTGCTGTTGTTTATATAATTAGTGATTTTTCTGTCTATTTGTATTCCTTTATAGAATCTGAATATATTTGCTACATTGTGCTTAAATAATAAAATAAAATGTATATGATGGGGCCAAATTAATCAATATGATTCCAATTTTGGTTATATAAGTACATATAACTAAAGAAAACTGGTTATGTTAAGTATGTTAAGAAAAAAAGGGAGCGGGCAGGGGCGCTTCACCGCACGAGGCACTGGGCACAGGGCTGCGGTGCTGTCTCTCCCGCCACCCGCTTTCAGTAGTCTCCAGCCGCTTCCCCCACCCCGGGGAGATTGATGGCGATGATGAGGCAGGCAAAGGAAGGAACAGAGCCAAGCTAGTTGTTCTCAATTGCAGTTTATTCCAATCTCCTCTCTATACAATCCCGTCTGCGCGTTCCCCTGGAGATCTCTCCTGCCCCCGGAGAGACAACAGTGGAAAGCACTCCTAATTGATATTAGGTATTGGATTCTGTGAGGGTCCCGACCTGAAATAAGACTAGTGAGGTTAGTAAACAGGGGGCCCAAAAGGACACATGCCGATCAAGGGCAACTTTATTAACAGCCATGCTGGTTTTATACCTTTCTTAGCAGGGGGTTGGTATATAAGTTGTCAATCATCAGGGAAGTGTCTTCTCAGACCAAATAAGGAAAGGTTCAGGGTGTATTTGGTGGGCTTACAGCATTCTCCAAGAGTAGGTTGAGAAATAGTGGGGAGAGGAAGGCAAGGGTTTATCTGGCAGGAGCATCTGGCAGGAGGAATGCACAAGGCTTTTAGTGTAGAGGAAGGTATTCTACTTCAGGGCTTTATGGCTTCTCTTAGTCAACTGCCCTGGGCTACTTTTACCTCTTGAGTTTGCCTATTCCCTTTGTCACAAGGGCACCTTTGCCTCAGGTCATGCACAGCTGGTAATGGAATTTTCCGGTTTGTCCAGGGTAAAGGTTTCGGGGTCCTCTTTTGTTCAGGGTCCTGAGCAGTCCCCAACACCCGTCTCTCTCTCTGTTCTTCTCCCCGAACCCCCTCATACAGCCACCTTAAATCCCCCAGCATCAGGGATCAGGGCTTACACATAGGTGTGGTTACGATCAACAGGGGGTAAAGTTCTATCCCTTAGGGGATGTTTCTTCTAGGACAAATTCTCTTTCAGCAGAACACCCGCCCAAGAACCGAATCCCATGGGTGTGTTTCTCCTCTCCTTGTCCAACTAACATATAAGCATTCATAATATTAATCATTTTGTATGGACATAGCAAGAGATACATTAAGCTTATAGAATTGCTTTCCTGGGGTCATCTCAATCTCAGACTACAGTGGTCAGGCCAGATTAGTCTTTCCTATCCCTAGCAGGGTCCTAGTCTTGTCGTTGCTTTTGGATCATAACATGACATGTCCATGACCAAGCTCTTAACATATAGTTAAGCATTAGGCACTTTGGCCAGGTCCATCTCGATGCCAGGGTAGCACATAACTCACCACTTGCCCTGGGTCCGTCCCATCCCTCATTGGGACCCTGCTTTTGGGCGTGCTAGGAAGTAAGGGCAGCTGAGGCTTAAGTGAAGAAAGCAGATGCCCTGGAGTGAATAATATTTGAAGCCAATTAAATCCCATGTTACCAAAGCATATTAACAATTGTCTTTCTTTGTCCATACAAAAAGGATATTGTTTTAAAGTAAACTATTCAAAAGACCTAAGGAGTGGAGCAAGGCAATATTAACTTACAATACAAGTACACTGTCATAGCAAGGTCTGACCTTACAAATTAACAGAGTCTGATTAGGGGAAGAGCTGAATGACTAGTTGGGGAAGGGAGCATAGAAGTGATTATGGATAAACAAAGGAATGGGAGTGACTTGGGAACCTTGATGGGCGTGACTGATATACCTAAGCTCCTAGTGGCAAGGGGAGCAGGACATACCAATGTAGCCTAGAATTGTTTAAAGATTATTACCAGATAAAGCTAAAGTGTTTATAGCAAGGGAGAAAGGACAAACCAAAGTCAGGCCTAAAATATTTAGAGCTATATTCCAACACGTCAGCATGACCATCTATAACTATATACATAATTTTGTATATATGATTTTTAAAATTGTTCTTGGTCCAATGCTATCACTGGAATATAGCTTTAGTTTCTTAGTATTCACAAAGAGAAAGTCCCCTCTATCCCATATATTGTAATCTTCTGTTCATATATATTTTATTTTGTTTTATTTTGTATTTTGAAAGATATCTGATAAATTCAAGACACACACACTCCTGGTTCTGTGCTCAGTTATCACTCCTGGCATTGCTCAGAAGACCATATGCACTGTATTATTATGTCTCTAATCCCCTATTTATTTTTTATTGTAATTTAAGTCTATATTTATTCCTACTAGATTTATATCAGGGGAAAAAACTGTATACCATTTATACTATCCTAGGTCTGTGATATTATTTCTCAAACAAATATATATAGAGAGAGATAAATTGTTAAATTACATATTTAATGAGAAAATGGTTGAATTTGCAAATAAAATAATAAATACAGATTAATATTTGTTGATAGTAAGGGAAACTATGACAGGATCAGCATATTTCCATTACTATTTGTAAAAATTATTAGAATGTGCTTTGACAATGATAATTACTTATCCACAGGGAGTTGAGACTACACCTGGGAGTACTCTGTGTTCAGGTATCTCTAGCATTTCTCAGGGTACTACTACATATGGTGTCAAGGATTGAACCTGTGTCAGTTATTTATAAGGCAAGGCCCTTAACATCTCTACTATCTTTGTGGCCTAAGAACAGGCGCACACACACACTAACACACACACAGACACACACAGATATATATTTAATTTAGGAAAACATGGGAAAGGCCATTCATGTCCTTTAACCCATTTGAGAGGATATACCTATTTTATAACATATAAACACCTCATCATAATTTTGTTACTGTCATCATTAATAAATGACATGTGATTAGTGCTGTGTGCTGTTACAAATTTAAGTAATTTATTTCTATAACCACTCATGATGAGTTCTAGTGACGTCAGAGTGATATTACACCGAGAAAGGCAATTGTCTTGCATGTGACCAACCTGGGTTCAATCCTGGCACTGCATCTGGTCCCCTGAGTATCACCAGAAGTAAGTCCTGAGTACAGCCAAGTGTGACCCAAAAACCAAAAACAAGAAAGTTCTATAGATATGATGAATATTTAATAGTTTACAAGTGTCAAGAGCCAGGTGCCTCATGATAATGGTTGTCAAATGGAAATTTTTTCACTATAGCCTAACTCAGGTCCTAAGGTAGTTGTATCCAGAGATGTTACTTCATGTTCACAAGTCAATAAATCAATGTGAGAAACCAAAAAGATATCTTGGTAAATTTTTGTGAATCTTATAAAATTTTGGATCAGTCAGCATCATACATTCTGATCAGGATAATCTCACTATGAGCTAGTTTAAGAAAACCTGTGCATTAGAAATGTGTTATCAGAATCCAATGAAAGAAAGACAGAAATAAGAATACAAGCTATGTAATCAATGATATTAAGTTGATAGTCCTTCTAGGAACCTTAGATATTAATTTTATTTTATATAAATTTCTCTCCTTCTGGTGAGTTCAATTATGTATTGACAATATTTTATCTTGTCACTTCATTTTTCTTTAGAGTTTCTCTGTTGTCTCATGAAATTTTGTTCTTGGTACTTTAATATCCTCCCTCAGGATGGCCGAGAAAATTTCTTATGGAAATCAGTTTTGTTTTCTATGGGCTTTTGTTTCAAGTTGATTTTTGTTGAGGAATAATACTCATAAATAAAAATACACATCATGAAGAAAATAACTCATTGAATTTCACAAATATTCTTTTGAGAAATACCCTGATCAACAAATAGAATACTATCATTACCCTAATGTCCCCATCATGCATTAAGATTTCCAAAGAGAAATAATTACATTGTTCCTTAATTTAACAGATTAATGTACCCTAGTTTTATTTATATTAAAGTATACCAATACATCAACATATACCAGAAGAATAGAATTGATAAATCCTTAGAAAAGCTCATCAAATTTAAAATGAAAGCACGACTATTTGCAGATGATATGATACTATATCTAGAGAAGCCTAAAGCCTCTACTAAGAAACTCTTAGAAACAATAGACTTATACAGTAAAGTTGCAGGCTACAAAATCAATACCCAAAAATCCATGGCTTTCCTATACACAAACAATGAGGCAGAGGAAAGGGACATGAAAAAAGCAATCCCATTCACAATCATGCCCCAGAAAATCAAGTACCTCGGAATCAGCTTAACCAAGGAAGTAAAAGACCTCTTCAAAGAAAACTATAAAATGCTACTCCATGAAATCAAAGAGGACATGAGGAAATGGAAATATATACCCCGCTCGTGGATAGGGAGAATCAATGTCGTCAAAATGGCAATACTCCTCAAAGCATTATACAGATTCAACGCGATCCCTATAAGTATACCCATGACATTCTTCAAAGAAATGGATCGAGCAATCCTAAAATTCATATGGAACAACAAACGCCCACGGATAGCTAAAAAAATTCTTGGGAAAAAGACGATGGGAGGCATCAACCTCCCCAACCTCGAACTTTACTACAAAGCAGTAACAATTAAAACAGCATGGTACTGGAACAAAGGCAGAGCCATAGACCAATGGAACAGGGTGGAATATCCCTACACACAACCCCAAATGTATGATCATCTAATCTTTGATAAGGGAGCAAGAGATATGAAGTGGAGCAAGGAAAGCCTCTTTAACAAATGGTGCTGGCACAACTGGACAACCACATGCAAAACAATGGGCTAAGACCTTGACCTGACACCATGCACAAAAGTCAGATCAAAATGGATTAAAGACCTCAACATTAGACCACAAACCATAAGGTACATTGAAGACAAGGTTGGCAAAACCCTCCACGATATTGAAGATAAAGGTATCTTCAAAGGTGACACAGAACTAAGCAATCTAGTAAAAACAGAGATCAACAAATGGGACTACATTAAACTAAAAAGCTTCTGCACCGCAAAAGATAACAGTGACCAGAATACAAGGACTATCTACAGAATGGGAAAGGATATTTACACAATACCCATCAGATAAGGAGTTGATATCAATGGTATATAAAGCACTGGTTGAACTCTACAAGAAGAAAACATCCAACCCCATCAAAAAATGGGGCGAAGAAATGAACAGATACTTTACAAAGGAAGAAATACGAATGGCCAAAAGGCACATGAAAAAGTGCTCTACATCACTAATCATCAGAGAGATGCAGATCAAAACAACCACGAGTACCACCTCACACCACAGAGACTAGCGCACATCCAAAAGAACAAAAGCAACCGCTGTTGGAGAGGATGTGGGGAGAAAGGGACCCTTCTACACTGCTGGTGGGAATGCCGACTGGTTCAGCCCTTCTGGAAAACAATATGGACGATTCTCAAAAAATCAGATATTGAGCTCCCATTTGACCCAGCAATACCATTGCTGGGAATATATCCCAGAGAGGCAAAAAAGTATAATCAAAATGACATCTGCACATGTATGTTCATCGCAGCACTGTTTACAATAGCCAGAATCTGGAAAAAACCCGAATGCCCTAGAACAGATGACTGGTTGAGGAAACTTTGATACATCTATACAATGGAATACTATGCAGCTGTTAGAAAAAAGGAGGTCATGAATTTTGTATTTAAGTGGATCGGCATGAAAAGTTTCATGCTAAGTGAAATGAGTCAGAAAGAGAGAGACAGACACAGAAAGATTGCACTCATCTATGGCATATAGAATAACAGAGTGGGAGACTAACACCCAAGAATTGTAGAAATAAGTACCAGGAGGTTGACTCCATGGCTTGGAGGCTGGCCTCACATTCTGGGGAAAGGGCAACTCAGAGAAGGGATCACCAACTATAATGTAGTCGAAGGGCATGTGGGGGAAGGGAGTTGCGGGCTGAATTAGGGCTAGAAACTGAGCACAGTGGCCATTCAACACCTTTATTGCAAACCTCAACAGCTAATTAGAGAGAGAGAACAGAAGGGAATGCCCTGCCACAGTGGCAGGGTGGGGTGGGGGGAGATGGGATTGGGGAGGGTGGGAGGGATGCTCGGTTTACTGGTGGTGGAGAATGGGCACTGGTGAAGCGATGGGTTCCCGAACTTTGTATGAGGGAAGCATAAGCACAAAAGTGTATAAATCTGTAACTGTACCCTCACGGTGGTTCACTAATTAAAAATAAATAAATTAAAAAAAAAACAACAAAAAAAATCCATAGATGCAATATATGATCACTGTAAAAAAATAAAATAAAATGAAAGCACGTAAAAAAGCAATCAGTGTCAAGAACTTGGAAGCCAATATCACTATAGATCTCCAAAAATAATGTAATAGAATATTATAAAATTTAAATGTAATTGCATGCCATATCAAGTAAAAAGTTAGTCATAAATTGTAAATAAAATTTCACTTGGCCTGTTGGCTTTTGAGCAGTGCCCAGGTAGCCTGGTGACTCCTCTGTCCTGTTCTTAGACACCAGGTAGGTGATTTAATGTGAAGATGTAGGATGATGTGTGCTCACAAGCCCTGCTCAACTGAAGATTACCTAGGCCACCACAGAGGGGCTTGGAAACCTCAGGAACCACATTTGGTGGTTGTTGGGGGTTCCCAGGGTTACACTTGGCAATGTTTGAGGAATTATGTGGTCTGCGATGCTGAGCTTTGAAGTATAGCCAGTTGCAATCAAAGCTTTCACCTTAGCCCTTGTGCTATATCTCTGACCCCCAAAATAACAATTTTTAAGAATACTTTAAGATATCACCACTGAAAATAAGTGTCAGCATTAAAAACAGGTCATATTAAGTTGCCTAATTTACTGTTTTTAGAGGGATAAGATATAATTGATAGATTCAATATAGAATATATAAACTACATGAGATATAATACAATAATAAATTAATTAAAATCTTACAGAGAAAAAGGATCTTGAAGAGAACCAAATAAATTTTAAAGCAAAAAAATTACAATATCTAAAATATAATGGTGTCCGCTCGAACAAATCCATGAGCAACGGGATGACAGTGACATTTAACAGTACTTTGTTTACATGATGTCATTCCCTAGTTGCCTTTAGAGTTTCTGGTACTCTATATGTAGATAGTGTTTGGGGTTTTCTTTTGTATGTGACTTTTTTTTCTGGCTACTTTAGGAGTTTCTGTCTTTGACCTATGCATCTAGTTATAGCTTTGTTTCCAACTCTTCCAGATTCTTGTGTCTGGGTAGCTGACTCACTGCTAGGTTGGAAAGCTCTTAACAATGAAGAGATATTCAGTGTTAAATATCTCTTGTAAATCATCTAGGCAATACTGAGTTGTTTATTTTATATATATATATCAGCGATTAAACCAAATATTTTCCTTAACTAAAATTTAACTTTATAATAAAACCTTTGGGAAAGACAATTGCAATTTATCACTACAGATTATGAAACAAACTCCTAAGGAATAAAAGAGCATCTCAAAATACAGTGTGTTATATGTTATTTGGGGGCAAAACCATAATCCATGATATCTAGAGCCTAAGTATTGAACTCTTTAATAATTAGTAGCTGAATAGTTAGTTTTCTGATGAAAGTATATTTATATTTTCATATTTGAGGATATCTTATATTACTATATTGTGCTTCCTTTAATAGCCATTAGTATCTTTTTTACATATGAGAAAAGCAATGCTTTAGGTGAAGTGCTGAGATAACAGTTTGTGTCATAAGACTCTCCAACCCTTAGAATCTTTGATAGTTCCACTCCATAATGATGGCAGTGTAAATAAATTAATTGGGAAAATAGAAACTCTTCCAGGATTGTTTTAAAATGAACAGCGTTGTATGTAGTTTTCTATTTAGATACTAAATGAGCTTGGTTTCTCATCAGTCTTAGGTAATGGCACATATGATCTTAATTCCTTCAGGGGAGAGTAATGAGTTGGTAATTTTCGTAAATATTTAGTACATCGATATTTAAAAAATCCATATAGAAAATAATGCAGCAAACTATTTTTAGAAATAAAACCATTATTGAAATAGGCTAAAATTAATGTTTCCCTTTCTATAAAATCCCACATTCTTCCCCACAAATAGCCTATTTCTACTTGATTTTAATATACATACACATAGACGAATACAATTATATTATTTGCATTGTTAGTTATCTTTACAAACTATCAAATGTTTAAGGTTCTTAGATAACTTAATTGGTTGCAAAAATTTAACAAAAGTGCCTGCTTTCTTTGTTTATCCTGGGTTTTCAAAACAAAAGTGTCCTGGGAATATCTTGATTTGACCTAGAGTCCTGTGTCAGGGAAATAAAATAAAACACTTGCTAGTGAATAAAATGTTAATTCTCATTGTGTTAAAAATAGTCTGCATAACAAAAGCACCATTATTGCAGTGGGCATCTAATAGTTGAATTATATTGTTCCAATTATATATGCAAGAAAGATACCTTTTATCTTCACAGTGGTCCCATAGGCAACTATTATTAATTCCATTTATAAAGTGAGAAACAAACACAAAACAAAACAATTTAGGCATAACTTTCTGTAGTAACTTGCTAAAAAAAAATGCAATTTTTGTATGAGGTGTGGCTCCAGGAGGAAAACAGGAACAAGATAACAAAAGATAACAAAAGAAATGAATCCTTGCAAAAGATCAGTTAAAGGAACACTGCAATCCTGCAATCACCTAGCAATTAACATCAGCACTCAGCCCTGGAGGCTGACTGGACAAATGAGGAAGGTCTTAGACTTAAGCTACCAAGTAAGGGAAGCATAAATCAAGTTTGTGTTAGAAGCTAGAGTTAGAGATTATAACTTGCTCCTTGATTCAGGAGGGGTGGCAGCTGATGGTGGGTCTCCATCCATGGTTCCCATTCGACATTTTTTTTTAATTTATTTATTTTTAATTAGTGAATCACCGTGAGGGTACAGTTACAGATTTATACATTTTTGTGCTCATGTTTCCCCCATACAAAGTTTGAGGACCCATCCCTTCACCAGTGCCCGTTCTCCACCACCAGTAAACCCAGCATCCCTCCTACCCTCCCCAATCCCATCTTCCCCCACCCCACCCTGCCACTGTGGCAGGGCATTTCCTTTTGTTCTCTCTCTCTAATTAGGTGTTGTGGTTCGCAATAGATTTGTTGAGTGGCCACTGTGTTCAGTCTCTAGTCTACATTCAGCCCGCATCACCCTTCCCCTGCATGGCCTCTGACCGCATTATACTTGGTGATCCCTTCTCTGAGTTGCCCTCTCCCCAGCCCATTAGACATTTTTAAGAAAGAAAATACTATGTAATAATGATGCTCAGACTCAGAGTTGGTTTGATAGAAAAGTTTATTGAAAAGTAAGACAGAATTACACACTAATAGAGACGTTACTGGTGCCCGCTGGAGTAAATCTATGAACAACAAGATGACAGTGATACAGTGATACAGTGAAGACAGAAACTCCTTAGCCCAGGAGGAATTTAGTATAGAGTTTAGTCGGTCATGGCTCATTTTTGTGGGATTTAAAACTTTTTTTTTTTTCATTAGGAAAATTGGGTCTTCCTGCTTATCAAACAAAGTATCCCAGAGTTGTTTTGTCAATTTTGGGCCCATTGTGTTTCTAAAATAAAATTCGCATCTTTCATTCCCATTTAGGGTCAGATTGTTTATGCAGACCTTTTAAGTCATATATTTGACCATCTGCCTAGGCATTGCCCATGTTTCTTAATCTCCTCTGAGCCAGGGCCTGGGGCAGAATTTACATCTTTGAGAAAAGGTAAACTTCCACAGTCTCAGAGAGTGCCCAAGAGTTTGCAGGAATGTTTAGAACATAGGATGAAGACAGCTGAAATGGAGCACCTCACAAGAGCTGGGAAGGGGAAAACGAGGCTTCATCTTTCATACTTAGATGTTGCCCAAGGCAAAGAATGGGGAGTTTTAGTTTAAGGATAAACCTAAAAGAACATGAATTGGTTATCGAATCAATTGTGATTCATTTATGTTCTGAGTTCTTTCTAGACAGCCATGCTATTTCTGTTTATTGTTAAAAAGTTATTACATGATTTAAGGCTGGGGATAATTCTCTGAGATGTGTGGTTGGTTTTGGACCAAACCCAGTTATGCTCAGGAGTTACTCCTGGCTTTTTGCACAGGGATTGCTCCTTGCAGGGCTTCAGAGACAATGTGAGGTGCGCCCCCAATCAAATCCAGCTCAGTTACATGAAAGGTGATTGATTACCTTATGTGCTGCACAATCTCCCTGGCCTCAGATTCCCTGGGATATTTTTGGGCTTTGTTTTTGGCCAAACCCATTGGTGCTCAGGGCTTACTCCTGGCTCTGCTCTCAGGATCACTATTGTCCAGGCTTGGGGGACCATATGGGATGCTGGGGACTGAACCTAAATTGGCCCTGTGCAAGGCAAGTGCTTATTATCTCTCCAGCTCCCAAGGACGGTTAATCTTAAAAGATGTGTGGATTAGTTTGATATTTTGAGATTTATCCTCAAGAAAAATAATCACTGTTGGAATGATTTTAACCAAGTGCTGAATTTTAGGGTGTTCACGTCTTATTCAAGACATGGCTAAAGACAAGAAAATTTTGCTATCTGGGCAAGCAAAGTAACACACATGATAACCTCTCAGTAATAGTACAAATGATGTCGGTGGGCCCCACGGGTGACTTACGTGACGCAGGGAGGAGAAAGACGGTCACTTTCTCTCCAACCATCTCAAACACCCGGGACCCAGGGTTACTGGGTTCTTGTCTTGCTCACGGAAAAGAATTTCAGGAGTAGGCAAGCAGTGAAGTAACAGATTTTATTTTAGAGGGTTTTAGGGAAGGAGGAAGGGATAAGTGGAAAAGAAAAACAGCAGGAGTAATGCACTCAAGAAAGAACGTGGGCTCCTCCCAGGATGGAGAGAGCTCTACAGACATTCTAGCACTGGACATGAAAGCAGGAAAATACACATCTCAAGGGGGAAGATGTGGGCGACACATGTGCTCAGGCACTACATGTGCTCGGCCACATGGGCACAAGCAGCACATGGGCTCAAGCAGCATATGCGCGCACTTCCTTTGTTCAAGGTGTCTTTTATAGGGTCTCTTCAATCTGCCCCCACGTGGGGCTTCTTCCCAGGTAGAAGTCCGTTGCTAAGGAGGTTTTACCAGGGAGGCTGGGTCTTCTTTAGGCTGGATCCCATTTTAATCAGATTAAGGGAGAGGTCCACGGAATTCGAGGAACTTCATGGGGAGGGGTCCAACCTCCTCAAGGTCTTATCAGGTCTGTTTTCTGTATCCACAGGGTGGGTCAGTCTCAGGATTCTCCTTCCTGGAGACTTTGTTAATCTAAATTTCATTGCCAAGGGCCTTTCCCTATCTACCTGCCTATATCACTATGACTATAAATGCATAAAATGGTGGTTGTGGGGAGCATCGAGGGGGTGGTGCAAAAGTGCCTGTCATAGAGGCAGACTGCAGGTGGGGACATTTCTGAAGGGAAGTGGAACTTGTGAAGGGATGGGATTGGTGTTGGAATATTCTAAGCCTGAAGCTTAGCATTGTAGCACTGTCGTCCCCGTCCCGTTTTTCATTGCTTTGCTTCAACGGGCACCACTAACGTCTCCAATGTGAGACTTGTTGTTCCAGTTTTTGGCATATCGAATTCGCCACAAGTAGCTTGCCAGGCTCTGCCATGCAGGCGGGATACTTTTGGTAGCTTGCCGGCCTCTCTGAGAGGGACAAAGGAATCGGACCCGGGTCGACCTCATGCAAGGCAAATGCCCTCCCTACCTGCTGTACTATTGCTCCAGTCCTGAAACTTAATCGTGAGAAACATTGAAACTTTGTAATTCACAGTGATTTAAAAATGTTAATAAAAATCATAATAAAACAAGAATTGTACTCCAGAACAAGCAAATTTTGGATGAACTGTTGCACATTCTGTCTAAGATTCCTTTTGGAATATAGCTAACCAGTGGAATTGAAAACAGAATGTATGACTAAGCAGAATCCAGGAGGAAAAAATAAACCTTCTACGACTTTCTACCAGCACAATTCAACTGATAACCTTGATTAGTCAATTGAATTTGAAGAGGCAGAAGAATTCAGAAATTGTAAATCCATTTTGATCCTAATATTTATTCAGAGGCAGACTCTTTCACTTCGGGAAATGACCAGCAACAGCCTCTTGACAGCAGGCTTGCTGAAAAAAAAGGAAGGCAGGCCAGCAAAGTTGTGCAAACTGAACAACAGGCAATTGACATTCAAGCAGAAAATGTTACCAGATTCTTGTCTGTCCATTGCAATATAAATCCACAGGCTTGTTTCTATAGCAAGTACTGGGAAAAAGTTAGCAATACCAAGAAGCAAAGCAAAATAATCCCAGGATAATTTTCTCCTCTTAGTGTTAGGGGTGGAAACGTCATGCAGAACTTAGAGTACCCAAAGGGAGAGAGGAAAACTATACAGTGTAATAGCGTTGCTAAATTATTCATGAATAAACATACATATATACAGAAAGTACATTGATGAATTATGATAATATCTAAGGAAAAAACAATGAACAATGTGTTCTTTAAGAACCTTCCATCAATGAGCATTTGTCATAAAGATTGTGTAAAAATCACCTGGCTAATACTCTTCAAGTAAAGTTTTTTCATTAAAGCATAATACTTCATTAGGTGATTCATTCATCTTTGAAAGTACAGGGCTAAATGAGCTAGGAGATTCTGGCTCTGGAAAAGCTAGAGTGGTAATTGAATATTCTAGCTTCTTCTGGATATAGTCAGGAATTGCTTTCTTATAGTGTTTAGCTTTATTGAGCTTAAAATAAAACTTATTGTACATTCACTAAAAAGACACAGGGTAAAAAAATAGCTAGCTTTTGAATATAATATCAGTGTACTTTATAGGTCCTTTCCTCTATAAAATTCTCATATTAATTTTACTTGATCAGATTCATAAATGAGGAGTCTTCTATTTGAAACTGGTAGGCAAATGGAAGTTGATGTTTTTAAATAATATTATATGCAGTATAAGAAGTTACTGAATAAATTGGGGTGTTGCTGTTTTTGGGTGGTGTGGCGTCAGTCACTAGCCCATCCACATTGACCCAAGGGTCCCTTGCATGTGTTCAGGGCCAATCACCATACCCCTATCCCAGCTGACTGACAGCGATAGATGAATGAAGGAGGGAATAGGGGCCACCAGGATGGTTGGTAATCAGTGGCTATTTATTCAATTCTCACAGCATTAGTTATAGAGAGATCATGTAGGGAATAGCAATTACACATAGATGAATATTGTCATAAACAATGAACTGATGTAAAAAACTTCATTCAAGGGAAGTTCTAGGAGATACTCAAGAACAAAATCTCATCTTAAGTGTTCAGCATTCAGATTCTTGCTAGGAGATCTATTCGAGAATGGATGAAATTTTATCTATAGTTTATTGCTTTACCCTTTCTTTAGCCAGTATCCATTTAAACAGTCATCTTAAATTTATTTCATAATAATATTTCTAGTCATGTTGTATGGACACAGTAAGAAATACATTAAGTTTAAAGACTGGCTGGTCCTGGGGGCATCTCGCTATATATCCCAGACTACAGTCCTCAGGTCAGGTTAGTCATTCCTAACTCCAGCAGGGTTCTTATTCAGTTATTTCTTTTTGGGCCATAACCATTCATTCCACGACCATACTCTTATCTTATTATACCTTTTATGGTGTTTTGTCTGTCCCTTTTAGATAACAGGGTAGCTTTAAAACTTGCCCTAGGTTCATCCTTGTCCCTCAGAGGGGTCCCCATTTTGGGATGCTAGGAATTAACGATAAGGAGTACTGAGACTTAAGTAAATATGATGGGTGCTCAGGAATTATTTGGAGTTTATTAAATACCATGTTACAGTAGCGTAGCATTAACTGTCTTCCTGTGTCTATACAAAAAGAGGACATTGAACTAAAATATAAAATATGCTATAAAAGACATAAAGGAAAAAGAAAAGCAATGTTTCACTTATATATACAAAATCCAGAGTCCTCAAAAGAATTTGAATTTACAAGTGACAGGGTCTATTTTGGAGATAAAAATGATCAAAGGATAGGGGAAGAAAAGCACAAAGGAGACGTTAAAAGGAAACATAAAAAATTGAGAGTGCCTAATGGAATTGGGTGTGCCTCGGGATCACTATGCTGGGAGTTACTCAATAAGCATAAAATCCCCAGAGAAAAGGAGGAGCAAGGACAAATCAATATTAAACCTAAAATGTTTAGAATTATAACCCAACATTGGGGAAGAATTTTTATTAGTGTCAATATTATTTATTTAACCCTTTTGTTTTCAAATATTTACTATAATAAATACTCTATACACATGGTTATGTGAATATTTAAAATCCCTTGCTTTTTTGGGGGGGTCAGAGAAATAGTTTAGCATGATGAGCACTTGTCTTTAGGTGTCTAATGGAGATTTGATTCTTGGCATCTCATGTAGTCACTTAAACCCACCATCTCCAAGGGTGATCCCTGACCACAGAGCCAGGGGCCCAAAAACCCAAAAGAGAAAAAAAAAAAGGAAACTCATTGTTGTTTATGTTTTCAGTTGTCTAATATGTATTCCTTTTTTACCAGTTGCTTTACATATTAAACAGTACTATTTTCAGAATGACAACATCCTAATATAATTTCACCATTTTCTAATTAATACAAGTGAGGTTTTTTTCCCCCAAAGTTATGTGACTCTCAGAAATACAGGTGATTTCATAAGTATATGAGTTTTGAAATGTTGCTCTAGAAGACATTTTATTACGGATAATAACTATGTAGAAAAATTTTTATGAGATAATAGAAAATAGTAATCCCAATAAAATATGAAAAACTATAGGGGTTTGGGGATTAGTGGTGACTTGGTTGGGGATTAATGGTGACTTGGCATTGTTAACACACAAGGAGAACAATCAGCAAAATGCACAAGGTGCTACCCAGTCCTTCCTCTCATCCATCTCTGATTAGTATCTCCTATACTGTACACTTGATTCCGTCTCCCTTCAACTAAACCCCTAAAGTCTTCCAATGTTCCTGATAGCTGACTTTTCACAGAGTTTAATTTGCATAATTCTAAACCCAGATCTCTTCTGTTGCTGGCTTGTTCAAGTTCAACATGTTTAAATAAAAAGATTCAGTTAGGTGGTCTGAATGATGACACATCAGGTAGTACATTTACCTTGCATGTGGCCAATGCATGATCTAGCTGTAGCACCATACATGGTCCTTTGAACCTTCGAGGAGTGATCACTGAATGCAGAGCAAGGAATAAGTCTTCAGCACTGCTGAGTGTGGCACAAAAACAAAAAGATTCAATTTATCCCAAGGATTAACAGAAAGAAACAAACTCTCAGGTTTACCAAAGCCTTCCAACTCATATGTGGCCTGGAAGGAATTCTGCAAGATACTGAACTACACTGTTAAGTCTGTGTTAAGAGAAACATTTTCATTTGGAGACAATAGATAATAGACCTGACATCTGGGAAACTGAATGTTCAGAATAATACTCAATGCCTAATGCCTTTATTGCTAATTAGACATACAGTCAGATGAACTGCATAGCTCCATTCATTATGCATTCCCGAGCCTCAGAAATCTCAGATTGAGCACTGGCCAACAAATAAAGCTTCTTTTTAAATTCCCTTTTAATAACAGTCAACTATTATGTTTATACTTCCAAATGGAAATGATACTTCAGCTATCCATCAGCTGAAAGGCAAACGTGAAGTTCACTGAAAAACAAAACAGGCAGTTAGCTAGGCAATTGCTTCTTTTTCAAAAGTTCTACATTAAATTCAAATGCTATTCGAGGTTCACTGCCATTCAGATTAAATTGACATTTAAAAAGAAAATATGCATTCTTTCCTAACCTTTAGAAATAACATAAGATTTAGACATTTCAATCTTGTTTCTTTCTCTCTTGCTTGTGTTTCTTATCAGTTTATTCAGTGCCCAAACAATTATTTTTTAACCTTTGGTAGAAAATGATGAGGAGGTCTAAAAACCGCAACTATTAAAGATACTTCCATAGTGCAATAGAGCTGCTGAGAGCATGTTATATTATTTTCCTTTAGCATTTTATTTTATTGTTTGAAAATCAATTAAATTAAAACTATGATCAAGTGTTTTACTTATTTGGTTTGCACGAGATAAAATTCAACATTCTCAGACCAAAAGCACTTCTTTTATCAATAATGATAAAGCACAAGGTATTAGTTAATTTGTTGTACCAGTGGGTAATCATATTACCACACTAGGTATTGAACCAAGGATAAAATCAGTGATAATTTCTTCTATTCAAAATATTAAAATTTTTCTAAATTTTTATGCAAAATAATGAGACATAAAATTAATAGTGGAGAAAAATGCTCAAGCCTTTAATTTAGAAAGAGCATAGAGTATAGAGAGGGTCAGTAGTCAGACCTCTTATGGATTATGAATAATAATTCATGGGTTATTCATGGACACAAATTGAAACATTACATTTTGATGGCCAAGAAAATGAAGAAAGCAGTATTTTCCCTTTTTGAGTTATTCATAAGGTAATTGTATAACTGTATAACTGAAACAGAGCATATGATGGCACTTTTAATCATTACACCTGGTTTAAAAACCTAAGGATATATTGTAGGATATCATTGGTTTGTCCTTTCTCCCTTGCCACGAAAAGTTTAGGCATATCTGGTAATAATCTCTAAACATTTTTAGAAAACATTGCTATGTCCTGTTCCCCTTGCCACTAGGAGCTTAGGTATATTGGTCACATCCATCAAGGTGCTCCCAAGTCACTCCCATTCCTTTGTCTATCCGTAATCACTTCTATGCTCCCTGCCCCAACCAGTTCATCAGCTTTCCCTCTAATCAGAATCTGTTAATTTGTAAAGTCGGACCTTTCTAGGACAATGAACTTGTAAGTTAATATTGCCTTGCTCCTCTCCTTGTGTCTTTTGAATAGTTTACTTTAAAACAATGTCCTTTTTGTATGGACAAAGAAAGACAGTTGTTAATATTCTTTGGTAACATGGGATTTAATTGGCTTCAAATATTATTCATCCAGGGCATCTGCTTTCTCCACTTAAGCCTCAGCTGCCTTTACTTCCTAGCACCCCCAAAAGCAGGGTCCCAATGAGGGATGGGACAGACCGAGGGCAAGCAGTGAGTTATGTGCTACCCTGGCATCGAGATGGGCCTGGCCAAAGTGCCTAGTGCTTAGCTATATGTTAAGAGCTTGGTCATGGACATGTCATGTCATGATACAAAAGCAAGGATGAGACTAGGACCCTTCTAAGGATAGGAAAGACTAATCTGGCCTGAGCACTTTAGTCTGAGATTGAGATGACTCCAGGAGAGCAATTCTATAAGCTTTATGCATCTCTTGCTATGTCCATACAAAATGATTAATATTATGAATGCTTATATGTTAGTTGGACAAGGAGAGGAGAAACACACCCATGGGATTCGGCTCTTGGGTGGGTGTCCTGCTGATAGAGAATCTGTCCTAGAAGAAGCATCCCCTGAGGGAAAGAACTTTACCCTTATTGATTGTGACCACACCTATGTGTAAGCCCCAACCCCTCAGGCTGGGGGATTTAACTAGGCTGGAAGAGTGGGCTGGAATGGGGCGGGTGAGTCCCAGTGCCAGATCTGGAGAAGCCAATCGAGATCCAGATCCAGAGGAGGAGAATGAAGCAGCATGGGGGAGGAAGAGGCAGGAGGAGAATCAGAGGAGAATGGAGATGGGAATGGAATAAACTGCAACTGAGACCAACCAGCCTGACCCTCGTTCCTTCCTTTGCCTGCCTCGTCATCGCCATCAGCCTCCTCGGGGTGGGGGAAGAGGCTGGAGACTACCGAACACGGGCAGCGGGAGAGATAGAGTGCCACTGCCCTGTGCCCAGTGCGGTGCCTCCACCCCCCTCCTCTTTTTTGTGTGTTTACACAATACATTACTTAAAACAATATAAAAATTATAAAAATAATATTTAAGTATCCCAGGGGTTATAAATCTATCTATATATAGATCAATCCCTTTGACTATTTGCATGAACAGAAAGTAGCCATGTTGGAAAAGTTTTAGATTATTCAGGTTATGAGGCTTGAATTATGATCATTAGTCTGTCATTGACTACTGCGAGCCCTTAAGCAAATTATGTTTTAAAGAGTTTTCACCTAGCTCTCAGTGCCCTATTAGTTTTTATTAATATTTTTCAATAAAAGGAATTCTAACTCTTTGGGAAAATGACTGAAGTAGAAATTATACAAACTAAGCTTAGAATTTCTTATAGTGACAGAATAAGGAATTGTTCAGAAAAGCGAATTTTTGGTAAGTAAAATAGACACAACAGACAGCTGCAGAGTTCCCAATTGATGAAGTTGGAACCATTCAAACCAGGGCTGGAGCAATAGCACAGTGGGTACGGCGTTTGCCTTGCACGTGGTAGACCCGGATTCAATTCTCAGCATCCCATATGGTCTCCTGAGCACTACCAGGAGTGATTCCTGAGTGCAAAAGCCAGGAGTAATCCCTGAGCATCGCAAGGTATGACCCAAAAAGCAAAAAAAAAAAAAAAAAAAAAGAGGGAAATATATAAACTGGGATAGCGCAGCGGGTGGGGGGGTCACCTTACCCGGTTCAGTTCCTCTGCCCCTCTCGAAGGGCCCAGCAAGCTTTTTCTCTCGAGATACCAAGAATATCTTGCCCGAACTGCAGAGGCTGGCAAGCTACTGTGGCATATTCATTATGCCAAAAACAGTAACAAGTCTCACAATGGAGGCGTTACTGGTGCCCGCTCGAGCAAATCGGTGAACAATGGGACAGTGACAGTGATAACCCATAGTATTGCACTGTAGCATTGTTATCCCATCCCATTGTTCACTGTTTTGCTCTAGTAGGCACCAGTAATGTCTCCATTGTGAGACTTGTTAGTGGTTTTGTCATATCGAATATGCCATGGGTAGCTTGCCAGGATTTGCTGTGTGGGAACCCATAGTACTAACTGTAAATATTCATGTATAAATGATGCATAATTGAATTTTTTTAAATGAGAGAAAGATACAGATCTTCCATGCAGAAGTGTTCTAAATAATTCATGTGGATATTCTTCTATCAAGAAGTATAACTTCTAGCCTTTATGGTATGGATTTGCTTGTTTTGTTTTCAAAGAATCTAATATGAAAAGGAGGAAAGAAAATAATTTTACTTTGATGAAATCTTGTTAAAACCCTTACCAGATAAGACAGGTTGATAGCCAGTATCCTTCATATAAAAAGATCAGACTTGAACTTTACTTCTGATTCTTTTCCCCAATAACTGAAAGCTATAATACAGAGATTCTGAAATTCTTGTGGTGAGCGTGTGTGTGTGTGTGTGTGTGTTTAGGTAGCTGACCTTTACCAGAAAGATATATAAATTTCAACAAAGATCACCTAGGTGTGTCATATATATTTATGCCAACCAAATAGGAAACTAATTAATTAATTAAACTAATTAATTTTTTAAAAGCAGTAATATTACAAATATTAGTAAATGCAAATCACTATAATTTCCAATCTAAATCACAATGAGAGACGTTACTGGTGCCCGCTTGAACAAATCGATGAGCAACGAGATGACAGTGACGTGATAGTCTATTATTTTCAAGAACACCATTCTGAAAATGTATACAACTTTATGTAATTTGCCAATGTGGAATTTTAACTTGTTTGATAATTTAATTTACATTTTTGTACATAGATTTAAACTATTTAAATAATATATCCTCTTGCTTTGATAGTTTTATTAGTTTTAATGTTTATTTTAATGCAAGTATTTAGAAACAGATTATGAAGTTTTATTTTTAGGTGCCCTTATACAGATTTTTTTCTTTTGCAATTTATTTACATTGAAGAAAATACTGGAGTAGAAATTATACAAAATAAGCTTAGAATTTCTTATATGGCAGAATATGGATTTGTTTTGAGCATCTAAACAGTTTTGCTTTGTAGTATTATTTTTAAATCATTTATATTATTTATATTATAAAAAAAAGTAACAATAAGTCTCACAATGAGAGACGTTACTGGTGCCCGCTTGAACAAATCGATGAGCAACGAGATGACAGTGACGTGATAGTCTATTATTTTCAAGAACACCATTCTGAAAATGTATACAACTTTATGTAATTTGCCAATGTGGAATTTTAACTTGTAAATATTTAGAAGCTTAATCATGATTGAATACTTACCATGTATAGCTTTGAGCAAGTTGAGTTTTTGCCCCTTCAATTTTTGTTTGTGAAATATAAAGATGGCTATCTTCATAAATTTTCCCTAAAAATTTTTGTTAAAAAAACTAAATAAAAAGCTATAGATATGTATTTAGAATGTGACTTCTTATTTATTAATAATTTTTGTCAACAATGTCCATAAAATATATAATAAATGTAACCTTTTAATGGTATAAATCATAACAATCTAGCCATTAGGTAAGATAATATCTGTGCTCTTTTGTCAGATTAATTTTTGCCATTATTCCTGGACATAATAAACCTATCACATATAGTTTATCTTTTTTTTTATATAGAGTTGTAGCTTAATTTTTGGCATTTTTTTTAAAACCATAAATGACATTGTTCAGTTTACTTGCAGAATTTTGGATTAAACCAGTGGCTCCCACACTTCTGTCCTTTAAGCCATTTCCCCAGCTTTAGATACACTTTTTAAGTCTTCTGGATATTGTAGTGTATGTGTTTTAGTATAAGAGGAAGAATATATATATATATATGCATATGCCATAACTTTCTCATTACTGTTATTTTGCTTTCAATTTAGATGTTTGGCAACTTTTTAATTTACCTTCCTAATTTTTGAGACCATAATGCATTTTTATTTACATATTTTAACATGACATACTGGAAATTTTTTGTTATAATTAAGGAATGAAGTGTGATTACCATATACATATTTGATTGATTTGCTTAGCTAACTCTATGGATGAATATTGAAGTTGTTCATCCTTTTGTTTTCCCTACAGTTAACATTACTGACTCATCGAAAGCTTTTTCACAAGTACAAATATGCAAGAATTCATTATTCTCAGTAAAAATCTTATTTTTTTTTCTCATCCTAGTTGGGTTTAGGACCTCTGCAATAGTACAGCAGATATGTCACTTGGCTTGCGCATAGCTAACTAGGATTCAATTTCTGGCACCCCATATAGTCCCCTGATCCCACTAGGAGTGATCCCTGAGTGCATACTAAGGAGTAAGCCCTGAGCACCCCTGGGTGTTCTCTGCCTCCAAGAAAAAGCATAAAAACAAGCAAAAAGTTGGCCATTAAAAACAAATCCAGAATTCTCATATTCATTGGAATGACAGGACAAAATAATATCTATAGTTTTTCTTGCTTGGGAATTGACCATTATAATTGAATATTTAGTGTCTGCATCCAGGACTTTGTCTAGACTCCATTTGACAAATTCCATACAAGCATGAAGAGAACTCACAAGTCTCCACATAAAGAGAGATGTCAAAACTTTAAAATAATAGGCAACTATTGTTTTCGGTAAAGATTTCGCAATTTTTAAGCCTATATATACATATATACATGTATATATGTATATATATACATATACATACATATATACATATGTACATATATATACACGTATATATATACATATATACTTTTCAGATTACACCCAGAAATGCTCAGGGAATACTCCCGGCTCAGCACTCAGGAATCACTCCTGGCATTGATTGGGGGACCATATGGAATGCCAGGGATCGATATCCCGGCTCAGCCCACCTTGGCTTAGAGCAAGGAAAATGACCTACCTGCAGTACTATCACTCTGGCCCCTCCTCTCTTTTTATTGTTCAAAGTCACATACGAAAAAATGAATAAATCATATAATCTGTGAAAACCCTCTCGGAGATTCCAGCAAGGTACCGAGAGTATCCCACCCGCACAGCAGAGCCTGGCAAGCTACCTGTGGTGTATTCAATATGTCAAAAACAGTAACAACTATGGAGCAATCTTTCTTACCCTTCTATCTACTGTCCTTGGGTGTCAGTCTTGTGTTATGTTATTTTTATACTTCACAAATGAGTGTAGTCCTTCTATATCAGTCTGCCTCACTAGAGGGCGGGGAGAGGACAGTTGGAATAGATAAGAGATCACTAAGAAAATGATGGTTGGAGGGGCTTGAGCGATAGCACAGCGGGTAGGGCGTTTGCTTTGCATGTGGCCGTCCCGGGTTCAATCCCCGGCACCCCACAAGGTCCCCCAAGCACCTCCAGGAGTAATTCCTGAGTGCAGATCCAGGAGTAACCCCTGAGCATTGCTAGGTGTGACCCAAAAAGCAAAAAAAAAAAAAAAAAATGATGGTTGGAGTAATCTATCGGGATCGGAGATGTGTGCCAAAAGTAGATAAAGGACCAAACATGATAACCTCTCAGTATCTGCATTGCAAACTATAATGCCCAAAAGTAGAGAGAGAATATGGGGAATATTGTCTGCCATGGAGGCAGTGAAAGGGTGGGAAAGGAGGGGGTATACTGGGATATTGGTGGTGGGAAATTGTGCACTGGTGGAGGGATGGGTGTTTGCTCGTTGTGTGATTCAAACTCAGACATTCAGAGATGAACGCTTATACTATATCTCGCAGTGAATCAATAAAATTAAAAAAAAAACGTAACAGGTCTCAAGTCTCACAAGGGAGACGTTACTGGTGCCTGCTCAAGCAAATCGATGAACGGGCTAACAGTGCTACAGTGCTGTATATTTATATTATCTCTGGCCTACAAATAATTATTTATGTTTTGTGTTTAAGACAAACGCATTAGAAAACCAAACTCACAGAATATAGTTGATATAGTATTGGAGAAATAAAAATTATGAAATCATAAAAATAATGCTATATTGATAATTTACACATATTGGGATCTATTCTATTTTCTTATTGCTTAATCATGTATATTGATCATATAGAATTAGTCTAATTTTAATTTGAATTGGTTAAAAATTTATGTTAATAAGGTTTGGTAACTTATCAGCGACATTCCACCTTTAAATAATTGGGTTCTGTGGATACTTAGCTTTCCCTGACAAAGCATTTGTAAAACATGTCATTGTGAATGACACACTTTTTCCTTTAAGTCAGGGGGTCTGCTTTATGATGGGCTTATTTTTGATGGCTGAAGAGAACTTTCTGTTATGAAATAGATAAATGAAACACACTGTAATTCAAGAAAAAGCCGTATAGAAGAGATACAAATAGTGGACTCAATAGTCTTAACATATATCCTGAGATTAAATATATAGATGTGTGAAGTGACACGAGCATATAGAAAACCATAATTCTGTGTGGGAACATTCAAGATTACATGGAAAAGGAGTGGTTTCATTGAAAGAAAACAAGACAATAAATCTAGTAAAAAGTCTGCAAGGGCAGGGGCATGAGGGGAGTCTGGGGGCTTGAACGTTTTCAACTGTAGAGGCTTTTAGTCCATAACTGATTAGGATTGATAAAGCTGGCAATGAATAAAAAATAAGAAAGCTGGGGGCTGGAGCGATAGCACAGCAGGTAGGGAGTTTGCCTTGCACACGGCCGACATGGGTTTGATTCCCAGCATCCCATATGGTTCCCTGAGCACCGCCAGGAGTAATTCCTGAGTGCATGAGCCAGGAGTAAGTAACCCCTGTGCATCGCTGTGTGCGATTCAAAAAGAAAAAAAAAAAAAAAAAAAGATAAAGCTGGAATGTTAGTTTTGAATGAATTCTGAAGAGCTATGACTACCTGTGATGCTTAGGTGTGTGGTAGTTTTTTGGTTTTGTTTGTTTTTGTTTGAGTGCCACCTCCCTTATTCTGGCTGTGCTGAGAAATCACTCTGTGCTATGCTCAAGAGACCCATATTGGGTGATGGATTAAATCTAGGCTGGTCATGTGCAAGCCAAGTTCCATAACCCCTGTGCTATTAGTCTAGCCACTGTTATTTTTTTAAAGTTGGACTTTTAAAAAAATCATTTAGATATCATGTTGGATAGTGTAAAGTGTGGATTACAAAATGTGAAAAGAGCCAGGCTTATGTGTGAAAATTGTTTTTGAGTTGCAGGGTTAAAAGGAGAGCAGCCCAAAAGTCAGGTAGCGATGATGGAAAACACTAATTTTAAAGAAAATATTCAGGAAAAATTAATCGTTGGGTTTTACATTCCTATTTATTGCAAATGAAGGTGGATATATAATTGGGGTTAAGAATGATGGCACAGGGAAAATCAGAGGAGAGTGAACTGAATATATTGCTTTTGTAGGAGAATTATATTCATGATTCTACAGAAATTTCCACAGGGGAAAATATAGGCAATTAAAATTTGGTTGTGCAAGTACAGAAATGACTGGAATCTGGGGTTAATGATTTTTGTATCATTGTCTTACAGGTGCCCAGTGAAGGAAATAGAGTTCCCATGAAAGTCAAATAATGAATAGTTATCAGTATAATTTGAATCAGAAATTCTAGCTTGGAGTTCTAGGTTCCAACATTTAGGGTGTGATATATGTATATATAATATGGCCCTGGGCTCATCTATTCCATAAACAGCCAGAAATATTTACCTTAAAGTAAATAAGTTACTTACAAATTCAATGAGGTAACATGCAAATGTGCTTTGGAAATCCTTAGTGCATTTTCTGTACTTTTTATTATAATATATTTCCAACAAAACATATATATTAAGATGTTCATTGCAGCATTTTAATGAAAAATTGGAAATGCCTAAACATCTGTAGCTAGGGATCTTTTATGTATATACATATATAAGCAGTGCATAATTTATATGCAGTTATTATGCTGCTAGTAACGTGTTTCCACAAGGATTGTAAAATTCTTGGTCATTGTTTATACTTTTTCATTTTGAGAAAAGGGTCCAAAAATGTTATATACAGCCTATGCATTGCTACAGTCTCACTGTATCACTGCCATCCCGTTGCTCATTGATTTGCTTGAGTGGGCACCAGTAACGTCTCCATTAGTCCCTGTCACTTGCTAGTGTAGCCCGATGATGTATTAGGGGCACTTTCAGGATCAGGGAAATGAGGACCATCGTGGTTACGGTTTTTGGCATATAGAATACACTACTGGTAGCTTGCCAGGCTCTGCCACACGGGTGGGATACTCTTGGTAGCTTGCCGGGTTCTCCAAGAGGGACAAAGGCTTTTAGGGCAGCCTCTAATCGCCTTTACAGGTGTTTCTTGTATATATATATATATATATAACACATATATATATACACATAAAAACATATGAATATATATGTATATATGTGTATATATATATTAGATAAAATTGGAAGAATGACTTTCAAACTCAGCAATTTTTGTTTTGGAAGATGATACTATCTATGAATGATGTTTTTTAATGTAAGTACTGCCATGATTATTGGAAAACAATACTTAAGTGCTTCTTTATATAATTTCCTTATGGAGTGAATTAAGCAACTTTACTTTTAATATGTAAAATATTAATTAAACGTGGTGACATGTCATATATTAAATCTGAAAAGAAACAAGAAATAATTGCATAGTCAAAGCATGCATATGTATTTGTGTGTGTGTGTGTATATATATATGTGTATCTATATTATATGTGTATGGAAATATATATCCAAATACAAAAGTAAAGAGTCACTCAAAAGTATTTATTTACCTTGGGTCATAAACTTAAGGCAGAGCTAACTACAACCAGGTATTTGGGAGTCTTATTACAAAGTCAAAGCAAGTGAAGTTAAAAACTCCCAGACTGTTTTGTAACTATATATTTGGGTGGATAGGACAAATGTAAGATATACGCTAACCAGTGAAACAGGATTTGATTTCCACATTAATTGCAGAATTGGGAAGCAGTTTAAAAGCAAGACATGTATTTAGAGGCTTTTTTTTTTTTAAGAGGACTGGGTCTACTTTATCTTGCAGAAAGATACATTGTCTTCTGCAAATCTAACACTGAAGATTTAAATCCCATTAGGAGTTGCTGAAAGGATTTGAGTAGCTCTAAGACATATTTTGTTGAAGGAAGGATGATTTCTGTTACTTACTTTTTGCATGCAGTTGCACAAATTATCCAAGATTCTGTTTAAATTCTATCATTTCAATTGTAGTAATATAGCCTACTTTGTTGAAATTGCAAAAAAACAAGTTGTTGATAGACTAACATTAAGTGATTATTGTGTTTGTGGAACTGATGATGTGACAAAAAGGAGGAAAATAATTATAATTTAAAATATATTGAATATTACAATGATAAGGGGATGATAGTAAAAATAAGGTAATAAGGAGAAAAAGAATGGCATTGATGACAAGATGAGGAGGAGATGGAGGAGGAAGAAGAAATTTTCTTTTGAATTTTTTAAGATCTCATAGAATCTTGTGTTTCAATAATATTGTCAATGACTCCTGTCGCTTGACTGAATAAAATACAAGTATAAGGCCCTTATCATTCTGTATTTACTGATAAAAGAAATACAAGTAACTCATTGTTGCTGGGATGGATTATGGTAGGTAAGAAAGTAAGCTGCTTTCTGCAAGAGGCCTTTTCATTTTTCCTGCAGGGGACAGATGGGGAAAACATTACATTTAATTTAGCTGGCTTTTTTCTGATTTCTTTTTTCATGGATTTTTTTTTCTTGAGGGAAAAAATGATTTTCTTTTACATTTCTTTGATGGATTTATTCTAGTTCTCTTTTTAAGTTTTTGAAACTTGGGATTTCATATAATAAAATTGTCCTCCAGGCATTTGAAGGAGATTGACTGATAAGGTTTGGGAATAGCTATCATCTGTATTTTGACAAAAACGACTGCCTTTTGGTAAATGTTATGGGAAATAGTCAGAATTTAATTTTAAAGGACATATTTGAGATACTCTTGGCAACATACATGATGTATGTCACTATAATCTTTGTGCCAAAAGTGTGTAGAAAGAGATTTATGTGCACGCAGAGAATATTTGACTTTAGATTCACAGATCTGGAAGAGGAGGAAACCATAAAAACTACATCTATAATTATTGCATAATTTATTTTTATAACAGTAGCTCTAAAGGGATCGGTATTCAATTAAGTAAAATTTAGTAGAAGAATTACAATTCTACTATTACTGATATGGTGACATGAATGTTTGAAAAGTAAAAAGTCACTTGTGCTGCAGAACTTCTCATTAGTGTCCAGGATGGATTTGCATTTTCTGGCCTAGAACAACTCCATCCATTAGGACTGTGGGGTGGGGAAAAGCAGTGCTTTTACCATAGTAGTTATTGGTTCACATGCCAGAAATTAGAAATTTGAATAACAACACTTATTCTCAAATCTTACATTATAAATATCTGCACTGTAGCACTGTCATTCCATTGTTCATCGATTTGCTCGAGCGGGCACCAGTAATGTCTCCATTGTGAGACTTGTTACTGTTTTTGTTATATAGAGTACGGCACGGGTAGCTTGCCAGGCTCGCAGGGATGGGTAGAAATTAATTTTTTTGAGATGATCATGATGTATGTAGTGCATATGATGGTTATTCACGATACCAAATAGCATATATTATTAATATTATGAACCAACAGAACATCTAAATGTAAAACTACAAGTAAAGGAGTTAAGGGGTCTGCCTTGCACGTGGCCAACCCCTTAGATCCTTTCACCACATATGATCCTCCCCCACCTCCAAATGCCACCAGGAGTGATCCCTGAGCACAGAGCCAGGAGTAACCCCTGAGCAGATCTTGCTATGGCCCCAAAATTAAACAAAACAACAAAAACACTAGAAGAGAGGAAAAAAGATCCAAGGACTGGCAGAGAGCCTTAGGGTCCTTCCCTTGCGAACACAGTCACAAGCGCAAGCCACGGGTATCGACAAGCAGGAGCATGGTCCTGGCAGCCTGACTCTCTGGGATACCTGGTGTCACAAGTTTTTTCCAGCCCATCATAGCCTGGTGGATGTAGGTATCACATACAAAGAAGATGTGCAAGTACCATGGCCAGAAGTGCAACCTCTGCCAAGGACTGTGTGAGGCAAACATTCCTCTCCATGGAAGCACAATTGGCACAGCTCAAGCCTGTGAGCCCCAGAGACAGATGCATGTGCTGCAACTAAAGAAATACAAGCCTCTGTGAGCACCGGGACCAGTGTGGAAGTAACACAACTTGATGGAGGACCTGGCGAGGATCACAGGCAAAAATGTGCAGGTACCACTGTTAGGCATGTAAGCAACCCTATTTATTATGACAATATCAACAACAAAGGGAAATGAGTGGGGGATAAAATGAATTAGGTCTCTCATTCACTCTAGAGATATTTTGAGGTCTTTTCCCATTGTTTGTGGTTGCCTGTAAGCTTCCTGCAGCTTATCTTCAAGCTCACTGATTCTGCCTTTGGCAGCAGTCATTCTACTGTTGAGGGAACCCACTGAGTTTCTTTTTTTTATTTCACCTACCGAATCCTTTATTTGTGACATCTCTGTTTGCAGCTTTCTTATTTCTGCTCTCATTTCGTCCTGTCTTTTCTTGGCTGTCTGTTCCACTGTTTCTCTCATGTCCTCCTTTAATTTACTGGATACCTGTTCCACCATTTCTTTGAGTTCATTGAACATCTTCAACATCTCATCTCTGAATTCTTTATTGGAGAGATTGTATTTGTGGGTAACCCCTGTTGAAGCTTCTGGAGTGTTTTCTTCATCCTCTCATCGTGGTGGGGATTTGCACTGTTTCTTCATGTTGTGGTGGTAGTATGCGGGTGGGACCTTCAGTTCACTATCAGTATTCCCCACTCGCTTCGAGAAAGGATTTTGGATAAGTTCAGTCAATGGTGGTAGCCTTCTTTCCCTTCTAGAATACTAGCTTCCACTTAGGTGCCCTACTGTGACTTGTGTGAGGCCTCTAGTGGAGCGTCAGAGGTTGTGTTCTTTTATATTAGGCTTTGCACAGCTTCTTGTGTTCAATGGTATTTTGGCGAAATTGGGATAAGCTAGTGGACTATTGGCCTACAATCCAGATATTCCACTTAGAGTTTTTCTCTGAAGGGACAAAATTATTCCTTAAACCTAGAAGCCCCATGCTCATTACAACAACATTTTTAACAGTCAAATATTAAAATAACCTTTATATTAACAAATGAATGGATACAATGGGAAATTTACACTGTTCATATTCATATATAAACATGTATACATAAAAGCAATGGAACATGTCTTCAGCCATATAAGGGAAAGAAATCCTGCTAGTTGCAACAACATAGGTACTAACCTAAGTGAAAAAAGTCAGAAAGAGAAAGGCAAATACTTATCTTGCTAACACATGAGGTCTGAGACCTAAAAAAAAGAACAACAAAGGGCAGATTCGTATTGCCAGAGCTTACAAAGCAAAGTTGAGAGCAGGCAATGAGTTGATAGTGAAATAAATGAAAGAGGTCAAAGATTTGAATTTCCCACTCTTTTTAAAACATGCCCCAAAGAAAAAGAAAAGACTATGAAATCTATCAATGTTCTACTGCTTTCCTTCACAAGAATTTTCAACATTTTAGTAAACTTAATTCTATATCCACATTAAGTTTGCACCCCCCAACACTTCTTTTGATATTGACGACTCTCTTTAGTCTCTGAAATATTTTCTGATCAAATTAATGATCCATTTGTAAATCTTCTTTCCTTACCTCCTATTTTCTAGCAATGGACCAAGATTTTTCTAGGTTACCTAGCAAACTGTTAGGTATACCATAGTATATCTCGGTACATAGTCTTTCTGTAATTAGTAAAGAGGACATTCAAACCAGAAATTACTATACAGCAATATTGGGAAAACTATATGAGCTTTCCACCCCTCATTCTTTATTTGTTTTTGTTTTATAGGTAAGAAAATGGGCTACGAATATTCAGTTATTCCCTCATCAAAACTTATCCAATTGTTACTTAGTAAAACCATGATTTTCCTAAGATTTACTATATTTCTTTTCCTAAAATATATTAGTTCAATAAATAAAGTTCAATAAACCATCTTTGGGAAAGCTAAAATCGTGTTCTTTGGCTCAAAAAGGTATGTGTAACCTCCATTAAGATCAAGCCAGGTGAGAGATACTGCAGTGTGTTGTGTGCTTGCACATTACTGACCTGGATTCTATCTGTGGCATTCTATACGGTCCTTGGAGCACTGTCAGCAGTAATTCTTAAGTGCAGAGCCAGGAGTTACACCTGATCTAACTAACCACCAGATTGGCTCCAAAACCAAGAAAAAAAAGCCATAGGAAATAATTCCTTAGATGCGTATTATGAAACTTACAATGACATTTTATTCCTTGATAGCTAATTAGAAGATTTATATTATTTAAAAATAAAGCAAATTGCCTAATGATGTGATTAAGAGGCATTTTCTTCCAGATCTCAGTGTTTTAAATGATTTATCAGTTTTTCCTATTGCTCCATTCATTCTAGGTCTCAACTGGCATTGCTTTTCATTGAAAGATATTGACCGCAAATGGGTAATTCATTTTTGGTCAAAGCAAATTATGTTTTGTGTCTGTCTAGAAAATTTAATCATTAGGGCAAATTCTACCTGTATTTACTCTTTCTAGAAAACCTTACATTTGTCAAAATGATGACCACTCTCATGAAGTATTCTTTGATACAGATTATAGTTACTTCTTCATTTATCACTCTGCCAGCAGTTGACCATTTGTATTGGTTGTTTATGGCTACTGTAGCAAATTGCCACAAACTGTTTTTAACAACACAAATATATTTTTAGAGTTGTCTTAGGCACAGCTTTCAGTGTCTCACTAGGCTAAAATCAAGGTGTCAGCAAGACGCAAGAGGAGAATTTATTTTCTCACTTTTTTGAATTTGCCATGGGTATATTTTGATTCATGATCACTGACTTCATCCTAAAAAATCCAGAAATAAGTGGATTGATTCATCTTATATTCTATCACTCTTATGTTCTCTTCTTCCCAAGACATAATGCAGAATAATTATCCTAATAGCAAGGTTCTTGGCTGGGGTAATAACTCAGTGGTAAAACTCATGTGTTAATTACAGGAGATGGATTTGATATCTGGCACTAGAAAATAATTTAGATGTTCCTTAGTATCTAAATTTCCCATTTGCCATGCAAGATAGTTAGATTCACAGATTTAGAGGATTAAAATATGGGTATTTGTGGCTGGTAAGTGCTGTGCTTGCCACAATCTTCATCATAATCCATCAATTTCCCAAATCATTTTAGAGTAGTCATTCTCAAATACAAATAATGGACCAAGGCAATTTTATCTGTAGAATGTTTTTAGCACTTCTGTTTGTAAGGATTAATTATGTGACCAATGTCTCTGAATAATAGAATGCAATCACATTTATTTATTTATTTATTTATTTATTTATTTATTTATTTATTTATTTATTGAAAAGGCAGTTCAGTTAGAGAAGGAATCACCAAGTAAATGGTGCTAGGAGGATCCGGTCAAGATGGGAGACGCACCCTGAAAGCAGTCTATAGACGGAACATGGTGGCCACTTAATATCTCTGTTGCAAACCCCAATATCCAAAAGGAGAGAGAGAGAGAGCAAAAAGGAATGCCCTGACATAGAGGCAAGGTTGGGGGAGGGGAATGGGGTGGGGTTGGTGGGAGGGATGCTGGGACCATTGATGGTGGAAAATGGGCACTTGTGGAGGGATGGCTACTTGACCATTATATGACTGAAATATAAGCATGGAAATGTGTAAGTCTGTAACAGTACCTCACGGTAGTTCACTAATAAAAAAATGATAAGAAATTCCCATACATGAATCTAGACATTTATTTCTGTCACTCTATTCTAATACCCATGTGTATGACTGTACTGCCTTATAATTAACAAATGCCTTGGGTTAAAGTAAAAAAATAAGTCACCTTTGTTTAGAAGTATAGTGTTCCTAAATCTACAGCATCACAGATTTATATGAAACTGTTTATAAAGTAGATTTCAAGGTGCAAGAAGAGTCATAAGGAGGCTTACGAGGTATTAAAATTATAAGTTGAAAAGAAATTATAAGTTGAAAAGAAAATGGTCAAAAATAACCAAGATAATCCTGAAGATGAGTAAGGTATAATTTGTCTTATTAGATAATAACACTCATTGCAAAAATATGTTAATAGAACCTGTTATCACAATGATCATCAAATGAATACATGTACATAGAATCTTGACATATTTCAGAATGCCACTTCAGATAAATGGTGAAGGAATTGTCTTCTCAACAAAGGATGTTTTAATGACTAGTTATATAAATGAAGAAAAATATAGCTCCTACTTCACAATATGCACTTTGTATTTTTTTGCTAAGTGAAGTAAAGGCTAGAATATTAAAGAGGAATGCTGAAATATTAAGAATAAAATATTATTTTATTCTTGGAGTAGGAAGACTTATTCTGGGTGTGCATATATGCACACAAACACATAAGCAAACACCTGTCCAAGAAATAATATATTAATTATGTCCTATTAAAAATGTATATATATCAAAATGATAGATTAATTTAAAAGAAACAATATATTGAGAGCAAAAAACAAAACAGCATTCAGAATAAAGAACCCCTACAAATCCATATAAAAGAGATATCCAAAAACAATAGAAAAATGACAAACATGTAACTGCATTACTTTATAATAAAAAACTACAAATCTCTAAAGCATATAAAAGGTGTGTTTATTTCTCAGTAATGTATCTTTGGATTAGCTGGGGTAACTCTGTACATTGTGTCTTATTCTGAGGCCCAAGTTAGAAAGTGGTAAGCAAAGATTACTTGTACATTTTTTACATAATATGACTTAAAGTGGGCCAGTCCCAACAGACTACAACATTTCAAGTAATTATCTACATTATGTTTATTCATACAACATTGGCCAAAACAAATAAACTAAGTCCATCATAAAGAAAAAAATACAGTCTTTCTGCCAAGGAGTCACACCCATCTAAGAAAGAGAAAGTAAGTATAGAATATCAGAGAAACTGGGAATGAAAAACAGAAGCAAGTATCATCCAACTTCATATGCACTTATGCAAATTCTGAATACAGAAAAGTTGTCCAAACTCATTGGCACTAGGTAAAATAAATTCTAAATCAAAATAAGACCGCAATTTTATATCAGTTTGGCAGAAGATTAAAAGCAAACACAAGTTGATGACAAAGATAAAAAGCAAGGAAGATCTTTATATACTGTTAATCAAAGTGTAAAAGATTTTGGAGGAAATATGGGCATGATCTATTTAAGTTGGGATGCATATATGATATTATGCTACACTTCAGGGTTTTTACTGCTCAAGTAAATGCCAGAAGTTATATTGCTATGTATTCTTAGAAACAAAGGCATTTACTTTAAGTTAGTTTATATATATATATATATATATGTGTGTGTGTGTGTGTGTGTGTGTGTGTGTGTGTATTTGTGTGTGTGTGTAGATAACAGCAGCAACAAAATCTATTGGGAACAAATAAGCTCTTTCATCATCAAATATTACATAAACAATATTTGGCAGATAACTATGGCAAATTCATACAAAATTTCATTCAGGTAGTGAAAATGAAGAACTGGCTCTACACAAATCAGCATGGATGAAACTCACTAATTAAATTCAGAGTAATAAAGTATGATTCTTTATAAAGTTGAAGAAATCTAGAGTTGAAGAATTTTATATCTAATGATAGTTATAGAATCTATCATTAAGGTATATATGGAGGGAAAAATTTCACCTAGACATACTTCTTAAAGTAAGGAATATTATAGATATATTTATGATCTTTAATATATGTATTGATGGGTTATAGGATTATTTTTGTTTTTTTTTTCTGAGTCACACCTAGTGGTGCTTAGAACTTAGTCCTCTCTCTGTGTCCAGAGAGCACTGTTGGCAGTGCTTAGGAGACAATGTGCAGTTCCAGAAATTGAATCTGAACTGAATGACTTCCAGGATAGTGCTGTCTGTCCTCTATTATCTGTCTGGCTCTGAAGTAGCATATATATATATATATATATATATAAGTAGATACTAATAAACAAAACTGTGTGGAGACTTACCAAATCATAAAGAAGCCCTAAATTAGGGAGAGGCATCTGTTAGCTGTTTTCTTGATGCTCATTTTCATCCAATAGGTGAGGGGTATATTATAATGATGATTAAAATTATTTATAGCTAACATATGTCACAGATCTCAATTTAAAAGTATTATATGTTCCTCTAAAATACATATAAATATTATAGAGTGTATCTAATTAGTTTATCCCTTCCAAAGAAATCTTATTTTAATGTTCTTTTGCTTATATGTTTATAGATTAATCGTGTGACATAAAAGCTGGCTGTAAGATAAATAAGCATTGTAATATTTCAATAATAATTAAATTAGAGCTCTATTCCTCTTAAAAATAATCAAATGCAAATACCAATTGACTTCAAGTGATGTATTTCAAGTGATGCAAATCAATTCTTTCAGGAGAACTAGTTGTTCCTCTGAGCCCTCTGTCAGAATCACCAGATACCTTTGCTTTTCTTCTTTATTTAATCATGTTATAGATTATAGCTTGAATGTGTCATTCCAAACTATTTCAATGCATGTATTAGTCTCATAGTGTTTTGCTGCTCTGTGTGAACCATGTTTTCAAGGGCCTCAATGCTACTTAATGGACTTGCAGGACAAGTCTTTTCATAAGAGGGCACCAAGCTCATTAGAAAAGGAGAATTGTTCCTTCTGTGGTGTTGATGGCCAAAATTTATGGAGTCTGCTTTGTAGGTTACAGATACATCATCATCATCTATATATATATACACTATCCTCTCTCTCAGAGTTTTATTATCCTCTAGGGCATGTTGCTGATAGCTTCATTCTTTGAAGTGCACTTGTCATATAGTGTCTTGATGTGGGAGTTCAGGTTTTAGACTATATATAATGTTAGATTTATTTCAGTTCCTTTTTATTCTTATGGAGTTATCAGCATAACTGATTTTTTTGAAAAGAAAAGAGCCATGTAGTTTTTATTGCTAACTTAGAAAAGTATCTTCAAACATGTATATGGGTATACATATAGACGATTACTAATCAAAGCAAATAGAGTTAAAAAAAAAAGATACTGTCAAAATTTTGCTTTAGAAAAGCTTAACTTCTAATGAAAGAAAGGGTTGGAACTACAGCAATGCATTTTGCTTTTTTATGTTTGTTTTCTTAAATAAACAAAATCAATAAATGTGTGAGTTTGTTAAAATGCATCAATATATATACATGCACATCAATTTTTAAAAAATAAACATTACATCATAAATCTTGATGTTCTAAGTCAATTATTCTGAATGAACAAGCAACAGGAACTTCAAAGTTTAAAAGGTCATTAGAAGAATGATACTGATTGCATTCCCTAAAGAGGAAATATGGAATGTCCTTTCTCTCCAAGTGACTAATAAGCAATGCTTTACCAAATTTATATTGTCGGTCATGTATACATCAATCACAAAGAACCTACAATGATTTTTGTTTTCTAATCAGTGAAAGTGACCATATTTTTCTAAGCACTTTCTTGGAAAGTCAATCAGAGGTTTTCCCTTAATATTCAATCAAGCAGTAATAAATCTCTGTGCCCTTCCAGGACAGCCACCAGTCTCTCTGGCTTCTTGTGTTATATATTCTTGTTCTAGAAAACAAAGTGAAATCAAATAGCAACAGGAGCACTGAACTCTAAATTGCATATTATTTGTGAGAGGTCTGGTTCAAGCTCTGGCTCACATTTCAGCTATAAAACCACAGGTCGTTTAGCAAACCTCTCAGACTTGCATTTGCACATCTTAAAATATGTGGTGGATCATATCATCTTGAGGATTCCTTTAGCAATAAACACTTCAGGGTCATCACTATGTTCTTAACTGAAGGGTCCTAGTTTTGAAAAGGAAGTCTCTTCCATGCTCATACATTACCACATTACCATCTATTTAATAAATATTTAAAATGTATTCTTTTTAAAATGTTGCTTGCTTTTGAAAATATATGAAGCTCCTGTCCTAGTAAGACGCAAACCTTCAAAACAGCTGCCCTTTGCTCTTCTTGTGATTCAGTTTTATTTGGGTATTCTTTATCCATTTGCAAAAAATCAAAAATCCTTTCAAAGTTGCAATAAGGTGATATTTTTGTTTGATACTGCAAACGGAATGGTTCATTTAAACAAATGATCATTTTAAAATGTGGGCTTTTGGGACTGGAGAGATAGCACAGCGGGTAGGGCGTTTGCCTTGCATGCGGCCAACCCGAGTTCGATTCCCAGCATCCCATATGGTCACCCAAGCACCGCCAGGAGTAATTCCTGAGTGCATGAGCCAGGAGTAACCCCTGTGCATCGCTGGGTGTGATGCACCCCCCCAAAAAAAAGCAAAAATAAAATGTGGGGCTTTAGGGCACAGAGAGAGAATAGAGCTGTAGACTAGCTTACATGTAGCTAAGCCCAGATTGATCCCTGGCACTGCGTATAGTCCCTCAAGCACCTGGAATGGTCCCTGAGCACCAAGCTAGGAATTAAGCCTGAGCAAAATATATATGGCCCCAACTCCCCAAAGGGACATTTGATATTCAGCACTTTGGCTAAAACTAGCGAGAAATATCTGAACATCTCTGCATACTAAAGTCAGTAGATTAAACTCAACATGCCAGGATGCAAAGTTGAAACTTCATTAAATTTCAGGAAAATATTGTGACAAATAGATCTATTTATTTCTTCATTTATCTCTAAAAAAGTGGGTACTAACTAGTAACTCCGTGAAGGGCAGGTGCAATTATCCTCATTCATTTTATGAAGTAAGCCTTTTCAGCCCACAGTGAACATAAGTTCTAGTGCTTTTGAAGAGGG
This sequence comes from Sorex araneus, assembly GCF_027595985.1. NCBI lineage: Eukaryota > Metazoa > Chordata > Mammalia > Eulipotyphla > Soricidae > Sorex > Sorex araneus. The sequence continues at coordinate 20,384,494 of NC_073312.1, forward strand.
CAGTCACCTATCATTTGGATACAGCATGATTCAATTTTTGTTTAGTGTGTGTGGAATAACCATAGGTCTAGTAATTACTATGGCAATGTTAAAGGGAATGTGAAGTTTTTGAAAATTAGGATATGTAAGCACAGTAGATAATGTTTGTTTTTGATCTTGAACTAGAGGTAATTGGCTTTAATTATTATAGTAAATTTTCTTTTTACTTCCGATAATTACAGGTAGAAACTTCAGGAATAAAAGATTTATTATAGCATCTCATGAGCTGAGTTGAAACCATGTGGGAGATAGATAATATTCCTAGTTATATATTTTGTTTTATTAAAAAATTTAGTAATGTTAATACTTATAGGCATTTTAAAGTAATACTTAAAAGCATTTTTATTTCATAATCTATAAGTAAAAGCTGGTAACTTTCAGTTCTATCTAAGGAGTATAAGTAAGTGGTGACAATAGTTATGTTCCACTGATTAATTATTTTAACTTCTCATCTCTGTAAAATATAAGGAATCTAACATTTATTTAGAAAATCAGAATCTATGGCTGAATTGAATTTTTGATACCCTGAAAGGAGGAACAATTCAGATTTATCTCTTATCATCTCTTATCTCTTTATAATGAGAATTTTTTTGTAATTTTTATTTTAAAAATCACTACGGAATAATCTTCAGTAAATTTAAAATGTTTATAGGATTCATTTTAATTTCTAATTGTCAGAGACAAATTATGACATATGAAATAGCTGAGAGAATAGATACATTTTAAAAGCTTTTTAGTATGTAGTCTTAAAAAGTTAAACCAATTAACCAAGTATAAATTTGCCTAGAGATTATTTAAAATTCAGAATCATTTCATATGTTTTTAAGTGAGTTCATTTTGAGATAAATATCAAATGCAGTTTAAGATATAGTTTAAAAATGGCAACGTCTTAAGAAATGCTTGGAACATTAATGCCTGATTAGTCTTACAGTTATTTTCCTATGAGAATTAGATGCTCTCAGCTATAAAATGACATTTGGTGCTCAGAGTAACAGACTGAGGGTGCCATGTTATCCATATTACACACAGACACAAGCACTCACAAGAGCAAAGACATGAACATGGCACCTGTGTCCTCCTTAGGGACATGGTCTAATTAAACTGTCTTCAAAAGATTTCCTATAACCCCTTTTCCCAACTAAATGTGCATAGCAATTCAACTTAAACTGAAGACAGTTTAAGTTGTAGGAATTCAGGAATTCAGGAACTCAGACAAGTCTTTTTATTTGACAAGTTTGGTAAAGATCATTTGTTTCATAGATGTTTATCATTAGTTAACATTTTCACTTTCTCTTGAAAAAAATGTTCTTTCAGTATGCACTAAAGTTGCTTTTATTTAATGTCACATATGGCCATGTCTCCATTGATGTTACTGTGATTCTCTTGCCAGCATATCCTTTAAATTTCTTTTACCAAAAAGTACCAAAATTTCCTCCTCAGTTTACAAAATTGAGTGAATGCTGACTCTAAGCAAGGGAGAGCAGAAGGAGTATGATTCTATGCTGCCATTGAGTATGAGCAAGAGTAGAAATACTTTAATCACACAATAATAATACTGCACGTTTGAGGGAGACTTAACTCCCTAGGCTCTTGTATAGTTACAAAGCTATTCAAGCAAGTTGTTCTGACTCAGTCTCTGTCATGTAGTCAAAATCCCTCTGGAAAAGAAGGTTATTGCTTCTAATTAGACTTTACAAATTGGGAAAGTCAGGAAATCTGGGCGAGCAGGTGCATATAATTGAGGGTTGGAGAATGTTGAATCCTTTCAAACACTGGTAATTTCTAAGAAAGTTAAGAAAATGCTAAAAAGTCAAGTTCACAATTACAAAGTCATTTTATAATCCAGTTCTCACTGGCCAACTGTAGGTGTAGGCATTTTTGAGTTCCATCATTTTCTGGACTAATATTTTTTTCACTGTAAAGCAACTTTCCTTATAATGGGTATGAGAAAGTAAATTTCACCTCTCCCCATAATTCTGTCTCTGAAGGAAGGAATTTCAAAACTACTCTGAGGCCAAGAGAGTAAACTATAGAACTGTAATGGTTCATCCATCACAGGAGCCTTTGCTAGTTCCCAAGGTGACAACTACTTGCTACATCTGTAAGTCTGAGTTTCCTTGAAAAACTGCACTGTAACTACACTGAGTGGGGAGAGTAGAGGCCATGAGGAGGATTCCTTCTGTGCTCATTCTATGACACATGAAACACTGCTCATTTTTTTTTTCTTGGGGAATTACTAGGATGGGTCTCTGAATTTATCTCCTGCAGTCCTCACATTGAAAGACCCTCCACCAAGAGGAAAGAGAGAATTGTCATTTCTGTAGGAAAAGTTCATTCCAGAATGCAGATTGAATTAACAAGAAATTGTTCTATCCTTTTTCAAATTTTCAGAGCCCTGCAGTTCTGAAATTTATTACTGAATAAGTATATACTAGATATACATATAGTGTGTAATATATACATTCACTTGAAACAACTTAATCTTCTACCCATGTGATTTAATTGATAATGGCAAAATGACCTCTGGATCATAATTCTTAAACTTATTTTTTAACGTATAAAAATAGAAATGTAGATGAGCATGTAATTTTTTTAGAAAACACATTTTTTTTTTTTGCTTTTTTGGGTCACACCTGGCAATGCACAGGGTTTACTCCTGGCTCTGCACTCAGGAATCACCCAAAGCGGTGCTCATGGGACCATATGGAATGTTGGGAATCGAACCCGGGTCAGCCGAGTGCAAGGCAAATGCCCTACCTGCTGTGCTATTGCTCCAGCCCCTAGAAAACGCATTTTTAAGCTGAGTATAAGACCAGGCAGTGAACATCCTACATTGTTTAAGTCACTTCTTATCCCTCTCTAGCCTATTCCCACTTTTATCTTAGACAGTTTGGGGTCTCTGTTGGTTCCTATTTTGCTATATAAAGTTCAAAGGCATAACAATATGTCTCGTGTATCAGACAGTGCATTGCAGATAGAAAGATGTGACTGTCCAAACTGGTTTGGGTCATCTCTAAAGGCCTTGGAATTGCACCTTGTACCCTATAAGAAAGGGAAGCTTGGCATTTCCATTCCTGCAAGGCAAACCTTTGCATGAAACAACACTTTCCCTAGGTTTCTTGGTAACAGATTGGTCTCCCCAGTTAATATGGATGAAGTGATTAGGTTGATTTAGTTTATAGACACCTAGAGGATCACTGTTAGCTGATATTTCCATGTGCCTGCCTCTTTCTCTAAAGCATCTATTTTATCAAATTGTCTATTTATTTCCTGGGTAGATTTGATTGGAAGCTACATACACTGCCGTGATTTCTTGGAGGAACTACAGAACTAAACCTGGAGAAAGAACTTAGGAGATAAAGGTGAGTTAAAATTTACTCCACCCTGCAGCTCAGATAGGGAAGGGAATACCAAGCAAAAATGTGGTGGGAGGACCTGTGTGGGATGGGAGAGGCGTGCTCGGAGCAGACTCTAGACTGAACACATTGGCCACCCAAGACCTCCATTACTAACCACAAAGCCCAAAGGGAGGGAGGGAACAGAGGGGAATGCCCTGCCAAAGAGGCGGGGTGGGGAGGAGGATGGGGTGGGAGTAGGTGGGAGGGATGATGGGGTCATCAGCAGAGGACGGGCACTGGTGGAGGGATAGATACTCAAGCTGTATATGACTGAAACACAAGCACGAGAATTTGTAAACCTGTATCTGTACCCCCACAATGATTCATCAATAAAATAAATAAATAAATAAAAATATAAAATACAAGTTAAAAATGCAATTAATAAAAACCAAAATATTATGAAAAAAATTTACTTCATCCTGGTCAAATTAATAAGTCTAAAGTGTTGCCTTATGCCTTCAGAATTTAATTCATCCTTATTTTCATCCTCTATTCAGTACATTTTAATGAAAAGTCTATGCTCCATCTGAACTGTGTGTACTGCAAAGAAGATAATTTCTACCCAATCATAAACTCCTACATCCAAGGTCAACATAACTGATTTGGGAAATAGTAGTCCACTAGATTTAGACAGTGGACTATGGATAGTACCCAGGGTATATTTGGGCCAGCTTTTGATTTCTAAGTACAGTTTTATTGGATTAAACCCATGCAAACATAACTGTTTCTGCATTTCAACAGCTAATCTGGTGTCAATAATAACTCTATGGTCCTTAATGAAAAAATATTCAGCCTCTGAACTGATTTAGACAGGCTCTAGGAATTTGATTCAGGTTTGAAAGTCTTTAAACTTACCAAATCTGAGAAAATTCTAATAAAATGATATTTGGTAATATGTGAAAATGTATAATGTTGCAATATACTCAGCTTTTACTAGATTCGGACAGCTCAGTTCAAACTTTCACTAACCTTGCATACCGATTGTTACAAATGGATGATTGAAAATCAGCCATGATGGTAGGTATTTAGGTGACAGAAATCATCAAATATTTTAACTTTGACTTTAAGTGCACCTGGATGTGCATATATAAATGCTTTCTTTTATAAAGAACTAGTTTCCAAGTATATAAATTATGCTACTTATGAAGAGGGGCTGAAATTAAAATAGATTTAGGGATAACCAGAATTTAAAAAATTAATGCCATGGGGCTGGAGAGATAGCACAGCGGGTAGGGCGTTTGCCTTGCATGCGGCCGACCCCGGTTCAAATCCCAGCATCCCATATGGTCCCCTGAGCACAGCCAGGGGTAATTCCTGAGTGCAGAGCCAGGAGTAACCCCTGTGCATCACCAGGTGTGACCCAAAAAGCAAAAAAAAAAAAAAAAATTAATGCCATATCTTTTCTTAATGCATTTGTTAACATTTGTCCTGAATACCATTCAGAGAGTAGATGTCTAATACTACAATTGTCAAAATCACATATATTCAGTGTTTCTACACTTAGACAAGTTTTCTTGGTTCATTTTTACTATAACTATGATGTACAGAGTCTATATAGCTTGGAAGGGCTTTAAATGTTTACTATAACTATGAGATAGATACATATGGAAACGTGCATCAACTTCTCAGGGCATAAATATTTTTCCAGAAAATGTTCCACAATTTTGATTCTTCTACCTGCCTGACTGTATAATTATTTTTCTCAAGATTCTCCAACTTAAATGAGGATTCCGATCATACAACTCTTTGTTAAAATTTGTATGTATATTTAGAAGGTTTTATTGAGAAAATTTGAGTGACATCATAGGAACCTGAATTTCACAATCTAATAGGGCTACTGGGGGGTTAGGAACTGCTGAGGCCCATCAGTGCTCCACGCCACTGGCTATAGTCAGAAGTGTTCAGGGGACTATACAATGTCAGAAACTTAAGCCAAGGCCTTGTACATGCAAGGCAGGCACATTGCTAGCCCAGGATTCTGAATTTTATTTTTGTTTTTGTTTTGGGGGCCACACTGAGTGGTACTTAGAAATAACTCCTGGCAAAGATCAGGAAACCATATGGGGTGCCTGGGTCAAATCCAAGTTGGCCATATGCAAGACAAGCACTCTACCTTCTGTCCTAGCTCTCAGTTCCTAGGATCTGAATCTTTAAAATGCAACTCAAATGATCTTAATGCTGATGATCCATAAAGAGAACTCTCAAGTTTTCATCTCATCAACTATAAAAATCTTCAAATGATCATTATGATATTGTGTTCATGTTATATTGCTATCATATCCCCCTTCCTGAGAATTATACAATGAAACTTAATAGTCAAAAAATCCTTAGCCTTTAGGGCATTTTGGATTTATATTTTTCCTCTGATTATATGGTTTATAGTCTATGTCAATAGTCATCCCATTTTTTAAATTGAATAACCATTAGATACACAGTTAAAAAGTTGTCATGGTTTTGTTTCAGTCATACAATGTTCCAACACCCACCTTAGAATACAATTCTCCCCAAGCCCCATCCCCAGCCTGACTATATGGCAGGAACTTTGCTTCTTTCTCCCCTTTTGGGCATTGTGGTTTGAAGTACAGGCACTGAATGGTTGCCATATATATCCTTTTACCTACTTTCAGCACTCAGTTCTTCTCAAGAGTGATTTTTATCTCCACTCTTTCAAACGTTTCCCTTTATCCATCCCTGTTTCCCTAAGTTCCTGAATCCCCATATACTACTGCTGAAAGCAATCTAACAAACGCTAGTCTGAAAATATCTGGTTTAGAATTTGCAACCCTAAGATCAAAACCTAATATACCATCTAATGGTGCCATTATTATTCTGGAAGTTGTGGGCTCCCAAGCAGTTCTCAAGAGGCCAAAGTGCATCTTCTGGTGATTGTCCATTAGTCATGTGACGGCCTGAGGATACTGCACTGCTTGTAATTTGCCTTGCTGCATTTAGCCAAGCCATCTTATTGATGTTTGGGGCCCACGTAGTGTTGGAGATTGAATTGCAGTCAGTGTTCGAGTAACATACCTTAATCTCTAACCTACATTTCTGACACCATAATTTACGTTCTTAAGGATCATCTCTATCCCAATCTTAAATTGAAAGGCTAGATTTAGAAATCCCAAAAGTATGGTGCGTAAAACACACTCAATCATGTAGAGCAATGTTAACATAAATTAAAAATTCTAAATACACTGGGAGAAAAAAAGAAAATGAGACTTCACCTTAGGCTCACATCATAAATCATATTTATTCCTAACACAAACTTATATGAAATGATTACTCATTACAACATATTGCACTAAGCCCTTTCAGGAACACAGTGATGTATTTGTTATAGGCAAGCTACAAAGATAACTGTAGAAGAATTCAGAAGTGATAGGGCTGGAGGTAAAAAGACCCAATAGACTTAGTTCCTGCAGAAAAACTCCTGGAAAGATAACATTAAACAGGATCTTAAGAGATGAATAAAACATCTTCAATTTACAGAAAGAGTAAACATTACACTTTAGGTTTAGTGAAATGCACATACTTTTTTTTCTATGAAAAATATGAAAAAAATATATATCAGTGTTCCGTGTGTAACAGAGGAAAATAAAGCTTTTCATTTGAAAATATGTCTAAGAGAGAAGGGGAGGAATAGCTTAAGAGGTAGGGCACATGTCTAGCATGTGCATGAGGCCCTGAGTTGGATTCCAGATACTGCATGCCCCCCCAAAGAGCAGACTGTAGCCTTGGTGATACCCCATTATTGCTAGGTATGGTCAATAAAAAGAAATAATTTTCTTTAAAAATCTTAGAAAACAGAATTCATTAGTGTGCTAATATAGATATTTCTCAAAAGTGGAATTGCAGTTTGCTGAGTCCTGTGAGTGTACTCATGTCAGTGAAACTAAATCTTATTTTTATAAGTTTCTATTTTTAAAACCACAATGGATGTCTTCTCTTTGACCCGCAAATCAATAATTATCTCTCTGGTGTGACTTAACTTAGCAAGCTTGTTAAGAATAGACTTTTCCCGTTTCGTAATGGAACTGGAAATTAAATAGGGGTTAGGAATTAGCAAACCTGCAGTCCTCATACTTGTCCTTACTTAGAAATTCTATGGTACTTTAAAATAAATGGTTTTCAGAATTTCAGAATAGGGAAAAACCATTAGATATCATCTGTTTTCTAGATATTCCATATATACAGTTATCACAAAATAACCTCTGATTAAGATTTACCAGATTTTGTACTTATCACAAACAACCTTAGAAAAGTCACATAAACTTCCAACCCAAATAGTTTCTTCTGTAAATTGGGTATAATTGCACTTTACTCATAACATGAATAGAGAGAAATTTGGTGTCAGAGAGAATTTGGGGTCAAGGTGCTGAGTGAATGCTTGGGCCTGGTAGTCGTACACGCTAAATGACCACCAACACAATCCCCAAAACACTGGCAGAAATAATACCAAATCTAGAGCTGGGTGTAGCCCCTTAGCAATTCTGAGTGTTATTCAAACCTCCCCCCAAAAGCAAAAACAATACACTTCACCTGCTAATGAAGATAATTAATAGAAGACATAGGATAAAAATCTGACCCTCACCCCTGGCAACAAGACTCATCTCTGGCATAGATTTCCAGAAAAAAATGTTCTTTTTTTCTAATATGTTAGAACCCAAACAATCCATTATCCTCATGTGCATTTGGAAATAGTTTGAATATCAGGGAAAAGGCACACTTAACTTTTGACAACCAAGTCAAGAACAACTATTGAAATACTTCATGCTAATTAAAAAGGGGGAAAAGCCAGGATGACCCAATTTTCTCATCACCCATTTTTTCAGCATTACTTTAGTCATTAATACAAATTTTATAATAAGGTTTCTGTCTACGTGAATCTTCTTTAGACAGATACCTTCTCTGCAATTTCCAGATATCTATTAACCTATTATTCTTATATGATGCTGCTTCTGAAGTGTCAATTTCAGGCACAAAGGAAGGCTACATAGATGCACCTGGAACAAGAATAACCAGCAAATCGGAACATCAATCACTTTTAGTGTCCCCAACACAGTGATTCCATTATTTATGCTGCTAGGTGATATGTTATATTTATGATACAGCTGGTTGTCATGGCTTTAAAAATATGATGGATTCCTAAATTAATCCTGGACTCCTTGTCTTGACTTGAAGCATGGACAGTCATAAGGAGTACTGAAGTATCTGTAATCACAAAGGTAAATGCCCATGGTTCGTGATGATATAACCATTATGTCCAAAATGCATTTGTGTCAATAATGCTAATGCTCCCTACCTAAGTTGAAACATCAAGTGCCTAGATTTATTTATCAATATTTATCCGTGTACTGATATTTCCATTTCTATAGGGAATGGAAACATGAATAAAACAAACATTTTACTCCCATAATTCTTTGTGTCAAATTACAGTAAACATATGAGAACACAAAGTACAGATACATCTTAAGACAATTAAGGCCTCGGAAATTGGTAAAAGTGAATAACCAATTATTTCTGAGACTTCTGCTAATGATAAATAACATTGAAATTTGGAGCTATCATCTTAGACCAGTAAGAATGGCACATACCAAAATTACTGGTAACAATCTCTGTTGGCAGGAATGTGGTGAAAATGGAACCCTCATCCACTGCTAGTGGAATGTTGTGTGCTCCAGCCCCTATGGAAAACAGTATGAAGGATACTTAATAGACTCAGAATTTAGCTCCCATATGACCAAACAATTCTACTTTGGGGCATCTATCTCCAGGACAAGAACCCGTGCATCAAGACAATATATGCACACCATTATTCATTTCAACACTCAGTACAGTAGCTAAAATTTGGAATCTATCTAGATATCTAAAGACAGGTAAGTGGATCATAAAGATTTGGCATTCTACTACACAATGGAATACTACACAGCTTTAAAAAATGATGAAGCCATGCAATTTGTGGCAACATGGATGGACTTGGAAGACATCATATTAAATGAAGTAATCCAGAAGAAGAAAAATAAACAGAAAATATCACTTGTATTTGGTATTTAGAATAAATGTACAGGTCAAATCAATGCTTTAAAGTTGAGATTTCCTGATACATCTTGTTCCCAGAGTATAGGTAGAGAGGAGGAGGAAAAGAGACAGATGAGAAGCAATGGGGCCAGGTCAGCAGAATTAGGTACAAAGGTGCTGTTAAGAAATAAGAGTCAAATATCCAAACCACAGATTGGCAACACTGAAATCAAGATACCAAAACTTTTACAACCAAATTTAGAAAGGTGCCTGTCAAGAGGGGAAGCTTGAGGAGGGAAGATATGGGAGGCAAACTGGCACTAATGGTGGGATTGGTGCTGCAATACTGTATGTCTAAACTCAACTATGAATGACTTGTAAGTGCTTTAATAAAAATGTATCACTCGTATCACTTATCATCCTGTTGATCTTCTTACTTGAGCAGGTGCCAGTAACGTCTCCATTCGTCCCTGTCATGTGCTAGTGTAGCCCAGTGGCATCTGCTCGCTCCAGGAACATGAAGAAAATGGGGAAATAGAAATATGGAGATAGAAAAAAGACATCCTTTTTGCTCATAATTTAAGTCTTGCATTATATTTAAGATACTTTGAAATTTTTATTGGGAAATACATTTGAATTTAGCATTTGGTAATTAATAAATGTGACTAGAAATTGTTTTGCATTTTTGTCAAATGTCCTGTAAATCAAGTAGAGTATATTAGCAGAAAGCTGGCAGAAATAAATGAAGTGATATTTGGTGTGATTTGCAGCAACCTTAAGTAATTTCTTTCTTTTCTCTAGTGTCTTCTACAGAGTAGGAACACCATTCAACTTGTCATCCAGTAACTACTCAGTGCCAGCAGATTCCCTGCATAGAAAGAATTGTGGCTATTTCTACACATGTAGACAGGTGAGTTATGAGATATGAACTTATGAGTAATCATCCCTAAATTTTTCTATGTGGGCTTCCACTTTTATCTTTTCATGTGTTTTCAACTTGGCATGTCATAAGCCATAAGGCTATACTCTTGCTTGGAAAGTAAACACTATTTTTAAAAACCTATATGAGAATAATAGTACACTTGGTGATTTCAAGCAAGTGTTTGATGTGTTGAATTTCTTACCTAACAACCTGCATGTAAATTTAATAAAATCAGAAACATTAACATTATCAACAGATAAATCTTTAGATACATCGCACCCCTAAGAGTTTGCTCAGAAATATGAAATCCTCAAAATGTTCTAGTGAGTATAATATGTAGCAAAAAAAAAACCCAAGGGAAAAGTAATTAAGAAATAATGGTAAGTAATCAACTCGTGAATATTTTCTATGACATAAAGTATAAGTTGCTCCAGATTTTCTTGGAAGTAAAGTTTAGAGGTAAGAAATTTTAATTAATATATAATTTCTTTGAAAATCATCATCATCATCATCATTAATGGAACTTGCTGAATTCTCCATACTCTCTGAGAAATATGTAGCGTACATTTTTAGAAATTTGATCAAAAACAAACATAATACTGTGAGAGGAAAATGCATGGCAAGATCCTCTTGGTTTGAAAGTAGGCAGCATGGAGCTGTCAAAGTAACTGTCCTTCCTGTTTCCCCTCACCCTCAAAGGACTCACTAGGATTAATAAAGCTAAAACAAAATAGCAGGGTGCTTAAAATTTGGAGGGTGTGACAGCCTCTCTGTGAATGAAACTGCCCCATTTCATTCTGTTGACCATGACTGGACCAAAGCAGAGTTTTTTTTTTTAAATTTTTTATTTATTGAAGTTAGGTCTTGGTCATACAATGATCAAAAACCCATCCCTTCACCAGAGCACATTTTTCACCACCAAGAACCGCAGTATATCCCCCATCCCAATCCTCCCCCTGCCTGTGTGGCAGATGATTTCCACTTAACTCTCTCTCTACTTTGATTACATTCAATATTTCGATAAGGGACCCACCATTTATTATTTGGAATTTTCCTCAACAACCAGACTTGCCAAAAAGGCATCATTACATAATTTGTTTTCTATTGCTGATTATGAAAAGCATACAATGTTGAGCAGCTGCAGATATGGCTGTGCAATTTTGGACTTCTGATATTTTAGTAATAAGTCTGGAGCCATCTGTGGGCAGCAATTTAGGGCCTCATCAGGGCAGGGAGAAGGGCTGATTTCACCCCCCATCCAGTGAGGCCTTGTGTGTCTCCTTACTGCAGTCTCGTGCCTGGCTGTCCAATAGGCTCTGAAAGATAGCAGCCACTGCACCGCAGGGTGGGATGGGTAAGGCAGAACAGACTACTTTCCCTACTCGGGATGGCACTGCGCCATAGTATAATGCACAGTCCAGATGCATTTCTGCCCAAAGTTGCTGGGTTCCGAGATTGGTTTGTGTGCCTCTGGGATCATGGCTGTTCAGGAGCCGGAGGAGCCATTTGTGGGCAGCAACTCGGGGCCTCATAGGGACCCTAAAGCAGAGCCTTTAAAACACATTTACAGTGGAAAAGTCTCCAGGCCAATGACTGGCCAGTACCAATCGATGAAGATTGAAAGTTCTCCACCTCTAGTCTCATCATTGAAAATGCACACAGACACACTGGCACTTCTCCAATAATTTACACATGGTCATTATATGTTCTTCAGTTGCGCTTGCTTGCCATTCTCCACAAATATGTATGGGTTAATGAAAAAGTATTAGAATACATATAAGTTATTTTATCATCTTATCTCTTCTGAGAGTGAAACCAGATCCTTAATACCTCTATTTGAAGCTGTTCTCCAGCCCACTCTGGTGGACATCCTTTTCGATCTAAATTATTTTATTCTTTTATTCTTAGTTATTCCTCAGCTTTTTTGAGGAAGAGCGCATACATGGAATCTTGCTAAAATATAAAAAATCCAGATCTGCTTTAGATTTCCTTAGTAAAAATCTGTTTTGGGGGGGGGGGTCTAAAAGATGCTACAGGAAGTAAGGTATGTATCTTGCATGTAGCTGATCCTGATTCCATCTCTGCCACAATGTATGGTTCCTCCATGCATGATCAGGAATGATGCTTGAGAACAGTATCAGAAGTCAGTCCTGTGCATGCCAGTTTATATTTATTTAAAAATATAAACTAAAAAAATCAGAAAGAATCTGTTTTTTTTTTAAATTTTTATTATATCACCATGTGGAAAGTTACAAAGTTTTCAGGTTTATGTCTCAGTTATACAATATTCAAACACCATCCCTTCACCAGTGCCCATATTCCACCACCAAAATCTCCAGTATACCCCCCGCCACCGCCCCCGCCAACTGTATGACTGATGAATTTCACTTCATTTTCTCTCTAACTTGATTACATTCCATATTGCAAAACAAAACTCATTATTGTTGTTAGAGTTTCCCCCCAGGGAAGACAGGCCTACTAAGGAAGCATTTGATAATTGGTTTGTCATTAAAAGATTGTATATTTTCAGTTTTTAGAAAAGGTCGAGCGGCCCCATTAGCGGCCGCGCGGCTCAGATGTGTTCCAGTCCCGCAACCTGGAGCCGTGTTAGTTGCTGCTCAGTGTCGCCAGGGTTCCATCCGGAGAAGGTGTACCAGCTGTACCTCCTCCGTCTGTATCCCTGGTGTTGTTGGCCCGGATTCGGGTCCGGAGCATTTCTCCGGCCGCGTTGCTCACCAGACTGCCTGGCCTCTTCTCTGTTGAAGGTGGGAAGATGAGAATCTGGTTTTAAAGAATCCCAAATGATAATTCCATTGTATATCTAGGTTGAAGGCCTGGAGCGATAGCAGAGGAGGTAGAACATTTGCCTTGCACATGGCCAACCCAGGTTCGATTCCTCTGCCCCTCTTGAAAAGCTCGGCAAGCTACCGAGAGTATTTAGCCCACACAGCAGAGCCTAGCAAGCTACCTGTGGTGTATTCGATATGCCAAAAACATTAACAACAAGTCTCACAATGGAGACGTTACCAATGCCTGCTCGAAAAAATTGATGAGCAATGGGATGACAGTGACAGTGATCTAGGTTGAAAGAACTGCCAGGTACATATTAAGATTATTCTCTGGACGGAACTTATCATTAAAGCCAATAGTGTTGGAGAAGTGAAGAAGAACCTCTAGGAGGTTTTAAGTTGTATATTGTCAAGAAAACAACAGCAAAACCAAGAAAGAATCCTAAGTTATAGATATGAACTTCAGAGAAAGTCAGTATAGATGAATAACTACAAGAAATAAATAGATTATAAATTCTGGAAGACAAACAGTAAATTGAGAACAGTCTATTCATTAATGCATTTTCCTCCTGCCTTTTGGTATAGCTAGAAGTTACCAAATTTTGTCATTTGACAGAGATGAAACACAGAAACGTTTTACAGAATTTGGACATCATCCTTCGATTATATAGCAACTAAATACTTTATATTAAAAGTAGAGTTGGATGGGGGCTGGAGCGATAGCACATGGGTAGGGCATTTGCCTTGCACGGGGCCGACCCAGGTTTGAATCCCAGCATCCCATATGGTTCCCTGAGCACCGCCAGGAGTGGTTCCTGAATGCAGAGCCAGGAGTCACCCCTGTACATCGCCAAGTATGACCCAAAAAGAAAAAAAAAGTAGATTTGGTCAAATATCCAATGCTGAGACAGAAAAATTGTGTCAAAGAATATGCTTTGCAAGCAGCAGACCCTGTTGGATACTTGGCACCTCATAGTCCTGCAAGAATCTCTCAATGTGGATCTGGAGGGTCTTAGGACCCCACTAGAAGGGTATGGGTAATAGCTATACTGCAAAACTGCAAAACAAAACAAAGCAAAACAAAAGAAACAAAACATGCATCTTTGGGTCCTTACATTGACACTGTAAGGTTGGCCAAGAATTGTCAGAGGTACGTTCATACCTTCTAAACAAGGCTATAGAAACAAGACTAATTAGACATTGAGGACATATAACATAAGAAAGCAACAACAGAAAAGTACTTCATAATGGTTATATGTATATACTGCTTTAGTTATACACTTATCTCTAAAAGAAATTATCATTTAGTGAGTACTTAAGATATTATCTCCGAGCCACATGCAGAGAAAAAATTCAAATCAGTTTTTCTCAGAGTATGATCTCTAGACTATCTGCATTATTCATCCAGTTAATTCTGAAACTCTGGGAGAGTAAAAGACCACCCGTGTGTCATAATAATATTTTAAAAAATACATGGAACATGATAATCAGCCTCTAAATTTTCCCCTAATGATAGAATTTATATTAAAATCTGAAAACATATTAGATTCTAGAGTTTTGCCTTGATACAGAAAGTGATTTTCTTTTAAGGATCAAAAGCATATCACACATTTATTGCAAGAATTATTACCTCAAGAATTTTTATGCCTTTCTAATAAAAGTATTCTGGAAGAATACAGCACACAGTGCTAACTATTCATATCTTCTACTATTTGCTATTCAGTTATCAAGAACTATGGTCATGTGGGGTAAATATTGACCACAGCATTACCCTATTATTTACCCATTAGCTGTGTTCATCCTCTCTGCCTCAGCAGGATACGTCTGATGTAGCTTGAGCTGTAACCACACTAATTTAGCCAGTTACTCACATACCTTGGGAGGATTAGACAAATATCTGAATGAGGAAAAGAATAGGAAAATAATTGATTTATGGATTCAGATAAATGGAAATGTTCAAAAATTAAACAGAATCTTGCTTTTCTTTTCCTGTAAAAAGAGCTTTAATCTTGAAACTCAAATACAGAAAGATCTGGGGATCTGTGCAGCAGGTAAGGTGCTTACCTTGATTGCAGCTCACACAGGTTTGTTCCTCAGTACCCCATATTTGTCGCCCAAACCCCAGCAGTAGTGGTCCCTGAGCAGAGAGCCAGGAATAAACCCAGAGCACAGCTGGTGAGGCCCCAAAACCAAAACAAGGAACAAAACCGAAACTTGGATGCCAATGAGAACAAGAAAAATATGATAACAGAGAGTTTGCTTCTACAATGGAAGCAGACTACTATTTTTATTAGAGGTAGTTAACCCTGATGAAATAAGTGAACTATTTTTTCAAATGAAATAGTTTTTCTTTATATTAGGAAATAAAAGTTTATTGGGACAAATTCTCTCATAAGAAATGTAAAAAGAAAAAGGAAACAATGGAGCAGATTGTTACTATGGGTTCCTGGTAATCAGAGTCTAGGTGTAGAAGGGTAGAAGGATGAAGGACAAAAATGATTGTAATCTGGGCAGAACAAAAATTAGTTGAATGTAATATTCATGATGTAGCAGTGATGATGCAGCCCGTGGGTGTTGAGCAACACAAAGAGGTGTGAAAGGGAGGTTGAAGTTGATGAGTTGAATGGCCCCATAATTCCCTTTCACTCTCAAATCAGGGACACACTTAAAAGAAAATGAGAGGAAAGTTGATACTAGTGGTTGCTTGGGTGTTGGAACACTGTATGCCTGAAACTCTAGTGTGAGAGAGCTATAAATCAAAATGCCAAAATTTAAAAAACTATTACTTGGGAAAAGCAAAGAAAATAAGACCCTTTCTTCTAGAGAAAGGTACACTCCACGGGTGGTATTGGTTTGTTTGGGCATTTTTCCCCGTTGGTGTTTACTCCAGTAGTGAATCTTCTTTTGCCTCTTCTATTCAAATCAGTAGGGAGGCTACTCTTGCAAACTTTGTTTTTTAGAAGGATGCTTGCTTCTGAACCCCAGGGGGTATCCTCAAGAGCCTGCTGAACCCCCTTCAAGGGTGAAGTTTCTCTTTGGCTCTCTGCAGCAATGTCCCCATCTCCACTGGTGACACTGTGATTTCCTCCTAATGGATTTTGAGAGGCCCCCCCGGGAAATCTGACTTCATCTCTCAGTAAATTGGCCACAGAAGTTACCTGTCTGCCAAGTGACAGACTACGCTGTGCTGAAGAAAGGACTAGTATGTCCATGTCTTGGAAGGGTCCCGAATGCCACATCCTAACTTTCTGGGAGCTTCTCCCAGAAGTTTTTTCAGAAACATTTTCCTGGCTGTCAAGCCCCGGTGCTGCCTAATTTACACAGATAAGGAGTCTAATAAGATACTTTAGAAAGTCACTTATGCCATAAGGTATTCACATTATCTCAAGACATTTCTATTTGGCTAATAGGACATGAAAGTGTGGATTAATGCCTTTCGCATGCCATTAAAAAGCTGAGAGAAAGAAGCCTCATTTCTGCCACCAGGGGCCTCTGTCTCTCGTCTCTGCTGCTGTCTCAGCTAATCGCTTTCGGCACTTTCAAGAGCGCAGAATGAGTTTTGACTTCATAGAAAAAGAATTTAAAACGGAAAGTCCATGTGGCCTCCAAACTTTGGACGATTGCCATAGCACGCTGCCTTTCACCTTTGATTTAAAGATCGAGAACATGTGGCTTCCTAAAAAATGAAAAACTCTTTCCCTCCATTCCCAAAAGGCTAATATGAGCAGCTGTTAAAGGAGAAATAGAAAGACACCAGAATTCTAAGTAAGCAAAACTTAGTAAAATTAGGTCAGCAATCACCTCTCTGTAACCCTGAGCACCCAGGGTGGCAAATATGTCTCCTCTCTCAGTCTGACCCGTGACCACGCATAGCATTGGGAGTTTGGGAGTTGCTGTCAGTACAAATCCTCAATCACACACACTTGATAAAATAAATAATATTAGAGATATCACAGTTATTAAAAAGCAGGTACTGTGCGAAAGTATCTTACATGCACTATTTCGTTAAAATCTTTCCAAACATACGAAGTTGAAACTATCTAATCATTTCAGCTTAAAAATGAGAAAATGGGGCTGGAGAGATAGTATCAGGGTTAAGGTTCTTTTTTTTTTTTTTTTTTTTTGCTTTTTGTGTCACACCCAGCGATGCTCAAGGGTTACTCCTGGCTTTGCACTCAGGAATTACTCCTGGCAGTGCTTGGGGGACCATATGGGATGCCGGGGATCAAACTCGGGTCGGCCGCGTGCAAGGCAAACGCCCTACCCGCTGTGCTATCGCTCCGGCCCTGGGTTAAGGTTCTTTCCATGCTTGCAGCAATCTTGGTTTGAACCCCAGCACAAAATATGGTCCCCTGCTAAGGAGCACTGCTAAAGGTTAGAACTGAGCACCACTAAATAGGTCCCAGTCCCAAAAGAAAGAAAATTTGGGCTAGGAGATAGTCCTGTTGTAAGGTGCATGCTTAGAATTTATCTGATCCAGATAGGGTCCCTGGCACTAACAGGTCAACGAAACAGCACCACCTATGGGCCTGGAGGCGCCTGAGCATCCCTCTAGTGGCTCTGTAGTTCCTTGGCACGAAAGCAGGTTCCAAAGAGCAGAGCATCCCAGGCCTCTCACTGAACTGCTGGCTTGATTGGCTGACCAAGAGTGACTCTGGAACTTCTTGAGCACCAGGAGCAAAGTCCACCCCCAGAAATAAAAATTTAGTTTTTAACTTAATTACTCATCCCTAATGATTGAGAGAGGTGGTATTAGATGGCAAAAAAAGCACTGATTCTTTATCACATTATCTAAAAATCACTCTTCAAGGATAGACTAAACAAGAAATTAAGGTTCTTAAGTTAATTCTTGCATTGTTCAAATGCTCCAGTGTGTTCCTACATAGAGGATTCCCCACATCCCCAAATTAAGAAACTTTAGTCACTTGTCACTTGTAGTCCCGTTGATCTTGGATTTGCTCGAGTGGGCGCCAGTAACGTCTCCATTTGTCCCTGTCTCGAGCTAGTGCAGACCAATGATACCTGCTCGCTCCAGGAACAGGAAGAGCCTCAAATTGTTCATTCAGAGATTTGACGAAGAAATCTGACCATCTAGTTGGTGGGCAGCCACGGGGTCTTCTGACGTCCTGTGGAATCCAGTCGGTAACAGCTCTAGTCCAGAGGTCATCTCTGAATCGCATTACATGACCGGCCCATCTGAGTTTTGATGCCTTGGGAAACGGAGACAGCATCCCTGATTTTTGACCATCGATGTAGGTCAGAACTCCGGACTCCTTCTCTCACTTGAGTGATACATGATATTCCCATGATAGCTCTTTTGGTTCCTCTTTGGGATACCCTAATAGCATTCTCATCCTGTTTGCATAGGGCCCAGGTCTCTGAGGCATATGTTAGTGCAGGAAGAACAGTGGAATCGAAAAGATGTGCCCGGAGTCGGAGGTTCTTCGTTCTCTTAACCACCTCTTCAACGCTCTTGAATGCATTCCACTCTGCTCTCTTCCTCCAGCGCAGTTTTGGCACCAAGTAGTTCCATAAGTTGATTTCTCGACCCAGGTACACGTAGCTGCTGCATTTGGAGATGTTCATTCCATTGAAAGCAAATGGAGCTTCAGGGACCAGTTTGTTTTTCATGAACATCATCTTGTTGAGATTCAGCTGCAATCTGACCCCTCCACACTCGTGGTTGAAGTCGGCCAGCATTTGTGCCGCTTGGCTAATGTTTGGTGTTATGAGAACAATGTCATCAGCGAAGCGGAGGTGGTGTAATTGCTGGCCATCTATCTTCACTCCCATTCCTGCCCATTCCAGTCGTCGCATGATGTTCTCAGGGGGTGGCACTGAAGAGTTTCGGTGAAATGGTATCACCCTGCCGCACACCTCTCTTTACATCAGTGATCACTTCCTTGTAGAATGGTGAGATCCTGGTAGTGAATCCACAATACAGCTCGAGGAGGATTTTGATATACTGAGTTTGAACGCCCTGTTTGACCAAGGCTTTGATGACCGCCTCAGTCTCAACAGAGTTGAAGGCCTTCTTTAAGTCCATGAATGTTAGACAGAGCGGCATCTTGAACTCTCAAGAAACTTCAATGAGTTTGGTCACTGTGTGGATATGGTCTATCGTGCTGAATCCCCTTCGGAACCCAGCTTGCTCGCATGGTTGTCCTTTGTCTAGTGTTCTGCCTATTCTATTCAGGATGACATGAGTGAACAACTTGTAGACGACAGACAGCAGGCAGATTGGGCGATAGTTGCCAATGTTGTGGATGTCTCCCTTGTTGTACAACAGAACGGCCCTACTGGTTTTCCACTGGGACAGAACCTTGCATTCAGACAGGTATCATGTGAAGAGTTCTCATCATCATCATCATCAAGAAACTTTAGTGTTAAAATTAAATTTGTTGCAGGCCTCCCTGGGCCATTTTTTAATTTTTTTTTGCAAAGGAATTGTGACTCAGATGTGAGCCCACTTCTCTAAGTCACTCATTCCTAAATGGAAGTGTAAAGTGCATTTACTGGCACTAAAATGTTCACCATGAGGACTGTAGCACTGTCACTGTATCACTGTCGTCCCATTGTTCATCGATTTGCTTGAACGGGCACCAGTAACGTCTACATTGTGAGACTTGTTACTATTTTTGGCATATTGAATACGCCATGGGTAGCTTGCTAGGTTCTGCCGTGCGGGCGGGATACTCTTGATACTTTGCAGGGCTCTCTGAGAGGGATGGAGGAATTGAACCTGGGTCGGCCGCATGCAAGGCAAACACCTTTCCTGTTGTGCTATCACTCTAGTTCACCATGAGGACAGGGTCAGCAAAATACATGCTTTCAGAATAAAGAGATAGGAGGGGCCCTGTGAGAAAGGAGGAGTGATTTATGTGTGGACAGAGGCCACACACTTTCTTAAAAGAGTGTTGTGTTTTCCATTCAAACAATATACAAGTTGGAGTCTAAATTTATTTTTTTGGAGGGTGGAGGTCTTCCACACACAGCAGGGGTCTCTAAGACTGTGCCTGGTATATTCAGGGGATTACGCGGTACTGGGACTAAACAAGGTCAACCACGTGCAAGGCAGGCACCTTAACCCTTCTCCTATCTCTCCAGCCAGCACAGCCTGAATTTTTTTATTCTTTGAAACCGTCTTATAGGTGATGGATTCCTGAGGCAAGTTTCACGACATGAAAACTCACCCCGCTCTGCCTAGAACCTAAATTAAAGCCTATTCTTTTCCTCAGAGCCCTGTTTTATATACTCCATAAGACTGAAGATTTGTAGACCATCTGCCACAAGGGGAATTTAGCTTCCACAGAGACCCACTTTATATATATATATATATATATATATCTTTGGATTCAGGTACCCCCTCTTTCTTCCAGCAGCCAGCCATCCTAGCCAAGCAAAATTGTCACACTGACTTTTCAGTTAAAGAGAAAGGGCCTAGAGTTAGATTGTGAGAAGAAGGAGGCCATAAAGTTACCAGTTTAATTAAGCCATTACAGTTTTTAGGGGTTTTTAAATACAGGCAATTTGAATGTATAATTGCTCTGAGCACAGTCTCGTTCTATGTTTTCCTGGCCTGCTTATAACCAGATTGTGAGTAGAAAACAGCTGGGGAAACATCCTGTGGAAGTAGAGTCTGTTTCTCCTTTTCACCAAAGTCTCTACCCTGCATTAAGAGAACTGGATCATGCTGATTGCCAAGTAGGACAGTGACAGGTTGACAATCATGTGACACCCTAGTGTACTCACATATACTCTCTCATGCATGTTCATGAAGAAGAGTTTATAGAAGTTACAGGAGGAAACATTTTTTTTAGAGAAAATTTATTCTCCACCTTACCTGAGGTTATCTTAAGTAAACTATAGTCACAATGTAGTTTGAGGACCAAAGGGAAGTTCAGTTTAAATCTCATGATGGGAAATGTACATGACTCAGTACTTCCTATATTGGGTATTTTTATTGCTCGATAGATGTTCACTGCAGGAGAATATACGAATGTTAATTAACACACTTGATGGATTAACTCTGACCTCTCAGTGTGCCTCCCCCCCAACCCCCACCATATATAAGCAAATGCTGAGATGTTGAAGGGAACAGAGTTTATATTGCAAATTCCCTACTTCCAAATTTAAAGTTAGGGAGCTTTGGACTGCAACTATATCTGTGTTTGTATATGGGATTACAGATTACCCTTCCCAAAGTGTAACATCCAAGAAAGTGTCTATAAACCCCAGACCCTGTAATTATTATGCATTTATTTTTATTTGCTCTCTCTTATATTCTTATTAAATATTAAATTAATTGAATCTTATATTATGAAGCCTGGTAGTCATAAAAAAAAACAACAACCATTAGATTTGCCCAAATGAAATATATACATGAAATGAACTTTAAACAGACTTTCTGGAAATAGCCTTAAAGAAAGAATCTTTCTAATGAGCTTAAACACTTGAATGTATAGAAAATGATAACATACATAAGCTTACAAGAAAATATCATGTACCTTGGGGGGGAAGCTAGGCCAATATGCTATAATATCTATAGCAAAAAAATGGTGACAACTTGGTACTGAACCCAAATTCAGATGCACATCGCTTGAAGATCAATATTTAAGAGACGAGTTGACAGAAGAAAAGCAGGTTTATTCAGGTGCTAGCAACCTGAGAAGAATGTAGATGTTTTATCCTCTGGGGAAAAAAAAATCTTCCTCTCAAGCTGGGGCTATTGGTATATGCATGGCTTGGGAAAATAACATGGAATTTATGATATGGGCAGAGCAGAATTAAATTTTATCTTGAGACCGTTTGTGTTGGCATCAGTGTCTAAAGGATTTTCAGAGGGTGAAAATCTGTATCTTGTGACATGGACAATGTACCATCCTTATCAGGACCTTCCTGATGACCTTCAAGAATCCTTCAGAGGGTCTGCTATGGACTCTTCTCCAAAGGGTAAGCCCCAGGGGTGTTCTAAAACACCCCTCCTCCAGCTTTCTTAAACTGACTCAGGTTCGATATCAAATTCACAGATCGGAGGACATCTCAGTTTGGAGAAACAGCAAAGATCAAGGAGGAAAGAAAGATGATGAGAAATGCATTTATAAGGAGCAAGATGGAGTCTTGAATGCTTCCTCGCTTACAAAGTGACGGTGATCATTGTTGCAGAATCCCAAAGAAGCTTCCTGTGAAATATATTTGCACACATTAGATAACTACCTTGACTGTCCTATAATCAGGCTAGAGATTAATGTTCCTACTTTTGATTTATTTTTCATGTATTCCTTATGAATAATAGGATCACAAATCCTTGTGTGATTCTCTTAATAAGGCGAACACTGAAAACTGGAAAAAAAAAGGAGAAAATAAAAATGTGTGGAGAGTCAAATGTAAAAGAATAAGGTCATTTCTGTGACAGTACCTCTTTTGCTACCCCGGGTCTTGCCAAACACCTTTAGAAGTCTTTAATATTTTCCTTGGGCCACAAGATATAGGAAATTTTGTGTGTTTCCTGCAGTGAATAGCCAGTCTCCAAGCACCTCTGAAGTTTCATACCATTTCTCTGGAATGGAATTACTCACCAAATCCTATAATTGCTCCGACCATGACTGATAGCCAACTTCTCTTTTTTAAGTCATCCCCAGCAGTGAGTCTTACAGTTATTAGCAAGCATTCAAATCAACTAGAGGGTTAAAACACAAAGCTTGATTCCATCCAGAGATCTTCTAGTCAAAGAGACTCGGACCCAAGAATTCCATTTATAACAAACCCACAAACTGGTGGGGATACTGATCCTAGGGTTGTGAATTTTACTTTCAGGACTTCTGACCAAATGGGTTCAATTGTCTATGAAATAAAGAGTGGTTTTCTAGACATCTGCCAGCAAAACTTCTTATTTCTAGTCTCAGTGAGGATTTGAGTAGGTGTAATAGGAAGTGAGCAGGAGGTGAGAGGTCAAGTGCATTAGATTTCTATTCTAACCATTCTCGAGCTTAGGGCTGAGAACTACAGGTATCCTGGAATTCCAGGGGGTTCTTAGGTTATTAATCTTTGAAAGGTTGGAGTCTGCCAGCTTGCAGTTTGAAGGCAAGAAGCCAAAATCTTATGAGAGTAAAAAAAGATATGGCCTTAAGGTACTTGCCAGAAGCTTTGAATTTATCTGATATAACCAGGTCATGACTTGAGGGGGGAAAATGCTGCTTGTTAAAATAATCAGTTGCCTTTCCTAACATTTGGGGCAAAGACCTCAGGGAACAAACGTAGTTCTCTTTAAACTCTATAGATTTGTGAATTGCTTCTCCTCACAGGTGTAACCCTTTGAAACTATGTAATTAAGGAGAGTGCAATGGTTTCGGAACATCTGCATATAGAGTTAGGATGATTTGAATGGATCACACATCTGTCAGATAAACTGGATGTTAGGCATATGTAATCATAGCTTGATTATCAAACTATCATAAATGGAAATAGAGTACATATTAAAGAGAGATTTCTGGGTGCAGGGTTGAAAGCAAATAGAATGCAGATGTTCTTAAAGAGAATTTTTCTGTTGCGTTTATCAGTGGTACATAAGGGATTTGAAAAAGGGATTCTCATTGCATGGTCTATATGAGAAATTTATTTATTTTCTTACACTTGTCCTCTGTCCACTTACTTTTTCATGTAAAACCTGTCCCTACTGTGTACATAATTGGACTATATCCTAGTTTGATCACTGTCACTGTCACTGTTGTCCAATTCTTCATCGATTTGCTTGAGCGGGCACCAGTAACATCTCCATCATGGTACTGTTGTTACTGTTCTGGCATATTGAATATGCCACGGGTAGCTTGCCAGGCTCGGTCGTGCAGGCGAGATACTCTCAGTAGCTTGCCAGGCTCTCCGAGAGGGGCAGAGGAATCAAACTCGGGTTGGCTGCATACAAGGCAAACGCCTTACCTGCTGCACTATCACTCCAGGGCTGGAGCGATCCTAGTTTGATAGAAAAAAAGTAGAATCTGTCAATGTATATTCTAAAGAGTTTCTAATGCCTACCAAACTACAAATACCCATGGAAGGAGGTAAAGGGGCAGGGGGTTTATCTGTGGGTTAAAGAGAGAGGTGTTATTGCGCTTTCCTCTTTAAAATATCCTCCATCAAAGAATCACCTTTATTCTATGGAAGTTTAATGGTAATTGAATTCTATGTGTTAGTATCAATATTTTGGGCTGGAGCGATAGCACAGCGGATAAGGAGTTTTCCTTGCATGCAGCCGGCCCGGGTTCAATTCCTCTGCCCCTCTTGGAGAGCCTGGCAAGCAATCGAGAGTATCTTGCCACCACAGAGCCTGGCAAGGTACCCATAGTGTATTCGATATGCCAAAAACAGTAACAAGTCTGACGATGGAGACGTTACTGGTGCCCACTTGAGCAAATCAATGAGCAACGGGATGACAGTGACAGTGATACAGTGATAGTATCAATTTTAAAAAAAATAACAGATTACGTTTATGTTGGCTATTTGGTGGGAGAACATATAGGTCTGAGATTCAGAAAAATGGAACTGGTTATTATTTGTACCTCCTCCTCCTTAAACTTAGTATCAGTACTCACTTTGACTCATGTAAGCACCCTAATCATTTTGCCAACCACCCATAGACTTTATCCTATTCGATTCACATCTTGTCCTTATAACCAGGTACCTCCTCTATATTTCTGCACTTAATATTTTGTCATCTTATTCCTTCTTTCTGAGGATTCAGAATGCTCTACTCAATGGTATCATCATGATTTTTTCTTTGACAGACATAATACAAACCTCTCTACTCTCAGGAATAAAAACTTTGGTTGTTTGTTGCTTTTTGTTTGACTGCTTACTTAACAGTGTGAAGAGCCCCATCCTCAGGCATTATACCTGACAAGCACTGTCCTCGGGTGCAATGATTGGTAGGGACTGGGGCAACCATCTGGGGTTCTGAATATTGAACCCAGGTCAGCCGCATGATGGTATGCATCTTACCTGCTGTATTAACCTCCCTGGCCCTCACAAATAAAACCTGAATTGCTTGATTAATTATTGGAAAAATATGTAATTCTAAATGCATATGTTAATGAGTTATTGGTGTTCTCTAATAATTTGGGATGACCTGACACCCTGAGAGATAGTAATAGAGATTTCATGCAATCGCTCTAGCACATCTTGTAACTGTGTGTGCAAGGAAGCAGGAAGATGAAAAGGATTAAACTGGTTGGTGCGTGCAACCTGGACCCTGCACCAGTCTGTTTAATTCGAGGTGCCCCAGAGAGGGGCGGGTGAGACCCCCTCCCCACCTCAAGGGGCCCAACACCAGCAGCCAAAAACTTCCAGAACCGTGCCACAGCTATGCCAGTGGCCAATCTCCACACCCTCAGGCAGAGCCTCACCTGTGAGTGAATCTCTCAAAAAACCCATTTATGGTATGCAAGACTTTGTGACTGAGAACTCTGGGTTCAAGGGGACGGGGAATGGAGATCCTCTGCCCATACCTCCCTGTTTCCATCTCCGGTGACTCAGCAGTCACACCCATAAGCCACCTCTGGCTGGCACCAGACACTCTCATCAACCGCCACCATCCAGATCACATGTCCTCTCTCCCAGAAGGGAGCCTAACATGACGCTTGCCATAACCATGTCACCAAACCCCGCACCAAGCTGTTTCACTCAGGATGCCCCAGAGCGGGACGAGTGAGAGCCCTTCCCTCTCCAAGGGACCTAGGCCCGGCAGACAAAAACCTCCAGAACCCAGCAGCTGCCATGCTCACAGCCGCTCTCCACACGCTGGGCAGAGCTTCACCCAGGAGTGAATCTATTCCTGGACTGCACTGCTGCATTCATGGCCTCATGATACTCCAAACCACACACCCTACCCATACTCCAAGAGTACCACACCACATTTGATAGGGTTCAAAACAGGAGACAACCAGTCTTAGAGATAAATATACTTTTTTTTCTTCTATTGAACAGATGAATATATAAAAAGCACACAAGGCTCAACCTTTAACAACATGTAAGTGATCTCTTATAGAAGGGCTTAATGGCCTGGGGGTGAAATACAACAATCGCCACACTCTTTCCTCTAAGGATATTTTTTGGTAGCATTTTCAGCAGTTTTTCTTAACAAACAATACAAAATATATTGTTATTTTTGCGTTAGATATATTATATATATATATAATTTATATATATTATTTTCTCCTTTGGGTCAGGGGTTGGGGTTCTGGATGGAAACATCCAAAATATGGTGGAGGGAAGGTGTAATGGTGGTGGGGTTGGTGTTTGAATATTAAATGTAATGAAATATTGTGAACTATTTTATAAAATAAAAATTATAAAAATAAAAGTAATCATTAAAAAATAAAATGGTTGGTAGTGTCAGAAAATTTACATAGATATATGCAGAGCTACATAGTTGTATCTAGAAGTTGAGAGTACTGTCATAATTAACTGATTTACCCATTGATACGAACTAGCTTAATGGACTGAAACTTAATATAACCACAAAACTTCTCTCAATGACTCCTGAGGCCTTCACATAGCAATTTGATCTACCTGTTATAATTTGAGATCTAAAACAAAACAAACAAAAATATGAGTCTCACTCTCTAACATTCTACAATTAGTTTTCCTGCACCACTTTCGGAATAAACTGTAGTCAATTATAAATCCTCCTCCTCCTCCTCCTTGTCCTCCTTATCTTCTGTGCTGGATTTAGTGTTGAAATATTTTAAAAGGTTTCTGCAGAAAACAGGTGATACAGTACAAATCTGCTTCTCAATTACATTGTTATTCTTAAGGAAAAAAAATAAATGATTTTTCTTTAGTTCAGTGACAAATACTATTAGCTGACAGGAAAATGTCTGGTTTTTAAAGTTGTTTACTAAGCATATTCTGATAATCAACTACAAAAATTTAATCACTGATTATCTAGTGTTTGTTTTATTAGGAAGCAATAGAGCATGCTTCCAAATTGGAGCAGTAGACACACAAAGCAATTCCTTCTGTTTTTTGGTTTCAGTTTGCTTTGATGTGGTTTGTTTTTTGTGCTTCACCAAGCTGTGCTCAAGTTTTACTCCTAACTTTGAATTTAGGGGCAACTCCCAGTGAGACTCACAGGACCATCAATGATGGCAGGATAGAACCCTCGTGTCTGCTTGCAAAGCAAGTGCCTTATCCATTGTACTAATTGTACTAACTCTGTCTACAATATCAGTCAGCATATTGTGAGCTCTCAGAAAAATATTTGTCAAGAAGTTAAAAAATAATAATAGGTAGATATCTGGACAGATGAATGAGTGGGTGGATGCGATAGAGAAAGATAAACAGATAGAGATGATAAACATCACTCAGTGTTTCCATTCACTACATTATTCAATGGGTAATACCCATACAGTGTTAACAATTGGTTTTTCTTTTCAAAATATGTTATCATAGGGCTGGAGCAATAGCACAGCGGGTATGGCATTTGCCTTGCAAGCGGCCGACCCGGGTTCAAATCCCAGCATCCCATATGGTCCCCTGAGCATTGCCAGGAGTAATTCCTGAGTGCAGAGCCAGGAGTAACTCCTGTGCATCGCCGGGTGTGACCCAAAAAGCAATATATATATATATATATATATATATATATATATTCATAACAACTTTCTTCCATTTTATTCCATCCTTAATAATATTCTTGTACTAAAAAGGTCTTGATGGTGTTGATGGTCGCATTGGAATCCTGGGACTGTCTTAAAAAATCATCATGGAAAGGTGACGTGAAACAATATAAAGTTATTTGAGTTCCGGGAGCCAAAATTTGAAAGAAAAAAGGTGGCAGAGTTGCAACCCCTCTGAGACTTTAGCCAGCATCTTTTATTTGTCTCTTATATGTTATTGTGGTGGCTGGTTCCTTTTGAATTCTATTATTGAACCACTTTTGCAGATACTCTTGGAGTCATGCTTTGGTGAAGCTCAGAATCATACACAGGATTACCATAGGCTCTGCTATTTAAGTTATCTCTCTGCCCCTAGTGGCTGTCTCTTGTAAAGTCACTGGTTTCCTGGATTAATCTTCACCAAGATAACCCAGTATAAATTTATTTAAAAATTTTTAATTATATCTTCAAATACTAATTTTCAAATAAGATTACATTTACAGATTCTAGGAGACTCACTTGGGAAGGTTAATTATTTAACCCCTGTATCAGAAACAAATTATTTAAACAATGTAATTCTGTTGGTGTCACTTCTATTGGTTGAAATTATTCAGTAGTTACCCATTACCATTATTCTATTCCAAACTTTTTCTGGTGTACAAAGCTTTTATGATCTCATAGTCCTAAATACTCCAGGAAAACAGGTTTTATAATGGTAGATAAATGACTTCATTCTAGGATGTCTTGAGAGAAAGAGAGGAATGTCCTTGAGAGAACTGGATTGTCTCCAAATCAAACAGCTAGAGGTACCGAATATTGAGATTTGGGATTTTGTGTAAATGTGACATTTCTAAATCACCAGTGGGTTGGAGCATGGATTGTGGACATTAGTTTACACTTGTAATTTTTATCAGCTGAGACAATACTTGACATTAATAAATTATTAATGCTCACTGAAACAAGTGATTGCATAAAAATATTGAATTCATGACTTAAGGATTCAAACTCTCTTCTGGTCCAGTGTTTGCCTTCTTGTTGCCCATCTGCATTGAAGCTGTTTTCTGTACAATTGCTTTCAAACCTCTCTTTTAGGAAATTATTGAATCAATCTTCTCATTGAATTATTCTTTTTTTAAAAGGAGACCACCTTTCATTTCTTTATGTATTGTTCAAATCTTGTGTCAGTGCAAGAGGAGAGGTAAGGCGCAGGCTATGCTTAGTGACAAGATGTGAAGTATGAAAAACACATGAATTACTTAGCCATTTTCCTTCTATCTCTTTTTCTTAATGCATTGAAGGTAATAATCTAAATCAAGCTTTTGCAATTGTTTACCTCTTCCTGACAGAATTAGCCTGGGCAGTTCATTCTCTCTGATTTATTGTTGAGTCTCATCCACTTTTCATAGCTTTCAGGCATATTTTTCTTTTATTCTCTTAAAAAATTAAAATTGCCCACAGACCGCCTCCATGGTTACTTGGCTTGACAATTTATCAAAAAAATGTAGAGAACAGCTATTCGAGAAACAAGATCATCAAGTTTATGGGGATTTTTTTTTCTGAGATAATGAGAGATGGAGTCACCAAAGGTAAATAGGTAGGCCGAAAAAGAGATGAAGAATGTTCTCATTGGAGCAGTTAAAAAGAAAAATAACTCAGAGTATTATCTTATATTTAATTGAGAGATCTTTAAGAACATGTTTAGGTTCACAGACATGCTGAGGGGAAGGTTAAGAGATTTGCCATATGACCTATATTCTCAGATAGACACAGCTTCTATTATTGTTAACACACTGCACTGGACTCTTGATTTGTTACAATTGATGAACCTACATCATTAACTCAAGCCATAATTTATGTTATTGTTCTCTTAGCCTATTGGACAAATATATTTGGACAAATATATCACTGTATCACTGTCATGCCATTGCTCATCGATTTGTTCAAGTGGGCACCAGTAACGTCTCCATTGTGAGACTTGTTGTTACTGTTTTTGGCATATCAAATATGCCACGGGTAGCTTGCCAGGCTTTGCCATGTGGGTGGGATATTCTCAGTAGTTTGCCGGGCTCTCCGAGAGGACCAGAAGAATCGAACCTGTGTCTGCCAAGGGCAAGGACAAATATTTAATGACATATATACAATGTTATAGCATTATACAAAAAATATTCTCTGCCCTAGAAATAATCTCCTTTGGTGACAGGTAAGTCACATACTATGCATACAACCAACCCCAGTTTTAATCTTGGCATCGCATATGTTCCCATAAGCACTGCCAGGACAGATCCTGGAGTTAGCCAAGAGTAAGCCATGAGTAAATTCCACTCCTGCACCCACCAAACTATGTGTGTCCTTATTTTTAACCCTTCTCTGAGCTCCTTCATCTCTGAGAATAATTACTTATGTTCACATTTTCCAGCATGTCATATAATTGTAATAATGTGTTATGTAACTTTTCTAGATGGCAGCACCGTATCACTGTTGTCCCGTTGTTCATCAATTTCCTTGATGGGGCACCAATAACATCTCTATTGTGAGTCTTGTTGTTACTGTTTTTGGCATATCCAATACACCACGGGTAGCTTACTAGGCTCTGCCATGAGAGCGGGATACTCTTGGTAGCTTGCCGGGCTCTCTGAGAGGGATTTTCTAGACTAAAGTCTTTTAATTTATAATATGAATAAGAGATTCTTCCATGTCTTTTCATGGCCTGGTTGCTCATATAATTTTAGAACTAGATATCTAGAATAGAATAATGCTTTGAATTCTATGACCTAGATGGAACTCAGTTTATTTATTCATTCATCTGTCGAAGGACATCTTGCTTGCTTCCAACTCTGGGCTATTATGAAAAGTTGCTATAAACGTTTGTGTACAAATTTTGTGTGGACATAAGTTTTTAACTCCTTTGGGCAAATACCAAGAAGTGTGATTGATGGAACATATGGTAAGAGTATGCTTAGTTTTATAATAAGTTGATAAACTGTCTTCCAAAAGGGTTGTAACATTTTGCATTTCCACAGCAGTTAGATTACTATTAACCACATCGTTGCCATCTGGAGATTGAGCCTTAAAATTCTACTAATTATATGTCTTATTCTACTTTTCAGTGTCATTTGCAAATTTTATTGACACAGTTATACTAATTACCATAATTCTATATTTGATCCACCACCAAAAACCCCTGCATACCCCCCTCCTTCTCCCACTCTGCCTGTGTGGCAGACAATTTCCACTTTACTTTTTCCTTGGGCTGGAGCAATAGCACAGCGGTTAGCCTTTTGCCTTTCACGCGGCCAACCCGATTCCTCCGCCCCTCTCGGAGAGCCCGGCAAGCTACTGAGACTATTGAGACCACACGGCAGAGCCTGGCAAGCTACCCGTGCGTATTGGATATGCCAAAAACAGCAACAATAAGTCTCTCAACGAGAGATGTTACTGGTGCCCGCTCGAACAAATCGATGAGCAACGGGATGACAGTGACTCTTTCCTTTGCTTACATTCAATTTTCAACAGGAATCTCACTATCATTATTTGGAGGTATTCCTCTAACAGTCAGACATGTTGGATGGCATCATTAGATTGTATGTTTTCATTTTTCAGGAAAGGTACTTACCGGAATGCCCGATTTCTTCTCTGTTGATTGTGGCAAGATGGTGCCGAGGACAGGTCGAGGGCATGACCCTCTCATTCATTTTTGTCCTGTTTAATGTTTTCAAATTCACAAATGTGGACTTTATTTAACAATCTTAACAATAATAAATGAGTTTTCTCTAAATATATTTTCATGGATTCTCTATGCATCTTTTAGCATGCTTTTTATAATGAAGAAATATTGACACTTTATTGGGTGTAGTACTAATATCATACATGCAACACACACAATATATATATATATACATGTATGTGTGTACAAATTTTTGTGTGTTTATATTTCATATATGTAAAATATACAATCCCTCTCTTGTAAGTCAATGGTACCTTAATAAGTAAATAAATATATGTATACAATACAAATTGTATACAAGAGCCAGCAAGCTACTGAGAGTATCCCGCATGCACAGCAGAGCCAGGCAAGCTACCTGTGGTGTATTCAGTATGCCAAAAAAAGTAACAGCAATGGGCCTCATTCCCCTGATGCTGGAAGAGCCCCCAATAAGGCAGCATTCATAAGAACAAGCAAGAAAAGGCTGATAAAATCTCAAGGCCAAACTAGGCTGCCAAAACGAAGGACTAAAATGACTGTTTACACTTTTAACGCACATACACCGATCGGAAGCATCCATTGAGGACCTGATAGTGCAAGCGCAGATCAAGTATGATATCATTGGATTGGCCTAGATGAGAAGGCGTAGAACACATCATGCCGTTTTTGACTGTGGAGAAGAAATGTTCCTCGGAATATGTGTCAGTGGAGGCATCAGTGGTGTCGGTGTCCTTGTCAACACAAACTTGGCCATGAGCATTGATTCCTTCAAATGCCTATATCAGACACTTACGTTTGAATAGATGAGGCTCATTGCTGGCAGTTTCTATTTTCGTCGTCTGTGCACCAACATCCAACTACGACAAAGAAGAAATTGAGAAGTCCTAAATGTAGCTGAAGAAGTTCTATAAAGAAGACCACACTTTCTACAAGGTCATTGTTGGTGATTTTAATGCCAAGATAGGACCTAGAAAGTTATCCGAAGAACTCCACATTGGACCCATAGCCTAGAATGGAATAAACAGAATGAAAGATTATCGGAGTTCATCATGTTGACCAAGGCCATCCATGGTAACTCACAGTTCCAGGAGGCCGAATCTAATTATTGGACATGGGAGTCTCCCGATAGACAGTTCCACAGTAAAATTGACCACATTATATTCAATCAATGGTTTTGCCTGATCAATGTAGCTATTGTCCCAAAATTCCAAACGGGATCAGAGCAACGTCTCCTTTGTGTGAAATTCTACTTCACAGAGCGGGGAGAAAGGGCTGCAAAGTTTAAGGAGAGAACTCCCAGAACAACCACCAACTGAGAGCTCTTTGGCACTATTGCAGCAATATGGGAAGATGCTGTTATTGACAACATCGAAGAGGAATACGATCAATTGGCTCAGCACCTCAATCATTGTGCGAGGAATGCAGAGAGAGAGAAAGCCACAAAAAGTCGCCTGTCTTCAGAACCTCTCGAGCTCATTCTCCAACGTGCTCTGGCGTGAGCTTCAGGCAATCACAAGCTAATGTCTGAGCTTGCAAAGCTGTGCTGAGAAGCAATAAAGGAAGACCTCAAAGAGAGAAGAACAGCAGTGTTGGCCGATGCAGCAGAAGCCAGGAAAAGTATTTGCAACACCCGCCTGTTCTTTGCCAACTGTAAGACCAAGATGACTGCCCTCTGACATCCCGATGGGTCTACAAGACCGTCCAGAAGGGCAATGGAAAAGGTTATCCACGACTTCTACTCAGATCTCTTTGATAGCCATGTCCACCTGCCCACATACCAAATTCCGCAGGGTGCATATGTCATTCCCAGCTTTCTCCCTTCTGAAATCTGAAATGCCATTTTGTAGGTAAAGAAGCATACAGCACCCGCTCCAAACAAGATGAGACCCAAACACCTGAAAAATCTGAAGCTAGTACTCATCAATACACTGGCTCTAATCTTCACACACTAACTCTCTGAATGCGAGGTTCCATCCCAATGGAAAACCTTCCTGTTGTACAAGAAGGGAGACATCCACAACATTGGCAACTATCGCCCAATTGCCTGTTGTCCGTAGTCTACAAGTTATTCACTTGAGTCATCCTGAATAGGATTGGCAGGACACTAGACAAAAGACAACCATGCGATCAAGCTGGGTTCTGAAAAGGATTCAGCATGATTGATCATATCCAAATGGTGATCAACCTCATCGATGATTTTTTGTTTTTTTGTGAGAGTTCAAGATGCCACTCTGTCTAGTGTTCATTGATTTGAAGAAGACCTTTGTTTCTGTTGAGAATGAAGTGGTCCTCGAAGCCCTAGACAAACAGGGTGTTCATACTCAGTACATCAGAATGCTCCATGAGCGGTGTTATGGATTTGCCACCAAATCTCACCCTTCTACAAAGAAATGATCATGGACATAAAGAGAGGGGTTCGGCAGGGCAAGACCATTTCACCAAAACTCTTCAGTGCCACCCTGGAGAACATCATTTGACGACTGGAATGGGAAGGAATGGAAGTGAAGATAGTGGTTGGCAACTACACTACCTCTGCTTTGCTGATGAAAATTCTAGTAACACCAAATATCAGCCAAGCAGCATAAGTGCTCGCTGACTTCAACTGTGAGTGTGGAAAAGTCGAACTGCCGCTGAATCTCACAAAGACGATGTTCATGAGAAACGGACTAGTTCCTGTTGTTCCATTTGTCTGGATGGAATGAACATCTCTGAATGCAGCAGTTATGTGTACCTAGGTTGAGAACTCAACATGACAAACAACCTGGTACCTGAACTGCGCTGGAGGAAGAGAGCAGTGTGGAACGCCTTCAAGAGCGTTAAAGAAGTAAATAGGAGGACAAAGAACCTCCTGCTCCGGGCACATCTTTTCAACTCCACCATTCTTCCTGCACTAACATACGCCTCAGAAACCTGGGCCCTACGGAAACAGGATGAGAATGCTATTTGGGTATCCCAAAGAGAAATCGAAAGAGCTATGCTTGGAATATCATGTTTCACTCAAGTGAGAGAAGGAATCCGAATTCTGACCTCCGTCGACTATCAAGAATCAGGGACATTCACTAATAAAAAATTTTTAAAAAATAAAAAAGAATCAGGGATGCTATCTCATTTTCCAACGTGTTGAAAATCAGATGGGCCAGACACTTAGTGAGATTTAGAGAAAACCGCTGGACTAGAGCTGTTACTGACTGGACTCCACAGATGTCAAAAGAATGTGTGGCTGCCCACCTACAAGATGGTCAGGCTTCTTCATCAAGACCCTAAATGAATGGTTTGAGGCTCTTCATGTTCCTGGAGTGAGTAGACATCATTGGGCTACACTAGCACATGACAGGGACGAATGGAGACATTACTGGCACCTGCTCTAGCAAATCAATGAATAATGGAATGCAAGTGATACAAGTGATACAATACAAATAGTATATTTATTGTTTAGTATTAGATAAATATTTTCTGTACATACAAGGAGCTCTTACTAAAGTACACATATTTATTGCATGGTTTAAATTGTCAACATTGCTCAAGGTGGCTTTATACACAGCTCATTTCTAAACCAGTTGGTATTATATATAACACTGCATTTAAAAAGTAGGTTAGGGAGCCAGAGCAATAATATTGTGGGAGAGATGCTTGCCCTGCATGCGACCAACCAGGTTCTATCCTGGCAAATCTTGAACATTGCCAGGTGTGGCCCTGAGTATAGAACGAGGAGTGATACATGAGCACTTCCAGGTGTGGCCCCCAAAGTAAAAAAAAAATTCAAAATAACGATAAAACATTGATCCTAGAAACCAATCTACAGAACCCGTGGTACCTGATTTTATTATTCTACTTAACTCTTTTTATTTTTGTGAAATATTTCTATTGAACAACAAAAATAGAAATATAACAGAATCAACTCTAATGCAAAAATAATGGTACTTATGGTGATTTTTTTTTAATTTAAAGGATTTTTAAATAAGTCTGGATAAGTTAGTCTTAGGTTTCAGAATTTTCATAATCATTTGTGCATCTTTCATGTTTTAAGAAATTAAAATTTAACAAAATGTGCTCCTCGATGTATTTAAGAGAGATCAATATAGATAAAACATGTCTATGTTGTCTATAAAGTAGATAATTATTGCAATTTGTATGTTAAGTTTAAAAACAGAAACTGAGAAGTTATTAATCCTGTGACTATTTAAATGTAAGTATACATGTCTCTTAAAAACAATACACTTAAAATTGCTAATAACTACATTTATTTTTAAATACTATGATGTTTTTATTATGCTTATTGATTATCTCTATTATTACATATGTAAATTTTAACAAAATAATTTTAGTTGCCATTTTTGTCCTCACTCTAAGGTATTATATTTTTTTAACTTTTCTCTTATTTTCATTATAATAATAGAAACAAACCTGTTATTGTACAGAAGAAAAAAAAACTTTAGAAGTTATCTGCTCTGGGAAACAACTCAGTGCTTATGGCACTTGCCTTGCACATGTGGACCCTGATTTGATCCCTGGTACCTCACACGGCCCTCTGGGCACTTTCAGGAGTGACTCTTGAGTACAGAGCCATGAGTAAACGAGCACAGTGGGGTTGCCCCTACCAAAATTTATCTGTTCTGTTTTCTCTGTAAGGCCAGTGTATGTAAGGTTGGTATAAGCTAAGCAGTGAAACTAACTTAGACGCTTAAATATCCGGCTTATATAGTGTATGTGTTTCAGAGAATGACAATGTACAAAGGACTTATGAGAACAAAATTATTCAGTATTGTCATAAATAAAAAGTTAAAAAGAAGCTATTAAAGAATATGTGGGGCTGGAGCGAGAGCAGAGCGAGTAGGGCATTTTCCTTGCACACAGCTGACTAGGGTTCAATTCCCAGCATCCTATATGGTCCCCCAGGACCACCAGGAGTAATTCCTGAGTGCAGAGTCAGGAGTAACTCCTGTGAATCATCGGGTGTGACCTGGAAAAAAAAAGAATACGTGACATATTATTTAATATAAAGAAATTGGTTCTCAGCATTCTTCCTGATGTGGTCTTCCCACTTCCTTCTGATAGTCCTTGAGACTCTGCATAATCACCTGGCCTTATGTTGCTCACCTTCATGGGTAGGTTTTTTAGGAATCATTTGAAAAAGATAAAATATTTAGTAAAAATATATATTTTAAATTAACGATGGTCCTTTAAATCAAGACTAAAGAAACTAAACATAGCTACTCTTTTTAACACTTTATAAAGTATAATTCTCATATGAGTTTAAGTAGCTCATAAGAGTTTTGATTTAATGAAAAATTTCTCTTCATATTCCAGCAAACTGGGACTTTTTCATCTAATGCCACATTTCAAGACCTGAGTGGTCTTCAATAAGAGAATCTGTGAGGGGTATAATGCTGACGACATGCAACACCAAACTCAGAGATTAAATAAACTGCTTGAAAAATAATCCTAACTCTTAGCTGTATTTTAAAGAGCCTCAGAGTATACAAAACACACTTGTCAGTATCTAGGAGGAAGGAGACAAAATAATTTGCTAAACCATAAAACAAGTAAATCTTTGCTTAAGACTTGCAAAGTCATTAATTAAACATTTTTATGTGTAACTTATTTTAAAATAGCAAAAGCAAAAGAAACATCTTCCATTATATGAACAGGTTTATAAATAATGAATGGATTATCCAATTTCAGTTCAATGTCAACAAATCTTATTCAGGTCCCGCATAGAGTATACTTTTTTATTCCCTATCATTAAATTAAAATAAACAACGCTTTTCTCAAGGAGGAAATAAATAAGTGAGGGAATATAGATGCTTTCGGATTGATTATAAGGCATACTATTTAAACATCTTTCACTGTATCACTATATCACTGTCATCTTGTTGTTCAACTATTTGCTCGAGCAGGGCACCAGTAACGTCTCCATTTGTCCTAGCCCTGAGATTTTAGCAGTCACTCTTAGCTCGTTCTTCCCGATGGTGCCACATTGGATGCTCTTTCAGGGTCAGGGGAATAAAACCCATCATTGTTATTGTTTTTAGCATATCTAATACACCATGGGAGCTTGCCAGGCTCTGTTGTGTGGGCAGGATATTCTCAGTAGCTCGCCAGGTTCTCCAAGAGGGAGAACTAGGCTATAAAAGTTCACGCGGCTGCGAACATCTTTCAATATCTGAAAAATAAACCAGTTTCTTTCTTCTGTTTCAGGTACAGTATTTGATTGTAGTCTTCTTTAAGGTTAAGCCCAGAGACTGGATTCTGAGGGCTCTTGCTCAAATGGGCAGACAGAGCTGACTAATGAAGTTGACTGATGGTGAGCATGTTCAATCCTGTGATATAAGATTTAATACCTATTGACTAAAGAGGGGGTATTAAAATGTGCTATGATGATTTCTAGAGACTTTATAAGGACATGTAAAAATTCAATAACTATCTGAGTAGGTGGTGGGAAAAGAATAAAAAGATGCAAAGAATTATGCAGATGTATCTTTAAGGCTGGAGATATAGCTGCTGAGTAGTTTAGAGATATAAATATAAATTATTTGCTCAAATATGAACTCCATATATACCTAAGGGATATTCTGGAGATAAAAATTTCAGAACCATTGAGAAGTTCAGTTACAGATATCTCCTGTTAGCTAACACTGCAAATAGAAGATACATGGAAAGATTTATAATTTGTAGTAATATTATTACAATTAACAATAAAACAGAAGTAATAGTTAGAGTGGAGGATAGTGGGAAGGTAGGAATTTCTTCAAAGGAAAGGTGGGTATAATATAATGAAAGAAACTATTCTAACCTGATAACTGAATATCTTATATGAGATGATGAAACAACATAAATTTATTTTCTTTTTAGGGATAGAAAGGTCTAGGGACTGGAATTTTAAGATCAAGTTGCTGACAGAGTTTGTTTCTGATGAGATCTATCGCATGTTTCCTTTCCTGCGTGCACATGTACCTTCTGCCTCTCCCTTTCACAAGGATGGTAGCTCTTTCACATTTGGACTCCATGATTATGATCTCATTGAACCTTTCATATTCCTTTCAAGGCTATATACCTAATGGATTGAATTTTTGGTTAAATCTTCAATACCCCAGATTT
Organism: Sorex araneus; assembly: GCF_027595985.1. NCBI lineage: Eukaryota > Metazoa > Chordata > Mammalia > Eulipotyphla > Soricidae > Sorex > Sorex araneus. Next base: position 20,423,109 of record NC_073312.1, read on the forward strand.
AAGAGAGCTATAGTTCACTTCATAATGAAGAACATCTATATCAGCAGTAAAGTAGGAAGATAAATAGAGCATAGCATCCCATAAGCTTTGTCAGATTCAGGAGATAGTGTTCTGCCTACTTGGATATACTGTTCTAACCCAACTTTTGTTGATGCCAAAGTATATTAGATATGAAAGACCCAAAGTAAGAAATGTATTCGATTGGGTTTGACCTATAGAAAGCTTAATTTCACCACTTGGGCCAGCAATTCTGTTGATCCTCTGGTATTAAAATTACCATAATGTTAATAGGAGGTGGGTGAGGAGGGTGGGCAGAGAGATACTACAGCAGATAGGGTATTGCCTTGTGTGTAGCTACCTGGGTTTGATTTCTGGCACTCCATTTGGCTCTCAGACCTCCAACTGGAGTGATCTATAAGCACAGAGACTAGAGTAACCCTGAGAACCACCAGATGTGACCCCCAAATCAAAATGAATAAATATCTATAGTAGGTAAAAATGTCATGTGAACTTTGTGGGAGCTCCACTAGGAGATTCAAAACAGAATCATGGAGCATTGATATAGTTCTGCAAGAAGGTCATGTCATGTGCAGTAGACATTTAATATTTTCAATAAAGCTATTATAGTCCTAGTCAATAGTGCATGACTTCTGACCAATAGGACTTTATTAACCACTTGCCCATAACTACCCAGAATGCATGTGATTCTCTTGGATCTATCAAGTCATAAGATAGCGTTACATGTTAGAGTGGGCAAGCAAGATTTACCCCTTACTTTTTCCCCCAGCTGTAGAAACTGTTGGCTGTGGACAGTTATGTGCTGATATTTTCTTGGAAAGTTTCTGAACTTGAAAAAGGAAATATATCCCACTGAATGCACTTCTAAGAGATGCTAGTATGAAAAGATTAGGAAGTAGAGAAGTGTAGAGGTCTGGCACCCCTGTCTCACTGAGTGATCTTGGTGGAACACATGTAGAGAGCAACAGGTGGACCACTTAGTTGTGCCTGCATATTTATTTGACACAGTCTCCTTCACCTTTCTCTGTCACTTGTTTATGTATTTGGATTCAACAAAGGAATAATATTCCTGTGTCAAACTCGAATCCCCAGGTCATCAATCTAAAACAGAGGCAGAGGCAGAATTTTAGCCAGGCAATCTAAACCTACTGACTGTTCTGTCTGCCTCCTGAGTAGCAAGCTAAATTTCCCTCTCCTTTCCCATTTTCCATTTAATCTTGACCTCCAAGCCCCCTTTGTGACATATGTTTGATATTTAGTGGTATGCTAGATGTAGTTTATTTTTCTCCAGCAGTGCCCACAGTTATTTCCAGAGTTTCACTGAAAAGCACTTAACCATGTGAGAGCAAAGATGCTGTGACTACAAGCTGAGGCCTTCGGCCCACTGCAGGGCACTTCTCTGTGTTATGACAGTAAATGGCACCTCTTCCTCTGATTGACCATTTCTTCTGTCAAGATCGTTGACCAGTCTGGAGGTTGAGCAAACTATTTCAGCCAGACTTATGCAGTATCTGTGCTTCACTATTAGATACTATCTCAAGTGTTGTTTTTTTTATATGCCAGAGATCAGTATAAAAATCTCTGCATATAAACAAATCCTGACACTAGGCATGTGTACCCACTAGAGCACTTAAGTTGAACACTTATCTTCATAGTCAGGTAGATTAATGGTTTGGATTTACATCAGCTATTTCTCTGGTGTTTGAGAATGATAAAGCACAGAATAAGGTAAAAACATAACTTGAATTAAGAAAGACTGATCCTAATTCAACTGTCTTGCAGTTAATTATCATCCAAGTCTAGATTCTGTCATCATGTAATACTGATTTATATATATGTGTGTATTATGTTAATAAAAGAAGTATGAGATATATATTTAGATAACAAATTATCAATAACATACAAATTTGATAAGAAGCTTATGCTCATTGTACCCCACTTTCTTATCTTCTACAGTTGTAGAATTAGTAGAGAACAAAGAACATGTCCTAGATGATCAGAATACTTGCACCTAACTTAGCAGCACCCTATTCTGGAGACAGAATGTAAACATTAGAAGAGAAATATTTAGGTCTCAGCCAAGTGAGATTTTTCTCTCCCTATAAAGACTTTGTTTTAATTTTACTAAATACATATTCTATACACTTTACCTTTTAAGCTATTACACATTGTACAGCAAGGGGGTTCGTGGATTATTGTGCTTGTCTTACAAGTGTGGGTCAATGTGTCCTATCCCCAGTGCATTTTGCATTCTCTGAGCATGGTTCTGATGGTTCTGCCATTTGAGATCCCTGGTATCACAAGGATCCCAAGCCTACTGCTGTCAGGTGTATGTGAGCACCACAGCCAAAGTATATGTCCAGCAATCACATGTATGAACACCCCTATAAGTATCACAAAAGAATATAAACAAGTACTACAATGACATGACTGTAATACCAGGTGAACAAGTATGCAAGAACTGGACCCAGATGTGTAACCCATAGTGAGCACCAAAAATAAATCTGCAAGAAAGAGAAGTGACCAGAATATATTTATCTAGTCTTATTAGGATTCAGTTTTGACCCCATAACAATGTTTAGGTTCTAGATTTGTCTTCAACTTATACATCGTATATTAAATTTATTGAGGTTAACGATGATTTGCAAGAGTGAGTTGATTGTTTCAAGGCTACAATATCAACACATCATGGCCACCAATAAAGTGCCAATATCCTCTACCACCATATGATGTCCCATTTTTATATACACTTTAAGTATAAAGCATTAATTATCATCAAAGTCTAGATTCTGTCATCATGTACTACTGATTTCTATATATATGTGTATTATGTTAGTGAAAGAAGTAGGAGATATATATTTAGATAATAAATTATCAATAACAAATAAGAATTTGATAATGCCTAATTTTTTATCTAAATATATTTGGTTTGGTTTTGTTCATTTCTCTTATGTCATCTTTCATATATCATTGACATTGTCGTGCATTTGTCCTTTTCCATATTACGTCTTTCATCAACATAATACTCTCTAAGTTCATAATTATCTATATTAGGTATAATTTATTTATTTATAGCTGAGTGGTGCGTTCATTATTTATATATCACATATTTTTACCTAAGAATCTTTTAATAGGAATTTGGGTTGTTTACACATCTTGTTAATTTAAATAATGCTACAAATAACATAGAGGTCCATACATACTTTGAGTTAGTATCCTGGATTTCATTGAGCAACATTTTTAAAATGTACTAAATATAGGAAGTATTAGTATTTTAAAGTATTTTTATACTTTTAAAGTATTTTAAAGTATTTTAAACTATTAGTATTTTAAAGTATTTTAAACTCTTCAAGGAATCTCCAGTTGTCTATAAAGACTGTCACCATTTACATTCTCACTAACAATGTAAGAGACTCCTACTTTATTTCCACATGACTCAAAATAGTAATAGAGAGTGGGATAAGTAATCCATAACCCATACATTGGACAGGGATGCATAATCAAAATACATAAAAATCTCATATGAATCAACACCTAAAACAAGTACTTCAATTAAAAACAGGGACTTAATCAACACTAGAGCAGGTAGGGCACTTGCATTGCATGTGGCTAACCTGGGTTTGATTTCCAGCATTACTCTGAGGACCACCAGAAGTGACTCCTGAATACTACTGTGTCTAACTAAAAGACAAAATAAAAGTAGCAACTAAAAATAGACAAATGAGCTGAACATGTAGTTCACCAAAGAAAACATTCATATGGTACGTTAAAAATACTGACAATGAGACCAGACATGGGCTTGAATCATTATTGTTATTTGTTTCAAACTAAAATCCTCTCTTACCCTCTCTTTGTCATACTTCATTCTCACTGACATCCAGAATTAGAGACTATCAACTAAATGTTTGGCAGAATAATATCAAATATTCATCTTTCAAGTCTTTATTGAATACCTATTACAGATACTTTACCGAAAATATAAAATATGGCTGGAAATATCACAGGACTCTAAATTACAGTACCAGTGTTTTCTATATTATTATTTTAGAGATTTTGGGCCACATCCATCTATGCCCAGGGCTTACTCCTATGTTTATGCTCAGGATAACTTCTATAGTGTTAGGGACCATACGTGGTGATGAGGATTTTATTTCAGTTGTTCCCATGCAAGGTAAATGCCTATTACTTCTCTTCCTAGTTCCTCCAGTTGCAGGTTTGTTTATGTTTTATAAAAACAGAAACATTTACTTAATCTCTCATCACTTGAAGAACAAGAGACTCTATACTTAACAACTATGTCTATTTGGGCTTCTCAGGTCCATTTAAAGTATTAAATGTTATATGCTTTAAGGAACATATGATACTGTGGAATATCAAGTAAAAAGTATACCTATATTTTAAAAAGTAAAAACTGCTTTGAAAAATTAAAGATTTTATTTTGTTATTCCTCAAAGGGAGATATACAAGGCAGGATTAACAGCTTTGAATAATATTGAAGTACTGATAATTATCATTAGTGAGAACTCTACCATTAGTTTGTCAGTTTCACACTGGAACTGGCACCCAAAAGTTATATCCAAGTCTAATTTATGTTTTTTTTATTATTTGTTTGAATTTTCTTTTATTCATTTAAACAACTCATATCTTCAACTATACTAAATCTAATAAATTCTTGTAGAATATCTGTGTCAATGAATAAAAGTGTAAAGAAATTATTTGCAAGCCAAATGAATCAGCTATTGAGATAATCAACAGATTCTTGATGAACCCAGCTTTGCAATCATTTCTGTGAAGAATAGACATTGGTCCTCAAACTTGGAGATCAAGAATCAAGGAATTTCTTTTGATCCCAAAGTTGGAGATGCCAAACACTATGTGTTCTATGTGAAATTTATCTGTGTGATGCTGATCTGCTCCAAATATGAGCACTTTATTTCTACTAATCAGCCAAGACAGAAAGGAAGGTTACTTTACTAAATAACTATTTGCTTTCTCTCCGGATTGTAACAAGTATAACACACACAACGGAAGTCTCATTATTTGTGATGATATGAACATAAAAATCACACCAGGCCTTAGGGATTCAGAATTCATTTGGTTGAAATTAAATGAAGTCTCTTACCAGCTGCAAGAAAATAATGGCAGAAAACAATAATTAACATGAAACTAATAATGACTAATATTTGTTATAACTGACAATACCAAGAATGATTTTCCCATTGTGCAGACTTCTCTGTGGCTGCTAATAGGCAAATTACTATAATTTGAGGTGGGAATAAGCCATGTTCAATTTTCATATGAAAAATAATTTAGTTTGGCATTAATTTTGTACCATAATTTTTAAAAGTTTTTATTTTAATCTTGAAATATTCAGAAATACATTATTAATAAAGCCGTAGGGATGTCTCAGGTTAGAAATTATAGAACAAGTATAGATAATAAAGATATTTGGTTAGAGATTTTGTTTATTTAATAAAATCACAGGCTATTCTATACATGAGGCTTTTAGTTTCAGGAGCCCAAACTGATGATAAAATGAGTGCTTACATCAAAATACTTCCAAGTTCTCCAAGCTCCTATTGGAAATGTTCCTAGATGGACTTAGTAAGGGAAAACATTCTGCTGTTTGTATTCATTCCATTTTCCACCAACTTCTTTCTTCCAAAATGCAAAATGCTTTGGCATGAGTTTACAGAATCATTTTAATATATTTATGATGCTAAATGCTCCATTTTTACAAATATTTTGAGAAAAGAAGAGGAAGTTAAGGAGACAGTATGGAGTATGAAAAGGAAATGGATTTGGAGATCAACTCAGTTTTGAAGTTTTAGAAATGGAGATAGTTTTAGCAGAAATACTGTTGGATGGATTGGAGATAATGGCATTTCACTTTGTTTTCAGAAGGAAGAAAGCAGCTCATACAAAGAATTCATCTGAGACTACCATGGAAGTTGATTATAAGGCTATGCCCATTATTGGTGTTTCAGCTCAAAGTTAGGAAGGTTAAAAAGAGCAGATAGAAAACTGGAGAGAAGAAGAGAAAGAAATAATTTTAAAATGTTTTATTTGTCTTTATTTTGGGAGGACAGTCTAAACACTGTGTCGGTTGACTTTTTGACTGAGACCTTGATGGGTTTGGGTTTCCTTCAGAAACTAGGGTTCCTTGTCATAAGGCTAAACCCACACAGGATAACAAGAGACAGTGACTAAAAGGAGAATACGTGTAAAAGTGAAATTTGCAAACTCAAGTTTCTGCTTACTGCAGCTGAGGGAAGCAAACTATTCAGCATCAACGTGTATAACTATCAAATTGTTATTACTTCACTTCTTTCCTCCAAATCTCACAAGAGAATCTATTTTTTAAATCATTTTATATCAGGAACAAGCCTACAAAATGGGGAATTCTGGAGATGAATTTCAGCTCAACTAAATGGATACAGTACAATGCTACCACAGCAGAAATTCATTAACTGAAACCTTCTGGTACATTAAATACTTTGTAATGCTTTCTTACTTTAAAAATGAATTATTGGTACACTAGCTGTGTTGCACTGTTAGATGTCTAAATATGAAAGAGACACAAAACATTCAAAGACAAAATCCTGGAAAAAAAGATGGGTTTATTAGCAAATTCTTTCAAATATTTAAAGAACTATTTCCAAACGTTTTCAGCTTCTTAAATAATGCCAAAGAAACAGGAACATTCCCAAACCATTTCTGTGAGAAAAATATTCCTTTGATACCAAAAATACCACTGTATCACTGTCATCCCATTGCTCACCGATTTATTCCAGCGGGCACCAGTAATGTCTCTATTCCTCCCAGCCCTGAGATTTCAGCAGCATCTCCTTACTCATCTTTCCCAATGATTGGAGACTCTTTCAAGGTCAGGGGAATGAGACCTATCGCTACTGTTTTGGGCATATTTGGGTAGCTTGCCAGGCTCTGCCCTTGCAGGCGGGACACTCTTGGTAGCTTGCCGGGCTCTCCGAGAGACATATAGGTGTGTGTGTATATATATATATATGTGTATATGTGTATATATATATGTGTGTGTGTGTATGTATATGTATATATATATGTGTGTGTATACATGAGCATATATATAGGTGTGTGTATATGTATGTGTATATATATATATAACTATAACTATGATTTGTTGCATACTGTCTGAACTCCATCAAATATGGTGTGGTAATTATGGAAAATGGGTAGAAAGTGTCTTATAATGTGTCCAGAAAGCAGCCTGGAGCGTGGTAGCAGTTGGGTAGTGGAGGTCAGCTGCCGGAACTGGGTTCCTTGGTGGGGAGGTTCTCACCCCCTCCCCACAGGGTGCCCCAGGTGAAAACAGCCTGGCACCGGCTATATCCTATAGACTTAAAAAGTCACTTTGTATGGACACTCAGTGTTAACCCATGCTTCACAAGCACAAGGCTGTCAATCCCTGGCACTCTGTGTCCCCTGAGCACCACTGCACGTGGCCTCCATGCACAGAGCTGGAAGTCATCCCCAGCAATGTGGGCTGGGCCCCAAAGGAAACAAAATATTAACTCAAACTTTACCATACTGGTAGGAAATATCTCTCCAATTCTTACTTCATTTAATATATTTGATTTAACATTTTCTTGGACACATATTATTGCTTCCCTTTGTAATTTTGCTAAGAGAGTTTGGGCCAAAAATATACAGAGGCACAACTAAAAAAAGTATAAATCTGCATCCCAGATGAATATAGATGCAAGAATTCTTGACAAAATATTAGCAAACTAAATTCAACAATACATGGAAGATATCATACACTACGATCAATAAAATTTATCCCAGGAATGCAAGGATATAATATCCACAAATGAACATAATACACCATATAAGTACAAGGAAAAGTAAAAAACATATGATTGTATTAATAGAGACAGAAAGCCATTGACAAGATTCAGTACCTACAAGTATTCACTTTAAAACCATTCAGTAGGAATCAGAGCAATAGTACAGTGACTAGGGTGTTTACTTCGCACGCAGATGACCCCTGTATTTGATTCCCAGTGCAGCATAGTCTTTTGTGCTGTCAAGTGTCGTCCCTCAGTACAGGGATGTAGGACAAAGCCCTGAGCACTTCCCAATGTGGCCTAAATTAAAAAGAATAATAATAAAAGTTAATTAAAAATGTCCTGGTATAATTAAAGTCAATTACCACAACCCAGATGTAACATCAAACTCAATGAAGAAAACATGAAAGTTTTCCTTTCCTCCAACATCAGGATCAAGATCAAGACTAGTTTGCCTACTCACTGCTATTATTCAATAAAACATTGGAAGTTATTTCTAAAAAAACTCAGAATTATAAAACTGTAAAGTAACTTGGCAGCCACAAATTAACACGTTGAAATTAATAATAATAATAGTAATAATAATAGTAATAATAAAGCGGTCAGAGCAATCGTGCAGTAGGTAGGACATTTGCCTTGCATGCAACTGACCCAGGATCAATCCTTGGCATACCACAATATCACATGAGCCCACCAGAAGAGATCCTTGATTGAAGATCCAAAATTATTTTGGCTGGATCGGCGTCTCCGTTTTGCGCTCAGGAAAACCGCGGCCCCTGTGCTGTGCTCAGGAGGGAGGAGTTGAGAGAGAGACAGGTTAAAAGAATTGGGGGATGCCCGGGTCCCACAGCTTCAGCACGCCGTGGGGTCTCTGGTCCCATGCCGGAATTAGTTCAGTGGGCTGCTTGGGGTCCGAGGGCGCTCCCTCGGGCCCCTCCATCATGCTCCTTCCACAGCCGGGTCCAAAAGGAAGCACACGTGGGGGAGGTGGGTTTAAGTATCTAACTGCGGTGGGCGGGGGTCGCCGCCCCCGCCCCCTGGGGACTCCCGCAAGCGCGCTCACGTCCTATTTTGGCTGGATCGGCGTCTCCGTTTTGCGCTCAGGAAAACCGCGGCCCCTGCGCTGTGCTCAGGAGGGAGGAGTTGAGAGAGAGACAGGTTAAAAGAATTGGGGGATGCCCGGGTCCCACAGCTTCAGCACGCCGTGGGGTCTCTGGTCCCATGCCGGAATTAGTTCAGTGGGCTGCTTGGGGTCCGAGGGCGCTCCCTCGGGCCCCTCCATCATGCTCCTTCCACAGCCGGAAGATCCAAAATTAAACCTGAGCATCACTGGGTGTGTCCCAATACCAAAATAAAATAACCTTTCACAATCACACATCATAAAACTGGGAACCAGTTTAACAAAAGAGACAAAAGACATAAAACTAAAACTAGATTACTGCTAAAAGAAATAATACTGTAGGTAAGGAAACACATCACTTCTTCATGGTTTGGAAGGACTAACATTGTCAAAATGAGAATCCTACCAAAGGCAATATACAGATTTAATGAAATCCCTTTAAAAATACCTTTGCCATTTTTAAAAGGTCTTGATAAATATTTTTGGAAAATTATATATAGTAGTACAAATCTCCAAATAATCAAAACCATCCTAGGAAAAAAAGTTGAAGGCTTTTCTTTTTCCAACTTTCAATTATTCTAGAGAGCTATAGTAATCAAGGGAATGTGATAAGGACAGAGTATCAGGCAAGTAAAATAGAATTTAAAGTCCAGAGACATATCTACAGGTATCTGAATAGCTAATGTTCGACAAAGTAATGAAGAATGAAGTGAAACAAGGAAAGTCCCTTCAATAAATGGTGAGGAAAATTGATCAGCCGCCATATAAACAAATAATCCCAGAATCTCCCTCTTTCACACCTTTGAAAAAAGGCCATTCAAAATGAAAGGTCTCTATATTGGCCCTCAATCCATAAAATACATTGAGGAAAAATAAGCAGAACCATTTATATTACTTAATACAGAAGCATCATCAGTGATTCGGAGGCTTTGGCAAAGTAAATAGTATCACAACAAATTAAGAGGCTTCTGTGCTGCAAAAGAAATGACAGCAATTGTGAAGAGACCCCACAGACTGGTCAAAGCTATTTGCTCATCATTCATTTGACAAAGAGTTAATACCCAAAATATATAAAATACTTGTAAAATTTAGCAAGAAAAATATCACTCATCAAAAAAATGGGGCAACATGAATGGAAACTTCCTCTATGAAGACATACAGCTAGCCAATAGGTATTTAAAATTTGCTCTGCATCACTGATCATCAGGGGAATCCAAATCAAACAAAAAATACCATCTCGAGAGAGAAGAGAGAGAGCTGAAATGGATGTAGGAAAAAAGCAACCTCAGCCACTGCAGATAGGAATTTCTCCTGGATCGACCATTTTGGAAAATTATATGGCACTTTTCAAAAATCTAAGAATTAAGTTTTCATGTCATTCAGCAATTTCACATCTTGGCATCTACTCCAAGGACCCAAAATTTCTATTCAGAAGATATATTTATTTATTGTAGCACTATTCACATTAAACAAATCTGGAAATAACACTAATGTCTTAAGACATATGATGGGATGAAGAAACTATGGTACACACACATACACAATGGAATCCTACATGTCTATAAGAAAAAAAAAGTTAAGTAATTTGCCACTACATAGATGAATCTGTAAGTTATCATGCTAATTCAAGTCAGCAAGAAGGAGCGAGACAGAATCATTTCTCATATGTGGGACATAAAGAAGTAGAAAGAATAGTAAGAGAATAATAAATGGCCAATGCAACAGAATCTAAAAACTGGCACACAGAACTGCATTTCACATGATTGTGAGTTAAAGGTGGGGTTGAGCTTGAGGGTGGGATCCCAAAACATTGGTGAATGGAAATAGATACTCTGGTGATGGGTGTATTATTGGAACATTGTATGCATGAAACCCTGTCATTTATGGTGATGTAAATCACATCATGATGACTGATATAATGATTTTAAAGCTAATGAAAATGAAATATAGTAATTTTGTTAAATGAAAAATATAATCTCATGTTGTATTCTAATTCCAACTATTTGACAAATTTGTAATGATAAGGGTTCTGAACAGACGACTGGCTAAAGAAACTTTGGTACATCTACACAATGGAATACTATGCAGCTGTTACGAGAATGAAGTCATGAAATTTGCTTATAAATGGATATACATGGAGAGTATCATGCTAAGTAAAATGAGTCAGAAAGATAGGGACAGACATAGAAGGACTGCACTCATTTTTGGAGTATAGAATAACATAACATGAGGCTGACACCCAAGGACAGTAGATACAAGGGCCAGGAGGATTGCCCATAGCTGGAAGAGGGGAGAAGGCAGATAGAATAGAGAAGGGATCACTAAGAAAATGATGGCTGGAGGAATCAGTCGGGATGGGAGTTGCATGCAAAAATCAGATGATGGACCAAACATGATGACCTCTCAGTGTCTGTGTTGCAAGTCATAATTCCCCAAAGTAGAGAGAGAGTATGGGAAATATTGTCTGCCATGGAGGCAGGGGGAGGGTGGGAAAGGGGGGTATACCCTGGATATTGGTGCTTGGGAATGTGCACTGGTGGAGGGATGGGTGTTTGATCATTGTGTGATTGCAAACCAAACATGAAAGCTTGTAACTACCTCGCAGTGATTCAATAAAATTAAAAGAAAAATATAAGGGTTCTGAGTATATTTATTAAAAACATTATGTGACTACTGCATGTGAGTTACACTTCCAAATAAAAACTATTGACATAGCAGTGAATAAAAACTAAAAAGTCTGTCTTCATGATAGCAAATAAAGAATCAATTGTTGAAATTAAAAAAATCGATATACTTGAACTGGACTGGAGTGACTGCACAGTGGGTAGGACATTTGCCTTGCACACAGCTGACCCAGGTTCCATTCCTCCGTCCCTGTTGGAGGGCATGGCAAGCTACCAAGAGTATCCCGTCCCCATGAAAGAGCCTGGCAAGCTACCTGTGACATATTTGATATAACAAAAACAGTAATAAGTCTCGCAATGAAGACATTACTGGTGCCCGCTCGAGCAAATCGATGAACAATGAGATGACAGTGCTAAAGTACATACTTGAATTTATCAAAAATACCTGAGATTTATATGTGACACCTGGATTTGGGTGTAGTCTATCATGAGTGTAAATTTGTTCTCTAGTTAAGAAGGGGAGGACATGCTATTTAGAATATTATGCTATTTGGAATATTCAGAAAGATCTTGGGAGATGTTCAATATCTGTCTACTAAAATTCAATCTTTCAAGACTCAATGCAAAAATTCTTTTGTACATTATGAAATACTCTGAGAAATACTCTGAGAAATAAACATGATATTCTTAACTTGCAGAGTGTTCATTAGAATGGTTAAAGAGGACTGTAATATCTGTTCCATGATATTTGTTTTTCTAAGTTTTTAAGCATAGACTTTTCCAGAAACTGATGGAACCAGCAGTTATAGAGCCTTAGTTAGAGTCCAATCTTTCTTCTCAGTGTGCAGATAATTGTAAAGATGAAAATCAATAAGCAATAAAGGAGGTTCTTGTTAAAATTAAATTGGAATGATTGATTTTCCTCCTGATCATTTAGATTCCAGAAATCTCTATGTCTCATTATGGAAAGAGAAATATTTGCTCTTCTCTTAAAGTTCTACAGCATAGAAACAAACAAATAAAATACAAATATCACTGGGGAAAATGCAAGAAAATCAGATCTTTATGTGATCATTTAAAGTAATAATGTGCCTATAAAGAGAAGTTAATCTGCCCTGCCTGCTTTAAGAATGAATTTTATCCTTAAAATAAAACCTCCAATGTTGGTAGACTGGGATTTGAAGTAACTTAATCTAATGTCCGTAAAAGAACATCCAATGAACTTTTTCCCACCTCCAGAAAAATAGAGAATAAATAGTGCTAATGGAGCAGTTAAGCACATTCATTAGATTGTGGAACAAGTTGCATAAATATCATCTCTGGAATGATAGAGGATGTAAATAACACCCATTAATACTGAGGAAAAAATGAGTCGGAATCAGTGATTTGACTGACATTAGTGTAGAGACATTGGAGAAGTGCCAAGTTATGAAGTATAAAAACCAAAAACCTCAGGTAACATAGAAATGTACAACCACAAATTGTTGTATGACTGGAATATGAATTTCTAAAAATTAAAAGCAATATATTTTATCAGATCAGTTTTATGTCACATAATATAGTTTCTGTATATGATTCCAGTTAGTGAAATTATTACATGGATGTTATTTATGGAATGTAATGATTAGAGCTGACATACTCTGGTCAAAGTTTCTCTTCCTAGTCTTAATCCTGGGGCCAATATTTAGGGTTTTCCATTGTTATTATTAATATTGAATGTGTGGGGCCACACCTGGCAATGCTCAGGGGTCACTCCTCACTCTGTGCTCCAAGACTACTTCTAGCAGTGCTCACAAAACTATGAAGTACGAGGGATTGAACCTTGGTTGCATGTAGTGCAAGTGCCTTGCTTCTGTTCCATCTCTCCTGTCTGGTTCTCCATTTCTACATCAGTAATTGTTGCCGTTAAAACAGAAACTCAAACTCCTCTGTCTTTGATGCCTATGATTTCTACATTCAAGGATAAATTAGGTCACAGTTACTCAATTTTATTTTTACTGATACAGTCAATAATCTATCAGTAATACTATTTTTGAAAGAATTTAAGAAAAAATAAATTAAAATGTTCTCTGATCCAAATAGGTATGCAACAACTCCTGGGTAGGTAGAAAATAAATGTTCTCGTCAGTTTTTTAGATGGATAATTAAAATTAAATAAAACTCCTACTATCTGGTGAGTTTTTAGACTTATTACTGTGAATGTAAGGTACTGTAGCCAACTCCGAGAGTATTCCCAGTTCAGATAGCAGAATGTCAATTTTTCTTTGGGAACTCACTTTTACATGAGACCATTCCTTGAATTTAGTAATTCCTTTGGCCATAGTGATTTTCTATAGCATGTGGTTCAAATCCACTCCTGTGATGTTTTCACAAAGTTTTTAACATTAAGGAACTCTCTTTTTCAATGGATCACTGAGAAGATTAAATAAATATGGAACAATCTTAGCTACATGCGTTTTCTGGAATAACTCAGCACAAAAATAAAATGGTAAAAAGAGAGGGGAAAAGACCACCTCATGCTGATAGTGAGAATCTGAATAAAATTTTTGAGTAAATTATTTCCATTTTAAACTTAAGATAATATGGACTAGGTTTGGATACAGCAGTAGTAGTCCTCTTGCCTTCCATCTGTGACCTCAACACTAATAACCAAAACTTAGTTGTCTGAATTATTTGAGCTATCAAGAGTTAATGCCTAATACATATAAGAACATATTTGTTAAAATAAAAAAAATTCCAAGAACATTAGAAACTCTTAAAATTAAAACACAGAAACTTATCAAATCTCACTTATAAGTTTGAGAAAAATGTAATATAAATTTACTCAATTAACTTATGCAAAGTCTCATAATAGTCAATATCGTAGCAAGGAATAGAATCATCTTATCTGGTAAAGAGTTCTTAAAATTTTCAAATAATATTCATTTTGTTATTATTGGAAGTTCACTTCTTCCGTCCCTCTCAGAGAGCCTGGCAAGCTACCTAGAGGATACTGCCCCATGGCAGAGCCTGATAAACTACCCGTGGCATATTCGATATGACAAAAACAGTAACAAGAAGTCTTACAATGGAGACGTTATTTGGTGCCCGCTTGAGCAAATCGATGGACAACGGGATGACAGTGCTATTATTGGAAGATTCTAGTGTAGCCTTATTGGTCATACATACAGGTTTAACTCCATAACTAATTAAAATTATCTACCATTTCTAATCATATGAAAATTTTCTCTTAATGTGAAAACATACTTTTCACATTTCCTTTAGAACTTCCTTAAAAACTGAAAGCATTTCACAACTCTTTTCACAAAAGATTAGTACACTCTTATGCAGTAATTTAAGCAATGATGATTAAATTAAGTTACCCCTCATATCAACATTCCACTTACAACCAATGAGCTGCCCACAACTGTCTTGAAATGGCTTTAATTCCAAAGCATTGTACGAGGAAAATATCACACTTCATGGTCAAAGATAATTATATTCATTTAGAACATGAAAGATTCTGTCAAATTGAAGGCTCACAAAATCTAAAGTGTTAAATCCATTTCTTTATGATATATGGGATATTCAAAAATCTAGACAGTAGCATGGAATTAAAATTGAAAGAAAAGATGATCAATTTAATCTTTCTATATAATGTAGGAATCAAATGCAATAAGTATTATCAATTTTTGAAGTTATTATTGATATAACTCTATATGCATGAATTTAAAATGTTCCAGCCTATAATGAAGATGTGAATGCTTTTTAGTTGTTTTATCTTTTAAAATGTTAAGTTAAGAAGCACAAATTTAAAAGCACTATTTAAAAGCACAAATAGTCGGAAAAGTACATATTTTTTCAATTTATGTGTTCGCACACATATTTCATACATAAAGTTTTAAAAAAAAGAAAACTGAGAAATAGATGCAAAAGACAACAAAAATTCAAATATTTTATATAGATAAATTGGTTCATCTTTATGATGCATTAAAAAGAAAATCTCTACTATTTAACTTTTAAGAGGCACAAAGAAATGGATAGAAAACACTAATAAATGATAAAAATAATCATTTTACTTAGTCAAAATTAATACATCAAGATTTCTTCTATTAAGCAAATCAAATAAGTGAAAAAAAGGAATATTGCATTATGGTATGCAATATTATGGATTAGAGGTGGGATTCTATATACAATCCTACATACAAATTTTATATCAATCTTATAAAATTTTCCCACAAATTATGCTATGATCATATCATCCTGAATTTCTTCCCATACATGACATAACTTTAATGATACTTTAAAGCAATGATTTGGGGAAATAAAAATTCTCTGTATTATATATTTATTTCCAACTTAATACATACTTATATTCATCTATAGATGTTAAATGGGAAAATGCAGAATATATAATACACTTAACATGAATGAACATATAATTTAAACATGTTTTATACTACATCAACATTATACATTATAAAATGTTGGTATGTACTCTACAAGAATTATCATTATGTTTGCAGTGGCTTTTGTCCCCCAGAGCAAATTTATATAGCATGGGGAGCCATAAAATAGATAGGCAACACTGCTGTTTTCAATGTAGAATACAATTTTCTAGTTTTATCAGCTTGGTTTCTTTCTTACCTCTTTTCACGAGTGACCATCTACTGTAGTGGTGACAGTACAATAACGAAAATATGTAAAAAATAAAAGAGGTCATTAAGAAAAGACTTATATGAGGTAGGAGGATGAATTTAAGAAAATAATTCACAATGTCATTCAACTTTACATACATCTGACTGTTGGATGCTTATAGTTATTTCCATTATAAAGATAGAAAGAAGGTGGCCAGAGTTAAATAGTACAGCAGATAAGCACTTAACTTACATGCAACCTACCCAGATAAAATCCCTGGCATCCCATATAGTCCCCCAAACACTACTGGATATGACACCAAAAAAAAAGTGTGTGGGGGGTTAAAATATCAGTATTCAGCCTCTGATTGAATTGTAGTAAATGGTCTTTATAGGAAAAGCTGAGATAAGTCATATGATTCTAATTAGTCCTGAATATATGGCTATACCACTCACCCATATCACCAGTATAACTGAAACCATGATGCCTTTTCATTCATTGCTTCCCATTCTCTTCTGTTACCCCTATATTTCTTTCCTTCTCTTTCTCCCCTCTAAGCACTGTGGTCAAGGGAAATCTAGGCATCCCCTTTTACAACAGTACATTTCCATACCTAGTATTCTATATACCAAGGATAAGTACTATCAATCTGTGCTTGTCTTTCTTCTTCTGGCTTACTTCACTCAACATGATATCTTTCAGATCCCACCGGGTTGTAGCAAATTTCATGATTTTATTCTTCCTTGTAGCTGCATAGTATTCCATTTTGTATAGCTGCCACATCTTCATAATCGTTGTACACCTGGGTTGATTCCATATCTTAATTATTGTATTGCATGTAGCAATGAGTAATAGTATGTATATGTCCTTTTGAGATGTTTTTATATTTTGGGGGTGGATTCTAAAAGTGGAATTGTTGGGTCATCTAGCATGTTAATTCTAATTTTACTAAGGGCTGTCCATATTGTTTCATGGGGTTGTACCAACCAGACAACATAGATGGGTAGGGAATATGGGAACATTGGTGGAGGAATGGTGACACTTAAGATGGTATTGGTGGTAAAATATTATATGCCTAAAACTCAGCTATTAATAATTTTGTAAATCACAAATCCTTAATAAAATTTTTAAAAGGTATAAAATAAATGTAAATTAGCCCTGGAGAATTTATAAGATTAGTTTACATAGCAATCTACATTATTTTGTTAAATTCTGTCTTAGTCATTTTCTTGTCCCCACTCATATTGATACTTGAGTGAGATGGAATTCCACCATCCAGATGTGCTCAGAACTTACTCCTGGCTCTGTTCTCAGAGATCATTGCTGGCCTTGCTCAGGTGAATCTCAACTAAAGTGACAGAGCATTATTCAAAACTCAACTTCCCTACTACTCTGGGGATCTTCTTGGAGTTGGGGTGAGCTGCCTCCCCACCGCACACATAGTAAAATTTCCAGAAGTCCGACAGCCATGCCCTCCTCTCACAGCTGCTGCAATGATGAATAAGTCAACAGCCCGGTTCTACAGATCCTGAAGCTCTGGATACCCCCCAAACCCACAATACTGAAATTTCATTGTAAATACTGCGTTAGTAGTAGGAGCACACCACGTTAGGTGGGACTATAACACAGAAGGCAACTAAATTCAACAAACAAAAACAATGATATAAAAGTCTCAACTAGCAACAAACAGCTTAGTAAATCCTCAGACTTAACAACCAGTGGTGAGATATAGTCACTGTCATCCCATTGCTCATCGATTTGTTCTAGCGGGCACCAGTAACATCTCTCATTGAGAGACTTATTGTTACTTTTTTGGCATATCCAATATGCACAGGTAGCTTGCCAGGCTCTGCCTCACAGGCTCAATACTCTCGGTAGCTTGCCGGGGTCTCCGAGAGGGGCGGAGGAATCGAACTTGGGTCGGCTGCGTGAAAGGTGAATGCCCAACCGCTGTGCTATCGCTCCAGCCCTTATAGTATATATATATATATATATATATATATATATATATAATATAGAGAGAGATAGTATATATATAGATATAGTAACTTATACAAATTTTCTTCTACTGAAATGTTTTTGATAATTACAGCAAGTAGGGTATTTACCTTGCACAAGGCTCAAACCAGGTTTGATTCCTCCACCCCTCTCAGAGAGCCCAACAAGCTACTGAGAGTATCTCACCTGCACAGCAGAACCTAGCAAGCTACCCATGGCATATTCAATATGCCAAAAACAATAACAACAAGTCTCACAATGGAGACGTTACTGGTGCCCACTTGAGCAAATTGATGAGCAACGGGATTACAGTGATACAGTGATTCATTAGCCATTTAGTCCTAACAAACAATATAAAATAAATTATGTTGTGGCTGCTCAAAGTGCAGGTTTTGGGGGTTGCTTGGTGCAGTTTTGGGGGGGTTGTTGGGAAAATGGGGACAATGGTGAAGGTGTTGGAACACTGAAACATTGTAACAACTGTATTATGAATGACCTTGTAAACCATGTTGTTTAACTAAAGTACCTTATTTTAAAAACATAATTAAACTACTCTTGACACATCTATAGCTGTCTTTCAGCTTGGAATTCTCAGTAGCTTTATTTTGTATTTTATTATGTATAGTAACAAAACCCTAATATGTCAAGTTACCCATAACTTATAAACAAAACTGTATAGGAGATGATAATGCTGAAATAAGAAGAGTTTAAAATAATGGCCTAATCATAGTTAATTTTCTTGATAGTTACGCTAAGAAAACAAATTCTGATAAACTCTTTAAAATTAATCTCACTCACTAGAACTTGTATAGAATTTTGACTTCAATTCAACCATAATTAACTTGGCCATTAATTTAAAGTGCAGGAGAAAAAGATAATAAAACATCAGTTCATGTGTAAAAGACATCTTAGTTCTCCATGAAAACAAAAGACTGTCTCAAATGATTTCTGTTTAATCTATCTCAGTCACAGACAGAGACAAATCAGCCCAGAAGAGCTTTGAATATAAGTTTCAGATCACATGATTCTACCCTTAGCATGATGCCATGGATACAGACATTTTATTTGCAATAAAGGAGCACAAAACACAAAATACAATTGTACTTGCTTGTTTATATTGCATATTGCTAATCTGAGTTGGACCAAAGTCCAACTATTAATAGGCTCATTAGGTTAAAAAAAATTCTGTTCACCATTAAGGACAAAGAAAGACTATCTCTGGTCTAGTGTCTTTCTTATACAATTGTCACCTGTATATAATATTGCTTGTACTTTCTCAGGAATTGCAACTCTCAGATACAAGTTCAAAGAACTGGGGGATTTCCTTAGGTGGTGTCTAACCTGTCCCGTTGCCTATCACCAAGCTGAATCTTAGTCTTAATCAAAAGAAACATTAAAATTAAAACAAAAAGAGGAGTATTTAAGGACTACCAATGACCAATATCAGAGCATGGTTTTCTTCCTCTTTCCTGAATCTATTTTGTAGATCAGGAAACTGGGAATGAGGTGACCCTTATTTCTTCTCACTGGCTATGTCCTGGCACCCATTGCCAGTATTAGATTAGCCATCTGGCTTCTTTTCTGCAAATTCAGCTCATTTTAATAATCTCCTCTGAATCCTTTCCAAACCTTTTGTGTTCCTCCATATTTCTGGGACACTGATATGGAAGTAATTATGAAGTGCAGGGAAATTTTGCAAGCCTAAAATAAAATATTGCTTCATCAGTGGATAGAGTTCTGTAAAAGTGCTTTATACAGTGTATGCTAGCAATTTATTTCATGTGTAACTTATTATTGTTTTTTGTCTGATCTTAAAGAATCATCTAACCTATTGTTCAAGTAAATACTCTCTGAGGTAGATAGGGCATTTCCAGATACATAAATACATATGTGTGTATTCAACAGAAATTGTGACAAGGGAGGAGAATATTAGAAATGGCATTAGAGTCCAAAAAGAAAGTACACACTAAATCTAAATCTAAATGTCACACTGTATATGCAGTGACAGAGATAATGTTTTCATTTTTCAAGCAGAGGTCAACATAGCAGAAGAGACAAGAGAGAAATAAGAAGAAAAAATACTTATTGTCATCCAAGAAGCATATTTAGAAGCTCCAATTTATCTTTATATATATAAAAAGTCTTATATTTTAAAAATATAATGTGAGACTCTATACAAGCTAGTGAAAGAAACTGTTATTATGGAGGATATATCTATAAGTTTATGTGTACTGCAGGAAAAAAGGGTAGCACTCAAAACATATGTCACTAACTATACTAATTATATAAGCATAAAATTTGTATAGCCCAGGCCCATGTTAATTTTTATAACACTGTAGCACTGTCATCCTGTTGTTCATAGATTTGCTTAAGTGGACACCAGTAATGTTTCCATTGTGAGACTTGTTGTTATTGTTTTGGCATATCTAATATGCCATGAGTAGCTTGCCAGGCTCTGCCATTCAGGCAAGATGCTCTTGGTAGCTTGCCGGGCTCTCTGAGGACAGAGGAATCGAACCTGGGTGGGTCACATGAAAGGCAAAAACCCTACCCGCTGTGCTTTCACTCTAGCCCAGTTTTATATAAGGGAAAAATTATATTTCTCTGTAACTGTGCATAAACATGGATTTAGAATGTCCTTAAATTATAGGATATATCTATGTGTAAATTTTTAAGAGGATTTTAAGATTAAAAGTAATTTAGACTTCAGGGGGCTAGAGTGATAGTAAAGAGGTTAGGGTAGTAGCCTTGTAGACATGTAGCCTGCCCAAGTTATCTGTTACCACATAGAGTCCCCTAACCCCTACCAGGAGTGATCCCAGAGGACAAAGCAAGGAGTAAGCCATGAGTTCTGTTGAGTGTGCACCCCCACAAAAAAAAAAAATTAAAGTAGTTTAGTTTTCTATCATCAAAGGATCATTTCAACATTTTAAAAAATTTGCTTTTAAAAATGGAGGGTTAGGGAAATAAAAAGCATAAACAAAGAGAAAAGAAAAGGTTGGGACTAGGAAATGCAGGGGATTCATATTTAAAATATTAAAAGGAGCAAAAAGATTTCTAGTTCAGTGGAAAGAAAACAAAGGCAATTCTGAAATGACCTATGATTCTGATTCCCCATTTACTGTCCGGCAGCAAAGAATTTACCTAACAAAGAAATGTATGATGGTATAATATAAAATTGTTTGACCCTCAAAGACTGGCATGAGATATATATATATATATATATATATATATATATATATATATATATATATATAAAATAGCTCATTTCTTAAGTTTTTCCAAGCAGCGACTATGCACAGACTTGAGTATTAATTTCTTATGTGGCTGGTAAGTCACACAGGCAAGAATACTTAGAGAGGAGAATCCAAAGAGATCCTTAATGACTAGGTCCCTGCTGGGAGCAGACAGACCTCAATCTGCTGGAGATTTCTGAACGTGAGGAAGAGGTTTTGCAAAGCTGTAACCAGTGTGCCTCAGGGATGGGAAACTGGAGTGTTTATGCTGGAGAGTTTATTCCCTAAGGACCTTTTAGCTTTGGCTGAAGCTACCCAACAAGCCCAAATTTATCCTCTTTTATAGGTTGGTCTCTATGTAGAATTTGAGTATGACAGAGGCATAGGCCCAGAAATTTGTAGTTGAACATTGTCAACTATGTGGAGGAAAATTGAAAGTTATAGTTTACGTAAGAACACTGATAGCTTCCTCTAAGTCCCTCAGGCCACCAGCCATCAAAAACCAGTGTTGGTGGGTATCATAATAAACTTCCTTCATCCCTGCTCTCTGTTAATACATTTATTTAGATATGATTCCTCTGCTGTTTTTTTTAGTTCAATAAAAAATGTCTCAGCTATCTAACTGAATTTTTAAAAATTGCTATAATTCTAAATGGCAAGTCTAATGTTCCATTAGATTTGTATTATATGTGTATTATAATTGATTTGTCCAATTATTCTATTAATGGATACTTATGCTGCTTATAACCTCTTGTTATTGCAGCTATTAGTGCCACAAACACATTCAATTTGCATACAATTTCTTTAAATTGTTAATGGGGGCTCTCTAGCATGGCTGGGAATCTTTTCTGGCAATTTTTTGGCCAATAGAGCCAGTGCTTTCGTGTTAGGGCAGGAGCATAAGGAGCTACTACAGAATTGCAATGCTGAGGACTCTGAGAGCAATCCTGGGGATGCTCATCATCTTCCATACTTGACACTTCTCAGGGAGGCCTTTAGGACTACACCTGGTGATGCTTGGTTAGCCATATGGAACCAAGGATTAAATTCCAGTCAGGTACATGTAAGGCATGAACTTAACATTTGTAGTGTCTCCCCAGCCCTACATATAATTTCTGAACCTTTCTTATAATTAATTTCTGGATCAGTGTGTATACATATTTTAAAAGAAATATTTCTCTAGAGATATTTCAACAATTTATAAAGTCATGAAAAGTCAATTAATGCACCCACTTCAAATCATCCTCAGTAACAGTGAACTCTGTCAGTTTTACTAATAATAGACATTCTATGACTTTGCTTAAGTGTAAGATAAAAGGTCTTTTGATATGTTCAATTATATTTTAAATTTTTCATATGCTTCACACAGAGCCTGTTAATGTGTTTATTGTTTAAGTTGTAATTAACTTATAAGACCTTTGTGTTTGGTGCTATTATCTCTTTGCCACAAACAATTTATGGTTTCCCAGATATTTCACATATCTTAAATTTTGTTTTAGTAGACTAGGTACAAAATGTATAAGCAGCCATTTTACATTTCAGGTTAAGGAAGATCACATCTATAGCAAAATTTTGGATATTCTTAGCCATATCACTTCTCTACAATTTCAAAAATTATTTCTTAAATAAATTGGTTTTGGAAATATAAAATATTAATTATGAGTGCTTTATGAATAAGTAATTTTATCAGGCAACCTTACTTTGGATTTCTTAGCGCTTTTAATATATTCACACAATTGTTACTTCAAAAAAGTAGAGTATGCTATGTTTCTAATATGTTTCAAGTGGTCTTGGATCACTCAAATTTTCTTTTAGGATGTTTATACATAGTCTGAAAGAACATTCAGTGGAATACTAGTTTGGATTATAATTATTTTCATTTTTATTTATTTTTTTAAGAAGTTTATTTTATTGAATCACCATGTGGGAAATTACAATGCTTTCAGGCTTAAGTCTCAGTTACACAATACTGAAACAACCATCCCTTCACCAGTGCCCATATCCCACCACCAAAAAAAAAAACAAAACAAAACAAACAAACAAACAAAAACCTGTTGCGGTTTTGGATTTCTGTACTTTAGCAACTAAGTCCAGGGAGATTTCTTCCAGATATTGAATGATTGCAAGCTTGTAAACCCCATCTGTGGTCGTCATAATATGGTGGTCACCACGCCCTTCATCCCGGGTAAGGAAGAGGCGAGAGAGAGAAATACCTTTCCCCTCCTGGGAGGGCCGCGGTTTAGTTCTCAGTCTGAAGACATTCTGCGAGGAGCTGCCCATGCCGAAAAATTTAGCTGGCGTCTGGATTCACACTTGTGCAGCTGCGGAGAGGCCACACACACGTGCAGCCCCCGGGATCACATCTTGCTGGCCTGGATTATAATTATTTTTAATCATTAAAATAATAAAGAAAAACATGTATCTTTGAGTATTTGGGCAATGAATTTAATAATAATTTACTAGCACAAATAAATGCTACCTTTAGGATTTAACCACGCATGAAATATTTAGGAATCCATAGATATAAAATTGTTAGCATGTTATCTAATTTTCAATTACTTTCATTGTGCCTTTTTGATGTTTCTGGTACTATTTATAACATATTCATCTCTTTGGATTGATCTCACTTGATTAATTATGAGAAATCTGTAGTATGCTCTATATCTTGAGAATTTAATGGAGCCATCTAGAAAAATTTTTTGAATACTATTTACCAAATACTATTTCTTTTCAAGGTCAAGGAAAAAAATCACTGGAATGATTGCCCATGCTCAATCCTTTTTCCCCAGTACAGTCTCCCAAGCATCCAGAATGGACCCCAAGTTCAGAGCTGGGAAATCTCCTTAGCACCATCTTAGTACCCAAAAAGAACACAAAGCAAATATAATTTTTTTAGACTTTTATCATAGGAAAAAAACATGGTGTGGCTGTCCTGCTTGAATTGATGAAATCACATACAGATGTGTCAAGAATATATATTTTTAAGCTTTGGGTTTAATTGTTTTGGTGGGGAGAGTAACACACATGTCAGCGCTCATGAATCTTCTGCAGAGCCAGGGGTTGAAGTCAGGGGTCTGGGTGCAAGCATTTGGTGCAGTTTCTCAGCCCAAACCTTTTTTTTTTTAATCTATTGGGTTTTAATGGTTGGAAACAAACTTGAAATAGTTGAGAACATACTTCTCTTCCATGTAGGACAAACTGGGAATATGTTGTCTACTAGGTGAACGATTAAAAAAATCCAATAACTTATATTAATAATCTTTGAAATAATATCTTTATATTAATCTTTATAGTAATGTCTTTGAAAGGAATGCATAGAAGGATGCCTTGTAGAATAGAGAATGACATAGCATATGTAGTATATAAGACAATTATTACAGAATAAAAAAATAAAATATTTAAAAATCTATCCTGAAGTAAAATTTTATTAGATTTCTTGCTATCCATGATGCATAATGAGATGCAGATTAGGATTTTATTTTTTCTCATTCAAATTACCCCATTAGAGAAATGTAGGTATGTCCCCCATCTCATCTGAAAAGCAAAATTTGTCTTAGTTAGTCTTGCATAAGCTATGATAATAACAGAACTTAATGCAAATTTCCTAAGAAGATACTTGGATGCATAGAGCAAGGGCATGTGGTGTTTGGATTCTGTGCTATACCCTCGGGAATGTATTTATATGTTTGTTTTTGTTTGGAGTCCACAGTCAATGGTGCTCAGGACTTATTCCTGGCTGTGAGCTCAGGGATCCATGCTAGTGGGGCTCAGGGGATCAGGTGTGGTGCTGGGGATGGAAACCTGACCTGCTGTGTGCAAGGGAAGCATGCCACCCTCTGTATAATCTCTCTGGCTCCCAAAGGGAATGTATTTATATACATGGGTCCAGCGAGTTTTCCTAGGTGTACAATTTGCAAGAAAAAGAGAATACACACTTGCTTTGCTTGTTTTTGTCTTTGTTTGGGGTTGAAACCCAGCAGGACTCAGGGGTTACTCTCTGCTCTATGTTCAGGCATCACTTCTGAAAAATGAATATTTTATTGGGGGTGATTTGGGGGGAGGTCACACCCGACAATGCTCAAGGGTTACTCCTGGCTTTGCACTCAGGAATTACTCCTGCTGTCGCTAGAAGGACCATATAGGATGCCAGGGATTGAACCCTGGTTGGATACATGCTGTATTCTCAGCCTAGCTGCAAAAGTGAATACTTTTTTAAAGAAAAGGGGTGAGTAAAGTTTAAGATAATCAAATTAGAGTGTCTTGGATGTTTTTATGAAAGAGAGATTTCTTTCCAGAGATTGGATAATTCTCAGAACTAAGCATGTAGAGTATCATGCTAAGTGAAATGAGTCAGAAAGAGAGGGACAGGCATAGAATGACTGCACTCATTTGTGGAATATAAAATAACATGAGACTAACACCAAGGACAGTAGAGAAAAGAGTAGGAAGATTGCTCCATGGTTAGAAGAAGCCTCAAGAGCTGTGGGAGATGGCAGCTGGGATAGAGAAGGGACCACTAAGTCAATGATGGTTGGAGGGATCGCTCAGGATGGGAGATGTGTGTTGAAAGTTGATAAAGGATCAAGCACGATGGCCCTTCAGTATCTGTATTGCAAACCAAAATGCCCTAAAGTAAATAGAGATAGAGTAAGAAGGAAATTGTCTGTCATCAAGTCAGGAGATGGGGTGGGGTGAAATGGGGGAAGGGATACTGGGGACATTGGTAGTGAAAAATGTACACTAGTGGAGGGATGGGTGTTGGATAATTTTATGACCAAAACTTAATCATGAAAGCTTTGTTATTGTATCTCATGGTGATTCAATTTTTAAAAAAATATGAAATTGGATATGTTCCATAGCTCCTGATTTTCTGTGAAATAGGGTGCTCTCAACAGAAAACCAAAATGAGTTACCATGATTTGTCCAGGAAGTCTGATATAGCTACTTGGAATGTGAAAATTTTACTCCTTATTAATATGCAAGCTTTATTTTGTAAAAATCAAATGACTTTCCTCTTCCCTGTCAGTCAACTTTCCTCTTACTAATTCAAATTAGCAATTTCAAGTAAACAAAATAATAGCTAACATTATTAGATCCACTTACAGGTAAACTGTTAGAGTGAAGTTTCATTTGTTAAATGTTTTCCTTATATATTCTCCCTTAATCTTCATAACTATAAAATATTATTATATCCTTATTATTATAGTGGGTTTAATGAATTATCAGAGAAAGTTATTTGTCATGTTTTCCTAGTTAGTTATTCAAACTAGAATTAAAATTCTGATTTATGGTCTGGAGAAAGTACACCAGTTTAAGAGCTTGCCTTGTACATGGTTGACCTAGGATTGATTCCAGACAGTTCATGTAGATCCCCTGAGACCTGCCAGGAGTGATCTCTGAGCACAAAACTAGTAGTAAACCCATACATCACCAGGAATGGTCAAAATAAATAAATCCAGATTTATCTGTTACTAAAAGTTCAATTCTTATCAACAAAACTATACTTCCTCTGGAAAACCAGGAGAAGAAATGGAAATATTTAACTTTTTCTTCTTATTATCTGTGTTTACTCACTTATTAAGGTATGTATCTAGTAAGTTTTTAACCAAGTTTAGTGTCTATTCAGGAAGAGTTCCACTACAAACTCCAAAAGGCTTCTTCCTAAACTCCTTCCTAAAGTTTATTGTTTTATTCGTAGAGTAGAAGAATACTTGATCTGAGTAATAGGCCTCCAGTGAATATTTGTTGAGAATATGGGCAGAGGATATTTACTTTTCACTTCCTGGAATATTAGTAGAATTGGGCAGTTCATAGAAACTTCCTGAGGCTTCTCTACATGTTCTATGGATCTTTGGAGTAGTGGACAATGGAAGTTAAGAAAAGATTCTGCATGCTTGCTCTTTTATTTTTTTTATTTGATGATTCCCCAGTAGGCATATAGAGATGGGTATATTTTTCAGAGTTTGAGATAATTTGTTCTTGTTTGAAGCTTTCAACATGGCTTTTGAAAAACAGGACCCATTGTCCCCCCTGCTGCCTTTTAGAAATGAGGTAAAATAATACTTCCTCATTTCTCAGAACTGCTCCCAGAAATGTTCAGGCTTATTTATACTATGTGGAGTGGTGCTTTCCATAGACACCACAAAATTCCACAGAACTTTATATTCTTTAATGATTCTTTAATTGCAAGATGTTTTATAATATTACAGAAAATGTTCAGATGGGAAAATAAGACTAGAATTTTGGGTGGAGTGCCTTTTATAATGCTAGAATTGACTCTCTACAGAGGAAATCTATTCATTTTATAATTCCTTCTGGATTTCATTCATCTAATATATTTATATATTCTTTTTTATCAACTTCTCTTCTACTGAGGTTTATTAATTCTTTGGTTATTTTAATCACTATATATGCTAGGCATTGAGTACTTTGAAAGCAGTATGATATTCACACATACACACGTGTGTATTCAAGAAATAAATACAAAACATCACGGCTCTCTCTCTCTCTCTCTCACCACCTGCATTTGGTGGTCTTGCATTGCTTCCCCCATCCTGGGGCAGCCCATGGCTATGGGCAGATGAAGGAGGGAACAAGGGACAGGCTGGTTGTATCAATTGCAGTTTGTTCCAATCTCGTCTCCATTCTCCTCCTCCCTCCTCCAACCCCCTTCATCTCCTCTTGGATCCTACTCCTTCATTCTTCTCCTGGATTCTCCTTTATTCTCCCTGATTCCCATTGATTCTCTCCCTACATTATATTTCAATTTTTCTTCTCCAATTCTCCTCGATTCGATTCTCCCCCTGCCCACTCTTACAGTCTTAATTATATCCCCAAGCATGAGGGTTTGGGGATTACACATAGGTGTGGTCATACAATCAACAGAGGCAAAGTCCTTCCCTCAGGGGAAGCTTCTTCTAGGACAGATTCTTATTCAGCAGATGAGCCACCCACAAGTGAAATTCCATCTATAGGTGTGTTTCTCCTTCCCTTAGTCCAACAAACATGTAAACCTTCATAATATTAGTCATTTGTATGGACACAGTAAGAGATACATTAAACTTATGGGATGGCTTTCCTGGGACCATCTCACTATAGATCTTAGACTACAGTGTTCGGGCCAGATTAGTTTTTCCTAACCTTATCAGGGTCCTAACCTAGTTGTTACTTTTTGGATCATGACAGAATTTGTCCATGAGCATGCTCTTAACTTATGGTTACGTATTGTGGCACTTTGGCCTGGCCTATTTTGATGCCAGGGTAGTGCATAGTTTGCCCTGGGTCCATCAAGTCCCTTGTCAGGACCCTGCTTTTGGGGTGCTAGGAAGTAAGGACAGCTGAGGCTTAAGTTGAGAAAACAGATGCCCAGGAGTGAATATTACTCAGAGTTAATTAACTCCGGTTACAAAACATAGCATTAACTATCTTTCTGTGTCTATACAAAAATAACATTGCTTTAATGTAAACTATGCAAAAGGATATAAGAGAAGGAGAAAAGCAATATTTAACTTATAAATAGAAGTCCAGTATCTTTAGAAGGATCTGAATTTACAAGTCAACAAAGTCTGGTTAGGGAAAAAAAAAGTGATAGACCGTTGGGGAAGCAGGGCACAGAGAAAGAGGTTACAGATAAGCAAAGGAATGGGGGTTACAGATAAGCAAAGGAATAGAAGTGACTCAGGAGCACTGTGATGGGTGTAACCCAATAAACCTAAGCTCCATGTGGCAAGGGAGAAAGGGCAAACCAATGTTATCCTACACGCACACACACACAGTGCTTTCCTGATATAAACTTATTGTCAGTGGAGAATTTAAAACAAGTGTGAAAAGTAAAGTTGAAATGTGACAGAAACAATGATGGATATGGCAATTGACTGAGGGCACAGTGGAAACAAATACAGTCTGATGTAAAATGGATTTTTATGATTTTTCTCCTGATTTACCCATCCCATTTCTTCTTTTTCTGGTAACCACTAATTGGTTTTATATTTTTAAACGGTTATTTGTTTTATTCATTTTATCTATGCTTATGATCTGTCTATATGTCATATAGGCATGAAACAATAAGTTGTTTATCCCCCTCTGGCTTAATAAGCATTATAAATTTTTGATACATTCATATCACTATATAACGCAAACTATCCTTTTTATAGCACAAAATCATTCCATTGTGTACATATGCTATGTATACACACATGTTATTTCATATATATACATGTATATACATACTACACGTAGTCTACTCATTCATTAGTATATAATCACTTAGGTTGTTTCCAGATCTTGAAGATCTTGAAGATCTTGAATACTATAAATTACAGTGCAATAAATATGGGAATGTATGTTTCTTTTCAAATTATAAGTTTTATATTTTTGAAGTATATATACAGATGTTAAATAACTAGATCATTTGGAATTCTAGTAATTCTTTCTGTGGAATCTTCACACCGTTACCATAAAGGCTGTAATAATTCATATTAACATGAAAATATGTATGTATTTTGTCTATGGAAAATGATGTATGTATGCATGTAAGTGTGTATGTATGAAAATATGTATGTTTCTTTATGTATCTCTAATATTTAGTGTTTTCTTGTCCTTTGAAAAATTCCCATTCTCCTAAGTATAATGAGACTCATGATTGTTGTGACTAGCATTTTGCTCACAAGGAGTAATGATGAATGTATTTTTCATGTGCTAATTCTTTTTAACCCAAAGTTGACATGGTGCACTGTGTCTGTTGGAAATATTTATGGATATGTTATATTCATATAGGATTAGAGAAAAAAGACAAGGCTGAAATAAAGGGGTTCAGCAATAAGTTTGTCTTGTCTTGTGTAGTCATTTCTAAACAGACGACTGTTAGGAATGATGACCCAGTTTTTCAGGATAGCAGGCCTAACCCTCAAACTTTTTAACAGGACAAAGACATCATAAAAAGCCAACCTACTTTCATTCTCTACTTATTCTATACTTGTTAAAATTAAAATATCTAATGAAATTGATTTGATCTTACCTTTTTTTTTTTGCACACTTAGGTGATAATCTTTACAAGAGAATTCTCTTTTTTCATGGGCAAGATTTATCTTTTAATGATTGTTCTTCAGAGAACCTAAAAATAAAAAGTTAACATCCAATACATACATTGAAGAAGTTTCTTTTTAAAAATTAGTTGTTTTCGCAAGACTAGAGTTCTGTTGTATAACTCAGAACTGTCCTTCAGGGAAAAACGAAGTAGAAAAATATGTAACTTTCTCTGTTATCATAAGAAGGAAGTCTGTAGAAGTATACTATCATACATTCCGTTTTCTCATATGTACAGCACGAATAAAAGAGAGTTCTTAGTTCTCCTTGAGCAAAATATCTAATTTATCCTTTTGGGCCCTAGTTATTATTTCCCCCTCATTTCTTCATTCTTTGCAAATGTAAAGGGCCAAAGACCTTTAAAAAATAGAATGATGGGGCCGGAGCGATAGCACAGCGGGTAGGGCGTTTGCCTTGCACGCGGCCGACCCGGGTTCGATCCCCAGCATCCCATATGGTCCCCCCAGCACCGCCAGGAGTAATTCCTGAGTGCAAAGCCAGGAGTAACCCCTGAGCATCGCTGGGTGTGACCCAAAAAGCAAAAAAATAAAATAAAATAAAATAAAAAATAGAATGACACATTCTTTTCTTAATTCCTTGTTGCTGCTGCTTTTAAGTGTGTGTGTATGTGTGTATGTGTGTGTGTGTGTGTGTGTGTGTGCTGAAGGTGGAAGGCAGCTCTTGTAGCTGATAATCACTACCAAAAAGAAAGCATCCTGATTTAATTAACCAGCTGTTTCTCTGGATTTCTTATGAACTTTCAAAATCAACAGAGACTCTGGCTGTGAATTAACCTGTAAAATGAGATCTGCTCTCAGGTGAATAGAAAAATGCTACCAAGAAATAAAATAAAATACCCTTAAAAAGAATGTTTAATGTTGAGCAAGCCACATTGGTTAAGGCTGAACCACTTCAAAGAGATTCTGCAAACCCAGAGAGTAACATTTTAATGACAGCTCCAATGCTTCCCAAATTGACTACCTAATTTAAATATTAACCCAGGATAGAGCAATGTGAAAAAGGCTAAAAATATTGATTAAAAAAATGCTTCTAAAGAATGAAAAAGGCGAGTAGATTTCAGCCCTGCCTTATTATATTGTGACACTAGTTTGGGGACCAATTTGAATACTTGAGTCAAATTAAGACTGTTCTGCTTGCATGGTGGTGTCTGTGTTTAACTACTCTATTTATTGATGCGAACAATTATGAGAGAATGCATCTGAAGGTGTGTGCAGTGAATCCTGCCACCTGTGGTTTGCTCATGGGATGCCCAGCAGCTCAGATTGATGGACATGCTCTGTACTGAACTTGAAAGATGACAAAATGGTACTGGGGAGTAAAGAAGAGAGAGCAGCTTATTTCACTTCCAAGCTTTCGCTGAAATAAGCCCTTGCGGCACTTTTAATTCACATCTGGAGGAAAATAAATGTGACCACAATTATTAACATATTCTGAAAGAAATAAGTCAAGAGCTACTTAGACTGCACAGGTGTCGGTTATCAAAATCTCAGCAGAGAAGCATTAATATGGTGTGTGTTATTTTAGACTCCCCAGGTGGGCTGAAACTAAGAACAGGAGAGAAGAGCATTAAGGGGATACTTAAATACAGAACGTTAATTTTGCAAGAAAGAAAATCAGTGAACATGATTAGAGGAATCCACTGCCATAAGAACGGAAAGACTTCAAAAGCTAGTATAGGAAAACCAAAAGTAACCACTGACTTATTAAGACTAAATCACAAGGTGTGATAACCTTCAGGTTTTTATTGCAGGAGGGCTCCCAGTTAACTCACTCCTTATCCTCCCTCTTGACTCAATGCTTAATGAAATAATTTCACTTCCAATTAAAAAAAAAACGTAAAAACTATTTCCTGAGAACCTTAGAGCCTAAAGATAGACTTCTCCCTTCATTTATATTGTTGGACTATTTAGATGAATTTTTATTTCTAAAGCTTCCCATCTAGAATTCAAATGTTTTGGAATCAATTTTATGCCTCTTTGATAGATGTAATGTGGTACTGTTGTTATATAATAGTTCTTGGAGACTAAGTAGCAACTAATGAAATGGAATCACCTAAATATTGAATGGAGGAATTTTCCATAGACAACAAAGGTAAAGACAGTGCGTTGTCAAAAAAAAAAAAAAAGAATGCTGCAAAGCAATGGCATACTTGAAGGTAGACCCCATATTTTTGGCATCATGTTCTCCTGTAAAATCTTGGTATTTTTATGTTGTATGTTTACTATCCTAAAACCACTATTTTGGAAGCAATGGGGAGTTGTATTTGCCTAGGTTAGAAATCACAATCCAGACATATGAAAAGTTGTTGCAGATTCTTTTACAAATAAGTATGATTTGTGCCATGATTGTGAATGTGTGTGTGAATGTGTGTGCGTGTGTGTGTGTGTAGGTGTGTGTAGGTGCTTGGCAAAAAGGGAGAAATATAAGTGAAGACTATCAGAAAATATTATTGATACTTACCTAGCAGGGTAGATACTTTGATCATAAAGGTGGTTTTCTCAAGGGGAGGCTTAACCATTGCACACGGGATGTGCTGACCCCTGTTTTCCCCAAATGTGGGAAACTCCACTACTTAACTTGTGGTAGAGGGGAACTGTATTTACACTCTCCCAGGATGGGGGAGGGAAGGAGGAAAACATCGTTTAGAACACGACGATGGATATACCACTATACTTCAGCTTTTAATATGGCAGTTGGAATCACATTTTAAGTTACCACTTAACTGGGGCTAAAGAGACAGTACAGAGGGTAAGGTGCTTGTCATGCATGCAGTTAACTTGGGTTTGACAAATTCTGAGGATATGGCAAATCCCTAGAACCTCATATAGCCCCTGAGCCCTGCCAGGAGTGATCACTGAGTGCAGGGTCAGGAGTAAGCCCTGAGTACCACCAAGCATGGCAGCCCCCCCACAAAAAAAGAAGAGAATAAAGTTAAATTACAACTGATTTCTAGTTCATGTTACCTCGTTGCTTCTGGAAAGAATTAGTGAACCTGAGTTGCTTCTGGATGGAACTATTGCTCGGTAAACTATATGATATCATTTTCCTAATTTATAAAGGAAATATGATTCTAGAAGTTAGGTCATGTGCCTTCCATATGTGCACGTGCCAAGTCCTGGTTCTATCCCCAGCACTGTATGTCTCTGGAGTCCTTTAAGCACCACCAGTTTTAGCCCTCGTGGCACCCAAGCACTGCCAAATGGCACTGATGGTCTCTAAGAACCCAGGGTCAGAGGGGCACCCCATCTTGGGGTATTAGTATTGATTTATCTGTCCAGTTGGACAAAGATTGCTTGGATCTCCTGAGCACCACCACCAAAAAAATAAAGGTACTTTATAGAGTTTGTTTTAACACTGGCTTTCTTTTTCCCTTTTTTATTAAAGAACTGTGATTTGCAAAGTTGTTATTAGTAGTGTTTTAGGCAAATATGTATGTTGGATCTTGTTAAAGGCTTTCTCTGCATCAATTGACATGATAATATGACTCTCCTTTACAATATCATGTATTATGTTAATTGATTTGTGTATGCTGAACTATCCTTGCATCCCCGGAATGAATCAAACTTGATCAGGGTGCATGACTTTGACATATTGTTAGGTTTGATAAGCTAAGATTTTGTTAAGGATTAAAAATGTTTTTCATTTGAAGATAAGATTTGTGTATAACATTTTGTAGTCTAATACTAAGCTAGCTTGTTCATTTGTTTGACAATGAATTGTACTGTGATATTAGGCAAAAAAACACGATTCCTCCATACCTCTCAGAGAACCCGGCAAGCTACCGAAAGTATCCAGCCTGCATGGCAGAGCCTGGTAGTGGCGTATTCGATATATCAAAAACAGTAACAACAATTCTCACAGTAGAGAAGTTACTGGTGCCCACTCGATGAACAATGGGATGACAGTGCTACAGGCAAAAAAACACAGGTTATTTATCTTTATCTCACTTATTTCACTTAGAAAAATTGCCTCAAGTACCATCCACATTGCTTCAAATTGCAAGTGTTCATCTTTTAAAATTAAAAATATAACATTACATTACATATAAGTATTATTCAGTTATATATATTTTGTATACTTACCTGTAGTATACAAAAATGATAGTTTGCAAAGGTTCTTCCCCATATTAATTGCCCCAATATTTATAATCAAAAAGTATAAAGATATGGAATGCACTTAAATACTCTTCGGTAGATAGATAAAGGGACAGTAGTATCCATATGCAATTGGAATAAAGTATAACATATACAAACACTATATATTCTAAAACATAAATTAAATATACCACAAAATGTGTACATATACTAGTTAAATTTAGTACATAGAGATGCAAAGGAATAAGAGCAATAATATAAAAGAAAATAAAGATACATTGGCACTACAGATTTCTTACTTAAGTTGGTGCTTATTAAAAAGAAGCTCCAGATCACTCACAGATAAATCTTGGAAGAGAGCAGCATGCCTCAAAGATTTTTCCCAACCCCACACTAGGCTGCTTTCATCTGGCCACATCTGGACAGGGATGTGTGTCCCTCTGCCTGCCCCCAAAGAACCCCGGCAACCACAAAACTCCAGAATCTATTCACCGTCACACTTACAGCTGATTTTCATAGGCTCGCTTCTGAGCCTTCCAAGCATGAAAATGAATCTGTTGAAAAACTCAGGTGCGCAGGACTGGTGACTGAAACCTCCAGGCTTCATGGATGTTTTCCATCCCATTCGTCTTCCCACCTCCCCACCTTTCTGGTTTTCTGGCAGTCACACCCATGAACTGACTCTGGGCTCAGTTTAAGCACATTAATTACCATGACCCAGAGACTCACAAATGAGTCTATTCAGAAGAGAGCAGCATGCCCAGCATGCTGCAAGAGACATCTCCAGACCCAAAATTACTATCCAGTTAAAAAATTTAACTCCAGCCCTAGCATCCTATTTAAAATTTTAGAATTCCAGGAGTGCGTGGCCGCTTTCACAGCTCTGCAACATCTCATACTTTATGCCACTGATATACCAAGAGTAGCACACCACATTTGATGGAGTGTAAGGTAGAAAATAACCAATCTTTACATATATATACATATATATACATATACATATATTTGTGTGTATATATAGTTTGAACCTTTGTGTGCTATATTAGCACACAAAGGTTCAAACTCTAATAACATCTTATATACGGTCTTAGTGGCTCCAAGATGAGATACAATTTTCACAAACTTTCCTCTAGGGAAACTTTTTTTGTATAACTTTTAGTCAATTATTCATAATGAGCAATACAAAATAAATTATTTAGTATCTGACTGTGGGACATACTTGGGTAGTGGAGGGAAATTTTGAAATAATGGTGGGAAGGTGTAATGGTGGTGGGATCGGTGTTGGAATATTGAATATAATCAATTATTGTGAACAACTTTATGAAAATAAAATTTAAAAATTAAAAAAAACAAGAAGCTCGGATCATTGTGGATTTTCTCAGGCCAAGTTCAGTACTTATAAGACTTTCCGTTTCTTTCTTGGCATACAATTGTAACCAAGCAAAATGAGGGAGATGTAAAGAGAGCAGAAACAAGAAGATATAATGTACTGGACTATAGGGTAAAGTTACCCCCTATGCATGTTGGATGCCACCCAGTGAGGCATGACCAGTAGAGAATAAAGTTGTTTAAGATTATTAATGAGTTCTGCCATCATATGAGCCCTGCCTTATCACTGTGGCCTAGTAAATAAGTCTATTTTTCTTCCTTGGGGTATCTGGAAAATACAATTTTATTTCTGTCTGCCTAACAAAACAATATAACAAAAGCGATTATGTAAAATATGTAGTTTCCCCCAAAAGACAGAAGGAATGGTTTTGTATCATTATTATTTTTAAATCCAGGGAGAACTTGGTAAAATATAACACTATCCATAAAAAAAGTATGCCTTGCCATCAGAACTAATTAATGCAATGAAGCTTGTAGAGAAGACATAGCTTAACAATTTTTCAGTAAAACAATGGATTAAATTTAGCATACTACTACATTAAAATAAATTATGGATTATTATATAACATTTAAAGTAAGGATGAGATTAGAGTAATAATACGTTTTTCAGGAGCCACCTCAGGTGATACTCAGCCAACTTGGCCAGACAATTCAGTGCTTGAGCCCAGAAATGCAGTGTTGGAAATCACCAAGATCATGCCCAGCAGTACCCAGGGACCTCCAGAGTTACAAGCAACGATTCTTAGGGGCTATAAAATGGTGGGGATCAAACTTGGTTCTTTGGACGTGCATGGTTTGTGCCCCTGATCCCAAAATATTTATGATTATTTTAAATCACTGTCATCATCACTGTCATCCTGTTGCTCATCGATTTGCTCAAGTGGGCACTGGTAACATCTCCATTGTGAGACTTGTTGTTACTGTTTTTGGCATATCGAATACACCTTGGGTAGCTTGCCAGGCTCTGCCATGTGGGCAATATACTCTCGGTAGCTTGCCGGGCTCTCCGAGAGGGATGGAGGAATCAAAACCAGGTCGGCCGTATGCAAGGCGAATGTCCTACTCGCTGCATTTTAGTATATAGTACACAAACCATATCATAACACTTTAGAATGTTCAGTACATAAACTTCAAAAGCAAAAGTAAAACAATACCATTTAAAAAGGTACAGGGGACTTTAAAATAGATTTTTTGTGTCTGTGTAAACTCCAAGAGATTAAAACTAGTTTCTTACATAATTCAGCAAGTGCAGTCCTGCTAAGCTACATCCTCACCTCTTAAATAGACATTTTTTTAAAGCTGATATACAGGTAGCCAATAGGTATGTGAAAAAATTTTCAATGTCATTAATCAAAGAAATCCAAGTTAAAACTACAAAGAAATAGTACTTCACACCTGCCAAATGGCTATTATAAAAATGACAAGAAATAGCAAATATTCAAGAGGATTAAGAAGAAAAGACAACTTTTCTACACTGTTGGTGCTTGGTACAGCCAGTTGTGAAAACAGTATGGAAGTTTCAGAAGGGTATAATAGAACTAGCAAATGATCCAGCAAATTCACTTAGGGATTTTTTTCCAGAGAGAATAAAATCACTAATTTGAATGATACAAGCCCACACCATGTTATTGTAATGTTAATTTTAACAGGCTATACATTTGAAATATCCACATGCTCATAAATGTATAAATGGATAGAACATTGTGGTATATGGGCCAGAGAAATGCTACAAATAGTAAGGGATTTGCCTTGCATGCTGCTGACCCAGGTTCAATTCCCCATGTTCCACCTGGTTCCCAAGCAAGCCAGGAGTGACCCCTGAGGACAGGGCCAGAAGCAAAACCTGAGAACTGTTGGATGTGGCCTCAAATACAAAAAGGAAAAAAAAAACCCAAAACTTGTACTATACAGTAATCCGTTGGTTACAATTTCTAATAAATGCACCCTTGGGTGATTTTGTCATTGCTCAAAAATCTTAGGGTACAATTAAACAAATGTAGATGATATAGCCTACCACATGCCTTGGGGCAAGTGTTGTATATGCAGTACATCATTATAACATTGTTAAGTGATGCAATAGGATAGGATACTATTCAAATATTTTAAAAGAATGAAGGTTTAAACTAAACAACAATATGGTTGGAGGTTAAGGGAACTGTAGTAAGTAAAATAAATTAGCCAGAGAAAAACAAAAATTGTATCTTACTTATTAATGAAATGTTAAAGTAGACCAATCAAGAAATAGCAAGAACAACAAAAGCTAGCTCACGAATAGTATTGATTAGTTCCCGGCAGATGGAGGTATGACAGTAAAGGAAAAATATGTCTAAAGTTTTAGATCAAAAGTTATAAACTTTCATTTTAAAAATAAATAAGACATGCCTATATAATGTATGTATCTGTGACTTAATAATACTGCATTACATACTTGAAATTTGATAAGAGAAATTAATAGTTTTCATTACAAGAGAAAAATGTCACTATGTATGTTATTAACTAGACTTATTGTGGTGATTATTTCTAATACATACAAATATGAAATCAATATGTTGTATACTTTAAGGTAATTTAATATTATAATTCAGTTATCTCTTAATCAAAATGATATTTTAAAAATCACATTCACAAAATTATATCCATTGACAGTGATCACAATCCTTTAAAATCTTTTTCACAAGGGACAGATCATTTTTAAAAAAATATTTCTTCTGTCATTAATTATTAGAAAATCTTTTTAACACAATATTTTCAGGGGATGTGTGGGTGTACTCAAAAATTATCTGATGATGGGGCTGATGAGTAATAGTACAACTGTTAGGGTTGCCTTGCACATGGTAGATTAAGGTTTGATTCCCAGTACCCTATGTGATGCTCCAAGCCCCACCAGGAGTGATCTCTGAGCACAGAGCCACATAGCCCTAAGAATCACTGCCATGGTTCAAGAAACAACGAAAATATCTTTACTGATGGGAACACTTCAAGTGTGAACATCAGTATCTTTATGTCTGTTTTGAAACAAATCTCCAACATGGGAAAAACAAATGTGCACAGTCAAATACTTGCACTCAAGATTCTTTTTTCAGATAGTTTGTAATCTGAGGCTGAATTATCAGGAAGGGTAATTCATTAGAACACAGTGAAAAGAGGTCCTCCGTTTTCATGAGACATTTGTACACAGGACACCTCTTAAATGTTTGGCCAGATTACCTACTCACTCTGAGATAGTTTTTTTGTATATATAAAAGAAAAACAAAATATTTGCTGAGAATTTACTATGTAGGCTGGGTGCCCTGGGAATAAAGGTGTAGAGTGGGCTACTTTAGATTGTGCAAACAGAGATTTCCCTGAGTGGGTGACATCTGAGCAAAATTCTGTGTGTTTTAAAATAGGCCAGCAAGTAAAAATCTCAGAGAAACTCCTTCCAGGCAGATGATAAAGCTACTGTGTATTCCTAAAACTGGACTGGATTTATTTTGCTCGTGGGGGGGAAAGAAGCAGAAAGACAAAGCAGATAAGAGCAAAGAGGGTATATGAGGAAAAAAAAAAAACTTGACAAGAAGCCAAGGGCTATATCATGTCAGACCTTGCAAGACA
Organism: Sorex araneus; assembly: GCF_027595985.1. Taxonomy (NCBI): domain Eukaryota; kingdom Metazoa; phylum Chordata; class Mammalia; order Eulipotyphla; family Soricidae; genus Sorex; species Sorex araneus. Next base: position 20,462,730 of record NC_073312.1, read on the forward strand.
TTGCAGTGGATGCTAGTTTAAATTCAATGGATAGGTATTCACTGTTTCTAAGCAAGAAATTCTCTTGTTTTATTTTTATCATTAATTCAATGGTATATAGCTTTATTCATTTTGATCAATTATTGCAATATGAAGATAGAACTTGAGAGAGACCTGAAAGAAAGTAGAAAGAAGAAATAAGGAGTCATTGCAGTATTCCGTGTAATTTATGATGCTTGGAGAAGGTGGGTAGCAGTGAACTTGAAGAAATAGATAATACTTTCTGAAGAAGTAGGCAGGTATCTTGGGGATAGGGGGTGGGATGAGGACTGGCAAGAAATTTGTGGGAAATCTAAACTAAGATGTGATTTTCAAAAGTTACATTGCCACCAGTCCTAGAGTAGCAAAAAAATGATAAAACTTGTTTTAAATATATTTGTTTGTAAGCTAATTATATGAATGAAAATGCCTATCATCATTATCATCCCGTTGATCCTTGAATTTTTTGAGCGCTCTCAGTAACGTCTACATTCATCCTAGCCCTGAGATTTTAGAAGGCTCTTCTCACTTGTCCTTCCCAATGATGCCACATTGGAGGCTCTTTCAGGATCATGGAAATGAGACCCAGCATTGTTACTGGTTTTGGCATATGAATACACCATAGGGAGTTTTCAAGGCTCTCCCTTGTGGGCAGGAAACTCTTGGTAGCTTCCTAGGTTCTCCCACAGGGAGAAGTAGGCTATAAGATGTTGCACACTTCCAGGAGCTTGGTTTTAAGTCTCTGAATGTTGGCTGTTGGTTAGATTACACGGCGCTGGGGGCAGTCACTGGGTGTGAACACCTAGCTACTGGAGAGTGGGAAATCTGGGCGGACGAGGCCCAGTCCCGATCCAAGCAGGCTTGGAGGTCTTAGACCCGGGTCCCACACACCTGGGTTCCTCTGCCGGTACCTTCATGCGTGAGGCTCGTCCGAACGTGTGGAGAGGGGCCTTGAGCATGGCTGTGACTAGACTCTGGAGGTCTTTGGCCTTGGGAGCTCTGCTCAAAGTGGGGAGGGAAGCTGGAGCCCACCCCCTTCGAGGGGCCCCAGAGCCAGATGTGAGGGCAAGAGACTCTCTGAAAACACCTAAGGTATATCAATTTTGTTTTGGTTTTGTCCACCCACTTTGTGCACATAGGAATTGGGGTCTGATAAGATGCTAGCTGGTGTGAAAACCACCGAGAGAAGTTTGAGTCCTCTTTGAAGGGAAACTCCAATAGGAACAAAGGGTTATAATAGGACATGAAGGTGGGCCGCCAAAAGTTTCAAGCTTTTGATAATACTACAGCAATAGAGTTATCTAAATAGAAAGTGTGACATGGGTGCAGTTGGAAAGGAAACTTACGGAACTAACTCTGAAAAGGAAAATGGACACTCCCTTCTTCTGGTCTGGCATTTCCAACACATTCAGATGTACTCTGAGCTCGCTCTTTCCTCTGGAAAAGCCTTCATGCTCTCTTGAACAAATTACTCTCTCTTTCCTTCCTCGTCATCTTTCATCACACTGTTCTACTTCACTGCTGGCCTTCTCCTGAAATTCTGATATTCTTGTCTATGAGGGAAGGTGAGGAACCTGGAATACCCAGGTAGAATTTAGGACTGACTTTCTGAGAAATCAGGTGGCAATGATTATTTTCCACACAGGGCAGAATAAATAGGACTGAAGTGACGTTTGGTGACTACTTACAAGGGCTTGTGAGATATAAGGTGTGTGCTATGCAGATTCTCATAGCAGACCCTAATCAGTCCAAACTCTCCATGGCACTGCTCAGGGTGAGTAAGGAGGGTAGAGAGGAAGTGATAGATTCCCTTCTCAAGGCTACACTCTCTCCTCTCCACTTCATGTAACTCACCCATAGCATTTCCTCTGTGTGATCTGAGTTGCAATGAGCAAAATAAAACTGATATACCTCAGGTGTTTTCATATAAATAGCTTACAAACAAATATTTTTAAATCAAGTTTTATTCATTCCCCTCTCCTATAAAAACAAAATCTTTAAGGCTGACAGTCAATGAATGTGAAAGAGATTTGAAGTAACAAAGTGCTATGCAAATATAAAGAAAATGCATTATTTTTATAGCTATAAATTAGATATCTATTCGCTCACAAATTCTGAAAATCATGAGATTACATGTATCTTACATATCCTTTTAAAATAAGTTGTCTTCCTATTTACCATGAATCTTCCAAGCTCTGTAAAAAGTGCTCTATAGTTAATCTATTATCATGTTCACTACAGCTGTTTGGCCTTTAGAAATCAGTGAACACCATCATTTGTCTGGATGGAAAAAAATAAAATGAAATGAAATGAAAAAAAAATCTTTCAGGGGCTGGAGTGATAGCACAGTTGGTAGGGCATTTGCCTTGCATGCAGCTGACTCAGGTTTAATTCCCAGCATCCCATATGGTCCTCTGAGCACCATGAGGAGTGATTTCTGAGCGCAGAGCCAGGAGTAAGCCCTGTGCATCGCCAGGTGTGACCCAAAAAGCAAAAAAAAAAAAAAAAAAATCCTTCAATAGCTGGATTCTGCTGCACTTGAAAAGGATCCATTTGTTCAGTAGAATGATGAAGTGCCTTTGGTATGCCAAGCAATGAATATGTGTTCTGTTCTCAAGGAGTTCAGTGTCCAGCAAGGCGAGGACAATGAAATCAATACTTGTAGTAATGATAGCAAGGATAATGACAATTAACATCTATTGAGAACTTACCACATACTAGGCATTATTCCAGGTATATTAATATATCATCTAATCTATACAAAAACTCTATGAGACAATCAGTAAAGAACTAGTAGCCCTATTTTACAGGTAACTACTTTAAGATGATCTATAATAGGAAATATATAGATATGTAGGGAACAAAGCAGATGTATCACTTTTACATACAGTTATTCCTACTCAAGAATCTCTAAATAGTTTAAAATATCTTTCATGTCCCTACAAGCATTGACAATTCATAGCACAGACTTATTGCTGCAATCACATGTTGACTAGACCCAAAAGTCATTCATTGACATAAACAAATATTAGAGACCAAAACCCAGGGATTTTTGAAAAGTGAAGATGGTGAACTTAGCAAGCTTATCCTGGCATATATCCTATTATCCAAAACTGAATAAAATTTCACATCACCTTCAGTGGCATATGTATTTGACTGGATTTGTCATGGATAATGCATCTTGTTTAGGACTTTTCAATCCCAAGTCAAGGGTCAGGGGAATGAGACCCATCACTGTTACCATATTTGCATTTAACATATGAATATGCCACGGGGAGCTTGCCAGCCTCTCCCCCCCATGCGGGCAGTAAACTCTCAGTAGCTTGCCAGGTTCTGCAAAAGGGAGAACTAGGCTATAAGATGGGTTCTGGAGGTCTTCAATGGCCAGGGCTCTGGTTGGGGTGGGAAGAGAAACTCAACCCACCCGCTCCGAGGGACCCTGGTGGAAATAGCCAGGCAAAGGGGCAAGAGACTCTGTGTTGCTCTCTTCCAGGAGCTTGTTTTTATAGTCTTTGGATGTTGGCTGTTGATGGGATTACATGGCACTGGGGCAGTTTCTGGGTGTGACTGCCTAGCTACTGGAAAATGGGGAATCTGGGTGGAAGAGGACCAGTCCCGATCAGAGTAGCCTTGGAGAACTTGGCCCCGGGTCCCACACACCTTGGTTCCTCTGCTGGTTCCTTCATGTGTGAGGCTCGTCTGAATGGACAACAGGACTTGAAGTTAAGTGTCTCCCAGTGAGACTTTCTATTGACTTTTCAAAACTAAACCATATGAAAGGGGGAAAATGCCTATGTCCTTTAGTCATAGGTTTATCAATCTTGTTTATTTTCTCAAAGAACCAGCTCTTGGTTTCATTGACTTTTCAGATTGTTTTTGGGGTTTCCATGTTGTTAATTTCTGCTCTAAGTTTTATTATGTCTTTACTTTAGCCAGGTTTGGGTTCCTTTTGTTTATATTTTTCTATAATCTTGAGCTATGAAGTCAAGTTATCTATGTAGGCCTTTTTTTCCTTCCTGAGAAATGCTTGAAAAGCTATAAATTTTCCTCTTAATATGGCTTTAGCTGCATCCCATAGGTTTTGGTAGCTCGTGTCTTCATTCTCATTTGTTTCCAGGTATCTTTTGATTTCTTCCTTGACTTCCATCCTGACCCAATCATTGTTCAAGATTGAATTGTTTAATTTACAGTGTGTTTGATTTGGTTCTCTTTTCTGTGTGTGAGTATCTTCTACCTTCAGTGCATCGTGGTCTGAAAAGATAGTTGATACAATTTCTATCTTCCTGATCCTATTGAGGTTTGTTTTGTGACCCAGCATGTGGTCTATTTTAGGAAATGTATGGATATAATAAAATAAATCACCCAGGCACTATCCTGAATGGTATAAAATAAAAACTAGTTGGTATTAACCTTAGATTTTCATGAATTTTTACTTTTAAAAATATTAGAATTATTTAATTAACATTATATTCCAGCAAAGTTAAATATAGCATTTTAATAAGAAATACCATTTTCTTTGCTTACAAAGGCCCACAGAAAATTAGAAGCCAGTAGCATCACTAGGATTCTTATTTTTTTCTCTCATACACAATCATCATTATTTGATTTTGATATACTTGCCAAACTCTTCAGTTTTGTTTGGGAAAATGGAAGTATATGACTGAAAAATAATGTTCAACATTTATTTATGTTTATAATTATTCTTAGCAGTGAACAAAAGGAATAGATATTCTCCTTATATTTGTTGTTCTTCATCAAAATCTTAAATAACACATTTTTCTTCTTTTGGGATCCTATATACTCTTTCAAAATATTTGAATATTTCTAGTTAAACTATACTTTCTTTCAAAGGTAATTTCTAAATTAAAACATAAAATTATTTTTTAAGACTTTGTTACCAGTCAATCAAGAAGGAAGAGAAGTAGAAACTGTATATATATGTATGTGTGTATATATATGTGTGTGTATGTGTACATATACATATATACATGCTTGTGTATATATGTATATGTGTACATATATATACATATACATACATGTGTGCATATAAAATAAATAACATATATACTTACTAGCATCAAGGAAGGTGATTAATGCTGAGAGTATTATTGCATGCCTGTTAGTTTTAGCAGTGTCCTTTAGGAGGTGGGAACGTTAATAAGCAAAAAAATCAACTTTCTTATAACACAAAAAATGTAATTATATTATTGACTCCTTTTTAGTATTCTATCCCATTATAATCTCAAAGAGAATTATACAGTCTAATCCCCCACCTGGGACATATTATTTGTACATATCCAGTCAATGAGATAGATAAGGGTCATAACATACACTCACAGGGGTTCACTTTTGTCAGAGGTATATGTAGATTAAAATAAATATCTTCCCCCATCCAAAATTCCTAATTTTTTTAACTCCACCTATTACCAAAAATAATACCATAAATACTGTCTTATATAAAAGCCTTTGGTGGAGAGATGAATAAATGTCAAGAGAGTATACTTTGTATCAATATCCATTCTGACTCTTAAAAACCTGCATCATTCTGAATTTTATGTCCTCCTTATGTGCACATAAAAATTTGAATTAATTGAGAAATATTCAGAATGCCATTGATAATATGTATCTACCAGACAAATGGTGAAATAGTCTAAGGCAACCAAAGAGGAGGTTTTAACATTGGCTGGTTTTAATGGACAGTCAGATACAGGATGAAGAGCTTGGAAACTTATTCCTGCAAAATGATAAAGATTGACAGATGGTTTGGAAGCACAATCTCTTCCAGATCTCTTCTATCACAAAGGAGCTCCCTTTAATTACATTAGAATTGCTATTAAATTCTGTGACTAGTTTAAATGATTAAATGCAGTTTCCCCGTCTCTATATGCAAGTATATGTTTAATCCTAATAAATATCATTCTGAGATATTAATGATTTAATCTTTTATTTTGCGGGCTTTCCAAGCCCAGCTGGCAATTCTCAGCCATTGGGGCTTTTGCTCAATATGAGGACCAGAGAATATAGTTTTTCTAGTAACCCATTGTTCCTGGTTACTTGTACTACCATAAAGGTTGTCAGGGCCTTTCAGTGTCTAATCTGGTGGTTCTGGGGGCCTGCAAGAAACATGAGAAGATACCTGGGACCATATGTTGACTGGGATAAAGTTAGGGTCAGCCATGTGGAAGAAATACACCTTAAACTTAATACTATCTCTCAAACACCAATTTTAATGTTTTAGTGATAAAATCATAATTAAATCCCTCCCATCTTTTAAAGAGAAAATCTAAAATGTTGTTATATTGTAATTGTTTGGTCAATGACCTAATACATTCAGATAAATTTTATGATATAAACAGAAATTCAAACGAATCAATATTCATGGCCAAGATTGTGTTGACGAGGACACCGACACCACCGATGCCTTACTGTCACATGTTCCGAGGAACAGTTCTTCTCCAGTGTCAAAAATGGTATGATGTAATCAATGCCTTCTCATCTCGGTCACTGCAATGACATCATGCTTGATCTTCTGTGCTTGCATCATCAGGTCCTCAATGGATGCTTCTGATGCCAGCATATGTGCGTTAAAAGTGCAGACAGTCATTTTAGTCCTTCTTTGCTTTTGGCAGCCTAGTTCAGCTCCAAGATTTTATCATCCTCCCTTGCTCATCCTTCTCAACGCTGCCCTATCGGGGGCTCCTCCAGGGTCAGGGAAATTAGGCCTATTTTTCTTACTTTTCGTGGCATATTAAATATTCCGCCAGTGCTTACCAGGATCTGCCATGCAGGTGGCCTTGTTGTAACGATCTGCACACTGACAAACATGTCACACACCTTGTGCTTGGACGTGCTGCTCACGTACAGAAAGTACTGGCCAGATCGACATAGTCAATGCAAGGAATCCAGCCATAAATCTGCCTGCATATCTGGGGAGCACCTGTTGGTTCGATCTTCAACGTTTGGCACCATTGCCACCCCCACACCATGATGAGGCGATGAGCCATCAAGGGGCCGAACTAGGTTGCCAAAACGAAGATGGACTAAAATGACTACTGCCTGCACTTTTAATGCATGTACACTGGCATCGGAACCATCCATCAAGGACCTGATAATGGAAGTGCAGAAGATCAAGGATGTTCATTAAATTGACCCAGATGAGAAGGTATTGATCACATCATGCCATTTTCGACACTGGAGAAGAACTGTTCCTCAGAACATGCGACAGTAGAGGCATCGGTGGTGTCGGTGTCCTTGTCAACACGAACTTGGTCATGAGCATTAATTCATTCAAATGCCTAACAACCTGAATTGACGTACTTTTGAATAGATGTGGCTCACTGCCAGCAGTTTCTATGTTCGTTGTCTATGCACCAACATCCAACTATGATGAAGAAGAAATTGAGAAGTTCTACATGGAGCTGGAGAAGTTCTATAAAGGAGACCACACCTTCTACAAGGTCATTGTCAGTGATTTTAATGCCAAGATAGGACAGAGAAGTTCACCTGAAGAATTCCACATAGGAATCTATGGCCTAGAATGGAATGAATAGGGTGAGAGACTGTCTGAGTTCATCATGTTGACCAAGACCATCCATGGTATCTCGCAGTTCCAGAAGGCCGAATCTAAACACTGGTCATGAGAGTCTCCCAGTGGACAGTTTCACAACGAAATTGACCACATCATATTCAATCAACTGTTCTGCCTGGCTGATGTCGCTGTTGTCCAAAAATTTCAAACAGGATCAGACCACTCTCTCCTTCATGCAAAATTCTACTTTACAGAGTGGGGAGAAAGAGCTGCAAAGTTTAAGAAGAGAACTCCCAGAACAACCACCAACTGGGAGCTCTTTGGCACTATTGTGTCAATATGGGAAGATGCCATCATTGATAATATCAATGAGGAATATGATCAATTGGTTCAGCACCTCCATGATTGTGCAAGGAATGCTGAGAGTAAGAATGCCACAAAAAGATGCCTGTCTTTATAAACTCTCGAGCTCTCTCCAAAGGAGTTTGTTGCGAGACTCAGAAAATCACAAGCTAATGTACAAGCTCACAAAGCTGTACAGGGAAGTGATAAAGGAAGACCTCAAAGAGAGAAGAGCAGCAGTGTTGGCTGGTATAGCAGAAGCCGGGAAAAGTATTTACAACACCCGCCTGTCCTTCGCCAACTATAAGACCAAGATGAATGCCCTAGGACATCCTGATGGATCTATCACATCTTTCAGAAGGGCAATGGAAGAGGTTATCCATGAGATCTCTTCGATAGCCACATCCACCTACCCACATACCAAGTTCTGCAGGATAGATATGTCATTCCCAGTATTCTCCCTTCTGAAATCCAACATGCCATTTCATCAGTAAGAAGCATACAGCACCTGGTCCAGAAAAGGTCAGAACCGAACACCTGAAGAATCTGCCGCCAGTACTCATCAATTCTCTGGCTTGGCTCTTCACACACTACCTGTCCGAATGCAAGGTTCCGTTCCAACGGAAAACCAGCAGGACCGTTCCGTTGTACAATAAGGAAGATATCCACGACCTTGGCAACTGTCACCTGATCTGCCTGTTATCCGTCGTCTACAAGTTGTTCTCTTGAGTCATCCTAAATAGGATTGGCAGAACACTAGATGAAGAACAACCATGAGAGTAAGCCCAGTTCTTAAAAAGATTCAGCACGATCGACCATATCCATAAGGTGACCAAGCTCATTGAGGTTTTATGAGAGTTCAAGATGCTGCTCTGCCTAATGTTCATCAATTTAAAGAAGGCCTTTGATTCTGATGAGACTGAAGCTGTCATCAAAGCCCTAGCCAAACAGGGCATTCAAATTCAGTAGATCAGGATCCTACATGAACTTTATTACAGATTCACCACGAGGATCTCACCATTCTATAAGGAAGTGATCACTGACATAAAGAGAGGGATCCTTCAGTGCCACCCTCGAGAACATCGTATGACAACAGGAATGGGAAGGAATGGGAGTGAAGATAGACACAGTCGGCAACTACACCACCCCCGCTTTGCTGATGACATTGTTCTCATAACACCAAACATTAACCAAGCAGCACAAATGCTGGCCGACTTCAACCATGAGTGTGGAAAGGGCAGACTGCAACTGAATCTCACAAAGACAATGTTCATGAACAATAGACTAGTTCCTGACATTCCACAGAACAAACATCTGTGAATGCAGCAGTTATGTGTACCTCGGTTGAGAACTCAATGTGATGAACTACCTGGTACCTGAGCTGTGCAGGAGGAAGAGAGCAGTGTGGAATGCCTTCAAGAGTGGCGAAAAAGCAGTTAAGAGGACAAAGAACCTCTGACTCCGGGCACATCTTTTCATCTTCAACGTTCTTCCTGCACTAACATAAGCCTCAGAGACCTGGGCCCTACGAAAATAGGATGAGAACAGTACTTGGGTCTCCCAAAGAGGAATTGGAAGAGCTATGTTTGGAATATCACATTTCACTCAAGTGAGAGAAGGAATCCAGAGTTCGGACCTCCGTCAATGATTGAGAATCTGGGATGCTGTCTCGGTTGCCAAAGGCGTCAAAAATCAGATGGGCTGGACACATAATGTGATTTAGAGATGACCTGCTCTGCCTAATGTTCATCAATTTAAAGAAGGCCTTTGATTCTGATGAGACTGAAGCGGAGTTGTTACTGACTGGATTCTATGGGACGTCAAAAGAATGCCTGGCCGCCCACCTACAAGATGGTCAGATTTCTTTGTCAAGACATTGAATAAACAGTTTGAGGCTCTTTGTGTTCCTGGAGCTAGCAAATGCTATTGGGCTATACTAGTATGCAACAGGGACAAGTGAAGACGTTAGTTGTGCCCACTCAAGCAAATCGATGAGCAATGGGATGACAAGTGATACAAGTGATATTTCCCTTTTGTTTCTCACATTATACTCTGCATAAAGGAGTTAAGCAGACTTTCATTTACAAAGCTTCCTCGTATATGATAAGGGATGTAAAATTGAACCAGAACGCATTATAAATACAAATAACTTTTTTATGTAGGGCAGTTATATGAACATATTTGTTCCCAATTGCTCACTTAAACTGTAGTATGTACTACAGCCTTTAGGTAATGATGATTTCAGTTATGAACAACTGAAAGATTATTTACTAATTTAAGAAGAATGGACTTTGAACTAAGGTGGGTGATTGCTATTATGAAAGGAAAAGAAATAAAATATTTTAAATTTTAGACATTTAGAAATATGTAGACTAAGTGTAATTTATCCTGCACTACTTATATTGAATTGAAGAGTTTTCTCATATTGGTGACTTGTATGTTTAGAGTATCATGGTGACACTCGGGGACAGGAAATGGTTTGCAAACATACAGATAATGTCACATTGAGATCTGAACACACTGAACATGAATTCTATTAAGCCTCAAAAATTTCAAAATGGAAGTGACTAGGACATTATTTAGAAAAAATGTATCACAAGTGAACTCATGATGCTTAAAATAAAATTATTAATACTAAAAATTAATTTAAGTGAATGCACAATTTGGAAGAAAAACAGATCTGGCAAGAGAGTATAAACTAGAATTATATTGCATTACGCATTATAAAATTGCATTAAGAATGCTTGATTATATATGAAGAAGGAACTTTCGTTCTACAAGTAACATACAACAGAACCCACAGATTTTCTAATGCTCTTTTACCTCTTCTCATCCACAACATCTTGTTTTGTCTCATAGTAAATTAGTTTTTTATTTCATGTCCAACTAAAAAAGTCAGCTCATTGTAAATTAAAGCAAATAAAATTTTACATAATACAAATTATGTTAAGAGTGTTTATTTACTCATTATCCAATGATATGAAGGGTTTGCTTTATTATCTTTGAAAGAAATATCCATCGCTATTTGGTGAGTACTGTCACTCCCATTTGAAAGCATTTCTTATATTTCACTGAAAGGAAAGGGCAAGGATGACTCTCAAGATAAAGGTGCAAACATAGAATCATTTTGGGCTTTGCTTTACTTCTCAAATAAAAAAATGAATAATTTCAACCTAAAAATGTCAAGGCCAAGTTATTATTGCATGCCCTATAAACATAGAGATGATGATTTTATTTTCCCTCAGGCAAAAGATGGGAATAAATATGGTCATACTGGCAGTAAACATTGGTCTAGTTGAAGTTGCTTCTTCAGAATTCTTTCCTCCATTTGGACAATTGAAAAATTGATCAAAATCTGACACACCTCCTCAATGTGAAACTTTAAACACAAAGTGATGTTGTCATCATCTGAGACAAATTACCTTCTCAAAAAACAGTAGTATTTGTTTAAAAAGTCCACAGAAACTTGTGAATAATCATTAAATAGTGTAGTAAAGCTTAGAAGCTTTTTTCAGATTCTGTACTTTCTGAGGCAAACTCTGTCAACATGTGTTTCTTCTCTCCTTGTAACTTTGTAGGAGTTTAAGCAAGTATGGGAATAGGTAGGCCATTAAATAAAAAAAAAATCCTTTTGAGTATTATAAGAAGTCACCATGGATTCTGCCTCTAGGACAAAACAGATCTTTACATCTAATTTGAAGCTCAACCAGTCTCCTTGCTCCATTCCATGACACTGATTTTTTTTAAAAAAAAAATCCCATCTGGGTAAATGGCATAGTTTGATAATTAGATTTCTGCATTTATAAATGTCAATGGGCAAGGAAACAGAAGCAAAAACAAACAAATGGGACTATTTCAAATTAAGAAGTTTTTGTACCACAAAAGGAATTATGACCAGAAAAGTTAAAAAAAAAGCACCCCACAGGATATGAGAAAATATTTACACACCTTTTATCTGGCAAAGGATTAATATTCAAGGAGGTTTCTAAAGTGATTCTAAATCTTTACATGCAAATCTTTAACATGTAAAGTAATCAACCCCATCCCAAAGTATGAAAAAGTGAAGAAAAATTTCCTCAGAGCTTATTCAGATAGATAATATGTATATTTTTAAAATATTTTATTTACTTATTACTTCCTTTACTTATTTCCTGCATTACTTATCATCAGGAAAATGCAAATCAAATCAACAACGAGACATCACTTCAAACCAACAAGACTCACACAAATCAATAAGAACAACAACAACAACAAATGTTGCTGTTAATGTGAGCAAAACGGAACTCTCATTTACTACTGGTGGGAAAGTTAATTAGTTTATTTTTTTTGAAAACAATGTGGACATTTCACATTAAGTTAAGAGTTGAGCTTCCATATGACCCAGCACTCCTACTTTTGGGCTTCCTAAGAGCTCCAAAGCTCTATCCAGAAAAAGGATAGGTGTAATCATAGCTATGTTCATTGCAGTGCTATACACAATAGTCAAAATCTGGAATCAACCCCAGCATCAAAGAACAGATGACTGTATACAGAAACTATGTAAGAGATGAAACGGAATACAGCTCAGCAAAATCCGCAAAATCATGCAATTTGCTACTGCGTCGTTGGGACTGAAGGATAACAGACCTGGTGAAGTTAGCTGCAGGAGAGGAACTGACACAAAAAGTTCTCTCTTCTATGTGGGAATAGTAAGAGAATTTCAAATGGTCAAAGGCGACGATCCTAACTGGTCTATAGAACTGAGTTGATGATGACAATGACATGGGAATCAGGGGAAGGGTGGAGTTTTGTGTTCAGCCAGGGTAAACTGAGATGATGGAGACAGGAACTAGCTGGAGGGTGGTGCTTGAATGCTGGGTGCATGGAACACTATCACTAATGGTATTATAAATCACTGTGATAAAAACAAAATAAAAAAATAAAACAGCACATTCTTACCTGCAATAAATAGGGCTCTCTGTAGAGGTCATTCTATATGTTCCAAATTCTATATTGTTCCAAATAGGATCATATAGAATTGTTCTATGTGAGGTTCTCCTTGAGAGTCATGGCAGTTTAGCTACTTTCATCTTTATGAATTAATGCTCTTGAGCCATGTTAGAAAAAAATATTAAGAGTGCTTTCTTTCATATCATTGTTAGAAACTGTAGAAATATACTCAGTAAGTCAAGTGGCTAATTCTAGATTTAAAATTCCTTAGGGTAGTAGCAAGAAAAACCCCTTGGATTTAGGTTGGTCATGGGCTGACTCAAGTATTTATAATCTGGCAGCTATCCCAAAACATATATATTGGACATTTTATCTTCGTAAGTCTCATCTTTGATGTGGTAATCCATTAAAATTTGGGATTTTCAAGTAAATTACAATAAACCATCCATACATGTCAAGATTACTCAGAATTTCTTTAAAATATAAAAGCACAAGTAGAAACTTATAAAGTGATATGGGGAGAAAACAGTAAGAATGTTACACTTTTCAACAGTATTCAACCCCTATTCCCGCAGAAATAACATTTCACCTCTCTACTTCAACCTCTCTCCATAACAAAAAGTTCTCCATTGGACGAAATGAATCTGAAAATTTCTTATTTCTTTCAAATTCCCCGAACCTTGGTTATTGCTTTATAGCTGATTCTTTAAATTATTCTTTGTGCCATAGTATTGTATAATTTATACAAAACACTCTCTCTTGTCTTGTATTATTTAATTCTCCAAAGTGTTTGGGAGAGGATTTTATATTAAAGCAGTGACACAAAATAAAGCAGCATTGTACCAGTGTCTTGCATCTTTAATAAAGTTGCTCTCAAACAGCATTTCAGTAAATGAAATGTACCCGGGAATGACAAATTTTCATATATCAAAGGTATGCTCTGACCTGCTCTGGGACATGAAGCCTAATGCTATAACAGAGCCCAGAGGTTTGTGTTTGATTTGATTTGACTTTATTTCTTTTTGTCTAAAGGAAGATTACATACTTTTGAAAATAATACTAAGCATAGAGAGCCCTTCCTAGTCAATGGCTGGAAATAAACACCATTAAGAGTGAAGTGATTCAGTAGCAACACACACACACACACACACACACACACACACACACACACTCACACCAAGAACTGGAATGGATACTTACTCATTTTTAGTTATTTATAAAGCCCTTCAAGGAATGGTTCCATGAAACAAAGCACAAATGAAAATCCCTGAAAGACATAGTATAGCATGAAGGTGATTTTGCATTTAGATATATGTATCTAGACAAAGTGGTTTATTTTTTTAGATTTATATTTTTTGTTAGCCTTAGGGGCGGCTAACTCCTGGCTCTGTCCTCAGGGGTGATGACTGACTGGCACTGTTCAGCAGACCATGGCATTGCCAGTATCAAACCTTAGTCATCCACCTGCAAAGCAAACACCTGAATCCCTGTACTGTCTCTCTGGCTCAAACTGTTTTAGTTTTTATCAACTAAAATTAAAACCAAAATCATGCCATGACCCATGCTCATCTATAAAAAAACCTGAACACTTTCCATATATAATCATTTTACATTAGGTCTTTAAAAGTTGCCAATATGCAAAGTTTATTTAAATCTTTTATATGTATATGTATATAGGACTGGAGCAATAGCACAGTGGGTAGGGCGTTTACCTTGCATGCGGCCAACCTGGGTTCAATTCCTCCATCCCACTCAGAGAGCCCAGCAAGCTACGAGAGTATCCCTGGGTTCAATTCTTCCTTCCCACTCAAAGAGCCCAGCAAGCTACGAGAGTATCCCGTCTGCGTGGCAGAGCCTGGCAAGCTCCCCGTGGCGTATTTGATATGCCCAAAACAGTAACAACAAGTCTTACAATGGAGACATTACTGGTGCCTGCTTGAGCAAATCGATGAACAATGGGATGATAGTGCGTCAGTGCTACAGTGCTATTTTTTCTTTTATTTTGAGCAACCCAAAGCCATTCAGGATTGGATTTCAGTCATACAGTATTCCAATACCCATCCCTCCACCAGTGTAACTTTCCCAGCACCAGTGTCCCAGGTTCCCTCCCATCACTCCCAACTCCCCAGTCCCTGCCTACCTCTTTGGCAGGCGCTCTTGACGGAATGGATTTTAATACCCCCAAATTAGGTAGTTTTAAAAATCCCCAAACAAAATACAGATGGGGAAGGAAAAATGCATTCACCACTCATGTTGAGAGGAAGTGGAATTCTAATACCTAGCTAGTGTGAAAATCCTTCTCTGCTATGTATCATTTATATCACTTGTCATCCATGGTTTAGCGATTTGCTCAAGTGGGCGCCAGTAACATCTCCATTCGTCCCTGTCACGTTCTAGTGTAGCCCAGTGGTGTTTGCTTGCTCCAGGAACACAAAGAGCCTCAAACCATTCATTCATGGTCTTGACGAAGAAATCTAGTCATCTTGTAGGTGTGCAGCCACACGGTCTTTTGATGTCCCGTGGAATCCAGTTGGTAACAGCTCTAGTACAGTGGTTGTCACTAAATCACATTACATGTCCGGCCCATCTGATTTTCGACGCCTTGGCAAATGAGACAGGGTCCCCGATTCTTGATTGTCAACGAAGGTCAGGCAGCATTTGTGCCGCTTGGCTGATATTTGTTGTTATTAGAATAATATTATCAACGAAGCGGGCGTGGTGTAGTTGCCAACCATCTATCTTCACTCCCATTTCTTCCCATTCCAGTTTTCCCATGATGTTCTTGAGTGTGGCACTGAAGAGTTTCGGTGAAATGGTGTCGCCCTGCAAAACCCCTCTCCTTATGTCAATGATCATTTCTTTGTAGAATGGTGAGATCCTGGTGGTGAATCTGTAATACAGTTCATGGAGGATGTTGATGTATTGAGTTTGAACGCCCTGCTCATGTAACACTAATATAAATCAGCCTACCTCCATAACATTCAAAGGTGAGTTGCTTATTATAATTGATATAATGGTCTTTCAAGACCAGAAAATAGATCATTTGTTTTACAGAGGAAATAACTCCTTTTAATTTTCAGGCATCTTCAGAGAAAAAAATTGAAAGGCATCAAAGAGCTCTTGTTCCCATTTTGTCTTTGATGGGGAACAAAAGCATGTGGCACCAGAATGTGATGTGGTAATCACTAGCTCTCTTCTGGAATTTGGAAACATTAAACTCCAAGTTAAGAATCTACTATTGGGATCTAGGAGAGAGAAGGAAAGTTGCTGCTATGGAGACATGGAAGCAGAGTGGTGGTGGGTGGGGGGGTGGCAGGAGGAAAACTGGGGCCACTGGGGCAGGGAATAGACACTAGTGGGGGGATGGGTATTGGGTCATTTTATGAGTAAAACCTGATTGTCACTAGCTTTGTAACTGTGTATCTCATGGTGAATCAGTTAAGAAAATAAAATTTATAAAAAATAATTTATTATTATCTATTATTGGAATCAAAAGTAAACAAGTAAACTATGTATCAAATTAAAGAGCTTCTGCTTGGCAAAAGAAATACAACTAAAACTAAAGGACACCTAACAGAATGGGGTAAATATTTGCACTTAAAACAGTAGATAAAGTGTTGATATCCAGAATATATAAAGTACCCAACAAAGGTCAATAACAACAACTGTAGCACTGTAGCACTGTCGTCCAGTTGTTCATCAGTTTGTTCGGGTGGGCACCAGTAACGTCTCCATTGTGAGACTTGTTGCTGGTTTTGGCATATAGAATACGCCACAGGTAGCTTGTCAGGCTCTGCAGTGTGGGCGGGATACTCTCGGTAGCTTGCCGGGCTCTCCGACAGGGACAGAGAAATCAAATCTGGGTCGGACATATGCAAGGCAAATGCCCTAACTGCTGTGCAAAAAGTTAAAATCTAGCAAAGTTAAAAAATAGCAAAACTTAGAGATAGGAAATAAATAGCCACTTTACTGAAAACAACAGACTGATGGCCAACAGGCACTTGAAAAAATGTTCATCATCTCTTATTATTAGGGAAATACAAATCAAGATAACAATGAGATATTATCTCACACTAGGAAGAAAGGTACATATCAAAAATACTGGGAACAATCTGTGTTGGTGGGGTTGTTGCAAAAAAAGAACTCTAGTCCACTGTTCTAGGGAATGTTCATTCCCTAAAGAAAACAGTATGAAGAGTTCTCAGTAAACTAAGAACTCGGCTGTCAATGATTCAGCAATTCCACTTCAGACTATCTACCCCGAGGACACAAAAACATTTCTTCAAAAAGTCATACGCACACCATAATGCATTGCAAAACCGTGGAAGAGCTAAGATACAGAAGCAACCTAGCTGCCCAAGGACAGATTAGTGGATTATGAAGATGTGGTATATATATACATGGTCATGTCGGTATAAGATAAATTTCTGACAAGTACCAACATATTACCCAAGGCATTCAATATAATAAAAGCCTTGCATGGGAAACCCTCAGATAACACTATACTTAATGGTAAAACAAATAAAAAAGCTTTTACCTTAAGATCTAGAATAAGGCATGAATGTCCACACTCAGGCTGGAAAGATATTATAGCCAGCAATGTGTGCATTCCTTATATACAACTGACCTGGGTTCTACCCAGCATCTAATATGGGTTCTACTCCAGATCCCACCAGGAGTAATTCTTGAGTGCAGAGCCAGGGGTATTTTCTAAGCATCACCAGGTGTTGTCTCTGAAAACCATAATTAAAAAAAAATAGGTGGGTGAGGTACCCAAGAGATAGTTCAGTGGGTAGGGCACTTGCCTCAGACACTGATGCTCTGGGTATGATCCCTGCCATCTCACATGGTCCCCCAAGTCCATCAGAAGTGATCCCTGTATTCAAAGCCCTGAGCACCACTGGGCATGAAATCAAAACAAAAACAATAATTATCACTATTGTAAAAATATTTTAAAATTCTGGGTGAAAGATATAACATATAAATAAGAGGGCACTAATAATCCTTGGAATGCATATTATCAACTGGTCACCCTTCTAAATACCAATTCTCCTTATCCTAGAGTAGCACTGTCATCCTATTGTTCGTTGATTTGCTCGAGCAGCACCAGTAACGTCTCCATTGTGAGACTTGTTGTTACTCTTTTTGGCATATCGAATACGCCATGTGTAATTTGCCAGGTTCTGCCATGCCTAGAGTCTCTTATGAAATGCTATTATTATAATTTCACAAAAAAAGAGTAAAGGCTCTGTGATAAAAATAAAATTAATCAGTGTATAATGGTGTAACCAATAGATTAACAAGGGAAATTTAAAAACAAATATTCTTGTAAGCACTATATGAATTTCAGATCCTGAGAAAAGCAGGTAAAATTACAAGGATATTGTGTTGAAATTTATAGAAAATTTGTAAGCCTAGCTTTTCCTTCCTCCTTGTACTCCTCCTTCCTTTTCCAACAAATGTTCTGTGAATATTTACAAGCCTAAGACTATAGGGCTTGTCCAAAGGAGGCCTCACACTAAGTGTAAAACCCTGAGGCTGAGCACACTGTATTGAGGAAGGAAAAGATTAGGTTTAAAATAATTGGAGAGAAATGAGGTAAGGAGAGAATAAGAGCTACCCATTGATTCTCTCCTTACCTCACTTATCTCCCTTCTTCTTACCCCAGCCCTTGCTTTAAAAGATAGACAGAGAGTGGATAAATCACAGATGGATCCTAGAGACCAGGGCAGGACTACATTGTTTACACTGAGGAAGAGGAGAAGCCGTTGGAGCAATTTAGGTAGAATGCTAACAGGTCTGATACAATGGTGAATGCAGCCCAGTAAAGAGGTGATCAAAGCCTATACATTTTGAGGGGCGTTGGAGTGATAGCACAGCGGGTAGGGCATTTGCCTTGCAGGAGGCAGACCCAGGTTCAATTCCCAGCATCCCATATGGTCCCCTGAGCACCACCAGGAGTAATTCCTGAGTGCAGAGCCAGGAGTAACCCCTGTGCATCACCAGGTGTGACCCAAAAAGAAAAAAAAATGTCTATTTATTTTTGTTATATCCATCAGAATACCTTCATGGATTATATATAGGGTATTATTTGTAGAAGATATTTTCAGAAAAGAATGTACAGTTTGGGCAGGAGTAAAAATAAGCACATCATTCACTTAGCTTTGGGGTAAACATAGGACAATATTGAAGCATTACATAAGTCTATAGTTTTGGTCAACAACAACATTGAGTTTGTGGGTTTTATAAGGCTTCTTATGGTCTAGAACTCTTATTTGGGAACATATGAGGCATCTATTCACATCTACTTTTCAGTGTCCTATCAATTTGTGTTTTACACAATTTTCTCCTTCAGAGTGAAGTTGATTTCATGAAGTTGATTTCATTTCTTTCTACTTTGCTTGAAATTTTAACAAATTGTTTATGTCTGAATCTCTGTAATAAATGCTTAGAAATGGGAATACCAAAGTTAAAGTTACAAAAAGAGTTGAATTTCTTTTACCAGCAGAGATATATTCACTATGAAGAACAGAGGTACTGTATATTATCAATCCTATGTTAAAAAATGTCTTACATGAAAGCAAAGCAAATATACATTTTGTTATATTCTACTAATTTTTTTTTTTTTGCTACAGATTCAGCCAATTCAGGAATTCCCAGAAAGACGAATAGATTCTAAAATGTTTGAATTCTCAAGACTCCTAAATTTGGTTAATTTACTTTCTCTTATAGGGACCATGTCCAGCAATGCTAGGCCCAGCGGTGCAATGCTTAGAGGTCACCTGTGCCATACCTAGTGTTTAGGGACCTTAGAGGCACACAGTGTTGAAAACCGAGCACAGGACTTAACACAAGCATGTGCTCTCTACTTGAATCATATACTCAGTGAACTGAGGACTTGTGAGCTTAAATCCTCATCCAATAAGGAAAATTCAGAGGGGGACTAAGCTCTGGGACTAAGCTTATAACTAAGCTATAAGGATGTTCAACAGTTAGGCACACAGGAATATTTTAATACAGAGTAAGAAGTTTTGACACATACTGAGATAGTAAGAGGCAGGTTAAAATAAGACCAGGTGTAAGCCCTGAGAACCACCAGATGTGGCCCCAAAACAAATCAAAGAGGAGACTTTAATAACTTTAATTGTGTTTGTGACTTAAAATTGGGCATGAGTTCAAATTAAGCATGAGTTCAAATTCATGCTTATCTTACATTAATAATAAATTTATTTACTAGTGAATTTATCAGAAAAATGTATGTATGTAGCATGCACATATACCTATTACACATAGTATTATTCACACATATAGCCCTCTCCCTTTCTATTAGTGGTGATATCTAAAATCGAATATCCTGTTTGCAAAAAGAACATCCTGGTACTCAGATTTAGGTTTCTAAAAGCGTTCTTTAATAAAAGAAACCAAATCTCCTTGGAAAATGGATTACTCTCAGATAGAATCCAGAAATATATCTGAAACCTGAAGAATCCTGCAATATCAGAAAATAAGCCAGTGGTTTGTCAAACTTTCTCTCTCTCACACACACACACACACACATATACAAACACACTCACACACACACACACACACACACACACATGCTCACACGGAGGATCTATGTCATAATAACATAAGAGTTAAATGAATGCGTAAGGTTTTAAGGTTAAATGTTTGCAGAAACAAAAAAGAAGATGAGTTAAAATATTAATGAAATAAATATCAATTTGAATAAAGTAGAAGAATAGACGAAACTTTCATATAAAATAATTCCAAACAAAATTTACATATCCTTAAAGTGGTACAACACAACTCCCATTCTTTGAGTAGTTATCTTCCAAATAGCACACAAAAAGAAGAAAAAGTAGGTTAAAAAAAGAAAAAGACAGGGTAACTTTACAATGGAGAAATCTCACAAATTCTACACTTTATCCAGTAATTCAGGTTAATATCAAGAGTGATAAGTCATGTCCAATGTACGATCCCATGATAAGATATGTTAGAAAGAGCACTTCATCTCTGGAATCTTCTTAAGAATACATTAACTCTATTACCTATAAGATAAACACCAGGTAAATCTCAGATGAAGGTCAGTCTACAAGAATCTTGAAAGGGATCTTCAATCTTATAGTGTCATAGGAAACAAGAAAGGTCTGAGGTCTCACACAAATGGAGACTTATGAGATATGATGACTAAATTTGAATATATTCTGGTTAGAATCCTGGAACATAAAAAGAACTAAAGAGAAAAAAATCAAATATAAAAAATTTAAAGATTTGAACTAAAACTTTTAAGGATTTTAGTTAATAATAACGTGCCAAGGGCCTGAGAGATAGCAAAGCAGGTAGATTTTTTGCCCTGGAGGAGTGACTTCTGAATGTAGAGGGAGGATTTTTTTTTAACTGAGCATTTATGGGTATGGCTAAAAATATAATAATGTATCCATGCAGGTACATTAATTATAACAAATATGCTATACTAAAATTTGATGATCATAATAGGGTAACATGACTGAATTGTTTGTAGCTGACTTTATTTTATGGTCACGATAATTCTATAAATTTAAAACTACTAAGACTGGTACAAATAATTTTCATAAAATATATACATACATGTACATTTTTGACATCGTCAATGAAAACATTCCTTTAGTAAAGCTTGCAGTCACACTGATGATAACATTGGAAAACATCTTTAACTTCACAACAGCAATCCTAAAACGCTTAAAGAAAATGATGCAATTCCTTTAGACTTATCTTCTATATTTATACATTGTAAACATAGTCAGGTTAAGTGAGGATAGTACCTTGATTCATGCAGATCTCATAACTTAAAAGGGATCTTTGTCTACAAACTGAAAAATCAATTACAGAAGTATGCTCTATAAACAAGATGACATACCAGTAAACTATCTTGCAAAGAAAATGTTTTATGATAAAATTAGTTCAGAAAATGATGAATTAAACTAGCATTTCTCGAAGTGTCTGATACTTCCTGGGGTGAGGTTGGGTACTGGAATAATTCAGGGTGTTCAGTGTTGGGTGCAATTTGGGTGTGCTTTCTATTTGTACACTAGAAGATAGACTTTCAGGGGAGCACTGAAAGATATATTTTTTTAAAGACGTGGTAGGTAAAATAAGTTTTAGAGCCTCTGAGTTAAACCGAGGTTATCTTTTGCTATGCTTCCCTGCCTTGTGAGTGTCCAAAGGGAAAATGGATGCAGAATTTCCCATGCATATATAATGAGGGAGCATGCTTCCATGGAACATCCTGAGGGTGTCTTCTAGCATTTAGGAGATACTGCCCTGAATTTCAAAGTAGGGGACACTAGTTAGCAAATGTTTCTGTTTCTAGTTATTAATTTCATAATAATGAAAATTGAAATTATAATGCTCTCTCTCAAAACAAGATACTAAGATTTCTAGGTATTATTTAGTAAGAAGATGAGCAAAATTTTCCAAAATTTTGAATGAGAAGTTCAAAAAGGGAAGGAAGAAAGAAAGGGTGTACATGAAGGAGAGATGAGGAATGTAATTGGTTACTTCAGAACACGCTCTCTTACTAACCTTTCCGCCCACCTTATCAGGACATTTTACTCTTTTGAAAGCACATATTATGTGTAATAAACTGCAACTGAGGAGATGAAATGTGATCTTGGAGTTCTGCTGGATTTTCACTATGAAGTTTTCATTTTCATTCACATCTCAGTAATCTGTGTAAGGAAGTCATTATTTTTCTGTCAAAACGCAGCAATTTTGATCAGTCATTTGTGCAAAACAAGGAACCAAAGATGAAGCAAAACCTTGATGAGATTCTAGGCCTCCTTAGACTCTGTTAAGTAAAATAATACACTGTGTAGTTGGTGAGGTTGATTCAGTTGAAAATACTGGATCTAGTTTGAATTTCATTTACATTTATTTCTGACTTCAAACATGCAGAAGGGAAATGGCATTTATGTTATATGCTTTGCTGTGTTCAAGAAGTTTACTGCCACATCATTCATTTAATCAGTACCAAAACCCTAGAAGGCTTTCAATGTGATCACCCAGGAATGGTCTTTATTTACTTATTGCCCTTACCTATTTCCTCAAGGTAAGTAATTGAACAGCCCCATTGTTTTAATGTGCTTTATGATTACATATTTTATTTGATTCGGTTCTAAAAATCAGGGTGAAATACCTGTCGTCTATTGTTCAAAATCCTGACCTTAAGCACTTGGTTCTGGGTTGCATATTAACTGAGACCTAATATCTGCTTTCATCTTACAGTACTTAAGGAAAAATATCGCTATCCTATATTTCAGCATTCACACATTCATATTCCTGAGGTTTTAAAAATTTGATCTGATCTAGAGAGTCTCTTGCCCACATGCCTGGCTGTCTTCCCCCAGGCCCTTCGGACGGGATGGGCTCCAGTTTCCCTCCCCACCCCAAGCAGAGCTCCCGGTGGCCGAAGACCACCAGAACCTAGCTGCAGCCATGCTGGAGGCTCCTCTCTACACGTTCGGGCAGGCCTCATGCATGAAGGTACAGGCAGAGGAACCCAGGTGTGTGTAATCCCATCAACGGTCAACATCCAGAGACTTAAAAGCAAGCTCCCAGAAGCGATATCTTTGGCCTACTTCTCCCTCTGGGAGAAACTGGCAATCTTCTGAGAGTTTCCTGCCCCCATGGGACAGCCTTGCAAGCTCCCCATGGTGTATTCAGATGCTAAATCCAGTAACAAGCTGGATCTCATTCCCTGACCCTGAAGATTCCCCAGTGCAACATCCTTGGGAGTGCCAAGTCAAGAGTGACTTATAAGATCTCAGGGAAAAAACGAATGAGAGGTTACTGAGCCCGCCCAAGAAATCGGTGATTAACGGGATATTGTGATTGTTTGTGACTGATTGATTGATCTGATCTAGGAACTCTCATCTGAGGTCAATGTTGAAATCACAAGTCCAGACTTTCCTTAATTGACAAGAGTGTATCCTTAATTTCGATGCAGTGTTTTAATGAGGAGGACCAGATTTTTTCTGCTTCTGAGAAATAATGCTTCTGAGGCTCACCACTAAGTGGAGGCTGCTAATTAAATCAATTTCACTATAATCTGAACCGAGATCACAGAAAGAAATTTCAGCAGAATTTATCCACATGGAAAAAAAAAGTATGCAGTACAAGCAGAACAATAGGAAAAAAAAATTACTGATGGTGGCAAAGAGAGTAGAGAATCAGAAGGAGCCTTCGAAACCCAGAAAGAGTCTCTTTGAGTCATAAATAGTGACATGTTGTTAAACATTCGATGTATCTAAAATTGAGTGGGTTTCTCAATGTGCACTGAGGCAGGCTCCTAGGAGCTTTTTCCCAAGCCATCTTACACTGCTGCTTGAAATCTTCAGTGAAATTGGATGGAAGGCTTTGTTTCAATCTGTTCCAATATTCCCTGACATGCACATGAATCCCCATGCAGGATAAATTAGCCAGAGAGGATGGGAGCTGAATGAGCAGGACTGGCAGGCAGTCTTTTTGAATCACATACCAGATTCATATTTACACTTCCCATTTGACGCTTCTCTCATAGAAAATGGACTCATGTGTGAAATGGGAGAAATGTGGGCTTAAAACATACCTTAAATCAGCTAAAACAAGAGAAGGCATTGATGTTTTTTTTTTTTTGACACAGAAGCCTACACAAGCTCCATTACCAATCCAACGAGCATCGTTTCATTCAATGAACATCTCACATAACTTGATGATGCATTAATGATGATTTGGTAGCAAATTAGAATCAATTAGTATATCCTATATTACTGTGCTGATGAGGCTTCCGTTTCGGTGTTCTCTTGGTTTGCCTCCTGAGAGTTAGTTACTTCTTTCTTCTACACATATTCATAATATATTACCTTCATTTCTAGCATGGTAATTCTCTAGCACTTCTATGGAGCCTAGATCATTAATATTAGTATCATAAGAAAGGTTCACATGTATAGTGTCTCCAACCCATCCTCAACCTGTGGGATTAGGATTCATGTTTTATCCAAATCTCCATGTGATTAACATCTTTGTTATAGAGAAATTACCCAGCAAGCAATATGAAGGAGACTCTGAAAGCATGAGATAAGAAAAGACGCAAACAATACCAATAGACTGCCTGGTGGTCAGGGGCTGAGTAATTTACCAGTCCTAATCTATTATAGTAAAAAAGTTTCCATGAGACTTATAATACCCTGGAAGTCTCTCCCTTTGTTATAACCCATGGGGCAACCATTAGGACAGTCCCAGGTGACCCCTGAGCTAAATCTAATTCATTATGCAATAATAGTAATACTTTAACATATAAAAAACTGTTCCTACTAGAAAATACTACACCCGGCACAACCATGGGAGTTTACAGTTGTCATGTTTTCATGACCCCTGGAAATATCAAATAGGGTCAGAACTTGACCTGATGATATTCTTGTCCATTTTGGGGGGAGTAAAGGTAGCAAGTCTGACCATAATAAGAGGCAAAACAACACATCAGTGGCATTTCCCTCTTGGATCCCCACACTTAGCGCATGAGTGTATGTCTTGGCTTCTTTCTTTATTCTTTAAATCAGGGTTGAGAAACTTTTTTTCCTAACAAAGATCAATTGGATATTTATAACATTATTCACTGGCCATGCCACTATAGGCAGGCAGGGCCTGAGGCAGTCGACAAGAAGCATATGTGTTTGTTTGTCCGCTCATATTAGTAATAATACTCACTTAAAATAAATAGTAATTTCATCACCAGACGTGTTTGAATTTTAATCTGTAAGAACAGTTGAACATGACTATTCTGAACCAGTGTTTAAAATAATCTCAATCCTGTGCCCTACCCTAAAACAAATGAATGAAAAACCTTGAAGATGGAGGGAAGGAAGCAGAAGGCTTGGTATTCATTTTAAAACTCCACAGGAAATGTTTGTCATCCATTGCTCCAAGAGATTATTTGAAACCAGTATTCAGGAAAAGAAAAAATGCTGAAAGGTTTGAAGGCGAAGGCATTGTCTTATCAGCTGGATTATTCTGACCATGACCATTTTGAAAAAGAAATATTGATGAAAGCATAAGACTTATCTTTTAATTTGTGGAGATTTCATATAGAAAGGAACATTTTAATAACTCCATAATGGTATAACTTGTATCACTTGTATCACTTGTCATCCTGTTGTTCATCGATTTTCCGAGCGGGCACCAATAATGTCTCCATTGTGAGACTTGTTGTTACTGTTTTTGGCATATGGAATAAGTCATGTGGAACTTGCCAGGCTCTGCCGTGCGGGTGGGATACTCTCAGTAGCTTGCCAGGCTCTCTGAGAGGGGCACAGGAATCAAACCCGGGTTGGTCACGTGCAAAGCAAATGCCCTACCCGCTGTGCTACAGAAAGGTATAACAGGGATCAATAAATTTGTATAAAGAGAGGCAAGTTTCAAGTCAATATATATCAGGTATAACATTTTTCAAGACACAGATAACCAAAAAGGGGAAAAATCATACTCTGTTTCTGAAACTTAGCTTAAGCTTTCTATTGAACCCCTCATTACACTTGATGTCAGACCTATAATTTAGTCATTTCTGAGTTAATTCAGGTTATATAGTGTTTCCTCAGTTATTTAAGGTCTAAAGATTTGTAAAGTCATAATTTTTTTATCTCTCTTCTTTTACTTTGTTCATAGCAAGGTTTTTTATATTAAAAAAAATCTGATTTCAAGTAGAGATTTCCATGCTCTTCCCTCTGTTTAAGGAATATACCTGTTGAGATTTAACTTGTCTTTATGTGGCTTTTGTCTCCAAGTAGGTATGCACAATAAAATGTCCACATTTCCACTTGGTATGCAATTTTATTATTCATGATCCAAGAAGCTAGCTGTCACTCTATTCCTTTCTCCTTTCAGTTTTCATCCTTTCCTTCTCCCTCTCTTTCTTCCTCTCTTGCTCCCTCTCTCTATCTCTACCTCCTCTCCCTCCCTCCCTCCCTCCTTCCACCCTTCCTCCTTCCCCCCCCTCTCTTTCTCTCTCTCTCAAATGATTTAAATTATTTGGTTGCTCTTGTGACTTTTTTTCTGCCTCTGGCATCACCGTCAACAATACGGCTTCCTTCCAAGAGTTTTAAATTGATAGAAACGCATACAGCCTCTCATTCTCAAATACATTTGAGGGTTCATTTTTTTTCAAAATGCTTGCAAGTGTAAAAATCACTAGGTAATATTTCAAAAGTATTATCTAGGCATGCAAAGGAGGACCTTCCATCTAGTGTAACCATCCAAAAATAAAATGCATCAGATCAAAATATATTACATTCTCTGTCACCGGAAATTTAAACAGGGCTTAGGTGACCACTTTTAAGCAAATGATCAGAGAACTCCAAAATTCTAGATGAGGTAGGATTAAATCACTGTCTCTTAAATGCAGACTTGCAGTAGCTTCTAAAGAGTTCTTAAAGCTCAAATTCCAAAACCTTTTCCAGTTTCACTAATTCAGAAACCTGAATCGATACAGAAACATTTCTGTACAGCATCACCTACTAAAATTACTGCAACAGCAGTGCGTACTTTTCACTCAGGGAACATTCTCTGCCTTGTGAATAATCTGTCAGATCTAGTACTTCTATGCCAAGGAAAAAACAAAGAGGACAAAATGAACATCACAGAGTTCTCCTGAGTTATATACTGACAGATTTCTGGAGCTACCCAGGTTTCTATGGCTTTATATTCTTTATAGCTTGTCCACATAGAGGAAGGCACAGATCAAGGCGATAGCCCATCAAGAAAGAGTAAGACAACCATCAGTGAGACTTTGCTGAAGCCCCTCACAGAGC
The DNA here is from genome assembly GCF_027595985.1 of Sorex araneus. NCBI lineage: Eukaryota > Metazoa > Chordata > Mammalia > Eulipotyphla > Soricidae > Sorex > Sorex araneus. The sequence continues at coordinate 20,490,369 of NC_073312.1, forward strand.
TTCGCTTCTAGGTAATAACCATTCAAGAAATAAGTTTGATTTTACTTTTATGGGGGGAGACAATTTTCTTCAGGCATAAAAGCAATAAGATGTGTCAAGATCAAAGTTCCCTCCTTTCTCTCAGGGAGTTTCCTAGGATCCTATTGTTTGTATTTGAGGCAATTGCCCATGGTTGACATACTCGAATGAACTTGGTATGTATGTTCCCGGCATGTGTATGATGTAGAAGTAGGTGTGTTTGTTTTGTGTGTGTCATGTATGCGTGTGTGCAGCTACACATGTTGTATTCCTCAAACTATAGAAACAACTTTCTTCTTAAATGTTTTTGTTTGTTCATGTTCAGATTATTTTGGAAAGATTGTAATCAATACATTTTATATTTACTGGCAATTGATCAGACCATTCAAACATAATGAGGTTTCCATTTGTTTTTATTTTATTTCCAATTTAAATCTTTCAAATTTATTTAGTTTTGATTTGTGGGCTATACCTGATGATGTTCAGGCATTACTACTGACTCTGCAGTAAGAAATTACTCCTGGTGATGCTCGAGGGACTATATGAGATGGAGGGGTCAAATCTGGGTCAGCTGTGTGGAGGATAAATACCCTACCTGTTGCATTATTGCTCTAGCCCCTCTTTATATTTTTAATAATACACATTACTATATATCTCATGTAAGCCTGGCTAGGTATAGCATCCTATTTAACTCAAATCCACTTTAAATTGTTGGTAATAGTTTAACCACTAACAAAATATGTAACTTTTACTTTTAAAAGAAGGCAATATTCATCAGTTTTTATTTTTATGTGTTATTACATTAGATTTTTTTGCAGTTTTGATGATAAAAATAATCTTTATGCATGTAAGATATGTCTTCTGACCTTAATTCATATCCACAATCCTTAGATTCCCAAATATTTTATGGCCTGAGTAAGAGAATAAATTTCAGAGATGTCATTACATATAGGGAAGTAGTGGGGCACTCCTGATGATGGCTGAAGTCAGACTCAAGGATATTTAGAATGTAGGTGTAGGGCACATGTAACCTAAGATATTCTGCTGAGGGTAGAGAGCATAAAATTATAATCTCAAGCAAGTAAATTATTGAGCAAAAATGGCTTACTTCCTAAGTCTGGTTTCAATCCTAGAATTAAGAATCTGGAGTTTTCTAGGTTGGTCCTCTTTCTTGTGACCCACAGGGAATCCCAGGTTCTTTCATGCTGATCCTGCATACACAACCCCAGTGTCTGCATACATTTCTTTAGCCAAGCTATACTCTATGTCCTTGCCTTTTTGTGTAAAAAAAGAATGCTTTCTCAAGCGTCAGAGAGATTATACAGAGATTATGGAACTTGTCTTGCATGCAGTTGACCCTGGTTTGGTAGCCAGAATATTAGGATTTCTTGAGCATGACAGTGTTTAGTCCTGGAAGTCTCTGGCCATTGCCGAACTAACACATCCCCAGGACTGATGGGACCCCAGACCTGTTGAGCATACTTTGGGTGACCATGCAAAATAATGTTTTTAAACTTCACATTGTCACTGTTACCCAATTTAAACTACTGATGTCCCTGAGCACTTAAAAATGGCATTGTCACCTCTATAAAGATTAGATAGTTTCTACAATAATATACAAATATATTTTCATTATATGAGTAAAGAAATCATAGGTCCATGGACATTGAAAATGTTTAGTTCCTTAAAAATATTGACCAACTATGTGAATGTTTGATAATATATGCATTAACAAATTTAGTTTTAAATTCAGAAGAATCATTAGAATACGATCCAATACAAACTTATGTATAAAGCATTAAACCATTCACTGTTATATAAAACTATACCCAGAAATAAAGAGAAGCATAAATGGTTTTATAAAAATATGTCCTGGCATGAGTAGAATTTACTATGCTCATAAAGGTGGAGATGTTGGCAAAATGAATTTCAAACTATGCTTCCAAACAATATAGAGGGCTTTCTCCTCATCTACATCTATAAAAAACTAAACACAGATCAAATTGGTGGATGACACACATGAGAAAATAATTTTATATATTAAAAATGCTCTAATTTGGTAATTGCTTCCAACAAATTAGAAATAGAGTACTTTCCTACAGAATTTGAGAGTGAATATTTGGTTCTAGTGCTTTTATTGATTTGACTCTGTCTTTTCAAGGATGCTACTGTCTTTATGTGGTTTATCTGAGTTAAAATAACTAAAACAAAAGTGGTGATTAGCTATTTGATAAGATAGCAAATATAAGTACAAGGAGATCAGAGCATTAATAATGAATGAAGAGCTTGTGAATGTACAAAAAGCTGGTCTATTCAACAGATAAGCATCGACTTTTATCTATTATCTATATGAGATTTTTATGTGAAGTTGATTGAGATTGATTATATATCCCGTATGCCCCCACCTGTTTTAATCTGTTTCATTTTAGAATAACCTGAAAACTGCTTAAAGACAGAAATTGGCAGAGAATACCTTTCTCACAAATGTCTCCATTTATTTCAACATGTGATGTTAGCTTCTTGGTAAAGGATGTTGAAACAGAGTTTAAAGTTTAAGGTACGTGTGAAATATAGAGGAGTTATTAGAGAGGATAATACGATAATAGCTATTTTGATAATATAATATTACCAATACAATATAGATATGTACTATCATCAGTATAATATAGATAATAAAATGACAGCTATACTGCAACAGATAAAACGAAAAAAGCTTTTGCTGTTTTCTAATTCTGAAACTATTTTATACATATACTAGGGATACAAGTAACACGATCTATACAGGATTGTAGAGACTGAACTAATATAGTTCAAATGAGATGCCTATAACAACAATTCCTGGCAAAGAGAGAGTACTCTTAAATTTTTATTCATTACTATTGACCTGGACTGAAGTCATAGCACAGTGTGGTAGGGAATTTGCCTTGCATGTGGTCGACCCAGGTTTGATTCCTCTGCCCCTCTTGGAGAGCCTGGCAAGCTACTGACAGCATCCCATCCACATAGCACAGTCTGACAAGATATCTATGGCGTATCTGATATGCCAAAAACAGTACAACAAGACTCACAATGGAGACACTACTGGTGCCTGTTCAAGCAAATCGATGAGCAACGGGATGGCAGTGGCAGTGGCAGTGACTATTGACCTGGACATCACAAATATTTCTCTGGGTAACTAGGTGACAGTACTTTTCTCTTCTTTTTAACAGGCATAACAGAAGGAAGAAATATTTCAATATAGGATATGTGAAGAATCAGAAGGCTCCACTAATAATAAAATCAAGCCCTAATGCCCAGAGCTTTCATTGTTGTGGTTTGGTTCTAATAACACTGAAAAGATCTTTTCATTTTTCTTATATGCAATGGAATACATTTTGTTAGATCAAGTTCAATATTTTGGGGAAGAGGGGACAGGAAAACAGTCAGTGTTTGTGTTTATAATGCCAGAAAGTTCATTCAATATAGACTTCTAAAGCCTCAAACCCATAAGTAATGCTCCCATTTTAGGTTCCATAAAGAGCATTTTCAGAACAGGGCTCTCATTATTTTTTGTCACCTTTGTTACTGTGGCCTAAAAATTGTGACTTGCTCGATAATCTCAAACCCTTTACAATTTGAAAGGAGCTGCTTATATTATCCAGCTCACCATTGTCTGCAAATATATGGATGGTATTCCCTGTTTTGATGGAAGTCTGAAGCATAATTTGAGTTTCATTGTAAAGTTATATAAGAACAGATATTGATGATATTTATATCATGATATAAATATTTCATATCATGAAAGTTAGAAAAGTACAGGGATTTTTTTCAACCCTACATCAGTAGGAATATGTGAACTTTGAGAAAATAAAATTTGTATTGTTTTATTTATGACTCCCATTGACTTCCAATTAAGGAGAGTCCTAGAGAGGAACATGCTAGGTGATCTCTAGTACAAACAAATGGGGTACATAATTGATGCCATTGTCATAGTCTAGGTTTGTGATAGAATCTATGAGTCTTGAATTTACTTATTAACTATGTCCACTTGGACAACTCATTAGGCTCTATAAGCCTCAGTGGTAGAATCTACTGTCTGAAACAGCAACATTGATTAGACCTGTTTATTGGGATGTTGTATGGATTGAACATAGTGATGCATGCAGTGTTCAGCATAGTGTGTGGTTATGTATAAATGCCTAGTAAATTTTGGCTGTTAATTTCTAGTCTATGAATTGCAAAGTAAATAGCATCTGTAAAGCTGCTTTGACTATTGAAAATAAAATACACAAATATAAATTCCCCTAATGTGTTTTAGCTTTAGGTACAGTGCCATGCGATAGAGCTATGGAAAAATATGAAAATATTTGCTAATTTATTTCGTATTGTGTTTCACAGCTAGTGGTTCTTAGGAGCTACTCTCCTTTGCACTGATCAGTGATTGCTACCAGTAGTGCTGCATGGACCATGTAATGCCACAGATCAAAACTAGGACTCCAGGGGGCCAGAATGATGATAAGCATGTAGGACACTAGCCTCACACATGAACAACCCAGGTTAAATCTACAGCACCCCATATGCTCTCTAAACATAGCCAGGTGTGAACCATAAGTGTAGAGTCAGGAGTAAGCTCAACACTGCCAAATGTGCTCCCACCTCCCCCAAAAAAGGGGGAAAAAGAAACTCGGGCTCCTTCATGCAAAGCAAATGCACTTCCTTTTTGAGTCCATCTCTCTTACCTCCCCATCTAATCCCTATTACTTTTCTTAAGGTTAAATTTGTAGAATTGGCTTTGTAATTTTATGGTTGTGGTGGTAGTGGTAGAGATTGTACTTCAGCATGCTCGGAGCTTACTTCTGGCTCTTCACTGAGGGCTCATTCCTGGGGAAGCTTGGGGAACCAAATATGGTGCATCAGATTGAACCCGCTTGGCCATGTGCTACACCTATGTCTGACCTCTCCAGCCAGTGATTTTTATATTATCTCTCTGACCCAGGTTCCTTTCTTTTAAGTACATATAGGCTACAGCAAGGGAAGGGGGGGAAGAACTAGGAATAAAAAGGTACTGAGTCAACATGAACAAAAGTTCTCAGCCTAATGAACAATAGAGTGATCTTTTTTGAGCTGCCTGGAAATACTCACTAGAGGCCTCAATAAGTAGGCCTCTGGATGGAGACTGAGTCTCTGAACGCAACTCCATGTAGAGCATGGCTACATACAGATCACATACCACGTCTAGTAATGTGAGCAGGGTGATTTCTTCTATGAGTTTTGCCAGACGATGCTTGCAACTGGAATTTCTCAATTCTAAAGGACCACAACAGGACTAGTGTCAGACATACCCTTCTCTTTCTCCATGTCCACTGTAATTACCACCGTTTATCATCTACTTCAATATAGATGTTTGGCTAATTATATATTTTTTCCTCCTGACCTATTAGTTCTCTCTCTTGAGAAAGACTCTTCCATTTATTTATAAACTTATCAAAATCAGATTCTTTGTGGGAGTTACATTTCAACTTGTTATGTATATGCATATATATGTATATGCATGTTTATATACATCGAGCTATACATTTGAATATGTATGTATCGAGCTATACATTTGAATATGTATGTATCACTGTTATCCCTTTGGTCATCAATTTGCTCAAGTGGGCCCAGTAACATCTCTATTCATCCTAGCCCTGAGATTTTAGCAGCCTCTCTTTACTCGTTCTTCCCAATGGTGCCATATGAGAGGCTCTTCAGGGTCCGGGAACTGAGACCCATCGTTGTTACTGTATTTGGCATATGAATACGCCACAGGAAGCTTGCCAGGCTCTCCCCTCATGTGGGCAGTAAACTCTCAGTAGCTTTCTAGGTTCTCCAAGAGGGAGAACTAGGCTATCAGAACTAGGCTATCCAGGAGCTTGGTTTGATAGTCTCTGGATGTTGGCCATTGATGGGATTACACAGTGCCAAGGGCAATTTCTGGGTGTGACTGCCTAGCTACTGGAAAATGGGGAATCTGGGTGAAAGAGACCCAGTCCCTATTCAAGCAGCCTTGGACATCTATCTCAGCCCCGGGTCCTGCACACCTGGGTTTCTCTGCCAGTTCCTTCATGTGTGAGGTTCATCCGAACATATGGAGAGTGGCTTTGAGCATGGCTGTGGCTGGATTCCAGAGGTCTTCAACTGCTGAGGCTCTGCTCAGGATGGGGAGGGAAACTCAACCGGCCCCCTCCAAGGGACCCCGGTGAAAACAGCCAATAAAAACATGCACACATATGTGCATATGTGTATTTATCAAAATTATGATTCTCTGCACACAGACCAAGAAATAAAATTAGTTATGCTCCAGAAGTTTACCAATTCCCCATTTGAGTAACTTGATATTGCCCCACTAAGTGATCTGAATCCTGAACTTTTCAAACTGTAAATTAATTTTGCCTATTTTAAAAATGTTATTTACTTTGAATCTTATAGTTTTTTTATTTTTCTAAACATAATGCTAAAATGGCAGTTTAGATTTCTACTACATAAACCCATTCTGCTTTTGAACATATTCATTGTCTTCAGCTTAGTGACTTTTAAGAACAGTGTTAACTGTAAATAGTCTCGAATCCCTTTAGAAAAATATATATTCCAATTTGTTTTATCTGTGACAGAGGGCTGAAAATTTATGTACATTATCAATATTGTAGATCTTGACAAACATTTTTCCAAAGTGGTTGTACAGATTTATTTTCCTTCCACAAAGCAAGGGAGTCTCAGTAGTTTTGTGTCTTCATTGATGCTTGATATTGCCTACTTATTTTTAATCTGTACTAGCATATTGTAGCTTTAATATATATTTCCCTGATGACTAGTGAAGTTGAAGCACTTCAATGATTTGGGTCATTTGAAATCCTTTTTGGTAAAGCATATTTTTGAAGCATTGGTCTGGTTAGATCTAGTCTGTTTTCTCCTGTCCTATTGATTTGGACAGTTTTTTTAAAAAATATGTATTTGTTAAATAATTTTCTGTATGAATCCATTTTCTAACTTACTATATTATATTTTGATTAGCATTCTGATTTTAATATAACTTTTATTTTACTTGTCTCACAATGAAGATGTTACTGGTGCCCGCTTGAGCGAATCAATGAACAACAGGGCAACAGTGCTACAGTGCTACTTTCTCATGGTTTGTACAGTTTGTGTTGTGTTAATAAAATTTTTCATTATGCACAATGTCAGAGAAAAATTTTTCTATAAAACATTTTTTATGTGTTCAGTTTAAATCTACAGCTCATCTGTGATATTTTAATAAGGCATGGAAGGTAAGTAATAAAAGCTCATTTTTAATTTTATATAGATATCAAATTGAAATGTCTAAGACCACTCATTTTTCCAATTAAAGCAGATTTTTTTTTATAAACTAAGTACATCTGTTTAAGATTCTCAATTATAAACATTGATTTCATTATCTTTGAACCAGTAATACATTGTTTTAAGTTTTGAGTTTGCCAGAGGTGATTTGGGAATCACACCTGGTGATGCTCAGTGGTTACTCTTGGCACTGTGCTCAGGAATCATTCCTGGCATGCTTGGAAATGAACGCTGATAAAACAGTCGATGTGGGCAAATGACTGATGGTCACATTGACAAGTTTATTCATGACCAGCATTATTTAGAAGGAAAGGCAGGCATGTGGTAAGGGAAGGCAAAAGGGAAGATCAATGGTTACATGGCAACATGCAGTTTCAGGGGGACACAGACTCAGAGTCTCCAAACTCTCTAATTAGAAGCAAGCTTATTCTCCTTAATGGTTTCCAAAGGCAACCCGCATCCTCAAGTCCAGTCAAGGGTAAATTAGTAATCTATACTATTCTCCATGGAGTGCTAAGTCCCGTAGTATCAGTCCACTGCCATTATCTGGACTTACTATTCATGGTCATTGCCTCTAGGAACCCTGAATTGATCTTACAGGTTATTCAGGTTACTCAGTTTAGGTGGGTGGGAAGCTGTGCCAGCAGAAACTCCACCATCCTCAGATAAGAACATAGGCAAACAATAGGCAAATGAGATATTGACCTAACATGCCATTCTGATTGTACAACATGGAAAATTACATGTGAATGTATTATTGATTTTCTTAAATAATACTTCCAGATATACCAGTCCATTTCTTTCTTTACCTGTAAAATAAGATTATCACTGTATCACTGTCACTGTATCACTGTCATCCTGTTGCTCATCGATCTGTTTGAGTGAGCACCAGTAACGTCTCCATTGTGAGAATTGTTGTCACTGTCTTTGGCATATCGAATATGACACGGGTAGCTTGCCAGGCTCTGTCTTGAGGGCAAGATACTCTGTATCAGCCGCGTGCAAGGCAAACACCCTACTAGCTGTGATAATAAAATACACCTGAATGTTTTCAGAAACTTACTGATAAAGGCACTTTACATAAGTGTAAGCACATAGCCAATGATAAATAGACAGTGACAATATTCGTGACAGTGCTCCTGGTAGTACAGTGATAGTAATTATGATATGTTTATGAGCCTTAAAAATATGCTGTTTTCCATCCATTACTTACTTGTCTTACTCAGGACTCATTACATAAGTTCAAAAGGCCCTAGTGTAGTCACACATGGATAGTTATTGAAGATATGTTTAACATGTGAGTTTTCTCAGCAAGGCACATTAGGAGGGTTGGAAATTCACTGGTCTTTGCTGGCCAAGAAATTAAGTATAAAGCCATGACAATGTGTCTCAACCAATGGCATATTTTTACAGGGTTTTCTGGTCTAGTTATTACCAAAATTTCTACATTTCAGGTTAAATTTTTTTAGATTCATATCAAAAATAGTCACCCCATGAAGTACATTGAAAGTATATTGGAAAGTTGGAATATATCCAAATTATCATGGGAGGATGAAGTGAAATAGTATTTCTAAGTATCTTTTCCCTTTGTTGTTATTATTTGTACATGGGCAATTTCCTGAATAATAATCTCTTATATTTTTAATTTTTTAAACCAAGATGGAATGTCTGACACACCTGTATTATTAAATATCCACTGAAGTTTTACAACTAAGAATTTGTATGAATTATAGCACATAATAAAGTAAAAGCCATTACACTCCTTAGCATTTGTTCTTACTAAACTTCCCCACAGAGAAGCTTGTTGATTCTCATGCATTCTGGTGAAGAACTGTGAGTCACAAGCCCCACGTTGACTCTAAAATCCCTCCTGAATTAATGTGTTTTCTTTTTCCCTTCTAAGTCCTATGTTATGTGAATATGCTTATGGTATCACTTATATTACTATTAGAATAATAATGTCAATAGTAACATGTTGATTCTTTTCAACATCATAAGCACCATCTTAAGTACTTTAAGATCAATATTCTAGTCAGTTCTCCCCAAAGATTCACAAGAGAGAAACCACTATTCTGATTTTACATACAATTAGAGGAACAAAAGCATGGGTGTGTTTAATGGAAACAAGCATAATCTTCAAGATACAGCTTAAAGAAAGTGTGTTGCTCTCAAATCCTTTCTTCTCTCTTCCTCTTTGGTTGTCAAGGGGACTAGAGGGAGATAACAGAAAAAAATTTCCTTATACATAAAGATATTTTTCAATAGATTGGAAAAGTGTGTGTCTCTGAGAGCCTGTCTGTCTGATATGCACAGGCTCACCCTATAAATCTTCTTTATTGCTTTTGTTGTTTTGCCTCTTTAGTCTCTTAAATCAAATCTCTTCACTTTGCACTCCCACAGACTCTACATACACAAGAGTCAGACTGCATCTTTTAAAGAATTGCAATATTCACAAATTGTGGCAAATGTCTTTTGGGTGTCTCTCAAGAATATGCCTCTAATTTGAAGAAGTTCTTTTCTATTGCCATGTTTGCATTACGAATGACCTAAAGTTTTGGCTATTGAGAGATGATGAAAAATAGACAAAATATGGACCAATAAAATATATTATGGTATTTATAAGTTTGATTCATAGGTACTAGTCAGTATTGCCATTTTCTAAAATTAGGAGATATTAAGAAATCGATAAGTAAGACAGTGGCCACATTTGCAATTCATGCAAAACAGAGAAAAACAGGCTGGATAGACTTTAAAGCCATCACTGAAATGAATCTGAGATGGAGGGCATGTGTCTTTTAGAGAAGTGAAATAGCAACCCTCACTCTTAAATTTCTATGTTGGTTCAATTCCTTATGATTTAATACTTGCTCATTTCCCCCAGGAATATCTTAGCTGTTGAGTTATTCCCCAGATTGTTAGAATATATTTTCCTCCCTTTTCCTCTTCTTCAATTTGAGATTTTCTGTACCTTGAGTCAAAAATATATATTGATAAATACATAACAAGATTATCCCTAAGAGATGTGATAGTTATACCTCTGTCATCTAGAACTCTTGGGACCTTCCCTTCACAAAGGCACAGAGGAAAGGATGTAGAATACTCTTTGTAACCATGGTAAAATTTCTCCTTTTTTCATTGTTTTCACCTTCTCTAGATTTTCTCCCAAATGCACTTAATGAATGCACTTGCACTTCAGGTTTAAATGCTACTACTGTTCTTGGGAAATGTACATTTTAAAACAGAATCTGAAGAGATACTGATTAAGATAAAGAAATAGCTCAATACTATAGCAAGGATGTCAAATCTATTATGATTTCTTAGAACACTGGAAATGTTGGTCAAGGAACCCCATTCCCAAAGTAATTTTCTTCTGCCTTTCTCATCTGAAAAGGGTAGTAATCAAAGGTAATTAAACCTTGCCAAAAAGTTACATGTAAAATTTCTAGAAAAGATCTCAAAGAGTCAGAATTCAGAGGCTTAATATGTATCTTAGAGAATGTTTCTCTAGTGTTTTATAGATGGTCATTCGACAATGGCATAGCAAGTCTAGAAATGATCACCCAAAAGTATTCAGATAGCTAACGATTAATCCAGAATGACCATCTAGTTCATTGTCTTGTCATACACTCACCTAACACTCTTCAAGAAAATTTACAATGTATTATGTGGAAATTTCTTTCTGCAATGTGGTTCTTTTGAAACCTCCAGAATACAGGTCACATGGGCAGAGAAAATAAGACAGAATTAATTGGGATCTTCTTTTTTATCTTCCAGACTTAAGAGATCTTAATGATTTTTCTTGTGAATATTTATAGGTAAATAATTATGGTTGACAAATAAATTCAACTTCAATTTGAGGGCCATAGAATTCTTGTATAAGAGTTTTAAATATTGATTTTTTGGGTATCAGCATTATTATAGAAAAACAACAAATAGAAACAACTTTATACAACATAGAGTTGGAATGGAAAAGGGTAGATGTCTAGACTATTCCTATATCTAGGAATCAAATTCTGAGTTCCATTAGCTATTTAAGTGTATGTTTCCCTAACTTCTAAAAGTATAAAATATCTATTTTATGTAATTTGGTAAGATAATTTGAGGACTTAAACATTTTTCAGATAAATTAGTGGTAAATAGTATCCCCACTCTTAACCCCCAATTATCCAGAAATCATACCAAATAGAAACATTCTGCTTCAAAGACTGGGAGAAGGGGATCCTATGTGTATTAAAATGCGTACTACCCTACCGCAGCTGCACAAGCGTGAATCCAGACCCAGCAAAACCTCTTTCGGCATGGGCAACTCCTCGCAGAATGTCTCCAGCCTGAGAACTAAGCCTCGGCCCCATGCCCGCCCAGGAGGGGAAAGGTATTTCTCTCTCTCGCCTCTTTCTTCTGGGGATGAAGGGCGCAGTGTCCGCCATATTAAGACGACCACAGATGGGATTTACGACAAAAACTCCAGCAAAAGGACACGAGGGTGCTCTTGGGAAGATGGGAGGCACCGTCCCCTCCCACCGTCGAGATGTGATCCCAGGGGGCCGCACGCGTGTGCGGCCTCTCCGCAGCTGCACAAGCGTGAATCCAGACCCAGCAAAACCTCTTTCGGCATGGGCAACTCCTCGCAGAATGTCTCCAGCCTGAGAACTAAACCTCGGCCCCGTGCCCACCCAGGAGGGGAAAGGTATTTCTCTCTATCGCCTCTTTCTCCTCAGGGATGAAGGGCGCGGTTTCCGCCATATTAAGACGACCACAGATTGGGTTTTCAAGCCTGCAATGCTCCAATATCTGAAAGAAATCTCCCTGGACTTAGTGTTAAAGTACAGAAATTCAAAACCACGCGGCCGCAGTAGCGGCCGCGCGACCTTATTTGTCTTCACAGTAGGTCTGAATCTAGTGGGGTACTCCTAACAACAATAGTGAGGTATGAATGTAACCAAAGTAAGCAGAATGTAAAATGAAACTTATCAGTTACAAGGTAGGGGGTGGGGAGGAGGCGGGATGGGAGGTGTACTGTGCGTTTTTTTTTTTTTTTTTGGTGGTGGTATATGGGCACTGGTGAAGGGATGGTTGTTTCAGCATTGTATAACTGAGACCTAAGCCTGAAAGCATTGTAATCTTCCACATGGTGATTTAATAAAATAAAATTTTTATTAAAAAAAATAAAATAAAATAAAATGCGTACTAGGTGGAGTTAGAGAGTTTGATCAGATTCATGATTCTCAAAATGAAAATGAAAAGAGTCCACAAAGAATTTCAGGCACCACAAACAGATTTCATTTATTTCAAGTTGAAATAAATTAAGACTCCGGAAGTTAAAAAGAGAGTAGCCATACATTTCTCAATGAAAACACAGAAACAGGTGGTCTATATTTATGAAAAGTGTAATGTATTGACTGACTACTAAATGACAGTGCTGTGTAAAATAAACATTTTAATATATAAACCTTATTAATTTTCATAAGAGCACTGTGCCCTCCAAAACAGTATGGTACCCAGTTCAGCCTATCAACCTCATATGGCAATTGTGAAAATGCAAATTATTGGTTTCACCCCAATAGTTCTGAATTGAAACTTCAGACACAATAAAGCCAGAACAGTTTTATAGTGTCTAGTATCTAAAGATGGAAAAAGTATGAGGAACAATAATCTCATATAAAATCTCAGTATTTGTATGTGATATGTAGGACATTTGGAATCACGTAGTTTGGGTTGGTTGGTTTTTGTTTTATTTTGGAGCATTATCTGGCACTGTTCAGGGCTTATTCCTGACTCTATGTTCAGGGACCACTCCTAGTGGTAATTGGGGTACCAGAGTCAGGGAGTAGATATCAATCCACTATATACCAGGCAAGCACCTAAACCCTTTTACTATCACTCCAGTCCTTGGGGTCTTGATCCTTTTAACATTAGAATGCAAGTAATTGATACCATCAATCATTTTATTCCGGTGTTAGTTTCTTTTATATTTCTAACTTTTATGAAGATCTGGCTCATAACCAAATAAGGTATTAGGATAGAAACTGAATTTTCCCAGCAAAGGGAACAAGGGAAAGAAGGTAATAAAGTCTTCCTACCATGCCTCCAAAAGAGACAGCTGCAGAATCTATTCACCTCCATGTAAACAGCTCACCAAGAGGGAAGCGTTCTGCAAGGCAATTGGGGTGGAAGCCCTGAAAAATGCCCCAGTCTTTCCCTGCCGGGTTTATGAACCGCTTTGGCAGGCTAACAGCAACACATTATATGTAATTGCCGGTTTACTCTACCTTGTCTGCCTTTTATTTTCACAAGGAATCTTTGTTATTCAGTGGAATTAGTAAAGGAATCCATTAAGTGCTGGCTACAAAGACTGCACAGTATTTATTTCAGTAATAAAAAGTCTAATTTTGCAATAACATGGCAATCTTTGGAAAGCACAGGCTGGTAGAATTCAAGTCTGGCAAAACCAGCCTCTTTGGGTGGCTCTTATTATTATAGTGTTTGTGAGAAAGGACAGGAGGGGGGACTTCCTTGCCAAGTAAGCACTTTTACAAAACAAAACAAATTCTCTTTCACAGAATCCTAAAATAGGAAAAATGGAGAAACTGCCATCAGTTTGGACAAGCAGAAACAGCAAAGGGGTGGGCTTGTAATTAATGTGGGCTTGGGCTCACTGCATTTACAGGCAGCAATTCGTCCTTGGCAAATCCACTGAATAGTTTGCCACCTGGTCCTGTTCCTCCCATCCTGCGCCATCAGCAGGTGCCTGGTGCCATCAACATGCTTTTGATCTCTCAGTGACCCCTGTGATGCCATGAAAATCAAGCCCCCAGTAAGCAATTCATAGCACATTAGAACTTAAGGAGCCCTTAGAACAACGTATCTGCTCTAACCTCTTCCTCACCAGGAGCTGAAAGCATATCAAAAACATAGCCACAGCACAATCATTCCTCTTGTGCTCTTGTTTGTCTTTATCTCTTTCTTGTCCCACAGTGTCAACAATTAATGCTGCTCTGCATGTCACCATTATTTATTTCAGAGTACAGAATTAACAGCAGATGACTAGACTCCATTCAACTCATACCAGAGACTCAGAATTCCTTACTTTCTCTACCGAATACCCATTGGTATTTATTGATTAGGATACAACTGCTAGAAAGAAACAACTGCTCTCTGAAAAATGTTTTAAAATGTAAATCTCTAATCTGACAGAAATCAACCGTGTATCTCTTCTCAAAATTCTGCCAACTCTAAAGCAAGGATCACTTATTTTTCTCATTCTGCACCGGCCTCCTGAGGTACTACCTGAAAACTCACTTGCTTTTGTTTAAGGCTTTGGGTACCGGAAAAATTTAATAACTGTGCCGCAAAGCCTTAGTTTGATTGCAAGAACATGAGACTGATATGTTTTGACTGCATATAAAACTAATACTCCAATTAACCCCGAGACTCTAGATGCTTAGAAAGAGAGCTTCATTTTATAGAGATATTTCTACTAAAAACAATCTTGGGTTGCTACCAATGGGAGTCAACATATTAAAAATTAACTGCAAATGAGCAACTGCAGTCCAAATTGGAAAGAGAAATGTTATAAAACATTGAAAATGGTAATTAAAACATGAATGGAAATAAAAATTGGCTTAATCTTTTTTCCTTTGACATATATTCCTTAGCATCCAGTATTTAGAAGTAACACTTTATGTATCCTTATTTGGTCAACATGCATAGTAGATCTTTATGGTTTAAGTATTAGCAAATATTAGCCCACTTTATAAAATTTAAACTTTAATGAATCAGTCAGAATATATTTGATTTTAGCAAATACACAGCAAAGTGAAAGTCTTGTACCTAGTTTATGTTTATAATGAGGAATAGATACTCTTCTTTAATATACCCACCAAGAAATTTAAGGACTAATTTTGGTTTGGGGTTTTTAAATTTTTTTAAATAAATTTCCATGAGATACACGGTTACAAAACTTTCACAATGAGGTTTCAATCATACAATGTGTCTAACCTCCACCAATCCACCAGTGTACACTTCCCACAAGGACTAATTTTGATTGAGAAAGCTTTTTTTTTTTCTACATTTTAGCCACTGGTAGTCATTAGCAATCATTAGTAAGTAAATCTATCATCAAAAATACAAAATTAGAGCATCTATGTTTAGTCGACAGTCAAATACAGAAAATTTTGATCAAGCACATTTCAGTCAAAGGTTGACTTCAATAACTTAATTTGTGAATTTGCATGGTTTTATACATATGCTGTTGCCTTCACTGTATACAAGTTTTACTCTTAATTACTTGCCCCCTTTTATTTACTTATTTATCAGGTTTTAAACCACATCAGTGGTGCTAGAACTTACTTCCCTTTCTGCATTCAGGCATTATTCTTTGCAGGCTTGGGTTCCATATGGGGTGGTAGGGATCAAACCCAGCCCCATGCATAGCAAAAATTCTACCCGCTGTACTATAGCTCCAACTCCACTCTCCTTTTTGACCTTCCTTAACATCTGCTACAGAACACTGTTAAATATAATTTTTGAAAAAGAGGGCCTCAATTCCCTCAGTAATACTTCTATCCTTTCAGATAGCCAGGTGTGTGAACTCAGGTAAGTGTTTATAGTATCCTGCTCCATTTTAAGGAAGGAATTCAAGTGGCATATTTCAGAACAAACTTTTACCCATACTTTGAAAACATCAAAGGTTAATATCATTTAATGGGAAAAGCAAACAAATGAAGATATTTTACTAATTCATCAATAATTGATATCAATCTGGTGCTATCCAGTTTTTCTCATTAACATATATATACACTAATACACAAAAACTCACAAATAATTGGCTAATTTATTAACATTGATAGTATTTCATAAGAATTAAGAACCTAAAGAAGTTCTAGTATCATTATTTATGTTGATAACATAAGTATTAAGTTGTGACTTCTTCATTTCTCATAATTTGGACACATCAAAATGGTTAATAGGGGTGGCCAGAGTGGTAGCAAAGTGATTAGGGTGTTTATTTTACATATGTCTAATCCAGGGTAGAGTCCCTGCAATCCATATGGTTCTCAGAGCACCGCCAGGAGTAATTATTAAGTGCAGAGCCAGAAGTTACCACTGATTTGGGCCACATTTCTGGGTGTGGTCCAAATACTGAAAAAAAAATTAATTGAAAAAATTAAGTCATTGGTCAGAATTTTGAATGTAAGTATTCATACAAACTGATTGTGAAATAAAATGATGCTTCTACCACGTAAACTTTCCTGAGAAATACTAAGAAATCTGTGAGTTCTTTAAAGATAGAAGAAATGAAAATGTGGATAAACAAGCATGCCAATAATCCTTTTTAAAACTTAGCTCTAATGTAACCATAACAGAAAGCTATTTAAAAGATCATAAGTTTTTAAGCCATTGTGCTGTTCTATATCCCACATTTTTGTTCTGCAACAGCAGCGCTCTTTAACTGTTCATCCTGCCACCCACACAACAACTTATTCATGTGTAAAGGTTAGAGCTGCATAATTATGGTAGAAATACATTAAAGCTACATACCCTGATGTGTTCAGCACATAATAATAAAGGGAGTACGGATGATGTATGTATTCATATAAACATAAATGTGTACATATACATATACACAGCATATACATACATATTGTGTGTGAGAGTCAAGAGGAAGAGAAAGAAAAAGATTCTATGCTTCAGAGAGAACTAAGAACAGCATAAAATAGAAGTTTGTGACTCTGCATTTGATAATAGCTATGTGTTACCAACTAGGCAAATCTAAGGATGAAAAATTTTATTCCCAAAAAATCCCAAATGCATCCCTCATTGAACAACTCATAATGGTATCTGTTATACTTTTAACTCAGAAATAGGAGTGTACAGATCTTAAGAAATACAGATTAGTATAAAGTTATATTGGTTATTCCTTCTAATTAAATGCCTCCTTTAGACACATAGGACCTTTGAACAGGCACAAATTAAACATTATTCAAATAAACGAAATGTTATCTGATGAATAATTATATTAAAGGTGTATAGGTGCATTCTTTTGAGACAAAATATAGTTTTTTAGAGTTCCTTAAAAAGGTTAACTGGAAAAGAAGTCAGTCAGAATGAATTGGAAATTGGTCCTGAAAGTTATTTCTTTCTAGAGACAAAAATCAGTAAGTTGTTAAAAAGCACTTGCAGAGCAGACATCCTATGGACTAGGATTGTTGGTTGGAGTCATAGTACAGAGGGTAGGGCACTTGTTCTGCATGTAGCTGATCCAGGTTCCGTCCCTACATATGGTGCCCCTAGCCCTGCCAGCAGTAATCCCTGATTGCAGGGCAAGATTAAGCCCTGAGTACTGCTGGGTATGGTGCCCCCAAACAACAATAACAACAACAACAATAACACAACAAAAAAACCCAAGTAAGTAGTACAGCAGTATCTTGCATATAATATACACGGTCAATGAAAAAAGATCCTGGTAAGATGCTCAATATTTACAGTGTGTGTTCTTAAAAACTGTTTTTAGTTTTTACTTTAAACAAAATTTAATGGCAAAACTTTGGATAATTTCTATCAGTAAAATCTGAGCATGGAATATTAAATAACTCTCTTGATAGAATGGTCCTGGCGTCACATGCCTTGTTTGGAGTTACAAGTTCCTATATTTGTTCTCTTTTAAATGGTACAATTCTTGATATAAAATTTTATAATTACATTAAGGTAATTATAAAATGGTATATGTAATCCCTTAATTATGTATGATTCAAGAAAAATATTTATTTTGTAAGTTGATAAACTGATGCTCACAAAGGAATCAAGTGTAATTATAAATACTATTTCTTCTCATTCATGCTTAAGATCTCATTTGCTGGTTTAATTTATGAATTTGAAAATTGCGATCAGAGCAAAATTCTCATGATTTCTGATCATTGACAATGCTTATCAGCATCTCTACTCATTCTTAGCTACTTTTTATTGCTCTACTTTTCTATTAAATTTAAGTTGCAAAAATTTTAATTTGAAGTAATTAATTTTGTTATAGAAATTATATGCCTTCTCAAAAAGCTAGAAGTATAGAACACACTAAAAATAAAAATATCCAGGCCTTATTTATTATTTGAAATATTTATTTGTGAAACCCTCAGACAGGCATAAATGTAGGCACTCAAATGAAGAAAGAAAATATGGTGATAACTATTATTATAATAGCCTGCACTTTTTGTGGTCATATTAAGCACACAGTTATATAATTTTTGCCAGAGTTATATCATTATTTCTCTATTTATATTGTCCTCTTATAACCAAATATAAGACATGCAGAGGTTGAGTGAGTGCACAAAAGTTTCCAAATCTTAATCCTGATGAAACTGGTTCAAAACCTTGGCTCTTGACTACTATGAAATATTGTCATTCTAAAATATAATGAGAAAATAATCCTTTTTTCACCAAATTCAGCCACATTAATGAGAATTCCTTTATAATTCTTACTATTGATCATTCTCTGTCACTGTTACTGTCATCCTATTGCTCATTGATTTGCTCAAGCGGGCACCAATAACATCTCCATTGTGAGACTTGTTGTTACTGTTTTTGCATACTGAATATGCCATGGGTAGCTTGCCAAGCTCTGCTATACGGGCTAGATATTCTCTGTAGCTTGCCAGGCTCTCCAAGAGGGGCGGAGGAATTGAACCTGGGTTGGCCGCATACAAGGCAAACACCCCACCTTCTGTGCTATCGCTCCCTAAAATAATTAAAATATGTCATTTATTAATTTCATGTTTTAAACAAGACAAATACAATACCATACAATGTGATGTGGTATTATCCTTATTAGATGTGGAAATAGAAAATTAAAGAATAATTAGAATTATTGATGAGGTCTGTGATCAAATTTCCTAAATCTTAGTACTGGTTTCTCCTTCAGGCAATTTCTTATAAAGACTTATTACAACTCATTTAAAATTTATAATAGGCATATGAAAGTACTTTTACTACTTAACATTTAATTCTAAATTTCTAGTACTCAAAGCTATCCATAAAGGTACTGTGCACTGCTTTCTGAAGTATGTGTCGAGTAACATATCATTATAGAAAAAGAAAATGAAAGAAAAGATGATGAAAGAAGGTGGGGCCAAGATGGTTGAAAAGAAATAGTTTTGTGAGTAGTCCGGGGACATCAATAAAATTATCACATTAAGTCTGAACGCAATACAGTAAGCCATGAGGAGTATCTCTGGAAAGCATTTACCTGAGAAAAGTCATCACCTCAGGGAGCCACAATTCTGCGGAACACAGAAATATGGACAAGTATAGAGTTAAGGGGTGCTTTGCTAGGTGGGAAAGGAGAGAAATAAAGAGTGAAAGGGAAAGTAACAAGCACATCAACTGGATACAATACCAACCAAAGGCAGGAGAGAGCGGAATGCAATGAACTTTCAGAAAATTCATCTTTTTTATTTGCACTCACTATAGTAAGCTTGAGTTCAACAGAGAGCAATGTAGCTCAAGTTATATGTTTAGACTAGTCATGCCCAAGGAGTAATGTGCTCAAAAGACTGCAGTCTCATCTCTGCTTGAACCTGCTCACTGAATGAATACATTTTGACTTATCTAACTCAATGGGACTATGCTGGAGTTACTAAGAGCTTAATGTGTTTTCACAAAATTCAGCTTTGTACTCAATTTTTTAATTTTATTTTATTATTTTATTTTCATGGACAACCTAGAAAAATGAGTTGTTGGAAAATTTATTTATTTATTTACTTATTTATCTTTTTGGGTCACACCCAGCAATGCACAGGGGTTACCTCCTGGCTTTGCACTCAGGAGTTACTCCTGGCGGTGCTCAGGGGACCATATGGGATGCTGGGAATCGAACCCGGGTCAGCCCCGTGCAAGGCAAATTCCCTACCTGCTGTGCTATTGCTCCAGCCCCTATTTTCAATAGATGTTTTAATTAGATCACTGTGCAAAATAGACTTTTACAAAGCTGTTCATGGTTAGGTTTCAGTCATACTGAGTTCCAACAGCCATCCCTCCACCAATGTACATTTCCCAGCAATGTACATTTCACAGTTTCCCACCCCCACCCCCCACACCCCGCTCCTGCCCCAGTCAGCTGTCACAACTTGCTTAAACTGGGAGCGGCAGTTCATTGGTCACAATCTAAGCTCTGGCCACTTAAGTTCAAAGCATTAGACACCCCAGCCCTCAACTGAGCCACAAACTTGGACACACTGTTCAGATTCACATCAGATGTATGGTCTGGGGTTTGTAACCATAACCAGTTCAAAATTATAGGAAGCTTCCCTCAGCAAAGCCATAAAGACTTAATCTTCAACAAAATGTAGTGGACTAAGTAGGTTCAGTTGTTTCTCCACCTGCTATGTTAGAAGGAAATTAGGAACTGGCAGTGCCCAGCGCAAACAATTGTGATGTTGACCCCAGACCACAACTCAAGCATTTGTTACAGAGAACACAACTGGGAACATCCACTCCATAGGCAAGGGCAAAAGAGACACCCAGCAGGCAAGCCCTATGCATCAGACCATGGCTCAGGTTAGTCATCTGCAAATTGGTGCTGAAAAATGCAAAATTCCCCTGCAGTTCTGAAGAGCAGATTGTTGAACAGTTGATATTGGATAAATGTACCCATAATTTCTAATAATTTATAGGCCTATTTATATTTTTTTCATTTAAATTTTATTAATTCTCTTCATTCTAAATGTTATAAACTAAATCTTACAGCTGTAGGCTTTCCCCATTTCATGTCACTGTCACTGTCATCCTGTTGCTCATCAATTTGCTCGAGTGGGCACCAAGTAATGTCTCCATTGCAAGACTTGTTATTGTTTTTGGCACATCAAATATGCCATGGGTAGCTTGCCAGGCTCTGCTCTGCAGGCGGGATACTCTCAGTAGCTTGCCAGGCTCTCCAAGTTGGACGGAGGAATCAAACCCTGGGTTGGCCATGCAAGAAAAACGCCATACCCGCTGTGCTATAGATCCAGTCCTACAAAGATGGTGAAATATGCTTGGGCAGCTTGAAACCAGAGGAAACTCTGGTGGAGGTCCATAGTGGTCCTGATGTGCAAATCGATCGACGGACCTAGGTATAGGGGTGAAAGACTAATCTAACCATCTAGTAGCTGGTTCCCTCCGAAGTTTCCCTCAGGATAGCTGGTGTTCTTGCATGACCACCCATGCAGTTTTATCTGGTAAAGCAAATGATTAGCGGTCTTGGGGTCGAAACACAATATATTATATTAAGTAATTTAAATTTTTTTTTGCGTTTTGGGTCACACCCAGATGCTCAGGGGTTACTCCTGGCTTTGCATTCAGGAATTACTCCTGGCGGTGCTTGGGGGACCATATGGGCTGCCGGGGATCGAACCCGGGTCGGCCGAGTGCAAGGCAAACGCCCTACCCGATGTGCTATCACTCCGGCCCAGAATTTAAATTTTTTATTCACTGTCATTGTCAAAGTCACTGTCATCCCATTGCTCACTGATTTGCTCAAGTGGGCACCAGTAACATCTCCATTGCGAGACTTGTTACTGTTTTTGGCATACAAAATATTCCATGGGTAGTTTGCCAGGCTCTGTCATGCGGGAGAGATACTCTCTATGCTTGTTGGGCTCTCTGAGAGGGTTGGAGGAATCAAACCCAGGTCAGCTGCATGCAAGGCAAATGCCCTACTTGCTGTGCTATTGCTCCAACCAAAAAAATTATATAGCATTCAATTATATCAAATTGACTTATTTTCTGAAAATTGCATTGCCATTTCTTTACATTTTCTTGGAACAATCTGAAATAAAATTTTTATGTCTCTGCAAAGGGACAGGTTTAGTGGAGGGGGAAGAACTGGAGACACTGTTGGTGGGAATGTCACACTGGTGGTGGGATTGGTATTGATGGTATTGGTATTTAGTGTATGCTTAAAGCAACTGTGTTATGAATGACTTAATAAATCATGACATTTTAATAAACATATTTTTAATAAAAAAAATTCTCAAGATTTGGTCACACACTGGGGCACAATTCTAGTGTTCAGCCTCCCAAGATTGAATCAGAGTGAAATAGGAAAACTGGACAGAGCAGTTATTTAGTAAGATAGCAAAATCAATTAAAAATGTACCAAAGAGCAAGCACAGATCCTCATGAGTCTCACAGTGAGTTTTACTAAATCTTTGAAGACTTACTCACCTATATTCTGCAAAATTTTCAAAAACATCAAAGAAACAGGAGACCTTCCCAAGAGTTTTTATGAAGTTAAGAATACAAAGAACACGTAGGTATATCGATTTTAATGAAATTTTTAAATGCATAATTTAAAAGTTTTTTATCACCTTGAATTATAGAGCTACAAAATTATTCATTAATATGCTTCAGGTATACAATGTTCCAATATCAGTCTCTTCACCAATGGCAACTTCCCTCCACCAAAGTCCCCAGTTTCCCCATAGGCATATGGTTAACAAACACAATTTTAGATGAATATTCATGATGAACATCCTAAACAAAATCTTCATGAAGCACAGCTAAAATGATATTAAAAGGAGCACAGACTATAATTAAGAAGGACTCAAAGCAGAAATACAAGGATGGTTCAATATGTATAACTTAATTGCTATCATAAACCATATTGATAACATAACAATTAACATCATCAAGACTATGTAACTAAATTACAATAAAGTTTTCCAAAGAAAGAAAATTATAGGAGATGGTGAACATGACAGTGTAGAGGACTGAAGTGTGTGCCATGTGTGTATTTTCCTCAGCACACAGGGTTCCTAAGCTCTCTTGGTTGTGACTCTGGTTGGTCTTCCAGGCACTTCTAGGTCTATGAAGCAATATTTCATCAGATCTAAGCACTGAAATTTGAGTCTTGCAAAGCCAAAGTATCACCAAGAATAGCCCCAGACTTCTACAAACATTGCGTGTAAAGCCCAAAACAAAATAAATACAAATATAAAATAGAAGGAGAATGATTGACCACCACAATAATATTACCATACTTTTTTCCAAAGGTGTCTACCAGTACAGTGGAATAATTTAATATTGAGGTCAGAAACTCTGACCCTATGACCTCACAATTTACTCAAGTAAACCTCATGTATAACCACTAACATTTTGTTTGATTTCTCTTCTGGACTAATTAGGCTACTAAATATGGAGGTGATTCATCCAAGATAGCCAAAAAAAATTACAATCACACAACAACACACATATATGAAAGCATAAAATTTTCAACCATACCATACATAAAAATTCTATTCATCTTTGTCCAATAAGTAAATAAGACCATTAATTTCAGCTCACAAAATAAAAACATGTGAGCATAAATTAAATACTTGACTTTTACTGCTGGCAGAAATATTACAAAACCTTCTGGTTGCTCAGCTAGATCTAGGTAATTGAAAATGTAACACTATCCTTAAAACTTGATATCTTTGTCATCTTTTAAAATCTCCAAATTATTTTCCTCTTTAAGTCAATCTATCTCTCTACTGACTACTAAGACCATTTGCTGATACTCCTCTGATACTTCCAAAGACTGGATTTGTATGGAGAAAGAGAATACTGGATGATGTTAATCATTGGCATTTCTATAAACTTCTGACATAGCAAAACTCTCAGCAAAATAAAACCTTAGCATTCAACAGAAAGTCACTGTCACTGTCACTGTCACTGTCATCCCATTGCTTATCGACTTGCTGGAGCAGCACCAGTAATGTCTCCATTGTGAGATTTGTTACTATATTTGGCATATAAAAAGTGTTATTTCCTTTAAAATATTAATTTAGGAGATTACCCAAAAAAGTGAAATGAAAACATTCTGATTGGTGGGGTTAAAATGGTACATATACTTAAAAGATGATGTAACATAAAAAATAAAAATAAAATAAAAGATGATATTTACTACTGATTTTATTATTCTTATATTATACTTAGTACCATCACATAATTGCACTCTCATAGTAAAAATACTCAAATAAGGAAAAACACAAGGAATCACTAAACTTAAAAAAATGATTCTAGCACTGCTGTTTGATGCTTTGTTTTATGCATTACACTCCACTAAGCTCTTTACATGGATTATCTCATTTCATCTCCACAGGAACCAAAAGACTTTTAATGTCGTCACTTTACAGACTATAAAATCATGTTAGAAGGTTTAAATTATTTATTCAAGATCACACATCTAGTAAATTGCAATTTGGGTATAACTTCATGTTTGGGTACTTTTTAAATGAGTGCTGTTTTTATTAACAAGCATTTTATTTTGTATGGCTAATTATAAAACTGGAAAAGATCATCTTTATTTTAAAAGATATACATCATATTCCACAGAAGCAAGAAATAAAGTGAAATTTAGACTTCAAAAAATATTGCAGTGTAAGAAATCAATAGATGATATACTATATCCAAAAAAAATATTTAAGAGAAAGTTACATAAATAAATGAAAGCTTTTTATTTTGTTGTCATCTCAGTCTTAACTAGACTAGAACCACATCCTAATCTCAATGTTTTCTTAGCTCCACAACTCATATATATAAAATATAGAAGATATTCTCAGAATACATGATGGATGAATCAGAGAAACTATGACTTTTGTTTCTCCCCTTTAAATATATGACCTTTCTGACAGAGCTACTTTTAATTCCCTCCTACTTTGCTTTTGTTGAATTCTCTCTCAGGTTTGCCAAATTTTGTAGCTTGTTTACTGAGTAACTGAAAAATGAAAATTATAAGGAAATTATATTTTAAACTTGGTTCACCCAATCTTTACTCTGCTCTCTTTCCTGTATCAAATATTGTTTTACCTTTCATTCTTTCTGTATTTCAAGGACTCTCATTTTATAGTAGGAAATGATACAGAGACACTGTGGAAAGAAAGAGAAACTTTTCTTTTTCCAGCCAAGTCTACTATAAACAGAGATAAAGTATAGTATCTTTGCTTTCATTATAGCCACTTCCTCTTTAAGGCAAAAATAATGAATTTGACAGATCTTGCTCACTCCACTACCTCTATGAGAGGTTGCTTAGCAACCACAGGACATTGGTGAGAGAGGGGGATATGTTAGAGCAGGTTGCAGAAAGAAGAGACTATCATTAACTCTGCAGATGTTAAATGCAATCTGTCCCCTCTCTCCCTTCTTTCATGTTATCTGTGGATCATTTCAGACCCAAAACTCAGGATCCATTCTTCCATCCTTTACCCTTCAAGCCCAGCATCAGACCCATTAAAGAAAAGAGACATTTCACAGGACTGAGAAAGAGTTATTGTCAAAAATAGCAATGACCTGTTTGGATATTAAGCCTCCATGTTTCTCACATTGTTTCAGGTGAGAAAAAAAGAACTAAGCAAACCATTATTTTCACCATTTTTTTTCACTTTGGTGTTAAATCTAATTTAAATCTAATTGGTGTTAAACCTAATTTCTTTTAAATAACCTAAAAAGCTAGATTTTGATTTATTATTAATATTATTATTAATGTTAAAGCTAATTTCTTTTTAATAAGATAAGTTTTCTCTCATTATTAACTAATTCTATGTGTCTTAGTCCATGGAATAACACTGGACCACATCTACAAGATTCTTATTTGTTCAATTATCTGCTATCATAATAATTTTATTCATGATTTATTAATTTAATGATAGTTCACATGATATAATAATTACCATTAATATTTATTTGACTTATATATATGCATAATTAAAATCACTTCCTACTTCAGGAAGTAGATGATTTTTAATAATAAATAAAAATTATTTTATTGTATAAATAACTAAAAGAGAAAAAATATGGTTATCTTACTATGTGCTGTGCATGCTCAAGGCTAATTACATTCCTAAGGTATTAAATTTAATTTTCATATCAGCCCTATAAAGCAAATTCTATTAGCACAATCCCTTTTAACAAAAAGGAAACAAATGTTTATCTATTTTCGTGTTCAGGATCCTAGCATTTTCCCTGGTCGGAAGCAGTGACTGAATTTAAACCTACCCACACTTAGCCAAGCAGGAAGCCTCAATGTCATTCCATTTTTCAAAGTGTTGAGGGCTTCACTATTCTTCAAGAATAATAGCCTGAAAGGAAGCAAGAATAGAAGGGAAGAATAAGAAATATATTGCCTAGATATTGAACTCTTACTAATTAAGAACGCAGGCTTGTCCCCTTGAACATGGATCTGTCTTGCTTGTCTGCGTTTCTTTGCTCACTATGTTCTCTCTTGAGCACAATTTTTTTCTCTTATTCTCCTCAACATACCCTCACATTTTTCTTAATAAATTTCAATAGGAATCCATCCCTCTTGGAGAACCCGGCAAGCTATCGAGAGTATCCCGCCCACAAGTCAGAGCCTGGCAAACTACCTGTGGCATATTCGATATACAAAAAAAAAAAAAAAGTAACAAGTTTCACAATGAAGATGTTACTGGTGCCCGCTCGAGCAAATCAATGAACAATGGGACGACAGTGCTACATAAAAGAATTATAAAAAAAAACAAAACAGCACAACAAATATAACCCGTCATCCTTTAATCCATGCCATAGTAAAATCAGCTCACTTCACAGGACACATTAGCGTGAAGTCTTAGCCACATTTCTGGTATGTGAAATTTTTCTTCAGACTGAATTCAGATCTAATCTCTACCTACCTCAAGGTCTGCAGCTAAACCTAGTTTCTTAATCTCTGGAAACTTCAGTCCTGATCTGTAATGTGGGAATAGCAATAATACTAAGGCTTTGTGAAAAATTAAGATTTAAAAATAAAATATTCTTATTCTCTATTTAGACATAAAAGTTTACAAATACTGGTATCAAACTATAACATAAATCAATTATATGATTAAAGGTTAATTAAAAAGTAATTGGAAATAAGAGCAATTTCTGTTTGTAGTATGAGAAATACCAATAAATGTCCACTTTACTGCTGATTTTTAATCATTCTACTTATATGTATTTCTCTTAAAATGATCTCACATAGAAATGATCTAAAGTTTGCATAAGTGTAATAGTCACTCTTTCTTTTCTTCCTTTCCTTTGTTCTTTCTCTGTCTCTCCTTTTTATCCTTTGACTACCTACAACTTTTGCCCCTTCTAACTATTATAGCTTCTTCAGGCAACACTTGTGCTATATTCCAGTGATATTTAATCACCATGATGATATGAAGGCTTAAAAAGAATTAAAGAGGTTGAATGTTGCAGCAACCTCTATGTTTAATTCAAGTGCAAATAAAGCATAATCCCTTTCATTAAGGATCATTAAAGGAGAAAGATGGTACACGCATAAGTAACTGCCAAAGCAAACAATCAAAACCGCTTAACAGTTTAGAGATGAAAGTTGTTTTTTTTTTTTTTTTTAGGAATCACTCCTGGTGGTGCTCAGGGGACCATATGGGATGCTGGGAATTGAACCCGGATCGGCCATATGCAAGGCAAACACCCTACCCACTGTGCTATCGCTCCAGCCCCTTGTTTCAATTTCTGAGGGGTGTTGGGCCACACCCAGAAGAGTCCTGGGCTACTCTGAGCTCTGTGCTCAGTGCTCCTCCTTGGTACTGCTCAGAGGAACATATGTAGTGCGGGGGTATTGAACTGGCACTAGACTAATGCAAGGGGAACGCCTTAACGCATGTACTATCTCTCCAACCGGATTTTTAACATTTTATTTATTTTTTTTTATTTTATTAGTTTATTTTTAATTAGAGAGTCATCGTGAGGGTACAGTTACAGATTCATACATCTTTATGCTCATGCTTCCCCCATACAAAGTTCAATAACCCATCCCTTCACCAGTGCCCATTCTCCACCACCCATAAACCCAACATCCCTCCCCCCCTCCCCAGACCCGTCTCCCCCCACCCCACCCTGCCACTATGGCAGGGAATTCCCTTTTGTTCTCTCTCTCTGATTAGGTGTTGTGGTTTGCAAAAGAGGTGTTGAGTGGCCATTGTGTTCAGTCTCTAGTCTGTATTCCGCCCGCCTCACCCTTCCCCCACATGACCTCCAACCACATTTTGCTTGGTGGTCCCTTCCCTGAGTTACCCAGAATGAGAGACCAGCCTCCAAGCCATGGAAACAATCTCCTGGTACTTATCTCAAAAAACTAGAGGTTGAGCTCCCATTTGACCCAGCAATACCACTGCTGGGAATATATCCCAGAAAAGCCAAAAAGTATAGTCGAAGTGACATATGCACTTATATGTTCACCGCAGCACTGTTTACAATAGCCAGAATCTGGAAAAAACCCGAGTGCCCTAGAACAGATGACTGGTTGAAGAAACTCTGGTACATCTATACAATGGGATACTATGCAGCTGTTAGAAAAAATGAGGTCATGACGTTTGCATATAAGTGGATCAACATGGAAAGTATCATGCTAAGTGAAATGAGTCAGAAAGAGAGAGACAGACATAGAAAGATTGCACTCATCTGTGGAATATAGAATAATAGACTATAAGAGATGAAAGTTTCACTCTGGCTGGTAGTCAAAGAAAATGTTTGGGGGCCAAGATAATAATTCAGCAGGTATGGCTCCTCCTTTGCATGTGGCCAACCTGGGTTTGATCCCCAGCATCAGATATTGTTTTCCAAACATCATTAGAAATCATTCTTGGTACAGAATATGAAGTAACATCCCCTGAACACTGCTGGTTATGGTCCAAAAAAAGAAAAAGAAAGTTGGAGGCTGGGAAAATAATACAGTGGGTAAAGTGCTTTCCTTTCATGAGCAAGGTTGCACCCAGGCACTGCATATTATTTACTGAGTGTTCCCTGAGCACAGATCCAGGTAAGGCCTGACCAAAGCCAGGTGTTAGCCAAATTTGACCCCCAATTATTTGTATGGGAATAAAATGTAAGTTTTTATATCTATATAGTGGTGGCTGATTCATCCACCTCCACCACCCTTATCCCCTACCCCCACCAAAGCACAAGTTATCCTTCTTGCTACCAGAGAATATTGTTCTTATTTGGAGAATTTCCTCCTTCCTAGACCACCTCAAACTTTACTAAGAATTTTCCTGGATTTTGGTGGTGCTAACTTGATCAAGTGCTGTATGAGCACCTTGACAAAATCTGAGTCAAGCAGAAATGAGGAGCCTGAACAATGCAGCTGGTTCAGGGATAAAGACATGGTGCCCAACAGACCAATCAGGCCAATGATGGCAGTTTTTGGATCTGATCCACTAGGAGTGATGCCTCCCTCTTTCAAAAGGTCTCTTGCTTCCTATTGTGTGGCTCTGTTCTCTCTTGACAGTTGTGGATTTATCATCAAATCACTGGAAACAGCCCTGTAATTAAAGTATCACCTTTGGAAAAGCCTGTGTATTTTAATTTTGTAAGTCTATGTCTCACCTGCCCTTTTTGTTGCCTTTGTTTTACTATGCACAGTAAGTGACAGAACCTAGTTTATATTCCTAATTTGCATAGCTTTAAAGGAAACGCAAAACTTCAGCACATGAAAAGAGTCATGAGAGAGATGAGTGGGAAAATCCTGGCAACGAATAGGTTGAATGAAACGTTCTGAGCATAACATGCCTGATGTCAGATAACCATCCTGCTGCCCTTATACTAAAAGCTCAAACATCCTCAAAAGAAAAAAAAATTGTGTTGGCTTATTAACCCCCACAAAACTCCAATTTCCTGGATGACTTATGCCCACTGAGCCATGGCCCCTTCCGCTAATGGGAAAGAAAATGTTCATCAGTATTACTGAGATAAATGACTTCCATTGACTATGGTTTTGTGTCAGTACCTTTTCCTACTGTAGTTGAAACTGAAACCAGGCTTTTATATGGTTTTTCTAGCCTTTCTTCCGTAGCCACTGGACTCCAATGGAAAATAAAAACATAGAGTTATTGTGTAATGAGCTGGAGTCCTATCAGATAGACTCATAAAGTTATCAGATGCATTGCATTCTCCTTGTCTTAGTGTCTTTCTGTAAACCTAAAAAGTTTGTTGGAGAGAAGTACCTGGCAGAGTTATTTCCCCATCAAAAAACCCTTATGAGAGTAAAGGAAGACAAACATTACTAGAAATTACACTCATTTTTTAAATCAAATGATTCCCTCCCACGTATTTATTTATTCTAGAGGTTTTAGTGAAGAGATCATGTGTATGGCATTTAATTACAAAGAGATTTCTTCTCCCAAGTGTTAGCTCACTGCCTTTCATTCTACCCCAGTCACCAATCTCTTGTTTTGGAGAGACTTCCATATCGAATACCTCAAAATTAATGGAATCACATTATCCTTCACTTTCCTAGTCTCAAACTATCACACACATTAAAGACCCATATAGTCTTCCAATAATACTCCAGTCCACTGAAGTGGATAATAACCCATCAAAGACTTGCTATCATATTGAGAATAAGACTCTTATCCCCAATTCCTATATGATCTAGCTATTTTTTTCTCATTTTCCTCAGTTTGCATCTCTCTGTCATTTTGGTAGTGCCAGGATAAACAAATTGACCTCATTATTGCTTTGACATGTTAAATACCTACCAACCTTAGGGTCTTTGACCTAATCATTCCTAATAGAGATATTTATTCCTCAGATATTTTCATAACTTTCTCCTTTACTAAATCCACATTCTCCACATAGACAAAGTTCTTAAAATTATCTTCCACCTACCACAAAATAATACTATTCTGATATTCTAGAGGATTAATTCTTATCTTAGCTTGGGTAATCCATGTTTTCGAAAACTCCTTATTGAAAACATAATCCTTAGAAGTAAAACCCGAGAATAAGCATTTAATAATGCTAGAGGAAGAAGGAACGGGTGAGGGCTGGAGGTAAGGTGGGTATGGTGCTTGCCTTGCATGCAGCTGAACTGCTTCAATCCCTGATATTCCATAAGGTTCTCTGAACACACGCAGGAGAGATTCCTGAGTCAGGAACAGGAATAACCCCTGAGCATGGTCAGGTGTAGCTCTTCTCATTCCTCAACAAAGGAACAGGTGAATGCAGAAGAAAGGAGAGAATATTTCGATTACATGTGGTATCCTTTAAGTTT
This sequence comes from Sorex araneus, assembly GCF_027595985.1. Taxonomy (NCBI): domain Eukaryota; kingdom Metazoa; phylum Chordata; class Mammalia; order Eulipotyphla; family Soricidae; genus Sorex; species Sorex araneus. The sequence goes on from NC_073312.1 coordinate 20,521,744, forward strand.
TTGCTCTTGGAGATTCAGTCTCTTTCCTACTAGTCTGAGCAAGTATGGGATGTGGCAACATCTCTTTTAAAACATGTACATCTAAAGTCAGAATTTTTGGAATAGGACAGAAGATTGTGACCAATTCAAATGTGTATATTAGTATCCTCTTGAAACATTTCAAATTAGAATGCTGTCTCTATTTATGGATTTCCTCCACTCTGCATTTTTTGTGGCAATGCCATGGCAAACATTAACATGATATATATTTTTCAAAATCAATCTTGAGAAAGAGTGATTTTCTATAAAACAGTTTTCAATAACAAATGCTCAATAGTTGTTATGGTTATTTCCTTGTTGAAATCATACAGAATTGTGACATAAATTTGTCATTTATAATAACAGTAATTACATTGCATATTTAGCCTTTTCTATCTGACACAAGGTTATTTCATTTTAAAGCAGTCATAATGTCATTTATTGGCCAATTTGGAGGCTTGTTTGAGTTAAATTTACCATTTCTTCCTATTTATGTAGAACAGATAAAACTGTTTCTTCTTGGGAGCTACTTAAAAAATACATTGGAATAACTTACCTTCATTCTTCTAAGAGTAGAATTTATATTCTGTTTAAGAAACATGAGTCAGAGATCTGGAGATCTAAACTAATCCTGCTGTAAAATTTTAGCTGTGATCTCAGAACTATTTCTCAAAATGACTTGCACTGATTGTTGGAAAAGATATTTGGTAAAAGAAATAAATTTATCCATGAGAATTTTCTTCAGTTGACTTTGACTTCTTTCTGATTTGAGGAAACAATACTTTCTTTCCTTTTCTTCTTTAATTTTCTCACCCTACTTCTCCCCATTTATAGCTTAAACTTTAGCATTTTCTCCTTTTTATTTCTTCCTCTCATTTTTCTACCCTCTCAGAATGAATTGACTCAGATATCTCTGACTTAGATAAAATGAGGAAATAACAAAAAATCCAAGAAGCGTTAAATATCAGGTTCAAAACTAGCTTAAGAAATCAGTCAGCTAGCTTAACGTGAAATACTGTTAAAGATTCACATATGTGTACACACATACATATATAGAAAATCCTGCCTTGCTTTTGCAGTTGAATAAAACCTAGTCATGTTGTACAATTTAGATAAGCAATGCCCTCTTTAAGCACCTGGGAACTTCTTTAACTGATGTCACTACAAATGTTTGACTGAGTCAATTTCGTGAGAAAATGAGTCAAAGCAGCCATTTGTCACAAAGCCAACAAAACATTGGGATTATAAACTACGTTATCCTACTTGACTTTTGGTTGTTGGATATTATTATAGGTTTCATCCCAAGGCAAGATAAAAAGTACTGCCTCTCTGGTGTTTACGAAGCAGCTATTTCAGTGTGAATCTGTTGAGAGTCTGCATATTATAACAATAAAGTTATTTTCCAGCGAAAACTATACTGCATATTATTATTTTAAGATCTTCCCAAATGAAATGCATAAAGGGCTGAGTTGCTTAAGACCTGGGACCACACCTGGTGCAGACAGAGGGACAGAGACAAGTGAAGAAAGTTTATTTCGATGCTCCCCATCGTGGACTCTACTGAGGGAGACTCTAATGAGGGTGCTGAGTAGTCCTGAGTAAGCCCTACCCAAGCCCCAGCAACTGCACCCACAGCAGGTTTCAACTCCATCGTCACTTACATTCTCTGCAGAGATGCCTAATTGCGGGTAATTTCAGGACCCCAGTGCCTAGGCTCGAACTCTGAGGTCTTCTCACCCCAACCCCTGTTTATCCAGTAGCCCCAAAAGTCCCGTCCACTTCCTCTATCTGCTGCCACGTCAATTTCTTGGCGCAGACCATAGAACTGAACTCTCGCCACCACGTAAACCTTCGGACACCTCCTAATTCCTCCATACTGAAATTCCAGTAGGAGCACACTTAATTAGATGGGAAAGTAACATAGTAACCAACTAAATTTAACAAACAAAAGCACAGTAACACAGAAGGTCCAACCAGCAACAAACAGCTTAGTAAATTCTTCCACGAGGACCTAACAGCCCTTGTGATGAGAAATAACGAATTTCACATGACATCTGATTTCTTAATACTTATTGATTTTAATACTAGAGCTGTGTTACCTAAACATTTTAAAGCATAGAATTATATTAATAGTTGTGGATTTTGACTACATTAAAATAATTTTTCTGTTTTAAAAAATAGTAGATCCTTTACAAACAACATTTGTGGTTTGAATTCCTTGCTAAGCATTGTGATTTGAGTATTTCCGAACATTCAATTCTACCTTATCAAAGAGCATTAATCTTTTCCTTCATATCCTCCCAGAAATAAAGGGTAAACATGTGAAGAAATGAGTATACTAAATTATAACTATAATAATAACATACTCAGTACTCTAAAAGCATCATATATAGTCATCCAATCCTTGAAAGCAATTCCAAGGTAAAATACTTAGAGTTACTTTCATAAAAAATTTTTATTAAAAGTTACTTTAATAAAACGTGGAAAAAGTTTAGTAATTTTATAATTTCATCTTGTACTTAGTAACAAATATTGACCTTGGACTAAGACTAACTGAATTTTGTTAATATTTGTGCTCTTCTTGTAGAAGGGGGCAGAGTTTATAAAGAGGGAGAAAAATATCACTTCTTAAGAAGTCGACATAATGGGAGTTGGAGCGATAGCACAGTGGGTAGGAAGTTTGCCTGGCACGTGGCTAATCCACGTTTGATTCCAGCATCCCATATGGTCCCCTGAACACTGCCAGGAGTAATTCCTGAGTGCATGAGTGAAGAGTAATCCCAGTGCATCGCCAGGTGTGACCCAAAAAGCGAAAAAAAAGAAGTTGACATAATAAATGTACTACTAAGCACATTGTGCTTTTCTGAAGTCACTTTAGGAAACATATTAGTTGACCCACTCTGAGTGATACATATTGAATGAATATCATTTTTTTTTGGCTTTTTGGGTCACACCCGGCAATGTTCAGGGGTCTGCACTCAGGAATTACTCCTGGCGGTGCTCAGGGGACCATATGGGATGCTGGGAATCTAACCCGGGTTGGCCATGTGCAAGGCAAACGCCCTACCCGCTGTGCTATTACTCCAGCCCCGAATGAATATCATTTTTATTTTGTTGTTGTTTTATCCTTGTACCATTCCTCTGTGGAGATAAATAGAGGTAGATATTAGATAGATATATTATAGATTATATATAATTGTTCTCTTAATAAAGGGACTATGCAAATATATATGTATATGAAATTGGCTGTATTTAAAATTTAAAATAATAAGGAACGCTCACATACATCATTTCAAATGCTGTTCATTTGGCACTTATAGAGATCTTAGAATTATTCTAGACAATGCTCTTCATTTTATGAAAGGGCCTAAAGCTTTAAATTACTTTTATAAAGTCATAGGCCAAGTTAATAGATGAACTAAGAATAGAATCCCAATCTTAAATGATTTAGTTTCTTATTTATCCTACTAGATTGTATGTGTTTTGCAAACATATGTGGTACTTCAGAATAATAGTGTTTAAAGCACTGATTCAGATTTTAAACCTGCTACTTTGTACAGGGTTCCATCCTTTCTTGCCAATATTTTCAAATCCTCATAAAGCTCTTAGCAGACTTTTTAATTGTGAAGAGCTTTGAGAGATTGGAGTGAGCTCAGCATAGATTCTTCTAAAAGCTGAAGTTTTCCTGCCAGGATCTATGAGGAATAGGGGATCCAAATACAAAAAAAAAGAACAGAATTAAGCATCAAAGTGTGTTTACAGTGTGGCTGAAAAATATGGACAAGAGGATCTACAGTTCAGATTGATAGTTCTAGTTTTTCCTTATCTGCATCATGCTTATGCGGTACAGGCATAAAGATGGGCACTACAATACCTACGGAAGGAGAAGCAAGCATCAGTAGCATTTAGCCAATCACCACACTTATAACCAAGATCTGCTTCCCTCAGATGCTATCCTGGGAACAGCCACCACACTGCATCTCTCATACAGATGGAGTTCCTCTCTTTAAGAGCTTATAACCCTGACTTCTACAGGCTATAAATCAGGTAACAATCATTGCCACTTGTCTTTTCTTTTAAGCTATAGATGTTTCATTGTGAACTGGTTTGAAACAGAAAGAACCTATATGTGAATTTCTACTCAGTTGATTCCAGTTTGAACCAAAGAACTACAGTAGTGAGGAGCTATTATTCCATTTACAAAAAAAGAAAATTGGCTGAGTCTTTTTGTCACGGTCAGAAGATCAGATCTGATCCTGGTTCCATCACTAGTTAATTGTAGTTAATGATTTAATTTCTTGGGATCATTTTTTTCTGTTTATGTGTCTTTTTGTCTTATCTTTAATATAGGATTCCTCTTATTCTATATTTTTTTAATTTTAGCAAAACAAGGTAGATTTTATTGAACAAAACTTGCTTTAAAAAATGTGAGGGGTAGGCTGGAGTGATAGCATAGTGGGTAGGGCGTTTGCCTTGTACGCAGCCAACCCGGTTTGATTCCCAGTATCCCATATGATCCCTCTAGCATCTCCAGGGGTAATTCCTGCGTGCATGAGCCAGGAGTAAGTCATGTGCAATGCCAGGTGTGACTCAAAAAGCAAAAAAAAAAAAAAAGAAAAAGAAAAGAAAGAAAGAAAACAAAAAATCTATACTAAACATTTGTCTATAAGTTATATTAACGAAATGTTTATGTTTGATTCTACAAGCATTTATTTCCATGTACATTTATAATCATAACAATAGGTTTTGCATCTCATGCCATGTGATTTGTATTAGATTAAAAAACAAAACAACTATTTTTGGACCAAGTAGATAATGCAGAAGGTAAAGTACTTGCCTTGCATGTGGCAAACCCCAGGTCAGTCCTCAGCACTACATCAAGTTCCCTGAATACTAACAAAACTGATCAGTGAGCACAGAGTCAGAAGTTTCCCCATGTAACTACCAAGTCTGTTTGATTTGATTATAGGCTACATTTTTCATGTTGCCATATATCTTGGCTACAAGAACATATTTTATACACATGGTCTTTAACACAAATACAACTATTCTAGTGTACTTTCATTAACCATCACATCAAAACCATGACTGTTTATATCATATTTTTTCGATACCATATTCTATAATTAATCTATACTAATTTTAATCCAATCATTCATTCCTCATTATGGAATACTTACATCATTTTTTAAGATTTCTCAGTTAATATTGAAATAAATATTTTTATAGCTATGGCATATATTCCTTATTATATGAATTTACTTTAAAAATTCTCAGAAATGGAATTAAAACATTCTAAGGGTTACTATTTTTTGAATACATTGTGAAGCTACTTTTTTTTAATTTTATTTTTTTTATTAAATCACCATGTGGAAAGTTAGTTTCCAGGCTTATCTTGGTTATACACTGCTCAAACACCCATCCCTTCACCAGTGCCCATATTCCACCACCAAAAACCCCAGTATACCTCCCACCCCCAACCCCCCACCCTGCTTGAATAGCTGATAAATTTCACTTCATTTTCTCTTTACCTTGATTACCTTCCATATTTCAACAAAATATTCACTATTGTTGTTGGAGTTTCCCCTCAAAAAAAAACAGCCCTGCTCACAAGGAAGCATTTGATAGTTTTCTATTGCTCAGAATGAAGAGATATGAAGTCGCAAGGCCGAGATAGTGGCCGGGAGGTTTAGAATTTCTGCATTTTAGTACTTTAGTAGTTAAGTCCAGTGAGATTTATGTTAGAAATTGCATCATTTCCTTTCCTGGGGCAGCATGGGGCTCTGGCTTAGTTCACAGTCTAGAGACATTGGTGGAAGCAGTTGCTGGTACCCAAAGTAGTCTAGCTGTCCTCCGAATCGTGGTCATCAGCAGCAGAGTGGCCGCACAAATAAACATGTGACCATTCGGGTCCTATCTTGGCAGAGCGCACCTGAAGCTACTTTTGAAACAAATCATTCAAAGGTTTGCCTTCTCATTTGTTTATATTTGCTTCCACTTTTTTTTCCCCCAAGGACAGTAGACACAAGAGTTAGGAATATTGCTTTATGGTTGTGAGCCTGTCTCATGAGCTGGGGGAGAAGGCAGCTTGAATAGAGAAGGGATCACTAAGTCAATGATGGTTGGAGAAATCATTCAGGATGGGAGATGTGTGCTGAAAGTAGATAAAGGACCAAACATGACAGACTCTCAGTATCTATATTACAAATCAAAATGCCCAAAAGTAGAGAGAGAGTATAGGGGAAATTCTCTGCCATAGAGACCGGGGGAGGGTTGGGAAGGGGGGAGATACTGGGTACATTGTTGGTGGAAAGTATCCACTTTCTTGATCAGTGGTATTTCATCTTTGAAGATGCCTTTAACTTCAAAGTTGTGGAGGATTCTGCCTATGTTGTCCTCCATGTACCTTAAAGAGCTAGTCTGATATTGAGGTCTCTAATCCATTTTTATCTGAATTTTGTGAAAGGTGTTAGAAAGATGTCTGAGTTCATTATTTTGCATATAACCACTCAGTTTTCCCAACACTACTTGTTGAAGAGATTTTCCTTGCTCTACTTCCTATTTCTTGTTTCTTTATCAAAGGTTAAGTGATATACATTTGAGGATATTCAATTGGATACCATTGGTCTGCAGATCAGTCTTTATTCCAATACCATGCTGTTTTAAATCAACATCACTTTGTAGTAGAGTTTGAAGTTGGGGAAGGAAATGCTTCTCATTTTCTTTTTTCCCAGGATTATTTTAGTTATTCATGGGGGTTTATTGTTCCACATTCAAGAGTGTTTGATCTATTTATTTGAAAAAATAAAAATAAAAATTGGTATCCTTTGAGGGACTGAATTGAAGCTGTATAATGCTTTAGAAAATATTATCATTTTGACAATGTTATTTCTCCCAATCTATGAGCAGGGGATGTATCTCCAGTTCCTAGCATTTTTTAAATCTTGCAGTAGTGTTTTGTAGTCTTATTTGTACAGGTTTTTTACCTACTTAGGTAAGCTGATTCCAAGGGACTTTATTTTCTAAAGCAAAACTATGAAAGTGATTGTATTATAAATAACATTTTCTTTTCTTTTACAATTTGCATATAGGAAAGCCATGGACTTTTGGTTATTGATTTTATAACCTACCACTCTAATATACATATCTATTGTTTCTAGGAGCTTTTCAGTGAAGTCTTTAGGATTCTCTACATATAATATCATATCATTTGTAAATAGTGAGAGATTGACTTCTTTTCCTATCTGGATGTCAATGATACTTTTTTCTTCCATTAATTGCTATGGCAAGTATTTCCAGTACTATATTAATACAAGTAGTGAGAATGGGAAAACTTGTCTTGAACCTGATATTTGAGAGAAGGCTTTTAGTTTTCACAATGATGATAGTATTTGTTGTGGGCTTATGGTAGATGCGTTTGACTATATTGAAGAAGATTCCTTCAAATCCCATACTTTGAATTTTTTATAATGAATATGTGCTGGATCTTGTCAATTTCTTTCTCTGAATATATTGATATTATTGTTTGGATTTTATTGTTTTCTTTTTTTGATATGGTTAATTATGTTGACTGATTTGTAAATGTTAAACCATCCTTGCATCCTGGGGATGAATGTTACTTGGACATGGTGTATGATCTTTTTGATGAAGTCATTGGATTCTATTTGCTAATATTTTGTTGAAGATTTTTGCATATGTGTTCATTAGGAATATCAGTCTGTAATTTTCTTTTTCTTTCTTTCTTTCTTTCTTTCTTTCTTTCTTTCTTTCTTTCTTTCTTTCTTTCTTTCTTTCTTTCTTTCTTTTCTTTCTTTCTTTCTTTCTTTCTTTCTTTCATTCTTTCTTTGTTCTTTATTTCCTTCCTTCCTCCCTCCCTCCCTACTTTCTTTCTTTCTTTCTTTCTTTCTTTCTTTCTTTCTTTCTTTCTTTCTTTCTTTCTTTCTTTCTTTCTTTCTTTCTTTCTTTCTTTCTTTCCCTCTCTCTCTTTTTCCCTCCTCCCTCCCTTCCTTCCTTCCTTCCTTCCTTCCTTCCTTCCTTCCTTCCTTCCTTCCTTCCTTCCTTCCTTCCTTCCTTTCCTCCCTCCATTCCTCCCTTCCTTCCTTCATTCCTTCCTTCATTCCTTCCTTTATTCATTGTACCTCTGTCTCTTTTTAGTATCAGGGTGATATTTGCCTCATAGAAACTGTGAGTGTTTCTGTTTCTTCAATTTCCTGGAAAAGTCCAAAAGGTATTGGCATTAGGTTTTCTTTAAATATTTTGGAGGGGCTGGAGCCATAGTACAGCAGGTGGGGCATTCTCCTTTCATAGAATCAACCCAGATTTAATCCCTGGCATCTCACCTGGTCACCCAAGCACCACCATGAGTGCAGAGGTAGGAGTAACCTATGAAAAGAACCAGGTGTGGACCAAAAACTTTTAAAAAAATTTTAATGGTTTGGAAGAATTCACTAATGAAACCATCTGGTCTTGAGCTTTTGTTTTAGGGAAGACGTGATTGCCATTTCAATTTAGCTTCTGCACCTCAAAAAAAAGTGATGAAGATACAAAAACAACCCACAGAGTAGGACACATTATTTACCCAGTACCCATCTGATAAGAAGTTAATATCAAACATATATAACATGCTGGTAGAACTTGACAAGAAGAAAACACCCAACCCTATCAAAAAATGGGGAGAAGGGATGAAAAGAAACTTTCTTAAAGAAGAAATTCAAATGGCCAAAATGCACAAGAAAAAATGCTGAACATCAGTAATCATTAGGCAGATGCAAATCAAAACAATAATGAGATTGCTGAGACTGGCAAACATCAAAAAGAACAAGAACAACCAGTGCTTGTGTGTTGGTATGAATATGGGGAGAAAAGGACACTCATTCATTGTTGGTGGGGTTGTCTACTGGTCTATTTTGGAGAACAATATGGTCATTCCTCAATAACCTAGAAATTCAGTTCCCACATGACCCATCAATACCATCTCTGAGAATCTACCCCAGGAGCCCCAAAACAGCAAAAATACCATCTCAACTCTATGTTCATTACACCACTATTCACAGCAGCCAATCTGGAAGCAACTAAGGGTTGGATAATAGATGACTTGTCAAATAAACTATGCTACAGCTACACAATGGAATACTACACAGTCAACAGGAAAAATGAAGTCATGAAATTTGCTTATAAATGGATGGACATGGAAAGTATCATGCTGAGTGAAATGAGTCAGAGGGAGAAAGATAGACATGGAATGATTGCAATCATTTATGGGACATAAATAAATATAGTATGAGACTAATCACAAAGGATGGTGGAAACAAGGGTCACATATTTGTTTCATTGTTGGAAGCTGTCTCAACTGCTGAGGGAGAAGGCAGATGTAATAGATGAGGGATCACTATGACAATGATAGTTGGAAATGATCACGCTAGATAAGAACTGTATAGTGAAAGTAACTAAAGGAACAAATGCTATAACCTCTCAGTACCTCTCAATGTGAACAGTATTGCAAACCATAACACCCAAAAGGAGAGAGAGGGAAAGGAGGTAGAAAAGTGCCTGCCATAGATGCAGGCTGGTGAGAGTGGAGAGTGGGGGAGGGAAACTGGGGACATTGGTTGTGGAAAATCTACACTGGTGGAGAGATGGGTGTTGGAACATTGTATGAATGAAACCCAACCATGAACAGCTTTGTAACTGTGTCTCTCATGATGATTAAAAAAAGACGGTGAAGGGAAGAAAATAACCAAAAAGAAAAGAGAAAAATGTTTGTCTTCTTACTAAAAATCATACTTAATCATCATAAATAAAAATCATATAAGGTTCTTGAATATCAACAGGAATATTCAAGCAGGGATTGGTGTCTTGTTTTCAACTCCTAGGGAAGCATGAGGAGGTGTATTTTATAACATTTAGTGATTCTAAATGCAGAATTACTCTCTACGTTTAGTAGTGGAATAAAGTTAATTGACTTCATGAGTTCTTCATGACATACAATCATAAGTGATGAGCTTTTCTGTTCTCTTAGGTAGGTTCTGAGACTAATGTTTAATTGCAATTTACTTGGTAGAAAATTTGAGGAAGCCAAAATAAAAGAATGGTGAAAATGAGATAGGAATGCCAAGAGTTATAACATGTTTCTTAATGAGAGATTTGCTTTAGAAATCATTTTATAGCTTGTTTAGCAATCTTCAAGTCTGTGGCAAAATAAATTACATAATTGTTGCACAAAAGTTGGCCAGGTGGTTTAAATGTCTACCAACTTCAAACGTGTTATCATGGCTTTGTCAAAATTCAGCACACTCAGGTTAAACTATTCTCCAGAGAGTGCAGATATTTATTAGGTGGAGAAACAAAAATAAAAGCCCTTGCAATATCAGGGTTTTCAAGAAGTTTACAGCAAAGCCAGGAGTCAGTTTACTGGTAGAAAGGTGTATGTACAACCCATCATCAGATATTATACATAGGAGAAAAAATATCTTGCTAACTGTGTTTTAACAGGAAGTGCAGAACCCAGCTCCTTTATCTTTATAATACCCAACATTGTACCTTGATTATAACCGTATCTTATATTATTGAGCTGATATAAATGCAAATATATCAACTGAGAACTGAGACTTAATAATCAGAGGCTCAGGTTAATGGAATTTTCAACTTAAACAAAAATAAATTAAAACTTATGTTTTAAATATTGATAAAGTAGCTTTCCACTATCAGAAATGTTTTCCCTGTTTTACTATGAACAGCTTAGTAAATATGAATAGTTATTTGATGTTTAGGACCTTGTAAGACTTTGAAATTATCTTTCTGACAGTCAATTTTCTTGATCTGTGAACTAAAGTTGCAAAAAAATTGATGGAACTCTAGTGTGTTGCGAGTTAATCTAAGATATACACACAAATTTTCAAACTATCCTGGAAATTATTTATTGGCATCTATTAACTTTTTGAATAAGTAAAATGTAGATATAACTTGGGTAAATGGAAAGTCATCCTTTTCATAGTCTACTTCTTTGAGAGTTTTGGTATACTGAGTTAAAAATACATGGGAATACTTGGAACTCAAACTATTCTCTATGCAGGAATACAGATGAATTAACACAATAGGAATAATTTTAAAGTGAATAGATTTGGTTTGAGAAAATTAAACTGAAATACTCAGAACATTAAAAGAAAAGATATCTCTGTCCAACAGAAGAGACTTGCCAGGAAATAATTATAGAAAAATCATAATCACAACAGACTATTTTGCCTTGTGTCTCCAAGTTCCACTAGGGTAGAAGGAATTGAGCTCAGTGAAATTTGAGTATTATAATGCTATTTGAAAGACTACCAAGGTTGTGGAAATAGAAATATTAGGCTGTTTTTGTCTCACTCCATTACATAGGAAAATCATCAAAATCACTCGCATTTCTCTGATTCCATAATAATTCAGCAGCCTTCTAATCATAATTTGGCCTGCCTGTAGGCTGAGAGTGTGCTGGCTACACTGACACACATATTCCAGCCACAGGGTGACTATGGCAAATTAATGAGTTAATGAACATTTCTCATTGCACATTCATGAATTAGCATCATTATCAAAGTCAGTTTCATGAGAAATGATGGGATATTGTGTGTATATTCCAGAACACTGAAGTATCAAGATATCATCGCATGATGATCTCAGGCACAGCCAACGAGTCCTACTCAGGAAAGTCTAAAAACACTCTTTGCTAAAACTTCTCATTCAGACCATCTCTCATTTTTTTGGGTCCCAAACACTAACCTAAAAGTATTTAAAAGGCAAAACTCTCTGTTTAGAGCTTAAAACATTAAAAAAAATATAAACTACTTATATTATATAACAACTCTTATTTTAATTATTTTTATGATCAGATAGGAAAAGAGGTCTATATTTTCCTTTTTAGATAGCATTTCTGATACCATTTAAAAAATAATAAAGCTCTGAATAGAGGGAAGGTAAAATAAGTGGACATGAGGCAGCTAAGTGTTTGGATGAATGTTTTTATTATAGACTCTGGAGTATCATTCTCTATATTTGGGTATTGGTTATGTTCTAAGATATGTTCACCAAAAGGCATAGAATTTTCTATGTTTGGATTGCTTCATCAAAAAATGGGGCCATATTCTCAGATTATTATAAGACATAAAAGTTTAAATTAAATTATAACATAGTAAGTGAATACAGATTTTGAAAAAGATGATTTAGTTACCCGATGCATTAGACCAATGGCCTGAAAATTCAGAAACTAGTTCATGACCTACAAAAATGAGTTTGGCCTACAAGACCAAATTTGCAACAGTGCTTTTCTAGGAGGACATTATAAGGCAACAACTATTTTGAACTGTTGTTAAGTCCATATTAGAAGACTTCTGACTCACTCTGGGCATTCAACTGCAGCTATGACATGCATGGACAGAGTATTTGCTCGTTTGAAGTATTGGGATAGATTCCACATCTGCCAATAGGAAGTTTCAAAGTTTTCTCAATTCAAAACCTCTAGTCTACTATCTTACATCTATGAAACAGACAAATAGCAGTTGCACTTGTTTGAGCTATGAAATTCCCTCTAATTCTCAGACCATACTCTGAATCATGTCTGTTTCTGAACATCCATGTATTTCTTTCCTTACTTGTTATCATTGTCAGAGGAAGCTGAAGCCTGGTGCCAGTCTGCTGAGATGCAGGCAAAGAATGAGAAGCCCTTTGGTCTGGTTACGCTCTTGGTTAAGATGATGATTCCAACAACTTTGGAATCCCAAGGTTTTAGACTTGTACTGATAATACATGATAGAGGTAACTTTCATTGTTATCAATTTCATTGCCACTGTACTAAAGACACTATTTTGAAAGGCAATGTAGTTTCTAAAAAGTATCATTTACTTAGCATTCTCTAGTTTTGTATACACACCAGAATTTGCCAGCAATATTTCTTCTATAGATTTAAAATGTAGTAGGTAGCTCAGGTGGGCATGATCCATGTGATAGAGGGTGAAATGACTAAAGATAGAAATGTTCTGTCTTTCTGTATTACTGTTTTGCACGTTGTCTGTCAGCGCAGTTGCTGCAGGTATAGTCTTAAGTATTAAAATTTGACGAATGTCAGTTGTGTTGGATGTTTGCCAGATTCGATGTGATATAAAGTATTTTAAAATATTCAGTGATGACTCGTGGTGTAATGTGCTATTCTGTTTCAATTGAGGGAAACGATTACATTTCAGTCTTATGTAGATAATTGTCTTTTCATGTTAACATAATTCAGACTTGTGCACCTACCTTTACAACTTAATATTACTTTTGTGTAATAAAGTGAATGTCTTCATGATTTCTTAATATCCAGGCAGCTTTGGAAGCCTACTTTAAAAATATATGCAGCAAGTACCAAAATATTTTAATAGAGGCATTTCTTTTTACTATTCAGGTTACAGAAAAACAATATACTTGCTTTCTAGCATGCCTTCCTCTTATACTTGATGAACCCAAGTGATTCTGCAAAATTCACAGGAAATTAAATTAAAATGTATTTTTGGAAGAGTAGTGGATTGGGAGTAAAAAGACGAAAAGCCAGAAGGTGTTAGCTCTTCATTCTAAGCATCTGTGCTTCAAACATCTTCCAAACTCCTGCCAAACTTTTCTCAAATTTGTGTTCCTCCAGGATGTCTTTCCACATAAATGGGAATAATCTATCAACAGATCAGTAGATTTATAAGAAGGTAAGTTTTAGTTTGGGATTCTATGAGTGACCCTGCAAACAACAGCAGACTTCCTTCTGGTCTCCAAATTTCTCCTCAAAGTATAACCACAAAACATTATATACCTCTACTATTAAGAAGAGTTCATTTGAGTAAACATTGTTATTCCTTATCCAATGAGAGCAATCAAACTCTGCTGCTAAAATCTTGGTTATTCAATTGGCTTATTCTATTATAATAGAGTTTAGTACTCACCAAACACTGAACTGGGGGAGAGATGGCACTTTTAAATAGTATGTACATGCTTTTACCAGAGAACACAGCATTCATTTTCATCTGAGTTGAAGCAGGATTCCTTGACAAGCATCTATGCAGGCAGAAACTAACTGCAGTAGTGCCAAAGCAGACCCTATTTAAATCCAACCCATGCGCTATTTTAACAACTAGCAGTTCCACACACTCACCTCCTTGTCCCCTCTTAGTTCATTTATAAATCATTTGTATGCTGCTTCAGCTCCGTGTTTGGGGAGTAAACGAAAATCTATTTACCAAAATGATTAATACTCACTCCTACTCGGTGATATATATAAAAAATTTATTTTTTGCAAATAGCTTGTTTGCTTGCAAAATGCAGGTATATTAAAAAGGGTGAGAAGTTCTGCCTCTGTTATCTATGTCCATTGAATCTGAGAAGAAGGGTCCTTAGAGATATTCAAGTTCACTGGCACATTAATCTATATAAGAGGGCTTTAAGAAGTGTTAGCTGACATCCTGGGAATATTGTGTCCTCAAATACAACTTTCTCTTAGGATTGACTGTGCTATTTTCTTCTAAGGCTGTTCATTCCAGATTTTAACCAAGAGAAGAAAATATCAATAATAATAGAAAAACTTTCTCTAGTCCAGTTCATTTGCAAAAAAAATAATAATAAATTCAGTGTTAATCAGTACCATTTACAACACTAATTATTTCTTTTGGTTTGTCTGCTTGTATTCTACTTTTGTGCACAGACAAAATAGTTCTGCTCTGTCTCCATGGTTATACAGCGACAGAAAATTTTCTAGCCCAGTATCTGCTTTTGTATTAAGTAGAAAAAATTATTACTGATATTCTGGTTCTACTTGTGCCAGCACTCACTGGAGACATCTTAGTTATGTCCATCTCCTTCTCTGGCATCAGTTTGCTCTTCCATATAAAGAAATGAAAATGTGTTCGTCTCTCAGATCCCTTCCACCTCAAGCAGTTTTATATTTTGACCCTGTCGCAATGTTGCACTGTCCTCCCATTGTTCATTGATTTATTCGAGTGGGCACCAGTAATATCTCCATTGTGAGACTTGTTGCTGCTGTTTTTGACATATCGGATACTCCATGGGTAGCTTGCCAGGCTCTGCCATGCAGGCAGGATACTCTCGGTAGCTTGTTGGGCTCTCTGAGAGGGATAGAGGAATCGAACCCAGGTCAGCCACATGCAAGGCAAACGCCCTACCCACTGTGCAGTGGGTCCAGTCCATTTTGATCCTAAGACACCCAAACCCTTTCTTGGCTGTTTGGCACCATGCTGGGCATATCTTAGGGTTGTCTATTTCTTTCTTTCTTTCTGTGTCCCACTGCTAGTCAGGTTTTGATGTTGTTTTTTGTTTCTTTTAACTTTCTTCATAGGGTCAATTCTCTGAATAAAAAAAAATATCCCCTCCTTCCAGGTATACTGGGGTCAGTTTATTTTTAAAATAAAAATGGAATCTTCTTTTTCTCCTGATTTTTCATACTTATTTTTCTTCTTCTTTTTTTGTTGTTGTTTTGTTCTGACAAGATCTTTGAAACACAATAAATATGGTTCCTGGGTATCTTTCCTCATTCATAACTTGTCACCCCCACTATTTTACATTTATTTCTGCATTTCAGGCTTACCTCTATGTTCTCCCTTCCCACTTCCACTCTAAAAGGCTGCCACCTCTCTTTTCTTAAGAATCCTCTTATCCTGTGTGTATGTCTATCTCTCAAGATTTCTTTTCAGTTAAGTTGTTGCTTCTGAAGAACATTTCCTGAATGTTTCATTCCCCAAATACAGTACAAATGCTTGTCTTAATTGTCCCTGTAGTTCCCTATATCTTTTTCTTACATATTTTACCCTTAAATGCAAGGGTTACCTGCATTCATCCTATTCCATTTTAAGTTCCAACTCAGCCTCTCATTCCTTCTGTAGTGCAGGCTAAAGAACAAGTGCTCAGTAAGTAGTATGAATAGAAGGAAAGAATAAATTTAAGCAGAAAGTTATCAAAAGTATAATTTTTGAAAAAGTTTATCTATTCATATCCCAACTATTTCAACCCTCTCTTGACTCTACTTTTTCCTCTGGATCAATATAGTGGCTGGTGAACAAGACATAAGCATCTTCCCCCAAATAGCCCAGATCATAGTCTTAGGCACCTTTCCCTACACACCTCCATTAAATATTGTTTCTATCATGTCATTCTCATTGCCTCCATGTTCCCCATCAATTCTATTCCTCTTCTTAAAATCCTTAGCACTGTAGCACTGTAGCACTTTCGTCCTGTTTTTCATCGATTTTCTCGAGCAGGCACCAGTAATGCCTCTATTGTGAGACTTATAACTGTTTTGGGCATATCGAATATGTCACAGGCAGCTTTCCAGACCCTGCTGTGCGGGTGGAATACTCTTGGTAGCTTGCTGGGCTCTCTGAGAGGGACAGAGGAATTGAACCCAAGCCAGTCGCGTGAAAGGCAAACGCCCTACTCACTGTGCTATTGCTCCAGTCCTAAAATCTGTAGCTGATATTTTAGCAACCTATGCAAACCACTCAACAACTTAATATTCATTTGTGTCATTCATGCATCCCTTTTATATGTTTGAGACATCTATACAGTAGCTTTCCATTGGCATGAGAACTACCCTCTGAATATGGAACTGTGGTATTACACACCCTTCCCACCCTCTGCCCCAACTATAAGTCTGTCCTTCTTATATTTTTTTAAAATCTTGACATTACTTATGGGGCACTTCTACTGAAAAAAATCTGTTGTCTCTATATTTCTTTTATAGAGCTTTCATATTTCCTTGATAGTCACTGAAAAAACAAAGATATAAAGCCAGAGCAATTTTTTGAAGACTTTAAGATACTATCTAGTAACATATACTTCTTAAAAAATAGGAACTTATTTAAAATGCCAATTAAAAAAATTGAGAGGAGTATTTTGGTTTTAAATTGTCTTCTCATGTTTTGCAGTGGAAAGCTAATACATCCCATCTTTTATTCTGTTAGGTATTGGATTAAGATGACATAAGGTATTGCCAAGGATTTTCAGGGGTTAGAGGAAGAGAGAAGATCCCAAGTAATGAAAATGTTCCTTCATAATATCAATATTGTCTTTCATACTTTATGGCAATTGGTAGTTATTAGTTACATATTTTCAAAACACAATGAAGTTCATAACTGCCTCTTCAAAATTGAGAGTACTAAGGAATTCTATAACTGCTGAAAACTGTATGAGGACATCATAGAGCAGTCAGTGGCTAGGGAATAGTGTCTCAGACCAAAAATAGAGAAGGCCATAAAAAGGCAACAAATAAAAAGGCCAATGAGTTGAATAATGCAATTTGTTCTTTGAGTATGCAGAATGAGGTAAATATGAAAATAGAATGAGGGAAATAATAGGTGGAAGAGTTAGGTAATATATTAAAGTATTTTCAAACTACATTAAGTTTTTGAAAACAGTCTTATTATACCAGAAACTGGAGAGCTTTCTGTCCCAGAGATATTTGAGAAGTCATTGATTATCTCTCTAAAGATGAAAAGGTGTTAATTCTCTAGATTTAGTTCTAGTACAGGTTGAATCATAGCTTCCACATCACTTCTGGACCATTCATAATTTCCTAAGTCACTTGAATGCATTTCAAACTCTGAAAATTTATTTATATTAATCAAAAATGTAAAAAAAAGTTTTATAAGGTTTGGTGTTCATTTCTTTCAAATTTATAAATTTTTAAATAAGCACATATTATTTTTTAAATTGAAAAATATAAATGGGTTCTACAATATTTCTTTTGTATTGCTTAAAATAATCAAACACTGCCAATTAAATTTGCAATCTAATAAGGGCTTGCTCTTCAAGTCTGTGTTCTCCCTTTCACACATAGCTTGCTCCTTTCTATGTTTCATTGCTGGATTTTTCCACTTTGGAAAAACCTGTGTTCTCTCTTGAACACATACTTTCTCTATAAGTTTTAATAAAAATGATCTTGCTTCACAAAATAAAGCACACATAGCAAATAAGGATGAATTTTTAATAGCTAAATATTGCAGAGCAGTAGCTGAAGGGCCCAATAACCTCAAAATAGAATTCAAATACTACGTTTGCTGTAGAAGGTGTCTTGATTATTTCAAAAGAAGAGCACCTCCTTCAAGAGGGCTAGTAGCATATCCCACAGCTAAAACCCACTTAACTATTTATGACCTGGAATTCATCATCTGTGTTCTTATTCCAACTACAGAACTGGACATAGTTTGACAAAGTACGGTGCCCAGGTCAGCAGAGCACAGACTGGGCTTGTTTATGGGTAATTCACGTGCTGTCAGTTAGTGTGAACATAACCATTTTTTAAAAATGTGATGTCTATCAGTTTAACTCTGTTCATCATAAAGTATTAGAGATATCAGTCAATTTCAGGCAATACCTAAATTATGAAATCATTTTAAGAAATTGTCACATATTTTTATGCAGATATACTTATATTGTTCTAAAATTTGGGACCTTTGATGGCAATCCTTTCTATGCTGTATGTATATATATGCACACATACAAATATTCATTTTTTTCCAGTACACTGTCACTGTCATACCGTTGCTCATCGATTTGTTCGAGCGGGCACCAGTAACGTCTCTCATTGTGAGACTTATTGTTACTGTTTTTGGCATATTCAATATACCACAGGTAGCTTGCCAGACTCTGCCGGGCGGGCGTGATACTCTCGGTAGCTTGCTGGGCTCTCCAAGAGGAGCGGAGGAATCAAACATGGGTCAGCGGAGTGAAAGGCAAATGCCCTACCGCTGTGCTATCACTCCAGCCCACAAGGAAAAATATTACTATACCTACAATATAATCAGTACATCATTTAGATTGGTTTTCTACTGAAATATATTTCTTATGTGGTTGCTCGAGCAAACCATTTATGTTTTAAAATTATATCTTTGCTATTTTAATAATTTTTGCTTACTCTAAGTACAAACTAACAGCAAAAGAGGTTAAAAGCACATCTGACTATATATTGGAAATTCTGTATCACTACCATTCTGAAATATGCATATACTTAATTTGTATATACTCAAAAAAAATGTCAGAGGTGTTTTCAAAGTTTTTATTTGGGCAAATGGAACCAAAGGCATTTATAGATATCACAAGTTTAGTTGGTATTAAAGTGTCATTTTTTAAAAAATCTATTTTAAAAAATTTTTCTTTTTGGTTTTTGGACAATACTTAGAGGTTCTGAGGCTTAATCTTAGTTCTGTACTTGGGGAATATAACTGGTGGGATTCAGAGGGCTATTTGGGGTACCAGGGATTGAACAAGAGTTGGCCATGTACAAGGCAAGAACTCCACTCATTTTATCATCTCTCCAGGCCCCCAAACTAATTTTAAATGAAGGTTTCAATATGTGGCAGAATAGGATTAAAATTATTGCCTATCTTTATTTACATCCATTTTAATAAGCATAGTCATCTGAATTCAAAATACTTTAAATGAGTCAGGTTCTTCCCAAAAATTTCTGAAGAATTGCCATGACAGATGTCATTGATACAACCCATTCTAGCCAGTTTCAACCTTTATTTCAGACAGCTAATTTGTGACGGGTATGGGGCGCAAAAGCCCAATACTCTATTCTTAGAGTTGCACATGTTCAATTATTATAATTTACATTTTAGAGATTCCCAAGGAATTTATTAGCTGAAGACTAGCTCTCACAAGGACCCATACATGATTGCTAGTTTTTTTTGCCCTTTCCACTTCGACAAATTCTTGTTCACAAATCCCTTTCTTAGGTCTGTTCTTTATAGACACAAAATCTAACTTAAGTGTGATTAAAATTATGTGCTTCCCAGTAAATCTTTAAAAATAATATGCATAGTAGATAGGAATGCTTAGGATAGAAACCCAAAAGGCAGGGTGCTTGCTTTGCTTACGGCTGACCCAATTTATTCCCCAGTACCATATGTGATATCCTGAGTCTCATCAGGTAGGATTCCTGATCATAGAGCCAGGAGCAATCCCTGATTACTGTCCTCTCCCAAAATATGTTTAATATTGACATTATAGAGAATATACTGAAATTTATAAATATCATTATATCTATATTGCCATATAGATACATCTATATTAGACTCATGCTTATAAATGGAAGCATTTTTACCCAGTTGTGACATATGACATCTGCAGACATTTTGGGTTCTGACAAGAAAAGTAGGAGAAGTTGCTAATACCTTCCAGTTCCTAAAGGGAAAGGGTGATGCCACATGTTCTACAATGCACAGATTCCTCCATAAAAAACAATTACAGGATCCAGCAAGTCAATGGTAAAACATCAGAAATTCTGCTTTGTCACAACATACTTGCTAGTATTGTGTGCATGTGTGTACTTGTGTGTATGTGTGAATATAGAAGTGCTTACAGAATATATTACTCACACTAAATGGGCTTTGCTCCAAATGTAGGAAACTTTTGTTTCCTAAAACTTTGGTTTCCTAAAACTCATAATTTTGATTAAAGCTCTATCTATATTAAAGCCCTATAATTTTATTAAAGAAGTAAAAGAAAAAAAATTACCTGACACATGTCAAGATATATTCAGAGAATACTTGATAGGCAGGTTATACTATATTTGAGCCCATACTTAATTTTCTGTAGTGAGGAAGTTTCTGCTTTCATCTTCTTCTGCTTCTCCCATTCCTAGTCACACTTGTATAAGAAGAGGACAATAGTGTCCAGCTTGCTTTGAATCACAAAACTACAAAGTAATTATTTGAGGAGTATTTTAAGTTTTTTGGTTTATTTGATAGCGATAAAGTTGAAATCATTTGTGATAAATGTATTCATGTATCTTTGTGAATATTCTGTGCACTTATGTAAGAATACACTAATGATAAATAGGTGTTTTTGAATTTCCAAAATAATTATAAAGTTGATATTTAAAGGAATTTGAATCCTTCTATCTTTGGCAGCAGGGAATTTAATTAAATTTGAAATTCTATTTTGTGACTCTAGAATTGATAGAACCTTTGTGTATATCCCGAGGAAGCTAAGACATCCTGACCATTGCCCAAAAAACAACAATGGATGTGATTTCTGACGATTTCTTACACAATAATAATCTTTGTCTGTGACAATACGCAATTTCACTGTGCTTGGAATATAGCACTCAGCTCATCCCATCTTCAGGGACAGTAAGAAAGGACTGATGCTCTTTTGTATTGGTCCTGAGTCCATCTTGCACTCCAATATAATGGATTTCTTTAGATTATCTGAATGCCAACTGATGAAATTTAGGCATGTAATCCAGTAACTAATAGCATCCTATTGACTCCTTGCAGGGCCACATAGAATCCAGAAAAGGTTTGAATTGTGTGAAGTTGTGCAGTGCTAGGAGAATGTGGATAAATTTGATCTGTGAAAATCTAGGTTAATACAAATGCTAAATAATGGACAGATAATAGAAAATAATTCTCTACTGGACTTTCTAAGAGGGTTCCTTTAAATGGCATTAACCAAATCCATTTAATATATTTGATATATAACAATATAACTTGATTTTCAAGAAATACCATAGAGATGCAGACCATTCCAGAAAATGGTTATTTTCAAAACTAAAATTATAAATCATATACATTTTAGTGATAGGATTCATTGATCATACAGTTTAAATTTTAAAAGTTAGCTCTGATAAGTGCTAAAAGGAGGTGCAATATCCAATCATTCATATTATTTTATCTGCATGAAATTGTGAACTTGATGGCTTCCAATTTATGATGTAGTGTTCACATATCCAGAGGGCCCTGGTGTGGGCTACTGCTGATTTTACTGTGCAGGGAGGGCTTTTCTTTCTTTGGAGAACTTAATCAGTTATTGTTGACTCAGAATCACAATCTCTTAAAGACACTTTTACAACTCCTGTTCCTATTATCACCCTCAATGCCAAAATTATCAGCCTTTCTAAAGAGATAATCAATCAATCTGATGGTTCAATAAGTGCTTGTTAAACTATATTGAACCGGGTTTGTTCACCCATCTATCTATCTATGCTAGACTCCGGGGAAGCCATTGTGGAAACATACAGACATTTAAACACAAGAGATACTCCCTGGTTGCTTATTTTTGTGGCACAGTTCTAATGCAAAATCTGGAAATTGCCTTGGCATTCCAAGACTTGCCTTATCTGCTTTGTGAAATTCAAAACTTTTAAAACAATAATAGGCATCCTTGGGAGGTAATGAGTTTTCTGCAAAACAAAGGTGCTTATATGTAATAAAGAGAGTGAATGACTCAAAGGCAGGATTAAGTGCTGGTTATAAATCCAGTCTCTTAGATATCAGTGTTGCTTATCTATGTTGAAACTCATCCTCATTTATTAAAAGGCCCAGTATGCTTAGTTATAACCACAATCTGGTCTAATTCAATTGAAATACCTTAACCCCATAACCATATTTATCAACTTATAGAGAGATGAATCTCGCTTACTCTATCATAGCACTCCATAGGAATTTTAAATTGTACCTGGGGAATTTTCTGTCTCTGCATAATGCTGCAGGTGGCCCTTACTTCAGGCCAAAGAGTGAGTCATCACTATTATCCTCCAACATATAGAGATACTTTGTGCCAGAGAATGTCTACTTCTAGAAATTATAACTGATAAAATGTTGATAGAGACAAAAGGGGGATTAGACAGGACAAGATTAGGATTATAGCCTAAAGAAAAGAATGCCCCCCCACCAAATTAAATTAAATTTTTAAAAAGTAAAGGATACTCATAGAAGAATGGTATAGCTATATATCCAAAGCATAAGTCAACAACATTGAAAATATGGGATCTAATCTTCACAACTGACCTTTGTAATGTGCTTATCAGGGTGGTAGAGAAGGAAGGTTTAGGTGGGCGGGGGAGTAGAGGGTGGAGATGGACTATGGGAACACTGTACTACTGGCAGGGCGTTGACACTGTGGGGTTGGTGTTGAAATACAGTATGCCTAAAATTTTACTACCAATAACATTGCAAATTATGATTCTTAATTAAATTAAAATTATTTTAAAATATTTTTAATTTTTTTTAAAGAGAAGGACATCCAACATCCTCTGGCCTGGATCGACAACTGGACCTCATCAAACCACCAAATCATCAGGCTGATTTATCTCTAGGCTAAGAATTCTGAGGCTTTTTTGGAACAGAGGTGGGCAGATTCACCTCCCTGCTCAGAACCCCCACACACACCCAACATCCTCTGGCCCAGCTCCACAACTGACCCTCATCAAGCTGCCATCTCTCCAAATCACTCCAGTTCCATAGCTGAATTCTGGTAGCCATGTAGGAGCAGAGCAAATTTTATGGGAAAGTTGTATAAAAACCCAACAAATCAGTGAGTGCAAACAATAACAGAGAGGGCTCAACTAGCACCAACCAGTTTGGTAAATCTTCAAACAATGACTTTAGTAACAATATTATAAGATAGAATCATCATCATCATCATCATCATCATCATCATCATCATCATCATCATCATCATCATCATCATCATCCTGTTGATCGTTGATTTTCTTGAGTGGTCTCAGTAACGTCTCCATTCGTCCTAGCCCTGAGATTTTAACAGCCTCTCTTTACTCATCTTTCCCAACTGTGCCTCATTGGAGACTCTTTCAGGGTCAGGGGAATGAGACCCATCATTGTTACTAGTTTTGGCATATGAATATGCCACAGGGAGCTTGCCAGGCTCTCCCATGCAGGCAGGAAACTCTCGGTCACTTGCCAGGTTCTCCAAGAGGGAGAACTAGGCTATAAAATGCTTCTAGGAGCTTGGTCTATGGATGTTGGCCGTTGATGGAATTGCATGGCGCTGGGGCAGTTCCAGGGTGTGACCACCTAGCTACTGGAAAATGGGGGATCTGGGTGGAAGAGGCCCAGTCCCAATCTAAGCAGGCTTGGATATATCAGATGCGGATCCTGTACACCTGGTTCCTCTGCTGGTTCCTTCATGGGTGAGGCTCATCCAAATGTGTAGAGAGAGGCCTTGAGCATGGCTGTGGCTGGGTTCCAGGGTTCTTCAGATAGAATAATATCACAAATTGACTTTTATTTATCTATATTTTGATAATTTCATTTGCCATTTTGCTGTAACAAGAAATATGAAGTCAATTTGTTTGTACTTGCTAAAGGGAAGGCTTGTGGGGGTAGATGGGAAACTGGGGACATTAGTGGAGTGAAAGTCACACTGTTGGTGGGATTGATGTTGGCAACATTGAGAGCCTAAAACAACTGTATTATGAACAATTCTGGAAGATGTGGAGTTTATTTTTTTAAAGGAAAAATATAAAAATTTTTAAAAAATAAAGGAATAGCTGGTGTGGAATATCATGAGGATGGATTTGACAATGCTTAATTACTGGGATAAACTATTATCTGCTCAACAGAAGATAATCTCAAAATACTCACCCCTGTTCTAGCTGCCTATCTACTCTAATCTCAATTAACTGCTCACCTATACCACTTTCTTAAAGCAGTATAAAAGAGCAAGGTTTCTGCCTTTCTCCGAAATCCTGCATGAGGAGACCTTTCCCAAAATCTGGGAGTTTCTCTGCCTTCCTATCCCTTTCTATTAAATAAAATCTTTCCTACATTTGGCCATTGGCTTTCTAACCCCTTGAACCTTTTGCTTTCAATTTTGACTGTGTGAGTGATGTAGGCAGTAGATTTAGGAAATCCCCATACCTCCCTCCGCCCCCCCCCCCCACACACAAACACACAGTCCATAGCAATGAAATTCCTGGGAAATAATAAATCCACTAGTCCTAAGACTGACCCACCTTGTGGATAGATAAAGCAAGACCTGGACTTCTCCATACAGAAAGAGCCCGAAGAAAACTTTCCTCAAGAACGCTCAATTCCTTCGTATAGTCTGACTAACCATGGAGGATAGCCTAGACCAGAGAAGACTAGAATTCACCCTCCACCCTCTGAGAGAAGATCCTGTAGGAAAAAAGGTTAAGAAATTGACTTTCAAAGAGGAGCACTCCCAACTCTACTCCATTAGCAACCACCCTAGCAATGGACTCTTACCTTGCTAGAACACCCCTCATAAGGGAGGATTGAAGAAATGCTATAAAAGCCACTTTGAACAAAGGAAGGGTGAACATCTGTAACCGGAGCCCTTGTGCTGCTAGTGCCCACATGGTTGAGCACATGTGGTGCCCAAGCATGTGGCTTCCCCGTCTCCCCTCTTTTGTAGGATAAGAATCCAGCAACCCTGGGTGAGCCTAGGGCTGACTGACTTTCCTGCAAAGAGCAATCCCTTGCTCCAACCTGAGTCCATGGCACCCCAAGAAGCTGGGTGGTGGGAATCAACACCCATGCTGAGAAAAACCAAGTGGACATCAGGCATGGCTCGACAGCCACCAGGTGGAGCTGGTAGGGCTCTGGCCCATGCCGGGCAGGAGCACATCCCAGACTTTATCAGCCCCAGCCTTCCCAGCTGGGCCCGGGGTGGCAGAGGCTGACCAGAAGAAAGTGACCATCTCTATTTTCTCTGCCTCATATAACTACCCGTGGGGGTCCACTGATTTCATGAGGACAAGAACCTGATTGCCCACACAACTTATCAAAATGTAGTTAAAAATATAAATTTTAAAGGCAAAATTTCTGGGTTCAAGTGCCTACTAACTGTGAACTTTTGAGCAAATGATGTTTTCTCTTTGACCCACTGTGGCCATACATAAAACAAGGATAAAAGTACCTACCTCATAAGACTGTGAAAGATTACAGATAAGTTCAAGTTTTTGATAGTTCACTTATCAAGTGGTAGGGTCTAACAGGGCTCTGTGTCAGCCTGAGTACAGCAAAAGGAACACTGCTCTTTGACTACCCCAGTTCTTAGGAACTCAGCAGCTTCTTCCTATCTCTTGGGATACTTCTTTTCATCTCTTTGAAATACCTGATAAGGGGCTGGAGCGATAGTACAGCGGGTAGGGCGTTTGCCTTGCACGCGGCCGACCCGGGTTCAATTCCCAGCATCCCATATGGTACCGTGAGCACCAACAGGGGTAATTCCTGAGTGCAGAGCCAGGAGTAACCCCTGTGCATTGCCGGGTGTGACCCAAAAAGCAAAAAAAAAAAAAAAAAGAAATACCTGATAAGAAATCCAGCCCCTCTATTGCAGAGATAATGAAGAGAAGTTTTAAAATCATATGGAAAGTGAAGAGCACAGTGGTAGTGTTTGCCTTTCACCTGTATTAGATTCCTCCGCCCCTCTCGGAGAGCCCGGCAAGCTACCGAGAGTATCTCGCCCACACAGCAGAGCCTGGCAAGCTATTCGTGGCATATTCAATATGCCAAACACGAAACAATAAGTCTCACAATGAGAGACGTTACTGGTGCCCGCTCGAGCAAATCAATGAGCAATGGGATAACAGTGGCAGTGATGGAAAGTGAAAGTGGACTGTTGGGACTGGAGAGTGTGTGTGATAGTTTGTGAAAGAAGTTACTGAGATAATTATTAGGAATAAAAAAACATTTGTTAGGAAAATAGGATGCTTGCAAGAAGGGATAAGTAGGCCATAAGCACAAAGAATAAAATACCCAGGTCTATATGCCGTTTTTAGCATATGGGTGCCCCACGCCCACCCTATACATGCATGGGAAACCATCTACACTCACGGATTATAACCAGGTATGAAAATAGCCTGAAGAGACATTCTGAAAGGAAAATCACTGGGACTTAGCTCTGCGTTATGGTTGTTTGGGAGATTTATGACTTGCTCCTCACAGTGGGTAAATTTTGGTTTGTGTCTAGAAACAAGGAATCTCTTGAGCAGTTTTATTTTGTAAGTGTATTATACCTTAGCCTTAAAATGAAGGGCCTGATGTTCAACAGTCATCAAGGACCATGTATGCCCAGCCTTCCAATCTACCAAGGTGCTGTGCATGTGAATAGAACATTTTTTTTTATACCTTAGACTGGTCCAGTCTTAATGGACAATGACAAAGTGACATTAGTCACTGCTATATGGAATATAGTACAGAATATGCTTAAATTCTTAATCTACACAATTGAACTCACAAAGTTGATAAGGACATAGTTCTTATAAAATATTAAATCAGTTAAACAAAATTCCTAAGAGTAGAGCCAGCCAAAAGCAATGTTTGAAAAAATAATTATCATTCTAGTTATGGTCTTTTCAAAATTTGATTATTCTTAGTCAAGACTGAGATATTATTTTATTAAATTCCCTATTTTATTGGAAATCTACTTTGTCTGGGCCTCTTTCTACCATTACTTCAGAGATTTCATGGTAATACAATGCAAAAATCAAAAATCCCAAAGATCCTTATTCTCTGTCAATCTTCCAATTAATTCTATAAACTACTCACAGGATCTGAAGGCTAATTAATGAATAAGTGACTTTTAGAAGAAGAAGGCAGTGAAGTAGATATGAATAGTTGCCTGAAGATAATTTTCCCCCCTCTCTGTCTAACAATATTTTTTCCAGATACTCTTTTGGGCCTAAAAAATGACTACACTCAGAGTACCCAGGGTAGAAATAAATCCCAGAGGAAAAATAATAATTTCAAGGAAGAGTCATCCTAGAATTGTGCATTTCACTTGGTCCAATAAGTCCAAAGAGAAGATCATTTACTCCATTAATTTTAGGGGAAAGGAAGTTTTGTCTTTTTATTGTGAATAAAGAAGAAAGCAGATTAAGTTATTATGCCAGCCACCTTTCTATAAGTGTAGTCAGTGGAAAATAAAGTCAATTGTACAGCTGAAAGGACAGAGACAGTTCCCTAATAGTTCAGATTCTTTCTAAACTCTAAAGGTTACATATCTGCATGTTGTGCTAATAGAAGAATTGTCATATTTAAGCATTCATTTATATAAATGTTTTAGATTTAAAAATTAATTTAACATTATATAAACATCAGTGCATTTAGAAAACTTATACCTGATACATTTAGCTAAAATCATTCTCAATTGGGAAAGAAAATGATTCATTTGAATAGTAAGAAATATTCAAAATTTGTTATTTCCAGGCTTTAAATTTTATTGTGGAAAAGATAAAATGATAAGCATAAGGGCCAAGATAACAAAAGGAAGGGCATGTGAGAGAGGATTGAAAGGGCACAGGAAGCAGAGACCAGCAGAGCTCAAATAAACCACAATTGAATTCGCAATTTGTTCATGAGCTGTTTAAACCCAGCTGATTCTTGACAAAAAAAGATGCTTCTCTTATTCAATAATTTTTTAAATCAAAATCAAACAGACTACATAAAGTAGAATAATAGTTTCCAGGGGTTGATTGATGGGAAAGGAAAAATGAGAATCCACTGCTAAATGAGTATACAGTGTTATTTTCACAAAATGAAAGAAATTTTAGAAATGGTTGGCACAACATAATGGTCCAATAAGTCCACACAACATGATGAAAATCCTTAATACTACTAACTGGTGTGATTAAAAATTAGTTAAGATAATAAATATCACACTGAAAATTAGAAGAAGATGGTTGCTAACATCCCTGCCATCCTTTATGTATTAGTAGAAATATTAAAGATACTTATAAATCTTATATTAAAAGTCTATGGCAATATTTATTTATTTATTCATTTATTTTTCTTTTTGGGTCACCCCTGGTGATGCACAAGGTCAGCAATTCTGAATGACAGAAGATAGACTAGTACTTTCGCCTACAAAATAGTTTGTTTTTTATATGATTGGAAGTGATTTAACATAGAATCTTTAGCCACATAACTGAAAGAGAGAAAATGGCTTAAGTGAGATTTAAATTATTGACCTTAAATTCTAATGGTCTAGCATCGGATCAGAATGAGCACATCCTATCACCTAAAAAATGACCAGAGACAATCATTTACTTCACAATAGTGCACTCTGTTTTTCCCAAGGTAGAAATGAAAAAACACAAGTTTAAATCATGATTTTCAAGGATGGTCAGTACACTCAGAGCCAATTAAGGGGCTGCTTTTCTAAGGAAGATAGACAAGAGGCAGTGATCCAAGATTAACAGTAATACAGTAAGTACAATAATTATGGAAGGACAAAACTGTGCTAGATAATGAAGATAGGATAAGAGGACTACCATGGATCAACAGTGGGGAGGCATATGTGTATCGTGTGCCTGAGTCTATGCTCATAGTTTTATTCACTTCCCACACCCCCAGCTAAATGTTATATGGATCGTCCTTATTCTTAGGAGGTCTAACTCTTAGCAACTTAAGGTGCCATAGGTGTCTTCTGACCTGGTTTATGTCAAACTGTCTATTCTTGTCATCTGCTTAGTATGCCTTTTGACTTATTTTAACTTAATATGCCTTTCATTTTAACTTCTCAATAGCCTGGCTGTCATGAAAGACTTTCCAGGACTAAGTGATAGGTTAAAACTTGCAGAGAGACTGAATTACAGGCATGGGGCTGGGAGCTAAATCCTTACACCACCCCAAATCATCAGTGTGGTCCTGTCTGAGACACAGCTGTTTGGCATACCCAGCAACACAAGGAACTGTGTGATCTCTGGAGTGTCACGACCAAGTACATGCCAGTGCCACAAGTAAAGTGTGATCCATGGCTTGCACCACAACTTAGTGCACAAACGCTGTCCCTGGCTATCAAAACAGCAATTACAACAGCAAAAGGAGAGGAAATGGCAAAAAATAAAGATCCTTTCATTAGAAGTCTATTATTCAATTAATTAAAAATTGGCATGGACTTTGTAGGAATGGTACTCTGAATACATATATTTCTATGCATTTCCACTCCCTAAAACACACAAAGATGACAGAAGTAATTCAAAGCACAGAACAACAACAAATAAACAATAAGGGTGAAGAGCCCCCCCAAAATGTTTTAGAAGCTACAAATATATGAACAAGTGAAAACTTATTTAAAAGAACAAAGAAACTTAAATTCTGTGCTTGAAGTGAGAAAGTCAAGATGAAGACTTTGTACAGACATAAATCTTTATAAAAAATATGTATGTCTTGGATAGAAGTGGTTTGGAATTTGGAATTAACAGAGGCCAGCCGAGACAGACAGAGAGAGAGAGAGAGAGAGAGAGAGAGAGAGAGAGAGAGAGAGAGGAAGGAAGGGAGGGAGAGAGAGAGAAAGGGAGGGAAGGAGTTAGGGAAGGAGAGAGAGAGAGGAAGGGAGGGAGAGAGAGAAAGGAAGGAAGGGAGGGAGAGAGAGAGGGAGGAAGGGAGTTAGAGAGGGAGAAAGAGAGAGAGGAAGGGAGGGACAGAGAAAGGAAGAAAGGGAGGGAGAGAGAGAAAGGGAGGGAGGGAGAGAGAAGAAGAGAGGGAGATAGAGAAAGGAAGGAAGGGAGGGAGAGAGAGGAAGGAAGGGAGGGAGAGAGAGGGAGGGAGGGAGTTAGGGAAGGAGAGAGAGGGGAGGGAGGGAAAGAGAGAGGGGGATGAAGGGAGAGAGAGGAAGGAAGGGAGGGAGAGAGAGAAAGGGAGGGAGGGAGTTAGGGAGGGAGAGAGAGGAAGGGAGGGAGAGAGAAAGGAAGGAAGGGAGGGAGAGAGAGAGGGAGGGAGGGAGCTAGGGAAGGAGAAAGAGAGAGAGGATGGAAGGGAGAGAGAGAAAGGAAGGAAGGGAGGGAGAGAGAGAAAGGGAGGGAGGGAGTTAGGGAGGGAGAGAGAGAGGAATAGAGGGAGAGAGAGGAAGGAAGGGAGGGAGAGAGAGGGAGGGAGGGAGTTAGGGAAGGAGAGAGAGAGGGGGAGGGAGGGAAAGAGAGAGGGGGAGGAAGGGAGAGAGAGGAAGGAAGGGAGGGAGAGAGAGAAAGGGAGGGAAGGAGTTAGGGAGGGAGAGAGAGGAAGGGAGAGAGAGAAAGGAAGGAAGGGAGGGAGAGAGAGAGGGAGGGAGGGAGCTGGGAGGGAGAAAGAGAGAGAGAATGGGAGGGAGAGAGAGAAAGGAAGGAAGGGAGGGAGAGAGAGAAAGGGAGGGAGGGAGTTAGGGAGGGAGAGAGATGAAGGGAGGGAGAGAGAGGAAGAAAGGGAGGGAGAGAGAGGGAGGGAGGGAGTTAGGGAGGGAGAAAGAGAGAGGGATGGAGGGAGAGATAGAAAGGAAGGAAGGGAGGGAGAGAGAGAGGGAGGGAGGGAGGAAGGGAGGGAGAGAGACAGAGGGAGGGAGAGAGAGAGAGAATGGAAGGATGGACACTTGCCTTGCAAGAGCCTAGCCCAGTTTGATCCCAGGTGCTCCATTTGTCCCCCTGGGGACTGACCACTCCTGCCAGGAGTGAACCTTGATTGCAAAACCAGGATTAAGCCCTAAGTACAGCTATTGTGCCTCCACCAACAAAAAGAATTCCCCAAAGAAAAGCTTGTTCATATTTTAGTTAAGACAATAGTAAACAGTTTTATCAATGATAGTTCCGTCCTCCACTTTAATATAAGCAAAGGCAATGATTACTAGATATGTTATGCAAACATTGGACGTGAAAAACAGATAAAAATAAAATACATTTTCCTCAAAAGCATTTTATATTAGTTTTATATTCCCAGAACTATTTCTAATAGTCTTGGAAAGTTAGAGCAATAGATTTCATATAAAAAAAGCCACATAAACTTTATAGAATATAAATAGTTTCTGAATACAAGAAAATCATTAAAATATTTGTAAAGTTCAGGTAATAACTTTGAGAGCAAAAACGGAATATAATTTAAAGAATATAATTTAAATGATTAGAAAATTAGGTCAATTATAAAGTACTCTTCTTCTTCTTCTTGTTCTTCTTGTTCTTCTTCTTCTTGTTCTTCTTCTTCTTCTTCTTCTTCTTCTTCTTCTTCTCCTTCTTCTTCTTCTTCTTCTTCTTCTTCTTCTTCTTCTTCTTCTTCTTCTTCTTCTTCTTCTTCTTCTTCTTCTTCTTCTTCTTCTTCTTCTTCTTCTTCTTCTTCTTCTTCTTCTTCTTCTTCTTCTTCTTCTCTTTTTGCTTTTTGGGGTCACACCTGGCAATGCACAGGGGTCACTCTGGCTCTATACTCAGGAAATACCCCTGATGGTGCTCAGGGGACCATATGGGATGCTGGGGAATCGAACTTGGGTCGACCACATGCAAGCCCTACCTGCTGTGCTCTTGCTCCAGCCCCAGAAGCACTTCTTAAAAAATAAGTTGCCGGGGCTGGAGCGATAGCACAGCGGGTAGGGCGTTTGCCTTGCACGCGGCCGACCCGGGTTCGAATCCCAGCATCCCATATGGTCCCCTGAGCACCGCCAGGAGTAATTCCTGAGTGTAGAACCAGGAGCAACCCCTGTGCATCGCCGGGTGTGGCCCAAAAAGCAAAATAATAATAATAATAATAAGTTGCCGTAAAACTATATAGGGAGATGGAGGTGAAATATCAAAGATATAATTCAGTTTTTCTGAAACTAAGAAAAATGATTATACACAAAGGGAAAGTAAAAAATGCTGTTTACAATTTTGAAGATGTGATT
This sequence comes from Sorex araneus, assembly GCF_027595985.1. NCBI lineage: Eukaryota > Metazoa > Chordata > Mammalia > Eulipotyphla > Soricidae > Sorex > Sorex araneus. Next base: position 20,554,159 of record NC_073312.1, read on the forward strand.
GATAAGAAAGTTCTGGATCTTCCAGAAAAGAAGAATAGAAAATAATAATTAGGAATAATAATGGATTAAGATTTATCTATAATAACAGTCCACAAGTTATGATAGAGAAATGTATTTGAAATTATAATGGATTTTTGTCAAAATCTAATTGTACATTCAACCGGTTTGTACAGATATTTTTAAGTCTTGATAAAAAAAAATAAGTTACTGCCATGTAGTCTATCTCAGAGTGCTGATCAAAACATATGTTTTGTTAATATGGGAAGAAAATCAAGAAAAAGGGACAAAACATTTATATAAGAAATAGGAGAGTCAATAAAGTATATAGATAACATTTTTCCTTATGATACTGTCAAAATGAGTGTGGAAATGACAATTTGTCAGCATTTAGAAAGCTAGTGTCTTGATTGAAGGTAACTGGGATAGATATATTTCTCTAAAGAAATAAAATTGACTTCTGCGTAGAAATTGGAAAATATTCACTTGGGGAATAATTTGAGGTTGGATTAATGATGTTTTTGAAAACTAAACAAATGTAAAGAAAAACAAAGGAAGTATGAAGAAGAAGAAGTAAATTATTAATGCCAAACAAAAGAAATCCATACAAGAATAAAAAACAACCATATTGTAAAATATGTCTCAGCTATGAAAATACTGAATTCTAAAGATAATTTAAATAATAATTTTAGTTGTTTTGGGGTCACACTGAGCTGTACCGAAGGCTTGCTTCTGACTCTTAGGAACAATTAGGAATAATTATTAGGAATTTTTAATAATTTGTGGAATAATTTGTGGCAGTGCTCAGCAGATCATATGCAGTGCCAAGGAGGCAACGCAGGGTAGCCACATGCGAGGCAAACATCCTACCTGCTGTACTATCTTTTCAGCCCAATAATAAATATTGTTAAATTATAGCTATACTGGAAAGATGGATAATAGAAACAACTACATGAGTATGCAGAATGGTGACAAAATGCAACCAACCCTTATCTTTCGTAAGAAGTCAATAGAACTGTTAAATTAAGAAATAACTAAAACATGCAATTTTTTAAAATTTAGGCATTTTGATATAAATATCAAATTACAAAGTTTAGAGAGCTGAAAATATTTGCCTCTGGGAAGCAAACAATAGAATGGCAAGCAGGGACCATCCCTAGGAGACTGTATTATTATTAGACAGTAATTGCTATCACAGAGCCCAGATACATGATGGCCTTGCACACACATTTATTTCTCACTCACCTAACAGACTAATTTGAGTGTTTCTCTAAAGTAGGTGCAGCTCGCTACTCTCTCTTCCTTGTACTTAGGAAGAAACCTAACTTCTTGATTTCTTGCTGTCAACGTGCTTATATTGATGCAGCTGCGTTAGTGTGAAGCAGGAGCATGGGAGAGCACACGTGGGGGGCACTGAGGTAGAAACCTGAGTCACAAAGCCACCTGCCACAACTCACTCACTCGGCCACTCTACTGCTTCGTACACTGGGAAGTGGAACTTGAACATTAGGGAAAAATAGGAGGACATGGAAAAATAGCATATGAGTTACCAGGGGTCAAATCAGGGCTGACTGCCTGGAAGCAATCACCCTACTAGCTCTCCAGCCCCAACAATTGTCTATATGAGCTCTCATCATGACTCTGAAATAAACCCTGCAGCTATGCAATCCTAAAACTTCTCTTATTTATGAAGTCAACAAATGAAGCAAGTTTTCTGGAAATATCTGTTTTCATATCCTGCTTCTCCCCGCCTCCCCTGCCTGCCCCAACCCCCCCCCGCCACCACCCTGCGCCTTAACAACTTTTGACAGATGCTTCAGAGCAGTGTGGAAAAAAAAGGCATGCACACATTTCTTTTTTGCTCTCTTTTGTTTTCTCCCAGTCATTAGAAAATTAATTCTGACAGCCCTTTTTCTCTCTTTCTTCTAAAACTTGTTAGGTGGATTGTCCTCCATATAGACGTGGGGCAATCTGTTCTCCTGATTTGCGAAATTGTGAAATAATCATGGTACCGCCTAAAACTCAGCAACCATCCATGATCTTTCTTTTAGGAAAACATCACCCCTGATATGGTTCTGACATAAACTGTTGGATATTAACCCTAAATGCTTTAGTTCATCAGTGAATTGTCCCTTTTCCTCCTTCCAAAGACATTTACAGTACTCTTACAAGTGCCCCTAATTCCCTGGGTTTATCTTCAAACTTTCTCTTGTGCTTTACCTCTCATTGTTACATTCCCTGAGTCAATCTTGGTTACATATAAGCCAAACTTCTTTGATTCTGAACTTTGTATTTGAAGTGAATTACATGCTCTTCTATTTCCCCTATAACCTTTCATATTTTACTATAGATCTTAATACAGAAAGACATAAATGTGGAAAGACCATTAATACCATGCTCCTAAGATTTGGGAGTTGATTGGCTCTAAATATATCTACTCCTGGGCATCTGCCATGATTACTTGACTCAGGCATTAGTTGCCCTACATCCTAACATCCCACAAAAGGAGGTCCTGCCATGGGACTGGAATGGACCAGGGATAAACAGCAAAGCTACCTTGGCATTAAAATAGGAGAGTCTAGAAAGCATAGAACAATCTTGATACAAGCTGTTATACCTTAAGCAACAGGACCCCCAGGGGGAGGGACAAGTTGTCTGAGGACTTAGTCTGGGATTTATAGTAAGAGCATTGCATGACCTTGAAGCCCAGAGAACAAAGTTTTGAAAATCTATATCTCTTATTGTGTTTATCCAAATAACTGCAATATTAATAAGAAGTAGACTTAATTGGTTAATATGTACAACTAAATGGAGAGAGAAAAGCAATTTAGATATCCCTGGGAGACAATGTGTGTCTTGAGTTAATCCCCCCAAGAGATTTGCCTCCACTGAAACTCTTTACCTCCGTAAATGATCAATCACACCTATGTGCAGTCCTACACTTTAAACCTCTTCAGATGTTCTATCATTACGCTAACAACTCTGCATTAAATGGGGCATTTTGACCATCAGTATGTGGTTCCTGTCTCTTTGTTCCATCAGGGAGGTTTGGGAAGCTGGGGAGAAAGTTCTTGGCCACAGATTGCGTGTCCTCACACTTTGAACTCACAATAAACTACATGTATATAAATGATATATGGTTCATTGGTACCAGTGGTAAATGGGAATTGTTTAAAATGTGGTGCCATTAGTTTTCCAGAGTCTAAATGTTTATATATTTTAGGGTAACAGTATTCACACAGAGTCAACATCCCTCAATTTCTGTCCTTATGATACTTGGGTCCTCAGCCTCCTCCCACCAGCTATATAATCTCAGTTTTTTTGGCCAGAATCTACAATTTGTTTTCATTGGTCAATGTCATTCCCTTGATTTTTCCTCTTATGTATCACATATAAGTGGGATGATCAGTACCTGCCTTTCTCTTTCTTTCTTTTTTACTTAACAAAACCGCCTCCAGTTACAACTATATTGCAGCAAACTGACGATTTTATCTTTTCTTGTATTGAGCAGCATTCCATGGTGCATATCTATTTATTCATCCATTCATCTGTCACAGGGCACTGAGGTTATTTCTAGATCTTAATTATTATAAACCATGCTGTTTTGAGTATAGGTATGCAAAGTATCTTGTAAAATTAATATTTGTGATTTGAGTATTGATACTGAGAGTTGAATATGAGAAGTCCACCGTTAATATTTTGAGAAGTCTCCATACTGTTTTCCATAGAGGTTGAAACTAGTTACATTCCCACAAACAGAATAAGTGTTCCTTTTCTTCTAAATCCCTGTCAAAATCTGTGTCTGGCTTTATATATATATACAAATATATATATATATATTCACATATATACACATATGTATATATGTATTTATATGTTGTTTACACGTGTCATTCTAATTTGCATTTTTCTGATAATAGATAATGATGACTTTTTTTATCTGACTGTTGGCCATCTATATGTCTTTTCTGCTCCTCTGGAGAAGCGTCCATTTCTCTCTTCTCTACATCTTTTTCTTTTAATTGAATCACCGTGAGAACAGTTACAAAGATTTCCAGTCTAAGTCTCGGTCATACAATGATCAAACACCCATCCCCTCACCAGTGCACATCCTCCACCACCAAGAACTCCAGTATACCCCCATCCCACCCCTCCTCTCACCTATGTGGTAAATGATTTCCACCTTACTCTCTCTCCGCTTTGATCACATTCAATATTTTGACAAAAGATCTACCATTATTATTTGGAATTTTCCCCAACATTCAGACCTGCTGAAAAGGCATCATTAGATAATCTGTTTTCTATTGTTAATAGGAAGAGCTTTTTTGGATTTCTGATATTTTAGTAATAAGTCTAGAGGGATTTCCTCCAAAAGCCGCTGGGTTCCGAGATTGGTCTGTGTGCCTCTGGGATGATGGCTGTTCAGGAGCCAGAAGCCATTCATGGGAGGCAACTCGGGCCTTCATCAGGGTGAGGAGAGGGGCCAGTTCCACATCCCCCCCCCCCATCCCATGAGTTCCCACGTGTCACTGCTCTCTCTCTAGTTTTGGGTTGGGGCAGATAGTTTATTTTCCATTGCTCACTTTGTATATCAGGAAAGGTAGCGTGGCTGCATAAGTGGTCATGCGCTTCAGAGGAACAGTCCTGTAGCCACATACCAGAGACATGCTTATAGAAGCTCATGGTCCTCACGGTCACCAGGATTCCATCTGGTGAAGGTGGGGAGACTACACCTGCTCCATCTCCATCCGTCCCGGAGATATATGCTCAGTATAGAACCTGGAGAATTCTCCACTATTGCTGGTTATCTTCACTGCTGAGTGCAGCAAGATCTCTTCTACATATCTTTTGATTGGATTGTTATTTTGCAGAACTTTCCAATACTGCAAGTTCTTTATATACTGAATGTTAACCCATTGTTAACCCATGATGACTGTACATCATGTGGATATCTTCTCTCTCAAAAAACTCATCAGTATATTTTTTTCTTTTACTTTGAAGTTTTTTACTTGTTTTGCAATGCAAAATATTTTAAGTCCCTTGTGTTTATTTTTGCTCGTGGAATCAATTATTTGAAAATCAATACCATTTTTTCTATGTTTTCTACAGTGTATTTTATAAATCTGGGCATAATACACAGGATTTTAATCAATTTTGTGTTAAATTTTATACATGGTATGAGGTGATTTAATTTGTATGTAGTTAGCCAATTAGTTTAGATCTATTTGTTGAAGAAAATTTCTTAATTAATTTTTCCCACATTATGGTCTTAGTTTATTTGTCAAATATTGACCCTCCCAAAATCTGACAGCTACTCATCTGGGATCTCAATGATATTCTATTGTTTTGAATATTAGTCTTTATCCCAGTACCACTCACTGTAGCACTGTCGTCCCATTGTTCATTGATTTGCTCGAGCAGGCACCAGTAACGTCTCCATTGTGAGACTTGTTGTTACTGTTTTTGGCATATCAAATACGCCATGGGTAGCTTGCCAGGCTCTGCCGTGCAGGTGGGATACTCAATAGCTTGCCGGGCTCTTAGAGAGGAATGAAGGAATTGAACCCTAGTTGGTTATGTGCAAAGCAAACAGTACCATGCTGTTTTGTTTTTGATAAAGGTTTTGATTTAGTTTTTGAGGCATGCCCAGAAATATTTAGTGCTTACTCCGGACTCTGTGCTCAGGATCACTCCAGTCAGTGAACAGTGTATGGATGTGCTGTGGATTGAACTTTGATGGCCACATGAAAGACAAGTGCTTTAACCACTGTCATGTCTCTTAACCACATACTGATAGTTATAGTTTTATAGTATAGTTCACTGTCTCCTTTCCTGTTTGTTCTCAGTCTCACTTCAGTTATTTAGTGGAGGCTTTTATTCCATGGAAATTTTGTAACATGTTCTATGTGCTAAAAAGATGTTTTTGGAATTTTGATAGGAATTATATTTACAATGTTTAAGTCTTTGGGTAGAATGGTCATTTTAACAACATGCATTCTTCCAATACACAACCATAGATTATTTTATCAATTCCTTGTGTGTTCTATTTATTTTATTAGCAACAAATTTTTCGGTGTCTAACCCACCTTTTCTGTTCTTAGGTTTTTGAGGGGCTTTTTGGATCCTTTAAAAATGGGATTTAAAAAAATTCCTTCACTTTAATTTAGTTCTCTACATATAGAAACACATTAAATTTTTACAAACTGACTTTTATCCTACCACTTTGCCATACAGGATTTTAGCTTCTGATTATTTTTGACAGATAATTTAGTGATTTTATTTATAACATATCACTAGCATATTGTTATAGTATGTTATTCTTTTCCTATTTGAATCTCTTAAATTTAATATTGCCTACTTCCAGTATTATGTTGAATAATAGTAGAGAGTATAAATTCTTGTTTTGTAATTGATCTTGATGGGAAACTGTGGTCTTAAATGTTGAATATAGTGTTAGAAATGACTTTGTTTTTTATTAATTTATTGACGTTTCTTATATCTTTTTTTCTGAGAGTTTTTAATCATAAAACAGGCACTGAATCTTGACAAAATCATTCTCCACATAGATATTTGTTCATATGATTTTTATCTTTCCTATTTTTGATGTGGTCTGTTACATCAAATAATTTGAGTATAACAAACCATCCTTCATCCCTGAAATATTCATACTTGTTTTAAACGGAATGTTAGTAAAAGAGATAACACTGAACATGAGATAAAACATTGAAATATAATACTCAAGAATACTCATTCTCAAAGATAAGCATGTAATTCATTACCCAAACTGGGATAGCTGGAGAGAGGTAGGTAATGCTGCCAACCTCAATGCTGCTGAGACAGCAGGCAAACTAATGTTCTAAGTAAAATCACATGTGAGCATTCAATATTGACTTCATTTTACTTATCCATTGGTATATGAAGGATAAACCAAATTTTGTATATTCAGTCTTTAAAGGGGTAGACATTCTTACACATAGAACAACGTGGAAGAACCTTAAATAGTCACACTTAGTGAAGTTAACCTATCACAAAAAGACAAATAAGGAACAGTTTCACTTGTATGAGATATTTTGTAGCTGTGAGAATCATTGAAATAAAAACAATACAGTGGTGGTTTCCAGGTCCTGAGAGAAGAGGAATTGAGAAATTATTATTTAATGAGTATGAAGTTTCAGTTTGGAAAGATCAAAAAATTCTGGCAATGAATGGTGTTGGTGTTGGTTGAAAGAAGATGCGAATGCACTTAAAGCCACTGTAGATAGAAAATCATTAAAGTGGTAGATAGAAAATCATTAAAGTGATTTTTGTCATGTATTTTAGGTAGTGGTCCTGTATTTCCTCCTTTAATGTCTTACTGGTGCCAAGTTCTTCACAGGCTGCTCAACAATTCACAACACTGTGCGTATTAGTTAGAAAATTGATGAAATAAACAAACTGCAACAAATATCCTCCTCCAATGACAGGAAATAAAACACAGTTAAAATCAACCATTATTTTTAATGTGTCTCTTAGCTATCCTATAGATATTTTCCTCCTTAGTGACTTCTGATACTGGGAAATATTAGATTTTTGTCTTCACCTTATGTCTTATTCTTTTCCATGTGTAGTAAGATGTTCCTCATTTACCCCAGGACTTTGCTCCTAAGTGACAACCAACACAATGAACCTAGTAAATTTATGGGTTTCAACTTTATCAGTTTCCTTAAATCCAAGTTAGTTCAGGTAGTGACATTCCTAAAGATTTCTGTTTATTGACCGTACCCCTAGATTGTTGATTAATTCGTATATCTCTTATCTATCCTATTTTTGAGCCCCTACTTGAGAACAAGCTCCTAACAAGAACACACAGTGTTGATTGACTGTGAAGTCTTCTTTTCATAAGACTCCATGTCAATAGTTCTGGGGATTCTCCAAGTGCCTGTGCTCCAGGAAAACTTATTAAGTCCCAGCACATGCCTAGAGAATGGCCACATCCCTGCTCTAAGGGAAGCCATTATTTAATAACAACGTATAGATTTTTGGAGCTGCTGGTGGCAGGGATGTTTCCTCACAAACTCAATGGGCCTCAGGGAGAGAAGATTTTCAAGATTAGGAGATGAATGTGTTCTGAAAGACAGCACACAGCCCTGACTGCAAATTGGGCATTTTATTGCATTTGTCTGATGGATAATCACAGATAAAGACTTTGATCTTTATCCCCTTGGCAGCAATAAGGAAAAAAGCAGGAAGTCTGCTTACTACATTTTATTTCTTTTCTCTGCAATTCTGGGAAAACAGAGTGTATCAAAATTCTCAGATGAATTTCTCTATGTTGTGTTCTTAAACATCAAATCAAGTGTATGTGTGTATTATTTCTCAGTCGTTGTCCCCCATTAATACCTTGATAAGAAGTAGATAGGGGAAGGAATAGGATACTGTTGTTCTTCAGCAGAAAGAATAATGGAGTGGGAAGAGTCATATTGTTGAAGGAGAGAGAAGAAAAATAGAAGATCAAATACTGAGTATCAGGAAAAAGATGAAGGAACAAAATTAGTTTGGCAGGTAGCCCACATGACTAGCTAATCTGATTATGGATTGATTCCTCAAACCAGGGCTCTGAAAGACTGCTGCCTATAGTAGTGATGCCACTTTAATCTTCTAGAAGGCTCTTTCTCCCCCTGGTGACCCTACGAAGTGAAACATTCCACAATTAAATTTGAGAAGTGAATGCAAATGGGCATGAGAGAAAATCAGCATGTAAGACAACAATGGCAGCATTCAGTCTTTGGTAAAATTAATTTCCTTCCAACACATAATGCATTTAACTAGCTCCACATTTTTATTTATTTTGAGGGACATTGGTTTGTGGTGGTGCTCAGATATCTCTCCTGGAATGCTGAGGGATCTTATGTGCTGCCAGGGATGGAGTCCAAGCCACTGCATTATTGTTCCAGCCTAACATTTTCTATAAATATCATGATATTTGCTAATGTTAAATAAGGGCAGAAAGATAATTTTTATTGTAAATGAAAGCTCAATGTCAACTTCATTTATCTAACAACAGAATGCCAAAAGATTGAGATTCGAAATAAAATCTGTTATGACAGAGTGGATATGTATGTTGGGACACACATGTACTGTTATGCCAGGTCATAGGGTCATCTTGCATGGAGATTGTGGGCTGCAAGTGCAAGCATACACATTTAAAAAGAATACATAATCATTTTTATGTTAACTTTTAGAACATATACAATGTATTTATATATAAAAGATGATAGCACAGTGGGTAGGGCGTTTGCCTTGCACGCAGCCGACCCGGGTTCAATTCCTCTGTCTCTCTTGGAGAGCCTGGCAAGCTACAGAGAGTATCCTGCCTGCACGGATACTCTGTGTGTAATCCCATCAACGGCCAACATCCAGAGCCTGGCAAGCTACCCATGGTGTATTCGATATGCCAAAAACAATAACAAGTCTCACAATAGAGAGGTTGCTGGTGCCCTCTCGAGCAAATCAATGAACAACAGGATGACAGTGCTATAGTGCTACAGATGTATTATGTTTAACAAATGTTACAGTGTTCACAAATAATGCTCAGGAGACCTAGGCTCCCCTCCAGAAACTCTGAGCCAACTAGCCAAATTGTTCAGTGTATGGATTCAGAGATGCAGTACTATTTACTGGGTATCAGGGGCTATCAGGGGCTGGGTATCAGGGGCTATTGGGCTATCCTAGCTGTGCTTAAGTGCATCCAGGTCCAAACCTGTTAGTCCTTGGGGGCCTCCATAGCTGCATCATGATCACGAATCATGAAATCCCGTTGATTGTCAATTTCTCGAGCGGGCTCAAAGAGTCTCTTGCCTGCATGCCTGGCTGTCTTCCCCAGGGGCTCCTCAGAGGGGATGGGCTCCAGCTTCCCTCCCCGCCCCGAGCAGAGCTCCTGGCAGCCGAAGACCACCAAAACCTAGCCACAGCCATGCTCAAGGCCCCTCTCCACAAGTTCGGACAAGCCTCATGCATGAAGGTACTGGCAGAGGAACCCAGGTGTGTGTAATCCCATCAACAGCAACACCCAGAGACTTAAAAGCAAGCTCCCAGAAGCGTGCAGCCGCTTCATGACCATTCTATAGCTTATAACCTACTTCTCCCTCTGGGAGAAACTAGCAAGCTACTGAGAGTTTCCTGCACACATGGGACAGCCTTGTAAGCTTCCCATGATGTATTCATATGCTAAAGCCAGTAACAAGCTCGATCTCATTCCCCTGACCCTGAAAAATCCTCCAATGCGGCATGGTTGGGAAGGCCCAGTGGAGAGAGGCTTCAAAATCTCAGGGACACAGCCTAAAGAACTTGCCAGGAGCACTAAGCCAACCCCAAAGCATGCGGGCAGGCCCCATTTAAAGAACCAGACACTGAGGCTGATAATATTAATAATTATACTCGAGCTAATCTAGAAAAGTCTGAACCTTATCAGGTGAGCAGAAGCTGCAGCAGGAACAAAATCCTCCAATAAAAATATAAAAGAATATCACCAAAATCACAGATTTCTTTTCTTTCAACAACATCCTGTCAACTGTTCTTATCTACATAGAAGTCCCAAAAAAGGGTAGTTTGGGAAAACAGTATAAAACCAATTTTTCATGACCTAGTAAGTCTCACATAATTCTATCCTGGGGTGGCTGCATCTCATATTTGGACGTGTAACTTTTTCTATTTCCTTTAAGGGGTTCTCTCCCTTCTATTTCTCCCATGTCCTACCTCACTAAAAATCCAAAAGATGCCTTCAAAATCACTAGAAAAATCGAGGCTGGAATGATAGCACAGCGGATAGGGCATTTGCCTTGCATGCGGTCAACCTGGGTTTGATTCCCGGCATCCCATATGGTCCCCTGAGCACTGCCAGGGGTAATTCCTGAGTGCAGAGCCAGGAGTAACCCCTGTGCATAGCTGGGTGTGACCCCCCCCCAAAAAAGCAAAAAAAATCACTAGAAAAATGAGCTCAATGATGTGACATGATACAAATATCAACAAACGCATCTCTGTTATATTTCTATAAACAATAATGACCTAAAAGAAAGTATATATAAAAAAGTAATCACAGGGCAGAGAGAAATTAGAGGTTTCGATGAATATGTCTTCCATGTTGTGAGCCCTGGTTTGATCATAGCCCTGCATGGCCCCCCAACATCACTGAGTGCAGCCCAGGAGGCAGCCAAGTACTGCTGAAGTGGCCGGGTAATTCCTGGCTCCCTGGCTGGAGCAACATCACGCCCTTAAACCTTCACATTGAACGGCTAATACACCAATAAAGAAACACCAGGAAGGACCGTCAGGCCTCTAGACATGGCTTCAGACCATTCGCTTCAACAAAAATAGAGGGAAAAGATCTCATTTTCAATTTCATCGAAAACAATAGAATACTTGAATGTAATCCTAAGAAAGGAAGTTATAAACCTATACATTAAAAACTGGGGCTGGAGCAATAGCACAGCGGGTAGGGCATTTGCCTTGCACGCTGCTGACCCGGGTTCGATTCCCAGCATCCCATATGGTCCACTGAGCACCGCCAGGAGTAACTTCTGAGTGCATGAGCCAGGAGTAACCTCTGTGCATTGCCAGGTGTGACCCAAAAAAGGAAACAAAAAAAATAATAAAAACTGATATTATTAAAGTACTATAAGAAAAGAACACTCAGATAAATGGAAAGACACCCTGTGTTCGTGAATTTAAAATAGACATTTTAATTGCCATCTTACCTAGAGCAATCTACAAAGCAATATCTATAAAAATACCAATGATGTATTCAACAAATCAAATAATTCTTAAATTTTTATAAAACTACAAAAATTTCAAATAATCATAGCAATAGAAAACAAGAAAAATAAAGATATTCTAACTTGAAACTTAATTTTAAAGCAATAATAATTAAAATGGTATGGCATTGTAATAAAACTAGGCAAACAAATGGAATACATTAGAAAGCCCATAAGTAAAGTTTTATTTATATATATGTATATGATACATGCAATATAATATATATATACACATATAAACCCACATTTACTATATGATAAAATTCCAGTCCATACAATGGAGAATGGAAAACCAATTCAACATATGATTATGGGGTATCTGGAAGAACACATATAACAATAGACAAAATACTAACACCATAAACAACAATCAACTCAAAGTGTATTAACGAATTTGATATTAGACTCCAAATTATAAATCCATATGCCCCAATCTGTAAGACCATAGAAAACATAGATGATATACTCCAAATCCTCAAACTCTGCAATTCACTTCAAGATTTTATTCCAAATGCAATGGAAGCACTTGCAAGAACAAACCCATGGAATAAAATGGAATTAAAAGGTTTCAATACAACAAATAAGTTACCACAAAAACAAAATCAGCCTAGAAATCATGAGAAAATATTTGTATATTATGCATCTTATGAGGTTGATATACAAAATATAAAGAATTCACATAACTTATTAGTAAATATATATGGACAAAAGAGCTGAATAGATACTTCTTCACAAAATACTTAGATACTCCCAAAAACTTATGAGAAAATGCTCAACTTAGAATTAGAGACTTTCAAGCGATAGCACAGTGGGTAGGGCATTTGTCTTGCAAACGGCTGACCTGGGTTCGATTCCTCCATCTCTCTCGAAGAGCCCGGCAAGCTACCAAGAGTATCCCACCCTCACAGCAAAGCCTGGCAAGCTTCCCGTGGTGTATTCAATGTGCCAAAAACATTAACAACAAGTATCACACTGAAGATGTTACTGGTGCCTGCTCGAGCAAATTGATGAACAACAGGACGACAGTGCTACAGTGCTACGGTGCAAGTCAAAATCATAGTGAGATGTTACTTAAAATTGGTGAGAATGGTCTAAATCTCAAGCTTTGGAAACTAGAGTCAAGATCAAGGAAACAGGAATTAAGATGCCGATCTTGCATGTGGCTGACCCTGATTAGATCCCTAACACAAATAGGCCATGATCACATCCAGATGTAACCCCAGAGGCTCTTGATCATCATCACAGTTGCCTAGGTATTCAGACTCAGCACTCCAGAGTTAGAAGAGCACCATATTCTCTAGTCCTTTCTGGTAAACAGCCAGGCTAGTAGGACAAGAATCATTGGGAGTGGTCTCTGGGCCCTATGAGCACTGCATTTGAGCACCTTGCCATCACCCCCAAATGTTTGAAAACCTAAAAAAGTATTGGTAAGGTATCTGAATAAAGAAGTTTTAATATATATGGAGCTGGAGCAATAGCACAGCGGGTAGGGTGTTTACCTTGCACGTGGCCGACCTGGGTTCGGTTCCCAGCATCTCATATGGTCCCCTGAGCACCACCAGGGATAATTCCTGAGTGCAGAGCCAGGAGTGACCTCTGTGCATCGCCGGATGTGACCCAAAAAGCAAAAAAAAAAAAAGAGAGAAAGTTTTAATATATATACTTAGAGCAATGGTACTCCACAATTAACAAATATGAAATTATGCCGTGTGATAAGAGTAAGAAAATAAAACACTATTAGTAGATGACTTTATCTATATGTAGGACTTAAAAAACAATAATTTGTGTCACAAAAACATCAAAAGTAAATCATTGGCTTGGTGAAAATTATGATGATTGCTAGAGTTTAAAGTTGGTGGGTGAAAAGGACTAGTAAAGACTTTTATTGAGTGATGAGGCACATTGGAATTTTGGTGATAGGTGTAATGGATATTATATACATATAAGTGTATTAATACATGCACCTTAAATTCTACGATTGTGAAAGCTAATGATGAATCTGGATGTGACTGCCAAGCAACTGGAAAATGGGGGATCTGGGCGGAAGAAGCCCAGTCCCTATCCAAGCAGGCTTGGAGATCTCAGCCCCGGGTCCCACACACCTGGCTTCTCTGCCAGTTCCTTCATGCATTCAGAACTCAGTCACAGCCATTGAAACTTCCCCCAGCGCTGTGTAATCCCATCAATGCCCAAGATCCAAAGACTATAAAATCAAGCTCCCAGAAGAGAGCAACGCAGAATTTCTTGCCCTGGCACCTGGCTGTCTTCACCGGGGCCTCTCGGAGGGGGTGGATTGAGTTTCCCTCCCCACCCCAAGCAGAGCCCCAGCAGCCAAAGGCCTCTAGAACCCAGCCATAGCCATGCTCAAGGCTCCTCTCCACATGTTTGAATGAGCCTCATGCATGAAGGAACCAGCAGAAGAACCAGGTGTGCGGGACCTGGGGCTGAAATCTCCAAGCCTGCCTGGATTGGGACTGGGCCTCTTCTGCCCAGATCCCCCATTTTCCAGTAGCTAGGCAGTCACACTCAGAAACTGCCCCCCCTACCCCCGCCCTGGATCCGTGTAATCCCATCAACGGCCAACATCCAGAGACTATAAAACTACTTTAGAAGCGGAGTTATAGCCTCGTTCTCCCTCTTGTAGAACTTGGCAAGCTCTTGAGAGTTTCCTGCCTGCAAGGGAGAGCCCGGCAAGCTCCCAGTGGCATATTCATATGCCAAAACCAATAACAATGATGGGTCTCATTCCCCTGACCCTGAAAGAGCCTCCAATGAGGCACCATTGGGAAGGATGAGGAAAGAGAGGCTTCTAAAAATCTCAGGGCTTGGATGAATGGAGACGTTACTGAGACCACTCGAGAAAATTGACGATCAATGGGATGATGATAATGATGGTGAATGATGAATCAATTAAAAAGACCAAAAATGATAAAACATTTCACATATTATAATTAGAATTATTTCCAGTCCTTTATTTACTCTGAGTTGTAGCACAATCAATTGATTCTCTACCTAGCCACTGGAAAAAGAGATTCACCAAACACAATTTGTTAAGCAGTAGTTAAGCCTTTTAGAGAGATAAGAAACTCCTAAGTCTATCAGAAATCAGGAGCATCCTCTAAAAGCACATGTTAAAGAATGACCCCTAGTGGTAATAAACCAAATCTATAGTGTTTGACTGAGGCTTCGTTCTGAATGGATGGGAGTGGAAATGTTTTCAGAGTTAAAAAGCAACATAAAGCACACAGCAGCTGGGCTTTATCTTTCAGCAATCACACTGGAGTAACTCCAAAGTTGCCATAGCTCACAGAAACCTTGAATTAGACCAAGGGTTTAGAATAATCCTCTAAGTTTTCTGTCATTGCAGCAACACCACATACAATATCACTTCTAGTCCCACATCCAGCTTCTACATAAAATTCTATTACTAAAAACACTGCACTAGGCAGAGATCCATAAGTAGTGAGAAAAAAAATTAAAAACGCTGTTTTGAATTCAGTTGTATATATACTATCTCAAGTAAAAGAACTTGAAAATTATATTTTATAAAGTAGTACAGCAAAAGCAGTTTATCCATAAAACCATGAGTAATGTACAAAATTTGCATAAATTTTCTGCTTACCAATGCTTTCAAGTATTACCCTCATCACTTGAACAGAGAGTTACCAATATCCAATATATTTGAACAGTGTATTTATTGCTTTAAGACATAGGTAGCTGTCTTGACCTTGGGGTTTTTATTAGAGGAATTATTCCCCACACTCTCAAACACAAACCCTCAAATTAGACTTATTCATATTAAGTAAACATGACATAGTACATGTATACAGATGCATACACATATGTATATGTACTCAACCCCAATACATACCTGTTGAATATCCTGATATTTTCTTTTCTTTTTTTTTCTTTTTGGGACACACATGGCAATGCACAGGGGTTATTCCTGGCTTTGCACTTGGGAATTACTACTGGCAGTACTCAGGGGACCATATGAGATGCTGGGAATTGAACCCGGGTTGGCATCGTGCAAGGCCAATGCCCTATCCGCTGTGCTATTGCTCCAGCCCCCACCCTGATATTTTCTATATATTCTTGTTATTATTGAAGAACAATTTATACACAGAAAAATGCATAAGTTTTCAGTGCACAGTTGAATCAATTTTGACAGGTATCATCATTCAAATCAAGATATTAAATATTCCAACAATACCAATCTTTTTGTGTGTAACTTCTGCTTCAGATCTCTCTCCCACCAAGGCAACTAGTGTTCTCATTTATTTTCCCATATATTAGTTGAGCTTATGCATAAACAATATGTAAAAGGACAAATTAAGTATGCACTCATTTGAGTTATCTGATGCATTCCACTACATTCATTTTATAATTCAATCATAGGCTACAACCTTCAGCTTGAAAAGGAAAATTCACTAATTTATACCACAAACTAGTATGCTCTCAATTGAATTGATGTGTTTCTAAGGAAAACAAAACTCTCAGGTTTCTCCTACAGAGATTCTGATTAAAATATAGATTACTAGGACCTACTCCAGACTCACTGAAGCAAGCTACTACATGGTGGCGACGCAAGATTTTCAAGGACCTCATTCTAGTATGGTTTGTATTCAATTTTTAAATCATTCTAAACAGTGCTTTTGCCTTGTCACTGGGTCAATACCGCTAAGAAAATACAATGAGTCCTAGTTTACTACCTACTGAATCAAACCAAAGTAACTTCAGCACATTGAACCCTCCAACAAAAGACCTTGCTTTCAAGCTTATAAACATTCTATTTCTCAGCAGGGAGAATCCCCAGGGTCATCAGTCTGCCCAGTGAGTCCACATTGCTCTTGCATCACAAAACTGAGATTCTAATGCTAATTTTCCCCTGTTCAAAACTTAAAATTTGTCTTTAAATTGAATCACAATCTCAGATTTACATTATTTGAGAATTGTATTGATGACGGTGATGGCTGGAACTATAGCACAGCGGTTGGGCTTTTGACTTTCATGCGGCCAACCCATGTTTGATTCCTCTGCCCCTCTCAGAGAGCCTGGCAAGCTACTGAGAGTATGGAGCCCGCATGGCAGAGCCTGGCAAGCTACCCGTGCATATCCAATATCCATATTGGATATGCCAAAAACAGTAACAATAAGTCTCTCAATGAGTGACATTACTGGTGCCCGCTCGAACAAATCGATGAGCAACGAGATGACAGTGACAATGACAGTGTATTGGTGATGGGTGGGTATGTGAGTAACAGCCAAGTATGTAAGGTATCACAGACACCTTTCTGTAGATCAGTTGATCTGTATTCTTTCCACACCAAAATATGCTGTGCTATTTCTCTGTTAAAGAAGAGTATACTCTTGGTCTACTTCCAGGGAGGACATTGGTATAATGTTGTTCTCTGAAATATTTGGAAAAGGTTTGGTCTTATTGTTCCTTAGATTTTCATATGTTACAAGTAGGAAAAGGAAAGCTCCCAGAAGTACCCACAAACAAAAGCTAAAGGCATATATCACTTGAGGCAGGAAATAAAGAAAGACTAAAGAGAGGGGGTTGGAATCAGGACTACTTTGATTTATAGTTCTATATGCTATTTGTTCCTCTCTGTTCTATACAAAATACTGTACAAATTTGTGTTAATCCCAGAGTTCAATTGTCTTGATTCATTCATTAATTTATGCACACAACATTACTTTCAGACATTTTACAGGCACCAAAATTACTGCCAAGAGTGAAATAAAGTCCCTCTATCTTCCTAATCTTACATTCTCAGGGAAGTATAGAGAGATCAACAGATCATTCAGCAACACATGGGGTAAACAGATGCACTTTTTACAAATGGTGATAATGGAAATTCTCCTCAAAAAAGGTGACATTTTAAAAGATATAAAAGGGGTTACAGAGTGCATCATTTAACTCTCTGGAGAAGTTCAGAATGGAAAGAATACTCTTACAAAAAAGTTGAGTTAGAAGCCTTAGTATGTTTGATGATCAGCAGCAAGAAGCTATTATGAGAAAGTGTAGAAAAATGCTGGGGTTTTAGAAAAATACTCCATTTAGAATAGAAAAATTCTGTTTAGAATAGAAAAATGCTGGGCCTTGTGGACCATTTTAAGCAATTTTCCATTAACTCTGAGTTAATTGAAATTAAATGAAAGGTTTTGAACTGAGGTGTGCATGGTGTATTTTACGTATTCATAGATTCATTGATGTACTGTGTTGCAAATAAAGTAGGAGAAAGGAGGAATCAAGAGAGGCTATTAAAGAAAAGTAAACAATGATGTAACTAGCATAGTGGTAGCAGAATTAA
Organism: Sorex araneus; assembly: GCF_027595985.1. NCBI lineage: Eukaryota > Metazoa > Chordata > Mammalia > Eulipotyphla > Soricidae > Sorex > Sorex araneus. The sequence continues at coordinate 20,572,265 of NC_073312.1, forward strand.
TAAAATTTAATAGTCTTGGAAATTTGGTACAAGGAGAAAGCTCAAAGGCTTGACCTCTATACTAGAACCTCTAGTTAGATCCGTGCATGGCATGACCCCCCTGCATCATATGACATATGACTCCATCCTAACAAATAGCAGAATTTTGAATACATTCTGAGAGTGACTATTATTTGCTAAAAAAAAGTGAGGCTTAAGGAAAAAAGGAAGATAATGTTAATGCTTTCATCTTGGTCACATGCGTAATGGGTCACTATTTTTATGTGATGAGAGTCTAGGAAGTCATTTGTGTACATGTCAAACTGCATGTAAAAAAAATCCAATTGTTGACTTCCAAACTGATAAAGACATAAATATGAAAGCGAAGCATTCATGGGATATGGTCATTTTAGAAATACAAATCTTATACCTTTCCCTTTATAGACTCTGGATATAACTAAAGTGTAGGAAGGTTATATAAAGAGAAGAGATGATGTCTAAGAGCTTTTGGAGCATCCCTAGTATGTGGCTGTAAGAAAAATGCAGAGTAGTCAATATAGTAGAAAAAAAATATTCAACTATAGAGTAAGAGAAAGTGCTATCCTAGAAATCAGAAAAGAAGAAGATTTAAAAACTAGAGCATGTTATTGACAAAGCCTGTACATAGTTGATCTTTTAGGTCAAGTAAGGTGAGGTCTGAGAATTAAATATTGAATTTTGAGATATAGTATTCATTAGCAAACTTGATAAGCACAGGTTCGATGGATTCTGAATATTCATAGAAATGGACTGAGCAGAGAATTAGGAGATAAATTAGAGACATCAATTATAAATAACTCTTTCAAGGTGATTTTCCATAAAGGAAGTAAAGATGGTGAAGAAGTTGAAGTATCACACAAGCAAGAACATAAGCATCATATAGAAAGACATCGTTATATACATATGTGTGTGTATATATATCTCTATATTAACATATTTTCAAAGTCAGAAAACAATATGAGGTGGGGAAAGGGAGAGGGAAGAGAGTGAACATTTTCTGAAGTGGTATGATTAAAGACAAGAAAAGCAATCTTGGGTACATGCTAATCTTATCTAGAGCTGTGCTTCTCACAGCTGATTGCACACTGGAATTACCTGAACAAAATGACAAATACTGAAACTTAATTCTGGACTCAGAGATTATCCTCATATAATTGCCATAGCTGTAGTCTGGACCTTAGTCAATAAAAGAGGTTACTTGCATTCTCTGTAACACAAAGAACCGTTTTTTCTATAAAAATCTCACAAAAAGAGCCACAATGAATTTAGTCCTATCCAAAGTTGCGCTCCACTTGAGGAGCGCCTTTTTAAATTTCCCTCTTCTATTTTCCAATATGCTTTTCTACTTTCCTAACCTGAGTCTGAGCATCTTTATTCTTAAATATTTTCATTTTTGAAAATATTTTCAATATTTCAATATTTTCAACACTTTCATTTTTTCAAAATATTGAAGAACCTGGGTTGCAAACCAACACAGAGACCCACCATTGCTTCTGCCTCACCTGCATCATCATGTTATTAGAAACCCATGACGGATTTTGGTTTTGTTTTCCAGATTACACCCAGCAGTCCTCAGGCGAGACTCCAGACTCTGTGTTTCGGGGACTGTGCAGTGCCAGGAAACCAATCCGGAGCCTTGAGCATGTACACTGCATGCTCAGCTCTTTTAGGTAACTCTCCAGCCCAACATGTGGATTTTTAAAAAGCTGTCCTGGATTTATTTTTAAAGGATTTTTAAAAAGGTGAACAGCCCTCCCCCCTGCCCAAGAGTAATTTCTAAGTGCAGAGGCAGAAGTACCCCTGAGAATCACAGGGTGTGGTCCAAAACCAACAAAACAATATTTGAAAAAAAAATCTGTCCTGGTGATTCAAGTAAGAAGGAAAGTTCTTGATCCTCTATAGGATCATGAAAAAAACATCTGGATACCGATGAGAGACTCCGGGAGTCTCCAGGGAGACACAGGGAGCGTCTCCAGGAGTTTTCTTGCAGTTGCTTCTATTTTCTCCACAAAATAAAAATGATGCCAATAAATGAGGTCAAATTTGAGGAAGAAGAAGCAAGAGAAGAAGGTATATGAAGTGTTAAGAAAAAGGCAAAGTATAAAGAAGACAGGAAATGCTTTCAGATTTCTAGGCAGCCTTGCTCAAAGAAAAGAAGAGCAATGAGTGTGATTAACATGACTAAAAAAACCCTTGTGAATGCCCTGTCATCATTGTTGTCCTGTGGCTGAAGTAGACCCTGATGAGGTTAGTTCCCAGAGCTCATAAAATTAGCATCACAATTAGTCAAGATCCAACTTTTTACACTTCCCCACTTGCATGCTGTTTAATTTTCAATTTTACATCTTCCAAATTTTATTTCACTAAGAAGGTATGGAACTCTTTCAGGATAATTATGTGTCTTCAATGTCATTTGTGACTTTTACAAGACCTTACAAAATGACACAACATTCTCAGTTCCAACACTCATGTCTTTAAGAAGTGTTTATTTTCTTTCTGGCTGTAAAAATCTCGTGGCAGATGAGAAAGTTTACCTGATCCCATATCCCTAGAGAATGCTTGAAATGACTACTCCTTAATTATGGAGAAAAAAATCAATGTAGGAAAAGATCCGTCAATATAAGAGGACAATACTAGCAATCACCTCGTCCTCATCTCTGAAAGGAAGGAGGATCAAGATGAGAGCGTCCTTCCCTTTAGAAAAGAATAGCAATGTGGCATAATTTCATTATACTTGTAATAATAAAACATCAAACCTGGAAATGACTTTTTAATTCCCTCATCCAGGAAACAGATTCAAGGATTTCAGAAATGTTAACTGTCAATGATACTAAGTAGCATTGGAACTTATGTCCATGCATATGAGTAAGTTCCTCTTCAACAGTGTTGAAGGGACAAATCAGAAATGAAAGCCTTTTCCCCTCTGTTCCTTTAGGTAGCAAGACTACTTAACTCTGTCAGATTTGTGTTTGAAGGAGTGTATTAAAATATTCATTTCTAAAATTTTCACAAAAGCAAATATTTAGCTTTGGTACACCGAATTTCAATAGTTGAACTCAGACATTTCATCAATGTTTTCATGAAGGCTTTCAGAGCCTTCAAGATTATAAAATTTTGAATCCTTAAATATTAATCCTAAGAGTAAAGAACAAGATAGCATCAAAACATTTATATAAATTGGGACTGTATAATTTACTGGTGGGATTGAATAAAAACTAAAGATGACCTAATTTGTATGTATATATTTTTAAAAGTCATACAGGATTGTCCATTTAATATGATTTGCTTTATTTTGAAATGTTTTCATATATATTTGAAAAACAAATAACTCAAGTCATTGGACTGAAACTAAGAATATAGAAGAATGTGGTTCCATACATTTTGTTGGCTAAAAAAGAGCATTGATTTGGAATAAAATAGTCTCAATCTATGATTCAGGACAGTGCAGTTTATGTCTCTCAGCTAAACTTCATCATCTGTGAAATAAAGATAATAATATTGAGCTTATGGTCTTTCATCTGACATATAAGAAGCTTAGAAATCAGTCTTCTGGACTAGCAATAGTAAAGCGCTGAACTAATTGAGAAGTCAAATATTTTTAAATCCTTTGAAATGGGACAAACCACTGTCCTCCAAAATAGATAGGAAGTAGCAGTTTATGATTTGGAAGAGCAGAAATGGCCTGTGAAACCAGTAACAGAATAGGAAAACCTGAACTGAAATAAATAAACTGCTTGGAGTTAAATGTGGATGAACCTGAGGGGAAAAAAAAAACAACAGAACATTCCAGGAGATTGGGTTCTGGTAGAGTAAGGAATGGTTTGCATTTGGGGAGCTTTCCCTGGAACTTCATCAGGTTGTCTCAAAAAGCAAAAACAGTACAAGGGGTAGGGAGGGAAAGAGAAACTCTTTTGAAATACACTATAGTATTTTATACTTAATAAAGCCTATCGTGGGTCCAGAAAGATAGTATAGAGGGTAAGGCATTTCTCTTACTGAAGTCTCTTGACTGACTTCAGTTGGATCCAGGCTCCAATATGGTTCCTCAAGTGCAGAGCTAGGAATGATCCCACAGCTCTGTTATGTGTGGGCAACAATAAATGTACAAATAAATGAACAAACAAATAGAAATAACAAAATATTTGTAGTCCAGCAAAACTATTTTATCAGAGCCTACCCTGATGGAATCATCAGAGACTCCTGTAACTGAAAGGAAGTACACAACTCCAGTCCCCTTCAGCCACCTAGAAGTGTTGTGCATATACCGAGAATGCTCACAGAACAGTGACATACATTTTAGGAGAGACAAAGAAACCAAGAATTGGACAACAGAGGGTTGCCTCTTCCTTCATAATGATGTAGGCAGGCAGGCAGATAGGGAAGGCCTTCTCCCCAGGTCACTGTCACTGTCACTGTCATCCTGTTGCTCATCGATTTGTTCGAGTGGGCACCAGTAACGTCTCTCATAAGTCTCTCCCCAGTTTCAGGCAGTAAATTTCCTGTGAAGTAATAGGCCTGAAGTTGCAAAGGCCAACCTTACAGAAAACAGGAACCAAGGCCTGATAAGACCCTCACCTAATTACAGCAACAGACCCAGAGAAGCTCCTGCAGAAACAAAAGGCCAGGAAAGAAATTTCAAAGAAGACCATCACCACCTCCCAACTCTACCTGACTTAGCAACCTCCTTAGCAACTGACTTTCACCTAGTAGAAGTCACATGTGACAGCATGGAGAAGCCCTATAAAAGCCTCCTTGAGTGAAGGAAGGGGGCGCATATGCTGCTCGAGCCAATGTGCTGCTTGTGTCCACGTCGCTGAGCACATGTGGTACCTGATCTCACGTGTCACCTGCATCTCCCGTCTTCAGGCATGTACTTTCATGTTTTCATGTCTAATGCTGGGATGTGTGTGTAGGGGCTCTCTTTGCCCTTGGAGAAGCCCTGGTTCTCTCTTGAGCATGTTACTCTTCATTCTCCCACTTTCTCTCCCTTCTTTCCTTCAAAGAGCTCCAAATAAAAACTGCAATTTCACTGCTGTCTACTCCTGATTTTTTTTTTTCTGCGAGGTGAGACAAGAACCCAGTAATCTTGGGTCCCAAGTGATGGAGGCGGATTAGGAGAAAATGACTGTCTTTCTCCTCCCCACTTCACAAGAGCCACCTGGAGGGCACACCAACATCAGTAACTTACCATCATAGAACTAGAGATACATTTACAGTGGTGATATTTCCTGGTACACCATGCTTGTCTTTCAGGAAAAAAAAAATTGCAAGGTATGCTTCAAGAAAAAAAAAAGTTGAACAAGTATCAGAACTAAAATTATATATAAGAATGTTCTAATATTTAGTAATGCTTTTCATAAAATCTAAATTAATATGTTAAGGAAATCTAAATTAATATGCTAAGGATTTTCATGGCAAAATGTACATTATGAAAGAATAGATGAATAATTTGATGTTTTAAAGAACACAAAGCTGTCTTCGATGAGATCATTGTTAGACTAGACATAGCTTTTCTCTTTAGGGAAATACAATAAATTAAAAAAAAAACTGGTACTTGGCCAGAGAGATAGCATTGTGGGTAGGGTACATGCCTTATACATGGCCAACCTAGTTTAGATCCCCAGCAGCACATACAAATATGGTAACCCAAGGCTCACTAAGAGTAATCTCCGAGCACAGAGCCAGCAGTAAGCCCTGACAGCCCTGGGTATAGCACAACGGCTGGCGCCCTCCAAAATATGTATATATTTAACCTCAAAACCTAGTTGTTTAAAAATTATACATCACAAGTCTTTGGCACAACTAACTAATGTATGCACTTAAATGTATAATAAATGATTACTATGAAAATTTTTATGTAATTAAAATTGATAATCTAGGAAAATAAAATTATTCCAAGATAAAAGTAATTATTCCAAGATAAAAGTACAGCTTTTCAGCATCATATATTGAATGTTCTAAGCTAGTAAAACAATAAAAAAAATTAGAAGTATGCAGATTTGAGAAATGAAATGCAGCTGTATTTTTAGATGATAGGTCCATCCAAGTAGAACATTTGAAATAATTGACCAAAAAAACAAACAAAAAGAAAACCCTCATCACTAAGAAAGTAAATGTAAAACTCTTGTATGGTACAATAATAATGAACAAATCTTAATTTTATTTTCTTTTGATACCCTTATTTACAAAGTTGTTGACAACAGAGTTTCAGACTTATACTGTTTTCAACTCCAGTCCCACTGCCAGTGTCTGTATTCCTCCACCAGTGACTCCTGGTTCCCCCCCATCCCTTCCAACACCTGTTTCCTTGAGAGACAAATTTTTAATTTTACTTATTGTAGTTTACATCCGATTTGTCTGTCAAGAAGACTGGTGTGTATGGTGTATGAGGGGCAGGGGGCATGGCTTGGCTTTGGTGTCATTGGTATAGGGATGTGATCGCTGGTTATAGGGCTGAAATTGGAAACAGCACATGGCCTAAATTCTAATGTCAACAACTTTATAAATCACAGTATCTAAATTTTAGAAACCATGCTTTTTTTCTCATGAATGAATTATGGACAATATGATTTGAAATAAGGAATACAGTATCACCTAAATTAGTATGTCAGAAAGTGAAATACTTTGGCATATTAAACAAAATACACATAAGAGTAATCTCAGGGAAACATTTATTTATTTATTTATTTATTTATTTATTTGCTTTTTGGGTCACACCCGGCGATGCACAGGGGTCACTCCTGGCTCATACACTCAGGAATCACCCCTGGCGGTGCTCAGGGGACCATATGGGATGCTGGGATTCGAACCTGGGTCGGCCGCGTGCAAGGCAAACGCCCTACCCACTGTGCTATCGCTCCAGCCCCTCAGGGAAACATTTAAACTCTGATGATAAATCTTCTTTAAAGAAGATTGCTCTTAATGGAACAAACATCTCTGAATGTAGCAGCTATGTGTACCTGGGTCGAGAACTCTTCATGAGGAATGACTTGGCGCCAGAACTGCGCAGGAGGAATAGAGCAGTATGGAACACCTTCAAGAGCGTCGAAGAAGTGGTTAAGAGGATGAAGAACCTCTGGCTCCAGGCACATCTTTTCGACTCCAACATTCTTCTGCAATAACATACGCCTCAGAGACCCGGGCCCTATGCAAAAAGGATGAGAATGCTATTGGGTATCCCAAAGAGGAATCAAAAGAGCTATGCTAAGAGTATCACGTTTCACTCAAGTGAGAGAAGGAATCTGGAGTTCCCACCTCTGTTAACAGTCAAGAATCAGGGACGCTGTTTTGTTTGCCAAGGCGACGAAAATCAGATGGACTGCAAACGTAATGCAACTCAGAGACAACCACTGGACTAGAGCTGTTACCGACTGGATTCCACAGGACGTCAAAAGACCTCATGGCAGCCCACCAATGAGATGGTCAGACTTCTTCGTCAAAATGCTGAATGAACTATTTGTGGCTCTTCCTGTTCCTGGAGTGAGCAGATATCCTTGGGCTACACTGGAATGCAACAGGGACAAATGGAGACATTACTGGTGATTTACTCAAGCAAATTGAGGATCAATGGGATAACACTTGATACAAGTGATACAAGTGATAAATCTTAAAGCAAAAGCTGTTTATTTCATTTTATATTAATATTTCAAGCTACCAAGAGTATCTCACCCGCATGGCAGAGCCTGGCATGCTACCCATGGCATATTTGATATGCCAAAAACAGTAACAAGTCTCACAACGGAGACATTACTGGTGCCCACTTGAGAAAACCGATGAGCAACGGGATGACAGTTATACAATGATTAATATTTCATGTACTGGGATCATAGACAGGATTGCTCAATGTTGTCGAAGATGTCAATTATTTTTCATTTAAATCTGTGGATTTAACATAATTCCAATCAAAACTCAAGCAAGCTACTTGTTGGGTATAGGTTATTTCAAAGGTTATTTTAAAATAAAATAAATAGCATAACCTATTGAATGAAAACAAAGTTAAAGGAAAAACATGATACAATTTCAAGACTTCTTAGATGAGTGAGAATAAAGTGCAGTGGGTAAGGTATTTACAGTGCAAATGGCCAGCCCGAATTTGATCCCGAATTGTATATTCCTCAACATGTATATTCCTCAAAGCCCCACTAGGAGTGATCACACAGCAAAGAACCAGGAGTAAGTCCTGAGCTTGGCCAATCCCAGACACTCATTAGAAAGTTACAGTTTAACAGTATGGAGACTACTCAATAAAAGTAAAGAGTTTCCATATTCCTCTCTTTGGTATCTATCCCTAAAATACAAAAATGTTCATAAGCAGGCCAATGTCCAAGGCAGCACATAGTACAATATCAAGAATATCTAAACAACCAAAATGCCAAATGGTAGAGAATGGATAAAGAACTTATGCTATATATACACAATAAAATTTTATACAACTGTAAATTAAGATGAAACTATGTGGTGTGCTGCAACATGGATGGAACTAGAGAGTATGAGTAATGCCATATAATCTCACACTTATCTGTAATGTAGATACAAAACAAGGGGATATAAAATGAGTATAAAATACAAAATCCTTGGCCTTGCTTTACAAAACTCAGGTTATGAAACCAGGAGAAGAGAAAGAGAGATGGACTAGAGGCAACACAGGGCAACAATGGGGGGGTCTTGGGAAATTTGGTGGGAGTGGGATGCAGTATTAATGTACATCCAACCATAAATTTTAACACAACTATAAACATGCTAACTAAAATATAATTTAAATTAATTATATTTTACAAATAAAATCAAAGGTATAATTTAAGATTGATATTATTCACAAATCGTAATAGAGACAAGATAAATTGAATAAAATAAAGATTCTCTACCCCGATAGCACCATAAAACAAATCAATTATATTTAAAAAAAGGCAGCACAATGCAGTAAAGGAATATTTTCAAGAAATGATGATGAAATGAATATATGACTTTCACATGTAATAATTGAATCTAAAAACAGCTTTATGGCCTTAAGAAAAAATTAATTCTAAAGTTGGATTCAGACCTAAATCTAAAATGTAGGACCATACCTTTTAAAGGAGAACAGTAGAAAACATAAATAATCTTGAGCATGATGATAACTTTATTGTATTTCACACAAAAGAATCATGAAATAAAGGCTTAGTTTATACATCACTATTTTCTGTTTAACAAGTATCTTATTCTCTTGTCTCTCTTTCTTTGCTTGCTGATTTGTACTCTGGAAAAGCCTGTGTTCACTGTTAAACACACATTTCCCCTCTTTTCCTCCTCTCAAATTTTTCTAAGCAAGTTTTAATAAAACTACCTTGCTTTACTCTAAAATAATAAAAATTTAAAAGCATAATATAAATAATTGATAAGCTACACTTCACTAAATTTAAAACTTCTCTGCAAAAGACAATGTCATGAAAATGAGAAAAGTAGGAGAAATATTTTTAAAAAACATATTCATATAAATGATTGTTAAGCACAATATACAAAGGTGGCTTAAGATTCAACTCTAAAAAACTTGATTAAAAATGGAACAAAGACCTTAAACAACACTTCACCTAGAAGATGTAAATATATCAATTAAGTATATAAAATATGCTCAGTATCATATGCTCAGTATCATATGACTGACTTTAAAAGATACTATATATATATATATATTAAGATGACAAAAATTCAAGACATAACAACACTAAACCCGGATGAAAATGTGACACAATGGAAATTTTCATCTATTACAAGTGGAATGCAAAATAATACAATCACTTTGAAAGACACTTTGAAAGTTTCTTCCCAAAATATGAAGATACTTTTATTATTGATCTGTGAATCTTATTGTCTCGTAGTTATCTAAATTAATTGAGAAATTGTGTCCATTCAAAGCCTACTCAAGCATATTTATAGAAGATTTATTAAAATGCCAAAAGTTAGAAGTTACCAAGGTACCCTCTTTAGTTTAGTAGATAAACTGCTGTGCATATAGACTTCATATTTGTCCTAGAAAATTAAAAAAAATAGTTCTATGAAGCCATGAAATGGCAAGAAGCCTTACAATAGGTAATACTAAGCAAAGGAAGTCAATCTGAAATACTATAGATAAAAAAGGTGCCAATTAAATAGTATTGTTAAAAAGACACAACTATGGAGCTGGAGTGATAGCACAGTGGGTAGGGCGCTTGCCTTGCACACAGCTGACATGGGTTTGATTCCTCCGCCCCTCTCTGAGAGCCCGGCAAGCTACTGAAAGTATCTAGCTGCATGGTAGAGCCTGGCAAGCTGCTCGTGGCATATTCAATATGCCAAAAACAGTAACAACAAGTCTCACAATGGAGATGTTACTGGGGCCCGCTTAAGCAAATCGATGAGCAACTGGATGACAGTGACAGTGATGGAGACAGTTATAGATTTATGCTTGACAGAGGTTAGAGGATAAGGAGGCAAGTCAGCACAGGAGACCTTTAGGTCAGTGACACTGAACTGTGCAATATAGAAACATCACTATAGAACCTCCAGAACACACAATAACAAGAATGCACCTTAATGTAAAATATGGACTCTGGATGATAACAGCTTAAAGTAGATTTAATTATATTACCAAGTGTATCATTCTGATGAGGAACAGTAGTGAGTTTGTGCAAGTGCTGGGAAAGGGGTTATAATAGAAACACTTGCTACTTTCTGTTCAGTTTTTTCCCATGGTTCCCAAAATAAAGTTTTCTTAATCGAAATCATAATAATGCTACAATGACATTTTTGTTCTGTTAGTAAATCTTTTCAGTTCTCTAACCTCTAAGTAGTTAGGAGGTTATCTCTTTAAGATTTCATGTGATCTTGTACCTTGCCTTTATAGTAAATCATAAGTTACAGAAGGTTTAAGCACCTATGGATAACTTGCTTTGCTATTCTGCTCTAGCGTACTTACCAGTGAGTTTTTGAAATGTTGACTCAAATACCAGTGTCCTTCAGTCAGTCTCCATTAGACAAGCTCCTGAGTAACACAACTGACATGGAGCATCTTGAGAAATAAATTTGGTGGTTTTAAGTCACTGATATTTTTATATGGGCTGGAGCGATAGCACAGCGGTAGGGCGTTCGCCTTTCACATGGCAGACTTATGTTCGATTCCTCCACCCCTCTCGTAGAGCCTGGCAAGCTACTGAGAGTATCATGATCGCACACCAGAGCCTGGCAAGCTACCCATGGCATATTGGATATGTCAAAAACAGTAACAACAAGTCTCACAATGAGAGATGTTACTGGTGCCCGCTCAAACAAATTGATGAACAATGGGGTGACAGTGACAGTGACAGTGATATTTTTATAGAAAAAGTCATTCAATCTTCATATAAATTACTGTGATGGACTGAGTTCTTTGTCAACAAATTTCACATCTTAAAGCTCTAACCCCCAAGCAGTTTAGAATTTAACTACATTGGAGATGAGACTTTAACCAGTCTCATCATAAAAACATGAATTAAGAAAGCATTGATCTATAAGTGGAAGAGAGTATGCTCAGAAAACAAATTTAACAATACCTTGATTTTGGATTTCTCATATTCAGAACTGCCATAAAACTAATTTTAAGTCATTCACTTTAATATTTTGCTGTGGCAATCTAAGTAGAAAAAACACATCATAGTTATCTCCATTTCACAAGTTGAAAAACCAAGGAACCCGCAGGTTAAGTAATGTGTCTTATATGATAGAATCAAGAAGAGTTGACGCTCATGAGACTGAATCCACTGAAAAACCCAGGTCGGTGGGCTTTGTGACAGAAATCTTCAGACTTTTGGGTCTGGAATGGGCCTCTTCCTCCCATCCCTCTGTGCTGATTTCCTGACAGTTATGTCCACTGAACTGCCTCTGTTGCTATTTAAGAACATTAGTCTCTGAAGAGAGCAATATGCTGCAGTGATGCCTCCAGACCCTCAAATCACCATCGAGTTAAAAGAATTTTACAGTTCTAGTACCCTATGAAAAATTTTACAATTCTAGGAGTGGGACGGCTCATGATTATGCCACTGATATATCAAGAGTAATACACCACATTTGATGGGGTGTAAGGTAGAAGACAACCTATCTTGATCTCTATCTCTATATATATGTATGTATGAGTGTGAGTGCATATATATACATATGTGTATATATATATATATATATATACATTAGCACATAAGACTCAATCTCTAACAACATGTTAATGATCTCTAATACAGGGGCTTAATAGCTTCAAGATGAAATACACAATTTTCATACACTTTCCTCTAAAGCTATTCCTCCAACCTGGAGCGATAGCACAGAGGGCAGGGCATTTGCCTTGCATGTGGCCAACCCAGGTTCGATTCCCCCACCCCTCTCAGAAAGCCCGGTAAACTACCGAGAGTATCCTGGCCACAGGCAGAGCCTGGCAAGCTACTGTGGCATATTCGATATGCCAAAAACAGTAAACGAGAAGTCTCACAATGGAGACATTCCTGGTGCCTGCTCAAGCAAATCTATGAACAACGGGACAACAGTGATACAGTGATTCCTCTAAAGAAACTTTTTTAGATCATTTTTAGTCAAGTATTTATAATAAGCAATATGAAATAAATTATTTAGCATTTGCCTTTGGGGCGTTCTTGGGTGATGGTGGGAAAATTCAGAATCATGGTGGTGGGATGGTATAATGGTGGTGGGATTGGGTTACTAGGTCTCTTTTCCAACTCAATCTCTAACAACCAAACTGGGCAACCCATTTCAGGAAGACAACAACCCTAGTTCTTTGCTTAAAGATGAATTCACAACTCCTTGCATAGTATGGACAAAATAAACATTTGTAGAACAAAATCATGTGGAAAGTATCAGATTATTAGATAAATAATAGTACCTCAATTGTATCTTGAGAAGAATTTCATCGAAGAATTTTATCAAATAACTACTAGCAAAGGTTTAGGCAGGTTTAAAGGACACTGACTGTACTCTCTGAGGTGACTATAAGGAAACAGCCGTGAGAAGTCTGGAAAAGCAAAGGGAAGTAAGTCGATTACCAGGCTCGAATGGTACAAGGACTCAAGAAACAGCTGCTTTGTACAAGGCAATGCAGATGTGGAAGGCAATAACTGATAGCAGAAGTGTGTTCTGAAGCAAGAAGAAGCAAGAAAAGCCGCCTTCCTCTTCCTGAAAAATTAGAAAGCAAAAACATAATATAGGCAGGATACCAAAGCAGGTAAAGAGGAAGAGAGATTTGGGAAATGAGGAAGGGGAGTTTAGCAATGGAAAAAAAAAAGCATCACCACAATATTTTTTACCAGGGTACTTTTGATATCTAAATATTCAGTTCTGAGAAGAAAATAAAAATGCATCAAAAGTCTTGGTAAAGAAATGGTAATAGAATGTTTTAGTCTGTCCCTTAACCAGTTCCAATATGAGATGCTAATTAACCTGAAATACTGAAATGCCATCAGGAATACACAGAACTAATAATCTTGATACGAAAGACTGTCATTCTCAGCTGCTTCGAGAGTTCAGAAGCAGAATGTCCTTCAACGCTCCCCTCTCTCTAAATACCCTCAGCAAGAAAATGATACAGTGCGAACTTCCTTCTTCCTCTCCAGCGGTGCAACCACCACTCAGTCCAACCAATTAGCAATCTGCAAGGGGAAAAGTGAACAAACTAATGTTGATGATTTGGGGCCAGTTAATTGGCTGCTGGGCTACAGGAGTATCTGTGCAGCTGCTGAATTAAATTGATCGCTAAGGGCCCTGTGCTGTTCTGCCGTCTGCTCTTTTCATTTGGGACTTCAAAGCAGAAGAAGACAAGTGCTGACCATGACATTTCGATCTGTCATGACCAGACCGTCACCACCCTGCCTGTGAATGGCCAGTTGGTTTACTGGTAATTGCAGTTCTGGTTAAGAGACTGTGGGGAAGAGGCTGACCCTCTTAGGGAAATGTCTCATCTTCTTTGACAACAAGGCATCAGAGGTCAACTGTGAAGTAAATACTCATCAGTGCTGTCACAAAATTAAGAGCCACTGAAGAAGGCACTCAATCCCAAACATAAAATCAGGCCTCTCAGAGGTAGATAGCAAAGTCTTGATTTCAGAAATCAGCCAAACAAGTAGTGTAGACTCATTTCCTATAGGATAACTAAGAGGATTCATTAACACACACTCTGCTGGTCTTGACAAAGGAAGATGAATTACATGATAATAAAATGAGTTTGTTTAAAAACTTACACAAAAGGGGCTGGAGCAATAGCACAGCGGGTATGGCATTTGCCTTGCACACCGCTGACCCAGGTTCCATTCCCAGCATCCTATATGGTCCCCTGAGCACTGCCAGGAGTAATTCCTGAGTGCAAAGCCAGGAGTAACCTCTGTGCATCACCAAGTGTGACCCAAAAAGCAAAAAAACTTAAAAATTTACACAAAATCATAGGGACAAAACATAAGAATGTGTTGTTCTTTTAAAAATAGTTCTTTTTTCCATGGCTTGGAGGCTGGTCTCTCATTCTGGGTAACTCAGGGAAGGGACCACCAAGTAAAATGTGGTTGGAGGACATGTGGGGGAAGGGTGAGGCGGGTGGAATACAGACTAGAGACTGAACACAATGGCCACTCAACACCTCTATTGCAAACCACAACACCTAATCAGAGAGAGAGAACAAAAGGGAATTCCCTGCCACAGTGGCAGGGTGGGGTGGGGGGAGACGGGTCTGGGGAGGGGGGGAGGGATGTTGGGTTTACGGGTGGTGGAGAATGGGCACTGGTGAAGGGATGGGTTATTGAACTTTGTATGGGGGAAGCATGAGCACAAAGATGTATGGATCTGTAACTGTACCCTCACGATGACTCTCTAATTAAAAATAAACTAATAAAAAAATAAATAAAATAAAATAAAATTCAAAAAAAAATAAAAAAATAAAAATAAGTTCTTTTTTGAAAATATGTAATTATTCTAATGATGCCAAGTCATGTGGAGAGAACTTTTGTAAGGGTAAAAGTGATCATGACAGGCAGCAGCAATCAGCGAAATTATCTAGGCCTCAGGTTCAGTTCCTGGAACTGAAACAATCTTGGTTTCCTAGCAATTAAACAATGTGTAACTACCCAACCTGAACCCATCTGGTAAAGTTCCTGGGGCCAGCAAGTGGGCTCAATCACTCACTATGCCCCAGTCAAAATGCCCCCGAAATTATCTTTTTTTAACTCTATAAGAACGAGTAGATTATATATCCATGAACTATTACTGGAAACTATTGTTTAATTATTGCCTGACCACTGTCACCTTAGACACTTGCCAAAACACCTTTGTTTGATAACTAGGTAAGTTCTTTTTCTAAACAATAAGGCATGTACTGCTTATGTAATCAAACCTTATATAAACTGCTTGCTGCCTGAAGTCAGGGTCGCTATCAAGAGACCACTCTGTGGGTGAGATAGTTGACCCCAGTATACTAGAATAAAACTCCTACTGCTTTTGCATTATCAAGTTAATGACTCTCTCCCTCTCACCACTTGGGAACCCATAGTCCCGGGCTTAACACTTTTCCCAGAATTGCCATAAAAAAAACCCTTGCAGATCATCCTATTAATAGTTTGCAGCAGTATTCCTTAACCAGAATAACAACTTTATTCCAGATTCTGTATCTCTGGATTTGTTTCAGATGTCACCTCAAGTCAATGACTCGAGGCTTTTCTAGTAGTCACAAATGCCTTCCTAGAGGCAAGAGGCAGTAGATGCTATTGAATACTGATGACTAAAACAAGGACATTTCTAACTAGCCTACAACAAAGGATTATACCATCCAATCAATATATTCATCCATAGTGCAAAGATTAAGAAACCTGATTTTTTTGGATTTCTGTCAAGAGAGAATTTTACTAATTTTGAATTAGTCATCAGTTACTTAGAGTCTGCTGATTGAGATAGTTCATCAATTTAGAAAATACTATTCCTGAACTTACATGATAGGTAACTGTAGAGTAATGACATTCATGATTATTTTTGTTTCAGTCGTCAGACCCCAAAATGAAGTACAAAAAGAAATTTCAAGCAAATTTGGCATTTTTCAAAATAATTCCTATACTCATTAATTATTATTTAATACATGCTTATTAACAAAATAAAACTCCAAATTTTAAGGATATCCTGATCAGAAAACTTATTGGCCAATGTACTTGTACCTTGTGGTAGAACATATCTCAAATCATTTATTAATCAGTCAAGTTAGTTTCTTATGATGTTAATATATATCATCATCATCATCCCGTTGATCTTCGAATTGCTCGAGTGGTCTCAGTAATGTCTCCATTCATCCAAGCCCTGAGAATTTAGAAGCCTCTCTCTACTCGTCCTTCCCAATGATGCGTATTGGAGGCTCTTTCAGGGTCAGGGGAATGAGACCCAGTTTGTTACTGGTTTTGACATATTAATACACCATGGGGATCTTGCGAGGCTCTCCCATGTGGGCAGGAAATTCCTGGTAGTTTGCCAGGTTCTCCCAGAGGGAGAAGTAGGCAAGAGATTCTCTGAGTAGCTCTCTTCCGGGAGCTTGCTTTTAAGTCTCTGGATGCTGGGCATTGATGGGATTACTGGATGCTGGGGGCAGTCCTTGTGTGTGGCCACCTAGCTACTGGGAAATGGAAAATCTGGGTTTAAGAACTTAGAAGTTCTTAAACTGGCCTTAGACTTAACACTAAGATGTCACTGTTTATTCTGAACAAACTTACTCAATTAGATGGAGGTCCCAAAATTGCTTATGAGAAAATTGTGTCTTACATGTATGATGGACCTCAACATTCTCTTCAGAAATCTGCTTCCCCCATCCTCCTCGAATTAGAAGCACTGAGATGATATTCTCAGATACTGGGCATAAATTGAATATTCATGGGTACTTCCTTGAATATCTGTTTAGTGTTAAGCACAAGGAAGGGCCAGGAAAGGTGGTATGTAAATCAAATATTTGAATACCAAATTCTACTTGAAGTGCACTAAGGGGGTTCATTATTTGAAAGAACTTTGAAATAAATCTTTATGAAAAGCAAATAAGACCTTTGGGATTATCGCAGATCACCCATCTTCCAGCTGTGGAATTTGGAGTACGTAATTTCAACTCACTGAAACATACTAGAATTTCATATCAGAGGTGAAGTTTCTTTCCTCAACCTTGACCAAACTCTGTGATAGTCCTTTAAACACTCTAAGATGGTGAGACATTTCAATTTCTTGAAGACATCTTACTGGCATTCAATGGAAGTCTTAGAAGTAAACTGCTTTTACTTCAAAATAATTTGAATCACTGTTACAGGGTAAGAAAATTTAAATATTGAGCTATAATATGACTTATTTCAAATTGTATACTTGAAATAGTATCACTCAAAAAAAACTAGGAGCAATAGTTCAAAAACTAAATGCTGTGAGTGGATTCCCTCAACTTGCAAACACAGGGAAAGTTGACAGAATATTGATATAGTGGTAATGAAAGCTGAAAACATTTTAATTGGTTTTGGGGACATTGTTGTTATTTTTATTTGGCGACTACATTTGGTTGTACTCAGAAGTCACCCCTGGTTCTGCACATAGGGATCACTCTTGGCTGTGCTCAGGGGACCATATAGAGTGCCAGTGATAGAACCCAAGTTGTCTGCATACAAGGCAAATGCCCTGTTTGTATACTACCACTATGATCCCGAGACATTTTAAAGTAAATACTCTTGTGTTATTGACCTAAGGAAAAATACTATTTTTTCTTTCTCTGAGAAGAACTTCATGATAAAAGCACATCTATGCAGGAAATAAGGTAGTTTAGATAGACCATCTTATCCAGGACCAGAACACTGGTACAGGATGCTTTAGGATGCTTAGGGTATTTTTGGTTACTTGTAACTATAAAAAAGAACTTTGTAGTCAATCTTTTTCTTTTTTCTTTTCTTTCCTTTTCTTTTCTTTTCTTTTCTTTTCTTTTCTTTTCTTTTCTTTTCTTTTCTTTTCTTTTCTTTTCTTTTCTTTTCTTTTCTTTTCTTTTCTTCTTTCCTTTTTCCTTTCCTTTTTCCTTTCCTTTTTTCTTCCTTCCTTCCTTCCTTCCTTCTTTCTTTCTTTCTTTCTTTCTTTCTTTCTTTCTTTCTTTCTTTCTTTCTTTCTTTCTTTCTTTCTTTCTTTCCTTCTTTTTCATATTTTTTTTTTATTTCTTGGGCTACATCTAGCTGTGTTTAGGATTTACTCTTGGCTCTGTGCTCAAGGATCACTTCTGGGAGTACTCAGGGATCATATGTGGTGCTGGGGATTGAACTCTGGTTGCCAGTATGCAGGACAAGACCTTACCTGCCATACTATCACTCTGACGCAAGAGTAAAATCTTTATAAAATGTAAATAAGTATATATTGGACAGGTGTTCCAATTTTAAATATGGAAAATAGATACAAAGACCTACTTTCATGCTATTTATCAGAAACTGTGCAATAATAAATGTTATAGCTAGAAGGAACCATATCTAAATAAAAGCTGTATGTTTATGCTTTGAGATTTCCAGGAAGTTAGGAACTCAAATAGTGATTATTCTTAATAGCATTCTATTAAACTAGTTCCAGGCTGTTTGGTCCCCAGCAGGAATTACCTGATGAAAAGGACAAGCCTAGGATGGCTCCAGCAATCCAGCAAACTAATTGCTTTATAAATGCTTTAACACAGTTTCAGAAGGCAATGGAAACAGATAAGCCATCAAAGAGAAAAGCAGGCCTTTCATTGTCTCAGCCTTCCTTGCTGATTAAGCTCTTTCCTCATAGGCTGCCTAAAGCCTCGGTGTCCACAATGAAGGTACACTACCATTTCAGGAGAAGCAGTCATTACCAGAAACAAACTGAATAAATAACAAAACCTTCACAAACTTCTCACCATTTCATGCCGTAGCATCTTTCAGATAATGAGTGTACCACACACAGCATGTCTTGATAGTGATGAATTACAATGCTGTATTTAGTCTGAATAGATTTGATTTTGAAAAAGACAAGTCTATTATCTAAAACTTCCAGATACCATGGGCTGAATTGCAGGATAAAGTACCAACTCAGTTCAAATCTATCATGAAATCTAGGACATTGATTAACATTAGCGTTATGCTGAGCATACTCATACAAGTATAAGGTAGTAAAAGACTCTTTAGGTTGTACGCAGGCTTTTCTTTCTGTTTTTTTTTTTGGGGGGGTGGGGGGCACATCTGGTGTTGTTCAGGGTTTAAGTCTGTCTCTGCACTCAGGGATCACCTTAGCAATGCTTGGGGGATCAGAGGGCGTGTCAGGAATCAAACCCAAGTTGGCTGTGTGCAAGGAAACTGCCCTTGCCCCTATGCTATCTATCCCTTTGCAGAGACTTTGAAATTCATTCTTTCTTCTCTAATTTAATCAGCTATAGATCTTTTATTTTAAACTATAGATGCTTTTCTCTATGAGGTGCAATGTTGGTAGAAACAATGAATAAGGCTTTCTTATTTTTTTTCCCCTGTAAGCACAAAGTCCACATAGAAAGGGTTGTAAAGGTTGGCAATACCATAAATACACATACAAGAAAACATCAGAGTAAGAAGTGTTCAAATCTACCAGGTTAGCATGAGTCAATTTCCCATCACAAGTCTGTGACACAGTTCAACTGACCAGTATTCCTGTTGAACGCAAGATTCACACGGTGTCTTAACTTAGGCCAGTGCATGTGGTTAGAAATCTCTGACTCAGTGATTTAGCCTTTGTTCAAACGCTCCTTATCTATTTGTATCGTTTTAAAGTTTATTATTTTTGACATGAGAACGTGAACAGGGTGTGGGCACAGACTGAGACCCCTTGTCCTCTGGCAGCAGCATGATACTGACATTGGAACTCATGGATAATAACAAAGAGAAGGGTTGAAGATTTTATTTCCTGAAGCCAGTTTTTAATTCTTCCATCTTCGTTTACTTGTTTGCATGACCTTGGCGCTCTTAAGCCTCGGCTCTCAATAGGACTCATACATTGTAGAGTGTTGAATATTTTATTTTTGTCTTAGATCCTATTAAATACAAGTTTACATAAACGCTTGAGTGAGGAAGATCATGCTGGTTAGAAAGTGGAGAGCTACAAAAATGTATTTTCTATTACAAATGCAATGCCATTTGCCTAAGAAACATGTCACTTGTTAACACCCAGTGTCACTTCTTGATAAACTGTTAATTGATGACACATTTATTTGATGGAAATTTAATTTCCCTTTCCGTTCTTATAAACTTAAGTTCAAATTATAGCATAAAATATTTGTATCTCTGAGAAATTAAGATATTATCATAACTATCATAGGACGCTATGAGTTTTAAAAAATCCAGAACTAAGATTAACTTTAAAGCATCAGCCCTACTCATCATGGCTAAATGGTAAAAATCTGGTGTGAGAGAATGTTTCTAACTACACAAATCAGATTAGAAATCAAGTTACCTCTAACTCAGAAATACTGAACAAACTTCTGGGCCTATCAAGTATAAAGCTAGCCCACTGTACCTCAGTATTATTCAGTATTTAGTGAAACTAAACATTGCATGAAAGCAGGGTTGTTTTTATTGTCCCCACTGTTTTTAGAACTATCTTTGGTGACTGAATATCTGTGATAATCTGTTGCTATTTATAATAAATTTTGGATATGATTTTCTGTAAAATAGCTACTTTATCAATATCATTTAGAGGTATTAAATAAAGTCTTAAGGTGTACCCATTTATAAGGGGTATCCATTTGGGGGTACTCTGCTACATATTTAGCCAACATTGTCTCCATAGGATTTATAATGGCTGTTGCATCCAGCATTTGCCTGTTTGAATTGATTCCATCTTTCCCAATTAGTCAGTTCCTAAGCATGTGGAATCTCTATGGATTGGGTGCATAGTGTTTACCTGGGCACCTTCTGTAACTATTGTTTTTGTATATCTGACCTCCGGAAATATCTCTTAGAGAAACAAAAATAACTTTCTAGCATGTCTACACACTTCACAGTATTCCTTATACAGCTTAGTGAGAGTTTGGCACCCGAAGAATTTTATCTCCAGAGGTAGAACAAAGTGATGAGAAGTTATTAGAAAGTTTAAAGTGCTTTGAGAGACCTTAACCATTCCCCTTTATTGATTCAAAGGATATGAATCATTGTTTTCTTTATTGAGCCCACGGACTCTAGAGATTTTTCCCGGATGTTAAAATAATATTTTTTACTTACAAATACAAATGTACATTTCTGCATGATGAGACAGTAACTGAGTTGTGTAGAGACTTAATTGTATATGTTCATTCCCCTGAAACATACTGGATATACCATCTATGGATTTCCCAATTTCTTTGTACATTAAAATCAAGAGAGCATCTTGTGCTTGGATGAGTTTATTCTGCTGATTGCTGGTGGGTATTTCTAAGAACTGATGGAGATACTGGCTTGATGTTTCCTTGGATTTACCTCTTTAATTCCATGTATCCTCTTTGTTTATTGTATTACTTTAATGTGATTCCTACTAATAATATTACAGGACGCTAATCAAGTTTGAAAACTCCACATCACTTCTTTGCCTAAATGCAGTCATTTGCTGTTAATTTCCTTCCTCAGAACAGGAGAAAGGGTATGTATGGCTATTTGGTCCCCCTCACCCCCAATTTCAGTGTCTTTCCAATTTATTAGTGCAGACTACCGGGGAGTGAGAATGTGGTGGGGTTAGCTTTATTTTTTTGCATCTTCAACGTGCACAAACAGAAAAATCTGCTTTATCATATCTCCAGGTCTGGAACAAGTCAACCTCCTTCCCTCAGCTCCCACAGACTTTTCTTCTCATGCTTAAGGTCCTCAAGTTCACAGGGTACAGAGAGGTTTAGGACCCTATTTGCAATGATTAGGGCAAAGCCATGTATATTTTTTAGTCTATCACCTATACCTCCCATACATCCAGAATCATTTTTAAGTCAATTTCATATTACCCTCAACTTTGAAATGTTGCTGTTAAACCCCTGTGTAAAGTCAGAAATAAATAGTTTACATCACGAATGTTAGGAATTGATGTCCTTCTGATACAGATGTTACCCTCCCTACCAATACTACTAGCATTATATAAATTTCAGTTAAGAGTTTGCCTAGTCTCTCTTGCTATGAACCTTATTCTAAACCAGTCTCCCGGCAGTGTCTTGTCACTGGAGGGATGTCATTTAGAACTTTCTATTCCATTAGGGCACCTCCACCCATTACAAACAGAGGTGGGCTACCATCTTCTAAAATAGTTAGGATTAATAGTTTTTTTTTATTAAAAGCTCCATAAACAAGCTCCTATGTCCACACAAGCTTCTTATAACAAGAGCTCAATGTTGCCATTCATCATTGCCACTAAAGAACCAGAAACTCCATTTGTTTTCTCTACTGCTGACAAATGTAATTTATAGCCTTTAAAGACCTAATTATTTTCTGCAAAGCAGGATTAAACCTGAGCACTTCTTACCAGAGGGGGTGAAAGCAGTAGTGTATATATCATGGCAATCTGGGACCTCCAAACATTATGTGTTATATTCTCAGGTAAGAAGAAATAATGGGGATAAAATTGCAAGTACAGGTCAATAGGAAGAAAGGAGGGCAACGCTAATGCTCTTTTCCATTCAGGGTCCCTACAGAAGCACTGGCTGCTGGTTCTCTGGTCCTCTTTCCATATCTCTTCTTACTACTTCTGGGCATTTATACTCTACCTTTAATGTTATTTTTAGTCTGGCTCCAGCTCCTTTTTAGAGTTCTGCTTTTACCTACCAGCACAGAGAGCTAAAAGTGTCTAGAAGTTTATTACTCCTTCCCTGGGGTATTCCTTTGCCAATGGCCAATAGCTACAGGAAAATTAAAACCCATCTCCCTCACCTTGATAAATTCCAAATAAACTCAGATGTAATTCATAGCACAGAATTCTCTGAAATATCCCACATAGACTTACTTGTTCTTTAACTGAAATTACTTTCTTGCTAGGTTTCTTTCTGCCCCTAATCTATGTTTCTTCACTTTATTTTTTCTTGCTGCTCCTTCTCTAGAGAGCATTTCTTTATGGGCATGAGCATATTCTCATGGCTGAGTCCATCACTGGACCATGGATTTTAAGTTTAAAGTGTGTTTCTGGGCTATCTGTTCTAAAAGACCCACCAATAGCACCAATGTGGAGAAGTTCCAATGGGAATTTTTAAAAAGAGTGCTGCCAAATATTAATAGTTTCCAAGAAGACGACCATGAGATTAAGCACTCACAAGCCCTTTCTGTCCTATGCAATCCTATTTTAAACCTCAGCTTGGCCAATTTTCTAACATGAAATGTCAGCTTAGTTTGTGAGAATCTCCTGAAGTAGCTATGGTCTCACCTAAGTTTCAGGTCACCTCTAGCCATTGCTCTTACTGACTCCTTTTGATATCTGGCACAAACACCACTTCCTGGTCTTGGATATTTGCTTAATACCCTCTTACTTCCCACCTAGATGTGTGTGTGTGTGTGTGTGTGTGTGTGTGTGTGTGTGAGAGAGAGAGAGAGAGTGTGTTTAAATTTTCATTTAAATTGCTGGACAGACCCAGCAATACTCAAGACTTGCTTCTTTCTCTGAGCTCAGGGGTCACTCCTGAAGGTTCTTGAGAGAATATATGGGTGCCCAGAATAGAACCTGTGTCAACCAAGTGTAAGGCTAGCACCCTGCCCACTGTACTCTCTAGCCCCCACTAGGCTTTTAATTTTACTTCATTAGGTATGCATCTTCTGTGACCCATTCCACATCACCTCTTTATTGGTCCCTAAATGTACCAGTCTTATTTCAAGTACCTTTGTCCATAGTCTTTGTCTGTCTATAGTGCGCTACTTTTATGATACACTAGTGGCTATGAAAAGTAGTGCATTATACTTTTCATAGTGACTTAGTTTTTATTCAAACTGTTATCTTTCAAAAACTCTTCTCTTTTCAGATATTTTTTTAGAAAGGAAAGTTTATACAGGAAATAAAAAAGGAAATAAGAGAGATAAAAATACCTGCGCAAGAGAAATAACTTACTTCTCCAGATTGGAAGAAACAAAATAATAAGTCCCAAACAGGGATGTGTTGGCCATTTCCTGATCTGGACCCTGAATTAAGAAATACATTAGGGGGCTGGAGTGTTAGTACAGTGGGTAAGGTGCTTGCCTTGCATGCAGCCAATCCAGGTTTTCTCATGCTTCACCAAGCCCACCAGGGATATTTCCTGAATGCAGAGCTACGAGTAACCCCTGAGTGCCACCAGATGTGTTCCTCCACAAAAGTCAATAAATACAAATGAAATACGTTAGATTTGTGAACAAAAGCCTCGTAATCATTTTTAAACTCTACATTTGGTGCTTATATGTTGATAACAGTATTTCTTTGTCAATTGTTCCCTACTGGTAAATAGTGTCCATCTTTAGCTTTAATGATTTTCTTTTTAAATTAAATACTTTTTTAATAAAAGAAGGAAAGGAAGAAAGAAAGAAAGAAAGAAAGAAAGAAAGAAAGAAAGAAAGAAAGAAAGAAAGAAAGAAAGAAAGAAAGAAAGAAAGAAGAAAGAAAGAAAGAAAGAAAGAAAGAAAGAAAGAAAGAAAGAAAGAAAGAAAGAAAGAAAGAAAGAAAGAAAGAAAGAAAGAAAGAAAGAAAGAAAGAAAAGAAAAACAGGAGGGAGCGAAGGAAGGAGGGAGGGAAGGAAGAAAGGAGGGAAGGAAGGAAGGAAGGAAGGAAGGAAGGAAGGAAGGAAGGAAGGAAGGAAGGAAGGAAGGAAGGAAGGAAGGAAGGAAGGAAGGAAGGAAGGAAGGAGAAGGAAAACAAGCAAGCAATCTGGGAGGGGAGGGAAGGAGAGGAAAGAAGAGGGGAGTGAAAAGGAAGAAGACACATCAAGAGAGAAGTAGGCAAGTAAAATGTGCCCCAGTGTTTGAACTTCCTTGAAAGCAGACAAACATTTCTCTATTATTTTCTACCTTTCCTTTACCATAATGATGTCAGAACTAGTCATAAATGCTTGAAAAGCATATAAAAGCATTATAGATTGTACAAATATATAAATATGTTTGTATAAAATTTTGTGGGGAACATGAGATAAAGCAAAAACTTAGGGTATTATTTTCACAATAATGATTTGGAAATTATAATTTAATGGTTTGGAAGATTATAGTGAGTTTACCAAGCTGTATAGTCAACGGAAGATAATCTAGTGCTTGATAAAATTAAGATATGACACAGATCCCACTGAATTTTTTAGCACTATATTTTGTTTTTATTAATCTGCTGTCTCACATTTCTCTTTTCTCAGCCATAACCTTGTGATTAACAGTGTTTTTCTATTGCTTTTATGTAGGGTGGGCATGGTCCTACTTTGGGTTAAACTTGATACCTACATTTAAAATGATGATTATTTTATGTATGTCTTTCTATAATAACTAGTATAGACTTACATGGGAGATCTGACCCTTAAAGACAAAAAAAGGGAGATAAAGGGAAATAAAGAGAAAGATGATCAGGGAGATGGCAATCAATTAACAATAATCTAAAGCCATGGTTTATGGCATTTTCTGAATTTGCTAATTTGGAATAAAAACAAACTATACAACATATACAACACTCTACTAAATCAATAAACTTGATAGACACAGAAGTTTTATAGTGTGAGAACATTTTCTCACCTAAATGTTACACAGATCTCTTGTGTTGTTTAATTGGTAAATGCCTTAGTTTCTTTTTTTTTAATTCCATATTAGTTCAATTCTACAAAGCCAAGTTAGGAATGAATGTCTAAATTTAAGATGTCAGGTCACTGGAGAATTCATTAGAGACCAAGCATGGAATTAAACATTTTCCCTACCTCTTAAACTGCAGAAAATGTAAACCTAGCCATTTTTAGGTCCCCGAAACACAAACTTGAAATTATAGGAGAAACATGCAATATGACTTAATAATATAGAAGTTATATTTAGAAATGAACCAAAAGGAAGGAAATTGAATGAACTCATCACTTGACTTATTTTTTCACTGATTTTATTTCTAATACATCTCTAATTTTAGACATATGTTACCACCATGAAGAATTTTGATCTTGTTTGTTTGGATAGCTTCACCAATTTTCTGATTTAAAAATGGGGGAAATAAATATGCATATTTTCTTCCTTTCTTAATTCTATTGAGTGACCAATATTTAAATTCATTTTAAGCAATACCATAATCATAAATGCATGATGATAAAACATGCGAAGAAATTATGGTGTACTTTGATGACTTGGGTAATGGCTACTCTTTTTTTTTTTTTGCTTTTAGGGTCACACATGGCAATGCTCAGGGGTTATGCCTGGCTTTGCACTCAGGAATTAATGCTGGTAGTACCAGGGGGACCATATGGGATGCCAGAGATCGAATCCAGGTCAGCCGGGTGCAAGGCAAATGCCCTACCTCCTGTACTATTGCTCTGGCCCCACAGCTACTATTTACATACTAATTTCCCACCTATATTTTATGTATCTTTATATTGCTGTGATGAAATATATTTCTCATGTATGTATGTAAGCATGTTCCTGCTTTTATATATGAGGAGAAGCAATTAAAGATTTTTTTATTATTCTATGAAGACTTATGTTCATGAAATTTATGGAGACAGATGTGTTCTGACCTAATCTCATTTCAAATTATGGCAATGATATCTCAGTAAGTTATTGGAGGAAGCTAAGAATATGTTTAAATGTTAAATATAACTTACAGTTATATTCAGTTATATATTTAGTTATATTTATAAGATATGGCCATATACACTGAGATTATGATTATGATCACAGAGGTTCATACACAGTGTGCATGATAAGAAAGTATAAGGATATTAGAGATGGTATTCCCAGTTTCAAAGTTTTAAAAGGACCAGTAGTTATTGAGTGCCTATTGTCTGTCTATTTGTACAGTCTATCTATTTTGATCCCTGCAACAACTCTATGAACATCATCATCATCATCATCATCATCATTATCATCATCATTATCATCATCATCTTTATTATGGTTTACATTTTAAATAATAAGTGAGATCCCAAACATAAATTATTTACATAAAATAACAATGACAAAAAAGGGACATAAGTAGAATTCAAAAAAGGCCATGTAGCACAAGAGAAATCTGACTCCTAAAACTTGCACAGTGAAAGTCTCTATAGAATACCATTTTTCACCCTCTTAAGATAGTACAGAAGTCAGATGATCTATGTGTGTGATTGTAACATACAAAACATTTATCCAGGTATTTGTGCATCTTCTTTTAGAAGGAAGCAGACTAAAAATAACATAATTGGACAGAGAAGGATCTGCTAGGGATGTAGTCGGGGAAACGGTGCTTAAGAAATAAGAATGTTTTAGGATATAAAGAAAAAAATCTAGAAATAGCATGCAAGTATTTCATGACCAGTTACTGGTCTGGAATAAGAGAAATCAATTTAAACTTTCCAGAACCTAATTTTCCAATCAGGAGGAGAATCAGTGGCTCTTGGTAAGTTCTTTACTTTGCTTAAGCTTAGTAAGTTCATCTGAGCAATTTACAAACCCTTGATAATTTCTTATCAAGTCTCCTTTCATTATTATTAGATATTCAAATAGAAGACACAGTTGTTTTGACCTTGGCTCTGAAAGGCATTAAGAAAATCCATTGAAGAGAATTACTTGCTTATTTTATCATTTACCATTTAAAAATAAAAAATAGCTCTCTAGGATTTACGTACTAGTGACATGAAGTGTGTATTTAGGTGCACTGTATTTGTAACTTCTTAAAAGTTGTAAGGAAATGGCTACTATAAACTGTATTAGAGGTTCTTTTACACAGACAGAAATTATCAAGAAAAGAACAATGGAACCCATAAAAAGAAGAAGGGAGAAAGATGAATAGAAACTTTCTCAAAGAAGACATATAGATGGCTAAAAGGTATAAAAACAGTGCTCTGCATTATTTTTCATCAGGAAAATACAAATAAAAACAATGACTGTCACCTGTGAGACAAGTACACATCACACACAACACAAACAAACCAGTGTTGGTATGAATGTGTCTAGAAAAGGTGACTTTATTCACGGTGGATTGGAATCCACTGGGTCAGCCTTTTTGGAAAACAATATGGGTACTTTTCAAAACACTAGAAATAGTTTCCATATGATCCAGAAACTCCACTTCTTGTCATCCATTCCAAAGTCCCCAAAACTTGATCCATAAAAGATATTTGCACTCTTACATTCATTGCAACACTAATTACAGTAGCCCAAATATGGAAACAACCCAAGTGTTCAAGAACAGGTGAAAGGATAAAGAATTTATAGGACATATACACAATAGAATACTATTCAGCTATAAAGAAAAAAAATGAAGTTTTGAAATTTTCTCTACATGGATTGATCTGGAGAGTATCTTGCTAAGTGAAGTGAGTGAGAACAAGAGACAGACACAGAATGATCACTCTCATGTCTGGGAAATAAAGAAGAAAAGTAGTAGGAGAATAACAAATGATCAAACATAACAGAAACTGAGAACTCGCCAAAACTTACTAGAGGGTAAACTGGGGGTCAGAGGGAGATTTAGTTGCATCAATTGAAAGAAAGTGGATACTCTGGTGGAGGGTTCAGTGTTGTGTTATGCATGAAATTAATAGTATAGTTAATCATTAATAGTATGGTTCCTAAATTTTAAAAAGAAAACAGGTATTTTATGATTTAATAACAAAACATTCACACTAATAAACACTCACGCAACTGCTTGCACATCTGGGCAGCACCTGTTGGTTCACTCTTCACTGGTTGGCACCATTGTCACTCCCCACTATGATGAGGCAGTGAACCATTGAGGGGTTTCACTGGTTCAGCTCTTCACATGCTACCTGTCTGAATGCAAGTTTCCGTCCCAATGGAAAACCAGTAGGACTGTCCTGTTGTACAAAAAGGGAGACATCCACGACATCGCTAACTATCACCCGCTCTACTGTTGGCCATCGTTTACAAGTTGTATACTTGAGTCATCCTGAATAGAATAGGCAGAACACTAGACTAAAGACAACCATGCGAGCAAGCCGGGTTCTTAAAAAGATTCAGCATGATTGGCCATATCCACACAGTGACCAAGCTCAATGAGGTTTCACGAGAGTTCAAATTGCTGTGTTGTATAACGTTCATCAATTTAAAGAAGGCCTTTGATTCTGTTAAGTTTGAAGTGGTCATCAAAGCACTAGCCAAACAGGGCATTCAAACTCACTACATCAGGATCTATATTATGGATTAACCACCAGGATCTCACCATTCTACAAGGAAGTGATCATTGACATAAAGAGAGGGGCGGCAGGGTGATACCATTTCACCAAAACTCTTCAGTGCCACCCTTGAGAATGTCATGCGACAACTGGAATGGGAAGGAGTGGGAGTGAAGATAGAGAACTATACCACCTCTGCTTCACTGATGACATTGTTGTAATAACTGTCATCGATTTGCTCGAGTGGGCACCAGTAATGTCTCCATTGTGAGACTCTTGTTACTGTTTTTGGCAAACTGAATACATCACAGGTAGCTTGCCAGGCTCTGACATGCGGGCCAGATACTCTTAGTAGCTTGTCAGGCTCTCCAAGAGGGGTGGAGGAATCAAACCTGGGTCGGCTGCCTGCAAGGCAAACACCCTTCCAAACATAAACCAAGCAGCATGAATGCTGGCCAACTTTGACCATGAGTGTGGAAAGGTTGGATTGCAGCTGAATCTCAAGAAGACAATGTTCATGAGAAACGGATTATTTCCTGACATTCCATTTGCTCTCAATGGAATGAAATTTTCCAAGGCCTTCAAGAGTGTCAAAGAAGTTGTTAAGAGGATGAAGAACCTCTGGCTCTGGGCATATCTTTCCAACTTCACCGTTATTCCTGCACTAACGTACGCCTCATGACCTGGGGCTTACAAAAACAGGATGAGAATGCTATTCAGGTCTCCCAAAAAGGAATGGAAAGAGCTATGCTTGCAGTATCATGTTTCACTTAAGTGAGAGAAGGAATCCAGAGATCTGACCTCTATCGACAATCGAGGATCAGGGACATGCCTCCTTTGCCAAGGCATTGTAAATCAAATGAGCTGGAAACATTATGTGATTTGGAGATGACTGCTTAACTAGAGCTGTTACTGACTGGATTCCACAGGACGTCAAAAGAAAGCCTGGCCGCCCACCTACAAGATGGTTGAACTTCTTCGTCAAGAGCCTGAATGAACAGTTTGATGCTCTTCGTGTTCCTGGAGATAACAGACACCACTGGGCTACACTAGCTCAAGACAGGGACAAATAGAGATGTTACTGGCACCCGCTCAAGCAAATAGATGAGCAATGGGACAACAGGTGATACTGGTCAATAACAAACATGCATACAGCAAAATGGTGGAAGAGAACCAGATAGATTCTAGACATTTAGAATTAGACACAATTTTATCTCTTAGGACAGGGCAGCAAAGTAGAATAAGTTGTCTATATAAACACAAGACTACTGATTGTGTTTGTGTAAGGCTGAATATTGGCCTCCCTACAGGTCTACACTGCACACCATTTTTTTAAATAGGGAAAACTGTCTGTCTTTTTTTTTAATAGGGAAAAAGAAAGACTTTGCAGACATATTTATGGATCTTCAAATATGGAGAACAGCCTAGATTAATGAGGTGAGTGTCACATAATTACAGTAGTTCTCTGAAGAAGAACACAGAGAGTCAGACTCAAGAGTGAATGGTGTGAGGGGAGCAAAGATTAAGGTGATGCCTTTTGAGATAAAATTAGGAAATCAAAGACAAGTACAGAATAAGGGATCACTTCAGCTAGCACCTTAACTTAAGTATGGTGAAACATTTTGTAATTCTACAGAAGAATTATCTTTTTTAACTCACTACTTAGAGATTTTGTTTCAATAGTCGTGCAATTGGTACAAAACTCCAGGTTTTATTCCATCTTTAGTCCTTTTAAGTCTCTTTTCCTATACTGGTCACCTTTGTCTGCACTTCTTAAAGCAAGCCCTATTAAATGTGCAACTTATACTTCTAGTTCACAGTGATCTTTTCCTAGCCTACAATTTTCCAATATGGACTAGAACCTGCTACTCAAAATATGGTCCTGAAATAGAATCACTTGACATGCTGTTGGAAAATCAAATTCTTCAGTTATAACTTGGATATTGAATCCAGTCCTTGAGGGTAGGATCCTGTGACAACTCTTTTCACAAACTCTCAAGATGGTACCAATGTCTTTTGATAACTGAACATAAAAGTAGTATAATAACTACTTCTTTAAATCCATCCACTTCCCTTCAATAGCTGTATTTTCTTCTTCAAAATATGGATCAATTTATTTCATTGATCCTCCTCCCCTTTATCAGATACCCACAAAATAAAAAGTAACTCTTTACTTAGGCTAGAGAACTTTCTAGTTTCCTTCTTCATTTACCTTTTCTTTTTCACAACGGTCTTATGTGAAGAACTGGGTTACACACAATTTAAAACCTTATCACTCACACTTGGAATCTGCTCCAAAAAGATCACAGATTATTTTTCAGTGAGCATTGTGAAATATCTCACCAGAGACCAAGTTCATATGTACATGAACACCTAGGGAGTGAGAGGAGGAAAAACCCAAAGAGCTCAATCTGTTTTAAAACTCATTTCTTCTTTGAGCTTTACATTATTCATCCCATTTCTGTCTGAATCCCTACAGGTACTCAAAAGGATTTTAAAAATACTCTCTCCTTCTTCACATGACTCCAATTTCCTTACCATAAGAATAAACTGAAAATTATCATAACTAAAACCTGGGAATTAAATAATATCTCTAATTCCCTTTTTTTCCTTGACTCCTCTCTTAGCCCCCAAATCATAGTTACATTTTTTCTTCCTGATATTTCTATTGTCATAATATTCTCTTATGATTGATCCCTTCAACTACCTCTTACCATGAACTGTATAACTATGTTACTCTGTCCCTCACTTTCATAATATCTTATTCATGTGATGTTCTGATTATTCTCCAGCTTATATCTTCAGGTTTTCTTATCACTTGATAGCTCTAGATGGACACTGTTTAGTAACCCCTACATCTTCATAATATAATGTCAACTTGGGTGGTTTGAAATGTAGCATCTATAAATGTAGGGAATGTTTTAATTAAAGTATTGATTGTTCTTTCCCACTTCCACATTTTGAGGTTACCTCCATATGAATTTCCATTACACCTGAAAACAATCTGTATTAGTTTTTTCAAAGCCCCTTAAAACTCATCTTTATTTTTTCTTAATTTAATTTTTTGGAGCCATTTGCCTTTCCTGGTAATTTCCAACACAATTTCTACTTCCATAGTTCTAATCCAAACCTGTCTTGATTACAAGCACACGTGTCTTAAGAAATAAATTTCTCTAGGGCAGAGACCATATCTTATCATTCTTTTACACTACAGTTCATTGCACATTATAAAGAGTTCAATAAATTTGGAATGACTTAATTAGAATCAAAGTGCCTTTAGGGTGCCTAAAAGGGTACAGTTTAGAATAGTTAATATGTGCTTCTTTTTCACAGGTCATAAACACGTGGGAGTTAACACATTACTTAATACAAGCAGCAAAAAAAAATTGAATGACAAATTAAAAATAGATTCCATAAGTAACTGAACATATGTAGTGAAGAGAGTGAACTGTTCTTCCCAAACCAAGCATGTGCGTTCTTTTTCATTGCAAAAATCTCTCCATGCAGTTTCTAGCTTAATTCTAGCTTTGAATTTATAGATTTAAACTACAGGTAATTTTATTATAGCTAAAATATGTTTCAGTAACTGAAAATATAATATTGAGGTGTATTTATTGATTTATATTACTGTTTTCTCAGTAAAGTTTATTTGTATAAATAAAAATAAAGTAGATTAGAAAAGCAGATTAGCATCTTTATTTCTGTATGTTCAGAAGGATTTTAGGATTTTATAATACCCCAATATATGACCCCAAATTTCATCAGTATCAACAGTTTCTACATATTTTGTAGTAAATAAATCTGCGGTTGATTGTCTGTTAGTATTAGCTTCTTTAACTGTTAAAACAGCTCAACTTTATCTACAAGAAAAATCAGATTTTGAAAATTTTAACAAAATTAACACTCTTTAACACTCTTTAACTTATAGGTTAAAGAGCTAGTAGAATATAGAAACATTATTAAAATAAGTGATTTCATATCTTTTGAGGCTGTAATCTATAAAACCATGTAGAATCCACCATAAATCCCCTTCATTATTTGATGGCACCCTTGTAACTTAAGAACTGCTCATGCCATATGTAAGTCTGTAACTGAGTAAGTATGCTTAATTTATCTGTTTTGAATTTTTATTTTAAACACATTTAATTGCTTTATTTTTTATTTAAGTTACATGATTTTCAATATTATTAATAGTAATGTTTCAGGCATTTAGTGTTCCAATACCATATGCACATCAGAGTGTCAGCATCCCTACACCAATTTTTTTAGGTACCTTCCACACCCTCTCCACACTCTACCACGTTTGCAAAAGTTTCATAAGCCAGCTTGCAGGCACTATCACCCTGGACCATATTCTGTTCTCTTACTTTGTTTCTTTATACTCCACATAAAAGAGAGATCATTCTGTCTTGTCCCTTCCCCTCTGACTCGCTTTGCTTAGCCGTAACCCATCCACAGAGCAGTGACCTGCAGGATTTCGCCTTTCTTTATAGCTGAGAGGTTAAATAAAAAGCTTAGAGGTACAATTAAAGCATCTATTGATTGACTGGAAAAAATCGATAAATCAAATAAAGGTCTGCACGCCCTATCTATGTAATGGGGAATTATCTGCCAATTAGTTTTCTTTACCCATCATTAGAACAGTTTTAAATACATAGTACAGGACACCATCTATGGTGCAATACTCTGGGAGGTTTTTGTTTCTGTTCTTCATAAGGATACCCAGGGGGCTCTTGAAATGTCTACACCTGCAGGCTGAAGAAAGTGCCTTAGCCTGGATGATTTCCTCTGAGAGATTATATTCACCCATCTGTTTTCATAAAACTTTAATGCCAGACAACAAACTCGTATATTGTTTTATTTTAACTTAATTTTTATTTAGTCTGTTGACAGAAATAAGACTTCTGCAATCTGGCAGCAGGTGCATAGTAACACACACACACAATGTGGCCCACCCATGCTGCCCTAAAGTCTGCTCATAAGAGCACTGACTCTATATATGACAGTAATGAGGATCCTTGCAAAGAGGCATTCATTCCTGCAGCTTTGCATCTGTTCCACCAGGAAATAGGAAATAGAATAGTCCCTTCATGAGCAATACAGCTCACTGAGATTTTTTTTTTTTGTATGCGATGCAGTTGTCATCGAAGTTGGGGAATCCTTGCAAATATATTTAGTAACTCTCTATTATCACTATTATTTGCTATTATTCATTTGGCACAGAATGAGGGGTGCTATTGTCTTAATGATGAAACTAAGATGAATAGGTGGAGTTGATGTGATCCTAGTTGTAGAGTTTATAAAAACAAGTTTCAATTCCAGATAACTTATATTTTTAAGTGCCAAGAATAGGGCTCCACCACTACCAATGTTTGTAGATACCAGTACAAATGTTTCTAAACACCAGAGAAAGCAATGAAAACAAAGCACCTTATCTTTCTAGTGCAATGTTTCAAATCTTAGTTTGCACCAGAATATCTATGTTTGATAAATAAGGTTCACTGGATCCAACCACTAGAGTGTATTTTGTTGTTGTTGTTGTTGTTTGTGTTTTTGTTCTTGTTGTTCTTGTTTTATTGGTTTGGAATAGCCACGCCCAGTAATTCTCAGGGCTTACTCCTGGCTCTACTCAGGGATCACTCCCGGGTTCAGGGATCTATAGGATGATAGGGATCAATCCTATGTTGGCAGAGTGTGAGGCAAATGCAGAATCTGCTGTTTCATCAGTCTGTTCTCACAACCCATAGAGTTTCTGATTCAGCATGTCTGTAGTGCAACTGAACAATTTTCTCCTCTAACAAACTCCCAAGGTGGGCCCATACTCCAGTGATCTTCAAACCAAGTAACTCATTAGAATCACTTAGGGAGCATCTAAAAGACATAAATCGTTAGTACCACTTGAGATCAATGGCACAATCATATGGCTAGATCTCTACATTAAAGATTTGTAAAAGACTTTTAAGTAACTATAAAGTTTAACAAGTTTTGAGAACCATACTGCAGGGCGCACAAGTGCTAGACTTGTTTTTTCTACCTTTCTAAGAAGATAGAGAACTGTACATAGTGTTTAATTCTGTGGACAGTGAAAATCCAGAGAAAGATGAAAATCCCTCTGGAACTTGAGAGAGAGGACAGTGGGTAGAGTGTTTGGCTCGGACACAGCTGACCCATGTTCAACTCCCAGCATCTCATATGATCCGCAAGCTCTTCCAGGAATAATTCCTGAATGCAGATCTAGACATAACCCCCCGGCATAGCCAGATGTGGCCCCAAAGCAGAAACAAACAAACAAAAAGAAAGTAAATCCCTCTTAGAGGAGTGCCTTCTCCACCTGTACCCATACCTCTCTTTTCCCTTCTTTTGAGCTCAGTACTAGTTCTGACAGAGGTCAGCAAGGACACTTAGGTAGCTTCTGTATGAAGTATGCCCAATTATACACCTAATATTGAATACATTTATGCCCTCCCAGGAGTAATGAGAGTCAATTGCCCTATATGGAGAGGAAACTAGAGTCAGAAATTCAGCTGAATCAATTGATAGGTCCATCATTTCTGTTGAAAATGTAGTACCACTGATTTATGCTACTCTACTATATACAGAAGGATTTAGGGGTCATGGAGCTTTTGCAGAAAGATGGTTTTGTTACACCTCTGCTTCCTAGATGATGAGGAAAGTTTTTTTTCTAGGATAAGGAACAAATATAGTTCTATTGCCCCTAAAGATATGCTCTTGTCCCTAAAGAACATGAATTTTTCTGATAACAAATGTTCTGTCCTCTGAAATCTTGATGCATTATCTTATTTTCCTTAGGAAAAAACTATAGAGTAGAAACAGATGAGAAGACAAAAAACTCATTATGAGAGCTTTCTATGACCTTTTGTCCCAGCCTGTTTGGAAATTTATCTAAATTCTATTTCTCAATCATAATTCTTGACATTTTTATTATTCATTGTTGTTTGATTTATCTAATGGTCTCTAAACATAGCCTGTCTTCTGGTCAGTTTACATTGCCTAAAGGGTCCCCAGAGTAGAAGAGAGCAGGCAATAGGAAATTACCAGTATTATCAACTACTGGTCAAAAACATATTGCCTCTTCCTTTGGACAAGCTTGTTGTGTATTTAGATAATCCAACACTTATAAAGGGTTTAATGTGCATTTTTATAAGCACTTGCTGGTTTTGTTCTTACAATAGTATTCAAGATTCATAGAAGGAAAATTGTTACAGAAACTAAAAGAAAATGAAGTGTTTGTCTAAGGCCGAACCTGACATAAAATCTCAAGTCTCTAGATTTGTTATGTTATTCACTGTTACTACCAGCATTTTTAAGTGTAGCACAAGGTAATAACCATGATGTCAAATAGTTTTGGGGGATGTTGCCTCTCTTACTAGTGTTCATGCTACAATGTCACCAAGGTTGACAAAATTGATACCAATCGATGGCTTTTCTTACTGATGAGAACCTATAGTAGGTAGTTTATTTCTCTGACTAATGTTCTATGCTGTGACTTGGAAAGGAAAATATAAGAAGGTGTGAATTCTCCTACCATTACTTACATGTATTTGATAATGAAAAATGCTTTTAGTCAAAATCCAAGAATCAAAACAAATCATACGTCTAATTTCTCTGAGTCTTACTTCAATCCATAGCAATTTTTAAAGACTATGATTAAAGTAGATACAAGCCCTGATTTTTTTCTAATTCTTCAATCTAGTTAAGAAGGAGCAGGAAATCAGGCTGATTTCACCAGGGTGCCTCAGATGGGAGCAGGTGTTGACCTTCCACATGCCCCATAAGAATCTCAGTGGCCGCAAACCTCTAGAACCCAAATGAAAAACCCAGGTACGCTGGACCAGTGACTGAAAACTCCAGGCCTCGAGGGATCAATGATGGGTCACTTCTTCCCATCTCCCCACCCCTTTGGGGTTCTGACTATCATGCTCACAAACTGTCTCCGGGTGCCATTTAAGTGCTTTAATGGCCATGATCCAGATACTCACAAATGAATCTCAGAACTGAGCAGCCCACTGCAGAGATGTCTCTGGATCCCAATTATTTAAAACACTAGAATTCCAGGAGTGCACGGCTGCTTGAGTGGCTGCATAACATCTCATGCTATTCATAACTTGCAATACAAAATAACTTATCTAGTATCTGCCTATGGAATAGGCTTGAGTGGTAGTGGGAAAATTCAAAATAAAGATAGAAGGAAGGTATTGTGGTTGTGGGATTGGTGTTGAAATATGGAATGTAATCAATTACTGTGAACAACTTTATGAAAAATAAAATTAAGAAAAGGAACATAATAATAAATGTTAGTGAGTTGCTTTCTACCCAAGGCCTCAAAATACTATTTAGAAAGAACACGTGGACATCTATGTTTATTGCACTGCTATTAATAATAGCCAAGATCTGGACAGAACACAAATGCCCAAGAACAGAAGAGTGAATAAAGAAATGTTATAAATGCATAATAGAGGGCCAGAGTGACAACACAGCAGTTAGGGCACTTATCTTCGATGTGGCCAACCTAAGTTTAATCTTTGGCATCCATATGGTCTCCTGAGCATTACCAGGAGTGCTCCAAGAACAGAGCCAGGAGTAATCCTGATCATCACCAGGTGTAGCCAGCCCCCCAAAAAACTAGAATGTTACTTATTAATAAGAAAAAACTAAAATCATATAATTTGCTGCAACATGGATGAAACTAGAGGGTATCTTGCATAGTGAAATTATTTAGAGGGAGAACAAGTACAGAATGATTTTACTCATGTATGGAATACAAAGAAACAAAGTAAGGGAAAGCAACTGGCTAACAGACCCTAACAGTCAGGCAGAACTGAATTTGCCAAGAGTTGGGAGTTGGGGGAAAACCAGGAAAGTAGAGGGTAGGGGAGAAGAGAGAGGGGGGAGGAGAGGGAACGAAAATCTCTGGTGTCACTCTGCTTAGTCTTTTTTCACATTACCATATTATTGCACTAATAGCTTGTCAGTATTACCTTTTCTTTTTTTCCCTAGAGAAAAAAAAGACTGCAATAGAAAATAAAATAAGCCTGGTTAAATGGGTTACTTACTGTATCTAATAAGAAAGTATTGGGTAAGAAGAGCAAGGCTTTGTGCAAAGCTGTTTCATGAGTTCACTTTTATAAATCTCTCTCAAAAGGTACCTGAGAGTGGCTGGAGCAATAGCACAGCATGTAGGGTGTTTGACTTGCACACAGCCGACCCATGTTCGATCCCCAGCATCTCATATGGTCCCCTGAGCACCACCAGGAGTAACTCCTGACTACAAAGCCAGGAGTAACCGCTATGCATCGCCAGGTGTGACCCAAAAAAGAAAAAAAAAAAGTTACCTGGGAGAGAACCTAGTATGTATGTTCACAGTCTGTTGCTTCTTTTTATCTATTTTCTGGTAATCCTAAATTGTGTTAATACTGCTAACATGTTGTTTCTACCATTAATTAATACTCGACTGGAGCAATAGCACAGCGGGTAGGACATTTGCCTTGCATGCTGCCCACCCAGGTTCAATTCCTCTGTCCCTCTTAAAGAGCCTGGCAAGCTACCGAGAGTATCTTGCCTGAATGGTAGAGCCCGGCAAGCTACCCATGGCATATTTGATATGCCAAAAACAGTAACAAGAAGTCTCACAATGGAGACATTACTGGTATCCGCTCGAGCAAATCGATGAACAAAGGGACCACAATCACTGTATCACTGTCATCCCGTTGATCATCGATTTGCTGGAGCGTGCCTGGTAATGTCTCCATTAATCCTAGCCCTGAGATCTTATCAGCGTCTCTTTACTTGTCCTTCCCAATGGTGCCACATTAGATGCTCTTCAGAGTCAGGGGAATGAGACCCATCTTTGTTATTGTTATTGACATGTGAAGCTTGCCAGGCTTTCCCCTGTGAGGGCAGTAAACTCTTTGTAGCTTGCCAGGTTCTCTAAGAGGGACAAGTAGGCTATCAGATGTGATATCTCACGGTAATTTAATTAAAAAGTAATTAATTGAAAAGAAGAAAAGACACCAAGAGTATGAAACATTCCCACTAACAGTGATTTGGAATAGCAGATCACATTAGTGATAGTAAACTAATGAATACTAGATTGGAAGGAACACTAGTTCAGAAACTGCTCCAAAAGGCAAATCAGATGGTCAACTCCTTTATTTAACCAGCAGTGATTAAAGTTGTACTACATGCTGGGTGTAGTATAAAAAAGAAGGAAAACCCGAAGTAATAAATAAAGTCCCTATCTTTTATGGAGCTGACAGATTAGTGGGGAGAAAGAACAAAATCAAATTAGACAGTAAATTTAAATTTTAACTACTGCCTTACTTCTGTGCTAGCAAAATCCATAAAAAGAGGATAAAATTATTCAAGGAAATAACTTCCTTTATTCTAAAATAATCATTAAGTAGTAACTTTCTATTGAATATACTCACCTTATTTTGATCACTATTCATGCCTACACATAATTGTCAAATTTCATAATGTTTTTAAATGGTGAGTTTGATGCTTTAATCAATTTACAATGTCTATATACTAGAGAGTATAACTTTCTTTTAACTTCAAAGACATAGCTTTTGATTTCAATAATATAGTTGCTACTTCTTCTGGTGAACGGTAGAGATAAGGAATTTTTATTTTCTCAAATAAGGAATGAGGATTTAGTGTGAGAGAATTATTTCTAGTGGATATGGCTTGTCTCAGTATAGAATTCATAGCTCCGTTGCTTTCCAGCTGTTATACAGAAGGTTTCTTACCCATGCCTTATGTTGATAGGAAGAGTGGAAGAATGAATGACAGGATAGAATAGGATATACTAAAGCCGTGACTTTAATTTATGAAGACTAGGAAGTGATGGGCCAGGTGTCAGTGCCAAAGCCGACATACTTGTTCCTCAGAAACTCTGCATTGGCCTTTTGTATGCCCAAAGGATCACTGGGCATACAAAAGGCCAGTGCAGAGTTTTTTCTCTTAACTCCTTTATGGTCAAAGTTGAATGTTCCTGGATGTCATTTCATTTCTTCTCTTTTCTTTTATTTAGGGAGTAGCAAGAGGGTGTCCTTAAGCTAAACCCTGCTATTCTTAGAGTTTATTTCTGCCCCTGTGCTCAGGGATCAACCACCCCGGGTTACTCAAGGGACCATATGCTGTGGCAGAGTTCAAGTCAAGCATCTGAATCCTCATACTATCTCTCTGTACCCTCCTCCCAGTCATTATTTTGTATTTATTCTGTGAAGTCTTTTTTTCTATGTGATAAATATCAATAGGCCACTATTGCCTAACTTCAAAAATTATTTTGAGAGCTGGTCAATAGAACTGAGTTTACTATGGTAGAGAACAGTGGGAGACGGGGCATTATAGGTTGAAAGGAGGGAATTCGGGAGCCAGAATGATAGTAAATATGTCTCTTAGGGCACTTATCTTGCACATAGCCCACCTAGGTTTGATCTCCAGCACTCCATATGGTCCCCAGAGACCCACCAGTAGTGAACCTACAGTGCAGATATAGGATTAGATCCTGAGCTCTGCTGGTGGTGACCCAAAAAACAAACAAAAATTAAGAGGCAAAGTGAAGCTGTCTGATGGAACACATGTATTTATTGTAACCTCACATGCATGAAGCCCTATCACTATCAATATTGTAAATCACTGTGCCTGAACTTTTAAAATAAATTTTAGAAAACATTTCCTTCTTTATTGGAGGTGGGACACGGGGTGGGATATACCCAATGATGCTCTGGGGTTACTCTTGGCTCTACACTAAGGAATCACCCCTCGCAGAACGGAGGAGATCAAATGGGGGTGTTGGAGATCAAATTCGGGTCAGTTGCATGAAAAGCAAGTGCTCTATATGCTGTTTTATTGCTCTGGCTCCTAAAAATCTTGTTTTCTTTAATAAAAGCATCTGTTGAATTTTAATTTCAAAAGTTAAAATTCTCCAAAAAAAGACATTTCCTAGGTAATGTCTTTTAGAAGATTTTTTTTAACCCAAGATTAAATATTGGCATCTGTCTTTGAATTTTTCTTCAAATATAATTGCAATCTCATCGTTGTTAAAAATTAGAATGGAAGAAAACATATATTTGCCTTCTTTCTTTTGGTCTAATAGGTTGACAGAGTTTTCACTTTGAGAAATGTCAAACTGTTCTAATCCCTCACTGCTTGTTTTAATTTACAAATCTTTTATTTGTTTGCTTATTTTGCATTCCCTTCTTTAGCTAGACTACTTCAGGCTTTAGCTTTGTTTACCTACTTAGCCCCAGATCTTTCTCTTTGTTTTTTTTAACCCCCTCTTCAAGCACCTTTCTGGTGCTTTTTCCCACTTTTTGATGAGAAAATGAACAAAGCCATTGCAGATTGTGTCAGCCCCATGGTAAGCTTTAATTTATGGAGTGACTTTGAGATTTGAAACAAGGTAATTGGCGGAATGGTGAGCACTGTGGGGGATGTTTTACATGAATAACAAAAAGGAAAGTTAGTTAACAAATATTTATTTACCAGCTGCTGTGTTTAGAACCCGGTGTTCAGAAGCTCAATGCCAAGGAAGCAGTGCAAAGAAAATAAAAGTGCTGAGAGGCTTACCTCACAGATAGGGTTCTGGGGACAGGCATGTGTGGGAAAGTAATCTACCACATAACAAAGGGGAAAGTTACATTACACAAGCCTCCCCAAAGAAACAAAACAAAATGCCACTACAGCCATCTGCCTGGTTCCCCTGCATTTGTACTCAGAGCAGGCCATGGAAAATGAACATTGGAAATGGGCTATATATTGTTAGCATCAAATTGATCAGAGGCAACATCTATAAGGAAACTTACTCTCTGGCAAACATACATGCAAGGGGAACATGGTTATTGGTGTGGTAGTGAATCTGGTGGCTACCTACCACTGATGCTGCCATTATAGGCAAAATCAATATTTTCATTACAACAATTATGATTTTAATTGCTCTATCTTCCTAGTTATTACTTATTTGAGAGGAACCACAGAACTTCAAATTTCAGATACTATTGAGGGCACATATGATTTAAATCCCACCTGAGAACCAAGTTAAATACTAAAGTTTACAGTGTTCCATTTGGGAGTTCTAGGAGATCTACTTAAGGAGAGTAGTCTGGCATTCTAAGAGATAAAGAAGAGAAAATCAGATACAGACTCACCGCAGAGAGGAACTGTCACTCAAATAAGAAAAATGAGTGTAGCAAGTACCTGAGTGAGGCAAAGCTTGGGGTAAGGAATTTAAGGTAGGCAGAACCAGATATCTAACTGCACCGACTGATCATAAGGACAAACTCACAGTTTAAATAGGACCTTTGCTAGTGTCTAAAATACTCATATCAAAATATAAAACCGATGCTTTCTATTTTCCAAGATATTTCATC
The DNA here is from genome assembly GCF_027595985.1 of Sorex araneus. Lineage (NCBI taxonomy): Eukaryota > Metazoa > Chordata > Mammalia > Eulipotyphla > Soricidae > Sorex > Sorex araneus. The sequence goes on from NC_073312.1 coordinate 20,614,922, forward strand.
TCAATGTCAGACACCTGCAAAGGCAAATCTATAATTGAATGCTTACACACCCTTGTTCAAAGCCATTGGATTTGATGTTTCAGAATTTGAATGATAATGTGGTACTTTACATGTAGTATCCAAAAACGTTCAATAACTGTGTGGCATGAGTGAAGGGGTGTATAATGATGACAGATAATGACTTCACATCAGCACAGTCAGATTTTTTTCAGCCAAATACATTTTTTAAAAAATTAGCATAAAATATAGAGTGGCAGTAATAAATATTGTATTCATTGTCACTGTCATCCCATTGCTCATCAATTTGTTCCAGCGGGCACCAGTAACGTCTCCCTTTTTGAGATTTGTTGTTACTATTTTTGGCATATCGAATATGCCACCGATAGCTTACCAGGCTCTGCCATTCAGGTGAGATACTCTTGGTAGCTTGCCTTGCCACTGTGCTATCGCTCCAGCTCCATTATATTGTATATTGTATAAACTCCTAAAAAACAGAATTATTGACATTTTCCCTAACTCTGGAAAATCCTGGAGTTTTCCACAATGGAATATATACCACTAGGAACTAGATGATGTATTGCAAATATATTCTTGCTCACATTTGAAAGCAGAGAAGACACATCTGCTTCAGAAATTTAAATCTGGTTTCTATTTAAAATGTCCTTTCTGTCAATTTTGTGGGTTTGGGGGAGTTTATTCTTTTTGTTTTGTTTTGTCTTTAGGCCACTTCTAGTTGTGCTCAGAACTTACTCCTGACTTTGTACTCAAGAATCACTGCTGGCCTTGGAGGTCAGCTACATACAAAAGAAGCTTCCTGCTGACTATACTCTCTCCAGGCCCCATTTTTTTTTAATCAACTTAAGTTGACGAATTAATTTTTCCAGAAAATATGGTTTCTTAGAAATTATTGAACCTCTTGCATATGCAGGCTCTGTCAATAATTTATAGAAACAATTTTTAAATATCTCATATCCTATAGGGCAGGAAATGATATTTTGCTGTCTACTACTAAGAAAACTGGGATTGGAAAGATTACCTTATGAAGAGTATTTATCTGGCAACAAAACCAGCATTTTAAAAGTTAATCTCCATCAACAATGCATTTAACTGTTTTTCCCATGTCCCTGTAGCTCATATCCAACCTTCCTTAGCTGAGTAATAGTTAAACTTTTAAGTAAATTTCTTCTGAAGAATTCCCATTTCATCCTCCTCTCTGTAGATGCTCCCTTGTTTGGCATTCACCAGGTAGATTTTTTGGGACTCTCTTCCTCAAATCCTAAAGTGAAGAATCAGAGAGATCACAAGCATTAGAGAGATCTGGAGGTTCCAGACCAAGAAACTTCTTGTCCTTTTAAAGAACACAGTCCTTAGAGAGATCTTTGACATGGACTTAACATGCTTTGTTCTTTTGTTTGCGTTTTTTGTTTGGTTGATATTGGTTTTTCGGTCATACCCAGCTGTACTCAGGATTCACTCCTTGTTCTTTGCTCTAGGATTACTCCTGGATTACATGCTTTGTTGTACTATCTTTTCTGGGCCCCAATCATAAATGCTGGGTTTTATGTTTACTTAACTCTCTCCTCTTCATTGCTATTACATAAAAATATGTTGCACATAGCTCAAAAATTACATATAATATATATCACTGTCATCACATTGCTCATAGATTTTGCTCGAGTGGACACCAGTAACGTGTCCATTGTGAAACTTGTTGTTACTGTTTTTGGCATATCGAATACACCACGGATAGCTTGCCAGGCTCTGCCGTGGGGGTGAGATACTCTTGGTAGCTTGCCAGGTACACACATATATATGTACATATATGTGTATGTATGCTCATATACATATGTATGCACACATATATGTATATTTGTATATATATGTATACACCCAGTAGTGCTCAGGGCTTATTATCCTTATTATCCTTACTCTAGGATCACTCCTATCTGTGCTCAGGGGACTGTGCAGAAATTGAACCCAGGTAAGCAGCATGGATGGCAAGCACCCTACCTCTTATACTATCTCTACTGTCCCCTATATGTTGGTTATGTGGGGAGACTTGTGTTGATAGATACTTTAATCACAAAGATTGCACATGTGCTCCCAGGTATAAATTCATATTCAAAATCATCAAGTTGTATTAATTATAGTTTTATACATAAAAAATTTAGTTAAAAAACTATATGCCTATTTTTTAAAATATTTACTGTCAGTGAGTTCTGAACTATTTGAATAACTTTGTATTTATTCTTTTACTATCAGAAGCAACTATTAAAATCTGTCAGTTGTTAGTATAGGCTTGTGCTCTGTTAGGAATCTCAATTTATGACATCAAATTAGAGAGTAACTTAATCAATTCTGATAAATATTAAGGTGCAGATATACTACAACTAATCATTGATAATATCAGAAATATAATTTAGAGAATAAATTGCACATGTTTATTAATAGACTTGCAAAGTCATTTTTCAGCATGGTTGTTATTGAAGAAATCAGTGAAGCAAATTAAATTTCAGTGAAAAGAAATAGTTAATCCAATAGTATAAATATATTCAAAATTATCAGGTTAGTTATGACTAGCAATATAGTTAACATAAATGTAATGAGACTTTTTTATAAAAGTTTGAAAAATATATGCACGACTTAATGTCATCTACATGAAAGATTTAAAATATGTAAAATTATGTATTTTGGAATAAATTATAAATACATACATTAAAATAGGAAAACATGTTTAAATTAAATGTCTTGTTGAATTTTAAATTTCTTTTCAAACTAGAAATCACTTTCTTTTTTTAAATTATAATTTTAAATATATTCATTGATTTCATTTTAAAAACTATTTTATTTATTATTTTGAGACACATTAAGTGTTATTTTGAATTTTTCTATATTTTTTATTGGTGCATTTACTCCAGATAAGTTTACATTGTGTTTCAACACATTTATCAATTTTCAGAAATATTATGCTGATTTTTTTAAAGAATACTGAACTAGTCCTCCTCAATATTTCAGTAAATTTAAATAGCATTACTTTATCTATTTCTTTATCTGAGTTGAGTTTCAATGGCCCTAGTTATCTATTCCAATACAGATAAAAATTAATTGGAAAATACATATGCACAACTATGTTCATTGCAGAGATATTTATAATCGCCAAGATGAGCAAATAGCAAAAGTTTCCAATTATAAATCAATGGATAAAGAGGTTGTGGAATATATACTAATGGAATACTATTCAGCTATCAGAAAAGACAAAATTCTGAATAGAACTGAAAATATCATGTTAAGGTAAGAGACTCAGAAGGAAAACTGTAAGATGATTTCATTTGTATCTGCACTGTCTTCCCATTGTTCATCGATTTGCTCAAGTGGGCACTAGTAATGTCTCCATTGTGAGACATGTTGTTACTGTTCTTGGTATATCAAATACACCACAGGTAGCTTGCCAGGCTCTGCCGTATGGATGAAATACTCTCGGTTGCTTGCCGGGCTCACCGAGAGGGATGCAGGAATTGAACCCAGGTCAGCCGTGTGCAAAGCAAATGCCCTATGTGCTGTGCTATCTCTCCAGTCCCATTTATATCTAAAGTATATAAAAAAAAGATGGAAGGAATAGACAATGACGAGTGAAAACAAACTTTGAAATTTTACCACAACTTATTCTCTTAAGGATGGACAGAGGGAAAACAGAAAGGTAAACTGGGACAGCAATGGTGGATGTGGTACAATAATATGGCACCCAAAGTATTCATATTAATACAGTTTTATATCAGGACTGAAGAGATAATACAGGGACTAAAGTCTTCGCTCTATATGCAGCAGGTCACCACATATGATCCACCAAGCACCACCAGGCGTGTGGTGGAATAAACCCCAAGCCCTGCTGGGTGTAACTTACTTCATCCACGAAATGCTATTTTAAATAATACCTCAATAAAAATACTAGAGGGAAAAGTGAGTTGCAATACTGTACTGTAAGACAATCATGAAGCCTGATACTTTTTAATGAATGGCACCTAAATAATTGTTGTATCTGTCTTTGACAACTTAATTTTTTTAATTTTGTGGATATATTTAGTCATTCATCTTTTTTTTCTTTTTTGTTATTGTTTGAGGGTCACAGCCGGCTGTGACCCTCAAAAGTTAAGCTTAACCTCAGAAGTTAAGCTTTCTCTGGGATTACACTTGGCGGGGCTCAGAGGACCATATGGGGTACCAGGAAATGAACCCAGGCTGGCAGCACGTTAGGACAATTCCTTATCACTGTATTATTGCTCCAATCCCCACCCCCATTTATGTTTCCTAAGAAAAGCATTTATTCCATGGGACTCCATGCAGCAGCTCAGTTGTAGAACTCCAGCCTTGAAAGCAGAGGGTACAAGTTTGATCTCCCGTGTGGCCCTGTGTGCAAAGGTGTAATACTAATGACGTATGTGGTACCATGTTTGGAATCCCTGGTGTCCTAACAAAGTGTCAGATGTTGGGTGTCACAAACAAGTGTCTATGAGCTCTACAAGTAAAGTTTTGTGACCATTGGTCAATACCGCAATAACAATTGTGTCAGCACAACAAAAGTGTGTAGCCCCTTGCCAGAAGGTGTGCAGGCACAGAAAATAATTGTGTAAACTGGACAGTATATGTACACATATGACCCCCAACCATCATAATCACATAAACAACAACAAAAGATAAGGGAAAGGGAATAGATCAATTAAAATAATAATAAATCATTTATTTCATGTCGGTTTAAAACCAATTTGCACAGAACAGAGATGCTTTCTTTTAATAGCTTCTTGAAGCCCTTAGCTTCAAAACATTTTTGCAACAAAGTGATTTCGCTTTTTTGTTTCTCATATTGATACTTGCTTCTCTTTTAGTTTTAATTCAATCTTTGTAAATTTTTTTAAGATTCAAATGATTATATATCAATACTATTTTCATTAACTTATATTTTATTCATGTATATTTCTGCCTTAATGTGTAGGTTTTTGTCACTTTTCAAGTTGTTGATTTAAATGCCTAATTTGTTTTTATTTTTAAAATATCTTGCATTTTCATAATCATACCTCATATGTTAAAATATAAACCTTCCTTACTTTTTCTACAAATATTTTGATTTCAGTTTGTATGCTTCTTGTTCTTTGAATTTCCTGGTTGTGTTAATTTGTAAATGTATAATTACTATTATTGTGCATTATTATGCATTATTAATAATATCTATTTTAATATATAGTAATAAATAGCTAATTTTTATTCATATTAATATTTATTATTATTATTGATGATGATAATGATGTTTTATTATTCATGGCAGAGCCTGGCAAGTTCTCCATGGCATATTTGATATGCCCAAATATAGTAACAATGATGGCTCTCATTCCCCTTATCCTGAAAGAGCCTCCTACCACTGGGAAGAACGAGTAAAGAGAGGCTGCTAAAATCTCAGGGCTAGGATGAATGGAGACATTACTGGCACTGACTCGAGCAAATTGATGATGAATGGGATGACAGTGATATAGTGATAATTATTATTGACTAACTATCTATTCCATTAAAACTTTCTGGGATGCATTGATAGTATTTATTTTTCTTATAATATTAGTTGCATTATTGTTCCAGAGCACTCAGAATTTAGAGCATGCTCTCTTTTTATGAAACATGTAAAACACATAAGATTCTCTTAGGCCATACTCATATTTACTTTATTATTTTAAATAATATCCCACAAACTTTACTATGATGCCTTGTCTATGCCTTCTAAGAGCTGATCATTTTTTAAAAACTTAAAGAACAATATAAGTGTTGTAATAAAAGAAGCTAATGTATATTTTTAGAACATCCGAGATCAATCAATAAAGTTACCACCAATTTTTAGCCCACAGAGAGTTATATCAAAGAAAATATAAAAAACCTGTGTATTCCACCAGCCCTAGTATTTGCTCTGGTGAGAGTGGGCAGTCTAGCCAAAAGTAATGATAAGCTACAAAAGTCTAATATATGACTCAAAGGTCTGGAAGCGTATGTTTTGCATGTGGGAGTTCCAGTTTCCATCTCCCAAACACCACTAGGAGTGCTCCACACACACCAATACACACACCCAAAGCAAATAAGCAAACTAAAAAACAACACAATTACAAGCACAATTTTCAAATTCCCTAAATTTTTCTACCATTTTATAAAGCATAGCAACAGAACTATAAACACAATTTTCATATATCCTAAATTTTCCTACCCTCTTTATAAAGCAAAGCAACAAAACTATAAACACAATTTTCATATACCCTAAATTTTTCTACCATTTTTATAAAGAAAGCAACACAACTACAACGACAATTTTCATATGTCCTAAACTATCTTTCTGTTTGTATAAAGCACAGTGAAGACTGTCATTTACAAGATTGGTTAATGTGCTCTAAGTCAAAATGAGCAAGCTTTGTAAAGATCCTTCGTATTTTGGTATCATGTGTACAAATACACTGAAATGCACAGTTTAGACCCTCTACATATTTCCTTTTAAAGATAAAGTTATTTGATCTCTGTATGTTTCAGATGTAGCTGCTTATTTCAAGTATGCCTGAAGCATCAACACATATTTCAGATACACAATGAAGAGTTGGGAGAATAAGAAATTCAGAGTTAACATGCTTAGGTGGAAAATCCTTGAACTGAGGAGATAGGTCTTGATTTGATCACCATCATTATCTAAACAACTGAAAAATCTACACCCTCCAAATCTTTTATTCTTCTATTCTGCACAAGAGGCACAACTGTCATTCCCTATATTGGGTAATGAACTGGGTTACAAAGGGAATGAGATCAATGTTTCCCACCTATTTCAAGAACTGCTTTTGGATGTGGTTACCAGTTAAATATCAGGTAGTTTACATTCCAAACGAAACTTCATAGAACTACAAATGCATCTTACAGTGTATGCAGCACACCCATGATTGACCTCCTGTGTTGATTTAAACATAGACTCTTCAATATACAAAGTTTAAGGAAGACTGCCTGTCTGTGCATGTATTTCATCCATTGCAATAGACACTTGTCCAATGCTATTTTCAAATGCAACATATGCTAGGTACTGTGAAAGCTGAGGAAGGCAATCCATCTTCCAAAAACTTCTAGTCTGAGTTATATGCTCTATTTTTCTCCTCAGGAGGGGGTAAAATCCTCAAACAAGTATAGTCAAAGAACCCATGTGGAATCCAAGAAGAAATGGAGTTTCCAGAAAAACATTCATGTTCACTCAGCACCAGTTGCCTTATTTTAAAATAAATTTTCAAATGTTTGAACATACTGAATCTGTAAATAGAAGTCAAGTATAACCCTTCTTAAACAGATGGAGAAAGAAAGGTCAGACAGAGTAAAAGCTGGAATGCTGGTATATGCTTTATATGGTAGAATAATAGATCTGATCCCCAAAGAATCACGTGGTCCCCTGTGCACCACTGTTTGGTGGGAGCAGTGACAGGGGGAGGGTGGAAACAGCTTTGGACAAGCAGTTCCCATTTTATAATTATAAGGCAATGGTGGGAAAAGGGAAGGCAAGCACACAAGTGAAATAGGCAATAGGTATGGAGGGTAGATCCTGCAGAATGACAAACTTGCACAAGCTCATTAATCTTTTAAAATTTCATAGTTTTGACATACAGGGCAAGAAAAGTTATCTTATTTCCAGTCCAATGTTTCACTGGGCATAGGAAATTTTCTTTGTAAACTTCAAAAATCAAGAGCCCTATAACCAAAGACTGAAAGTGATCACCCACATAACGTGAGCACCCACATAAGGAGAGTGACCACCCACATATTGAGCACCCACACATATTTATTTGAAAATAAAAACTCTTATTCTTCCTTATGTGTTAACATGTTTTCAAAAAGAGTGGATATTTGTATGCCAATAGTCCAGACATCCCGCATTTATCAATTCTATCACTTGTCATCCCGTTGTTCATCGATTTGCTCGAGCAAGTGCCAGTAATGTCTCCATTCATCCCTGTCATGTGCTAGTGTAGCCCAATGGCATCTGCTTGCTCCAGGAACACAAAGAGCCTCAAACCATTCATTTAGGGTCTTGACAAAGAAGTCTGACCATTTAAGTCTGACCATCCCCCATTTAAGTTTTATCATTTTATATTTTCCACAGCTGTCAGTTGAAAATGTGGCCACAGATAGCAATATTCAGGGCTTACTCAAGGATAATTCTTGTTTTGTTTTGTTTTTTTACTTTTGGGTCACACCTGGCGGTGCACAGGGGTTACTCCTGGCTCTGCACTCAGGAATCACTACCTGGCGGTGCTCAGGGGACCATATGGGATGCTGGGAATCGAACCCGGGTCGGCCGCGTGCAAGGCAAACGCCCTACCCGCTGTGCTATCGCTCCAGCCCCTCAAGGATCATTCTTGATGGACTCAGGGACTGTTTGGCTCTGGGGTGCCGAGGATTGAACCCAGGTTGACCACTTGCAAAATAAATGCTCTCCCCACTATACTATCGCTCCAGCTCCAGAAATGGCCTGCAATCGCCATGAAGCACAGGATCATTATTTGTTCCCACTGTGGTATTCTGCCATTAGAGAGTTTATAAATATTAATGCATCAATAGTTACTGCATCTGATGAAGTAGGTTCTGGAATTATTGAGGCATAATTTACCATTATTCTCACTTACTATCACTTACAACTTGGGGGAAATAAATCCCTTGCAGTTATAATCAGTTTCAGAAAAGCTATTTACTGTGAATCATTATTCTGACACTCAGAATATTGAGGCGATTGCAATACTCCCACTTGCTTTTAACTCTGTTAGTCGTTGTGACATGGGCTCTACAAATGGACTCTGAAGACTCAGTCTCTCCCATCTTTTGTGATACTGATGTCATAGAACAGCATGTAGGATGTTTGCCTTGCATGCAGGCAGCTTGGGTTCAATCCTAGTGCTCCATATGCTTCCCTGAACCTGCCAGAGTGATCCCTGATCATAGATCCAGAACTAAACCTTGAGCACTTCCAGGTATGGCCCCAAACACTCAAAAATATGTAGAGTCCCCTTTCCTTTTGTGGGTCATCACATTTATAAGATTGTTTTAAGCTTGTATTCACACACATTTAATCCTAGATATTTAATGGGACATAGGAGGCACAGTAAACTATCCTACTCATTGAATGGAATAATCTGAAAATAACTAACTTGAAAACAAATCATTTTTGCATCCGTTTTTCCCCCTCTAGCCCCTCTCTCATGTTACAGCTCATGGTGCTGTTGAACATTACCCTGTCAACTCTTCAAGTATTGGACTACAAAATATGCTTGGTAAATAATGTAGGGAGATTAACTAAATGGCACGTAATTACCACAAATTTAGAGTCCTGTAAAAGAATATATTTTATCCATGATTAGAAGGCTTACAGACTTTCCAAATCCATTTTAATATATTTGACAGTAAGCCATGAGAAATTTTAAACAGCAGACAACGCTTATTCAGAATTCATAATAACTCAGCCTTAGATTACCGAGCTATTAAAGGCTTCAGCACATGAAGCTGCTAATTTGTTTCCTTTTCCTAAACACACATTCTCCCTCCCTGCTCATCGGCACCACCCCTCACCATGAGCAACTATAAACTTGCCTATGTTGAAAGTTGCATGGAATTTAAATTTAAGTTGACTTTTAAACTTCGCCACTCTAACAAGATATATCCAATTCTGGCACAAACTCAAACAGGTCAATTAAGTAAAGCAATGGAGCAGTACAGGAAACTCTAAATTTTTTTCCTCTTTCCTTAATTGGTGCCGGGGAAGGCTCAGAGCACTATATGAGGCAAGGGAAAATGCCCATGTAGTAATTGTCTGAACAGCTTTGAAATGTGGCTGAAAAAACTTCATCTCCTCAAAACAGGGCTGGTGTCACAAAATTGGCGTAACAACTGGACAGCCCCATTGTGATATATTCACAAATTACAATAACAGCAGCAAAACTGCATTGAAAAGACCAGAACTGAGAAATACGTCGCAGCCTTTATGCTTACCCATAATTGTGCATCCATGTTTAAGAATCACATGATAATCCTCTTTCCACCCAGAATACCTTGAGTTGCACCCTTCCACCAATTGTGTTGGCAAGAATCACCTGTGAGGGCATATAGCAAGGAGTGTGGGGTAGCAGCAAAAGATGTGACCTGGGGGCAGTGGGAAGATATTTCCCAGGGAGCCAGCAAAAGAGGCAATTTCAACACTTTGTAATGCAGGCTGCATGACCCTAATAACTGAGTACTCCAACAGGTGAGCATGGTTTTCAGACACCCCCCCCATAGCCTGTAAAGTCCACAAATTGCTTTTTAATATGTAACTCTCACCAGGGCATCCTGGGTATCTCTAACTCCATTAGGCCAATAGTTCATTAGCTTCTACTCCAATCAATAGTACTGCACTGTAGCACTGTCATCCCTTTGTTCATCGATTTGCTTGAGCGGACACCAGTAACCATTGTGAGACTTGTAGTTACTGTTTTTGGCATATTGAATATGCCATGGGTAGCTACCAGGCTCTGCCGTGTGGGCAAGATACTCTCGATAGATTGTCGGGCTCTCAGAGAGGAATGGCCAACCCAGTTTGGTCGCGTGCAAGGCAAACACCCTACCCGCTGTGCTATAGACCCAAAACCCACAAAATTAATGGTGAGCACAAGAAACAACACAACCAAAGTAACAGTCACTTCAGGCGAAAGAAGGCATTCCCTGAATCAGCACAAGAGACTCCACACAAACACACAGGAGCACCAAATTGGAAGGGTAAATCCTTGACAGGGAAATAAGAGACCACCACCCACCAAGATCTCCAAGATTCCTTCCCAGGCAGTGAGGTGGGGATAAGGGGGTTGCAGATAGTATATTAGAAAGAACCACTTCCATACTATGATAGGCACCATGGGAACAGTGCAGATGCCCACCACAAGGAGTAGATGAAGAGAGGAGCCCTGCAATCTCAATAAGGAATGCCCACACACATAATCTCTCTGATAAAGCATTCAGAGATGAAATAGTGAGGATGTTTAATGAGATCAAAGACGCACTTGTGGTTCTGCTAAAAGCCAACTTGCTTGTGGGATTATTTTCAGTCTTTGCACTGTGAAGGCCAAACACGCCGAGGATCTGACTTTCAACAAGTAGAAGCAGGTAGATGAACTTTCAAGAAAATTTGGTAATAACCCTAGGGATTTTACGTATCAGCATTCTTCAACTGTCTTATAACTTCAGACAGGTCTACATACTAATTCATGAACTAGAAAGTTTTACCCAGGGCAGTTTTACCCAGGGCAACTTTCCTACACTAGCATATTGGCACCAGGTCATGGACTGGTGGTTAAAGAACACTTTTCTATACAATCTCCCAAAGAGACTGCACAGGATGCACAGTGGCTTGTTCATTCATATATTCCATCAGAGGCCTTCCTCCTTTTTCTGTTGGTTTTCCACTTTTCCTTCCAATGTGTCTTGGATTATTTCTAATACTATTTATGATCAAATATTTTTTCAGGTCTTTCTTCTTAAAGAAAGCAATAAAAAAGAATTTTCTATAACTATAGAAGACTTCTTTCAATGAAAAAGAGTCTTTTATAATGGAGGTCAGAACTCCGGATTCCTTCTTTCACTTGAGTGAAACGTGATACTCCTAGCATGGTTCTTTCGATTCCTCTTTGGGATACCCAAAAAGCATTCACTTCACTTGTATCACGTGTCATCCCTTTGATCTTCAATTTGCTTGAGCGGGTACCAGTAATGTCTCCATTTGTCCCTGTCACGTGCTAGTGTAGCCCAATGATATCTACTCAGCTACAGGAAGAGGAAGAGCCTCAAATCGTTCATTCAGGATTTTGACAAAGAAGTCTGACCATCTCATTGGTGGGAGCCACGTGGTCTTTTGATGTCCCATGAACAGTTGGTAACAGTTCTAGTCCAGAGGTTGTCTCTGAATTGCATTACGTGTCCACCCATCTGCTTTTCGACACCTTGAAAAACGAGACTCCGTCCCTGATTCTTAATCATCGACGGAGGTCAGAACTCCGGATTCCTTCTCTCACTTGAGTGAAACATGATACTCCTAGCATGGCTCTTTCGATTCCTCTTTGGGATACCCAAAAAGCTTTCTCATCCTGTTTGCGTAGGGCCCAGGTCTAAAATCAGTAAATTAAAATTATACATAAGGTAGTTAAATAAGAAAATTATGGCAATAATTGAATTGCTCATCATCTAAAGAAAGGTAGACATACAGATGAAATAATAAGATCACTTATAACTTTAAATGTGGTGTCATTTATAATGCAGTTTCTTTTATCGTCTGTGAATATATATATACAGCTTTCTAGATAGTAAACATGTGCTTATATTAAAAGATAATTTAGTGTAAGTATAATTTCCATTCTTCAAGTAAATACTGTAGAATCCTTCTAAAACTAGCATTTAAAGAATTCCTGAATTTAATTCTATCTAGTAAATATATATGTCCTAAACAACTGAATCGCATACTTTATTTTCATATTCCCTGCAAATAGAAATAATTTGTAATAAAATACTCATAATCTCCAGCTTGAACTTCTATTCAAGACTTGGCCCTCCATTAACGCATTAAGGAAAGATGTTAAAAGGGGAAAAAAGGCTGCTGTCATATTAATTGCTGAGTTAATTTAATCCTTCTGTTCTCTAAGAACATTTTTATTATTTACTCCTGAAAATGCTAAAATACATTGATCAAAGCACCATTTTATGTTGTCTCAGTGGACAGTATTTTTACAGGATAAGAAGGAAGCAATGGTGTAGCATGATTGCTGATACTATTTCAAATTACACAGTGTACTAAACTGCCCCTTTTATGTGCCTTATACCCTCTTTTCTCTATCAGCTAAACACATGCCTAATGGGAAAATCCTAATGAGAAGACTTTATTTTCCATTGGCCCAGAACCCAATTGGCTTCATGCTGAACCTGTACTTGTTTCTGGGATGGAGTCCCAGTGTCAGATGCCATGCTGGATATTCAGTATATTGAGAGAAAAGTTTAACTGTTGATTGGCCCAATGCCAAAATGAGTCCAACAATGACACCACCAGCACTAATTAGGAGAGAAACTTCTCTTGTTTTCCCTGATTTGTCCAGTTCTTTAAATAATAACATGAATAATAACAAAATTTAAGAGGAAAAGAGATAAAGAAAACAAAGATTGTGTTTCCCTGAATTTTATCAACACTTGGGAGCTGAGTGCCTAAGGAGTCATTGAAAAGGATAGAGTATTTGCCCTTTAAGAAATGTCTTTTTAAAGACATGTTTATAGACTCACTGTGGTTGGCATGAGCTCACAGGTGTTACTGGCGCTACAGATGATCAGTCCCTTTAGTCCCTTTGAAACATATGCATTTGAAGCTCTTCTTCCCTTTGAACATGGAACGATGATGAAAGAAACTTGTTGTTGGTAACAGGGAGACCTACCGCGCCATAACTTAAAAGCCCACCTACACTTTAAAGTGGAATCCTCAGCCCATTCCTTGGGGAAAAAAAAATAAATTAAAAAGAGCAGTTCTGTTCTGCTTTGAGAAAAATCTCAAGTTTCAAGAGTGAATAATTAGAGAAAAATCACAGTTCTGCCTTGCTGCTTTTTTCATTTCTGTGCTCTCCTTGGCAAGCCCTTGACATTATTGGAAACCAGGCTCTGTTCTTCCATTCTAAGTTTATGCGATTTGAACTGCGCATGCTTCCTCGGTGCTGTGGCACTGCTTGGTATCTATGTCCCATGACTTTGGGTAAATTCATCATTGGAAGTTTATTCTCAATAGACTATATCCTCCATGTCAATGATATTGTGAATGCACAGGACTTAAGACAACTCATAAAATATTTTCCCTTTAAATTTTGACTATTTTCTGAGTGTTTTATTCTGACTCTGGAGTCAGTGAAGTTAGCACTCATTACTATTCACAGGTCTAGGATCGAGCGGGCACCAGTAACATCTCTCATTGAGAAACTTATTGTTACTGTTTTTTGGCATATCCAATACACACAAGTAGCTTGCCAGGCTCTGCCACGAGGGCTCGATACTCTCGATAGCTTGCAGGGCTCTCCGAGAGGGGCGGAGGAATGGAACTCTGGTCGGCCGCGTGAAAGGCGAAGGCCCAACCGCTGTGCTATCGCTCCAGCCCACGCTGGCCATTTCTCCTTAACTCATACAGTTGCCATTTAGAGTGTTCTTCTCAATATCATTAAAACAGTAAATAAATTCATTTTTTATTCCATTAAGTTGTTTAAATTTTTCCAGTTAAAGCATTTTCCCTTTCCTTGTGCTGTATCTCTCTCTTTCTCCCTCTCATCCTCTTAATCTCCCTCAACCCCTATTTATTCTACTTGTAGAAGCTCTCCTGTTCACTGTCAATCTCTCAGTGACATCTCCTGAAGTTATGTTGGAATCTAGTACCAAAAAGTATTGTTGCATCCACTCTTTAGAATAATTATCATGTGAATCAGTTGTTTTCCTCTTGTCTTATTTTTCAAAGTTGGATAGATGAAAGCTCAGTGTTAAGCACGATTCTTGAAATATTTTTGTTAGTTTTTTTCCAAAACTCATTTTTTTATAGGTTTGCTTGTTTTAGGATGATTTAGGATAAAATACTGAGGGTATGTCTTTGGTGTCCAGCCTGATATCGACTTGGTCCACCTCTGAGTTATATGAATAATTCTGTGTTCTAAGAGTATTACCCTTTATGGACCCAACCGTCAGGTTCTACATTTCTGCCACATGGACACAGGGATCCAGCTCAGCCCTAGTGAGAACAAAATCCATAATTCTAATAAAACTAAAATTCTTGGGAGCAACTTTCAAATATGGGAGTTGAGAGTCAACAAATGCTTGAGCTTATCTTTCTTTGTCAGGAAATTCTTAAAGATGTCTGGATACCTCTCAAGGGTTCCTATGAAAATTAGCCTTCATTTCCTACAGAAGTACTTTTTATAATGAACATCTTGTGCTTTCTCTTTCTTCTCCCTCTCCTCTTTTCTATTTTCTTATATCTGCTCCAAAATTTCCCTAGGCAGTTAAAAGTCTCAAGCCTTTGCATGAGGAAAAATCAAACTAGCACTGTAGAAACAGAGTTAGAAGACAACCCTTTCAAATGGCATGCTTATATTGGATCCCTATCTGGCAGCTAAGGCAGTAGTGACATCTTATATGTGAAGATGTTACAAACACTAATTTCTATCTTTTGGTCGATTAGAATATAGTGCAGATATAAGGGCACACACTGACTTATATGGCACTTATAGCATGTGAACACTTGAGGAGAAAGTCTTAAAACTGTGGACTTTTTTGGCTTTTCTTATCTACTTTGACAGTGTCATGAAAACGGAATGACAGGGTGCCATCAGACAGCTATATTCCAGGGTAAGCTGCACAAGTTCCAAAGACTTATGACACCATTTAGTAAGACCCTGGTTTGCAATACCTGGAGGAAAGGCTATTTTAAAAATTATGCCCACAGATAAGTGCCCACTGGCCCTTGAGTGACCAGTAAGTGTATGAAGGAAAGGGAACATTATTTTCTGGTTCATAGTATAGATTTGGCAATTGGAAATGGAAGAAAATGTGGTCTTAGGAAAAGAGTCCACAGACAACAAGTCCCAGCTCTGTCACTGACCTGAAATGACCAACTCTAGATGTCCGAAGAAGTAGCACTTCTCTCCTATGAAATGTGACCGCTATTAACACATTGCCTAACTTTAGTAACTCTTTTAAATAGCCACTACTTTTGATAAGACTGTGGAGCGACTTCTCTATAGTTCTTTATCAACCCACTGTCCAAAAGATTTACAGATTTATTAAGATTAACTTCATTTAGTGACATGTACTCTATATAACTTCACTTTGGACTAAGATAATTATTTTAAAGGAAGTATGAGATGACAATAGGCTAGAGCACTCTTTCTTTTCACCATATACTTTATTCCCTGGAAGCAGATGTTAGGACAGAATTTTTTTGTTGCATTTTGGGAGTCACTCACCCACAGTGGTTGGAGCTACTCTCAGCTCTGCTGGATGGAGGGAAAGGGTGTTCCCTCAGTACTGGGAGATTAGAGACTATCTGGGATTGAATCTTGACTCACACACAAAAAGCATATGCTCTACCCATTTTGCTGTCTCTATTCCCAAATCTTAATAATTGTTAAAGGCTCTATATTAGTGGTAAAACTAATAGCCAGATTACAACAGCCTGAAAACCTAGAGAAGATGTACTATAGTTTTTTTATTCATTATTCTCAGAAAACAGTTGGAGATTTTTCACCTCCCATCCCCATAATATTAAACTTTCCTAGATTAAAATTCCTGTTTCCCAGTTACAAGTGATTCCACCAAGAAACAAAGTGAAAATTTCATTGCACCTGAAGTTCCAAATGCTTCCAAGTCACTTAAATTCTATAAACAGGTAGTCCATGAGCCAAAAATATATTGAAGTTATCAACCTTACATATTATGAGCTGAAATTGCAGGTAAATTATAGAGATAGAGATGATTCTATTTGAAACTCCGTGGATTTATGAGGATATCTCTGTGGTTTTATGACCAGTCTTAACAGTGAATATGAAATTAAAGCAAACACAGTCTGGCAGTGCAAGAAAATCAAGGGATCATCCTCAAGGATGAAGGATTGGGTCACTATAGCTTGTAAGTACTCTGCAGAGCGATTTTTCTTCTTGAAGGTGAGGGAAATCAAAAATGGGTGGTGAAGCAGGAACATAATGATTATCTGTTTCAATCTCAGAAACAATTGCAGTAGGATAGTAGGAAAACTATCTTATTCCATTAAAGTTTCTGGATTAGTTTTTTAAAAAATTTTGATATACTCTTAGGAAGTTCTTGACAAGACTAACTGCTATTACTAATGCCAGCCATTCAATAGAACAACTAACTACTGTTAGCAACCTTGATTACTATAGGCATTTCCCTTATTTCCACACCTCACTCTGCCTACTTCTGCTTCTATAATTTTTTAGAGAAACAATCCCAATTCAATTCCTAACCACATGCTCTTAGCATCATCCAAACCAAGGCAAGCACCAAATTTATATTTGATAAACACATTACTTTGCACTCCAACATATGCATTATATGATTTCAGAATAAAAATTGTATTCCTGAAAAACATATTTTGCCCCTGGCAAGTTGCTTCTGACTAAGCTCTTGGTAAATCAGTCTTAACATTTTCTTCAGTTTGACCAAATTATAGATAGATTTTTTTTTCTCCCTTGCATCTAGGTCTTAACACCTATCTTTCCTTAGAGCATTTACTTGACTTAAAATTACAAATTCTTTGTTTGCCTGTTTGGGATATAAATATTCCAACCTCCATCCAGTCTCATATTACACAAATGTCTTTCTCATGAGCCTAGAAGCCACTTCTTGGAAACATACTCATCAAGAAAAATAACATTCCCGTCTTAAAGTGTCTGTGAGTAGGAAGGGAGTCTAACCAGCTGTGGGTGTGTGTTTTGTTGTCAAACTTCTTGCTGTCATGAAGACGGGATAAAACTTACTTTCCTATTGGGTAAAGCCAATTAGAAAATGCAGATAGCCTCAAAGTTTTCCCACCCAGCTCTTAAAACTCTTCAGGCTTAGCTTCAGCAAAAGTGACTCCAGATTGCAGTATGATCTTCTCCCATGGCACTGGTCTCGACTAAGTTTTCCATAGTTTTACTTTACTCTTTTGCCCCCTGTATGAAAATCCCAAGACATAAATGTCTAGTTTTCTGTTACTAGTAGCTTTTGGAATATCTGACAGTCAAGGTTGCTAGCAGATGAAATCATACGATGAGTAGTACAGTCATGTACTTATTTCTCCTACCAGCAACAGCACAAAATTAATTATACAGTATGCATTCACTTTATATTTGCTTAGTAGGTCTGACTACCAGCATCTCCCTCCGGGTTAAATGGCCATACATATTAGTTCTAAATATCAGCCTTGTTATAGCTTGATTTACATGCCCACAAGAAACACTTCAGTGCCAATCCCATGCCCTTTACCCTCTCAAGGTAAAGTTCTTGTTTAATATGTCTTGCATGGTTTTGCATGATTTAAATCCATATTATCTCCCTAGGTTCTTTAGTAATCATTTTTCTTCTTAAAATATATTCTTCATCCAAACACAAAGTATTGCTTTTAAATGTATTATTATTTTTTTATTTTCAACATCTTTATTCTCCACTGTTTTCATTAGGGTCTCAACTTTTAGGTCGAAGAAAGCTATTTTTTGAGAAGTGTTTTGATCTGAAATTCTGCATTGACTGTCCTTATACTCCCTGTGTATGTCTTTGTCACCCTACCATGTCCATCCTTTCCTCCAAATGCTGAAGAGAACAGAGCCAGTCAATAGTAGGAACAAAATAAATATATAAAAAATGGATGATTAATAAACTTATGTATCACTGTCTTATATAAATATTGGACTCATCAATATTTTATTTGATGGGCAAAGTCTCAAAAGATATAGAGTTATAGTGGCCCAGATCTGGCTCAGTGGTATAGAATATGTCTTAGTTGTATAAGGTCCTTGGTTTGACAATCCATAATTCAGATAATTATAAGTGCAAAAAGTAATAATAATGATAAGAATAACTACAAAAAGTAGAGGATCATAAAAGACTTCATTTAAAAATATATATATTCACTTGAAAGAAAATGAAAAAGAATCTGAGGAGAATGTTAGTAATTGTTATTTTGATGTGCTTTTCTAAAATTCACACAATCACGTATTTCTACTTTGTGGTTTCTGATTTATATTCTTTCTCTTGTTACATAAAACAATGTTTTCTATAGGAAAAGTCACCCAAACTGAAAGATTATGACTCTCCTTTGCTGACCTGTAAGATCCTTGGAGGCTGTTGGTTCAATGTGCAAATAAAGATATGTCTTTCAAACAGGCAAGAAGAGTTCAAACTCGCCAAAAAAATGATACTCAGAACATTGGCTTGTGAAAAATAATAGCCAAGTCTCTTAAAATCGTAACAACAATCTGTTAAGTTCAAGAATTATAAAAATAACTTACACAGCACACTCACACAGCTAAAGTCTTCATGCTTCAACATAACCATATGGCTTACATGATCATTTCTACTATGATGAAACAAGGCTTGAAGAGTTGTGAGGCATGGCCTAGGTCATCTAGCTACTCCTGCTACTGTCTCGTCATCTCTATGGCTTCAGTCTACTGAGTTCGAAGTTATAACTCACTCTGGCCTTTTCCTAAATCTATAATTCACATGTTTGTGATTAGATCTCAAGCATACTGCCATCGTAACTCTTCAATGACCTGCTTTAAGGACTTAATTTGTATCCTTTTGAAGGATCATGTGGCTCTCAACCTACTAGGTGGCGAATTTTTACCATCTGCCACAATAAGCAAACACAAGGGCCCTCTGGATAACTAAAAGCAGTCCCAGATAGTGTCCTTCTGCTTGGTGTCAGACAAAATACTCATACATAAGTGACCTCACCAGAATGGCCTTCACATAGCTTATTGACATTCTTAATAGGGCTTGTGATTGTTTCATTATATACAAGGCATATCTGGTACTTAACGAGCATTTTGGCATCTGGAATATTTTCAATCACAGCATTAATGATTGTTAGTACTTCTTTTGAGTCTCTCTCGTTCATCAGGTTGAGGGACTCAGAGAATGTCTTGTTTGCTTTTCTAATAGTCTTTGTTCATCTTCTGCCATGGTAACCTAAAAGGAGCTCTTTTTGCATCTTGTCCTATATGTCCAGACTGATTAGTGAGCCAGTAGGCCTTTTCAGCATTCTTCTTTTGCCACTTTCCTATTCATTTAGGTGAGATTTTTCTCTCTTCTGGGCTTTCTTTGAGCAAAAGCTACCTACCATCAACAGTTGCTTTTTGCTGGGTATATCTACTTTGGGACTAGAGCAATAGCACAGTCAGTAGGGCGTTTGCCTTACATGCGGCCAAACTGGGTTTGATTCCTCCATCCCTTTCGGAGAGCCTGGAAAGCTACCGAGAGTACCCGCCACACTGCAGAGCTTGGCAAGCTCCTCGTGGCGTATTCCATATGCCAAAAACAGTAACAGCAAGTCTCACAATGGAGACGTTACTGGTGCCCTCTCAAGCAAAACTGATGAACAACGGGATGGCAGTGCTACATAAGTGACCCATACTTAAATCTTTTAAAAGGCTAAAAAACGATGCTGTCAATAATATTACTCATACCAGCAATAGGTATCAATGCAAAAAAAATGAAGATATGTCAAAGATAGGAACTCCAATACACCGTTCAATTATTGGGCAACACCCAGCAATGTTCAGGGCTTACTCCTGGCTCTGTGCTCAGGAATCACTCTTGCCAGGGCTCTGGAGACCACATCAGGTGCAGAGAATTGAATTTGGATTGACCACATGAAAGACAGTTATCCTACCTGCTGTCCTATCTCTCCAGCCCCAAAGTGTAATTTCTGATATCATTATATTGCATTTCATTTGATGATAACCATCTGGAGTGAGGGAGAGATACTGCAAAACTTCCAAAATATTGTGTCATAATTATAAGATATTAAGTGTGTGTAAAACACAAAAAAGAAAGGGGCGGCAAGGCAAGGGACGGAACGGAGCCAAGATGGTTGGTCTCACTCGCAGTTTATTCCAATCTCATCTCCAATCTCCTCTGATTCTCCTCCTGCTTCTTTCTCCCCCATCCTAGTTCATTCTCTCTCTCTCCAACTTCATTCACTCTCTCTGCCTCCACTGGAACTCGGTCTCTCTCTCGATCTGTGGATCTGGCCCCCGTGGATCTGGCCCCCCAACCCACTCTTACAACCTAGTTAAATCTCCACAGAATGAGGGGGTTGGGGCATACACATAGGTGTGGTCAGCAATAGGGTAAGGTTCTTTTCCCTCAGGGGATGCTTCTCCTAGGACTTAATTCTCTTTCAGCAGGAGGATCCACCCAAGGGCAGAGTCCCATGAATGTGTTTCTCTTCTCCTCAGCCAGCAAACATATAAGAATTCATAATATTAATCATTTTGTATGGACACAATAAGAGATGCATTAAAGCTTATAGAATTGCTCTCCTGGGGCCATCTCAATCTCAGACTACAGTGCTCAGGCCAGATCAGTCTTTCCTATCCCTGGCAGGGTCCCAGTCTCATAATTACTATTGGATCATGACAGCATTTGTCTATGATCAAGCTCTTAACTTATAGTTAAGAATTAGGCACTTTGGCCAGGCCCATCTCGATGCCAGGGTAGCACATAACTCACCGCTTGCCCTGGATCCTTCCCGTCCCACGTCGGGGACCCTACTTTGGGGTGCTAGGAACTGAGGGCAACTGAGGCTTAAGTGGAGAAAGCAGATGCCCAGGAGGGAATAATATTCGAGGCCAATTAATTCCCAAGTTATAAAAACATAATATTGTCTTCTTGTGTCTATACAAAAAAGACATAGCTTTAAAGTAAATTATTCAAAAGGCATAAAGAGGAGAGAAAGGCTAAATGTTATAATATTCAGTGTCCTAGGAAGTTCTGACCTTACCAATTAACAGAGTTTGATTAGAGGAAGAGCAGAAAAACTGGGAGAAGTGGTTACAGATAAACAAAGGAATGGGAGTGACTTGGGAGCACTTTGATGGGTGTGACTGATAAACCTAAGCTCCTTGGGCAAGGGGAGCAAGGACGAACCAAAGTCAGGCCTAACATATTTAGAGCTATATTCCAACAAAATGTACACCGAAAATTATATCTACGCACATTTACATAAAGTTTGGAGAATGAAATATATCCAAAGGTTGGGCAAATTTAAAAGTCCATAATCTGTCTACTTTCAAAGTTGCATTGATATAATTTTAACAAGGTATAATTGAAAGACAAATCATTGTACAGATATAATGCATGTATGTTGATTAATTTTAATATAGGCATGCACAGAGTCACACCCATGAACCTCCCGGGCCACCATGTAAGCAAACTCTTCCCACTAGCTATGATCCAGATACTCATAAATAAATCTCACAATTAATGAACGAGTCACAAAAGATTTTTTTTTCTGGATAACTGCTCATGGATCAATTGTCTAGGGCACCCCAGAGGGGGCCAGGTCAGTCCAGTGCCTGCCCAAATACAGCGCCAGCAGCAGATTGCTTCCAAACACCAAAATTGTCACCATACCCTTGAATGGACTCCACTGCCTTGGGTCCAGCCTCTTTCAGAAATTAATCTGCTGAAAAAATCAGGTATGTTGGTTTTTTGACTAAAATCTCCAAGACTTACTGGAGACAAGATGGGATGGGATACTTTCCACCACCACCCTGTACTCTCAGAAGCCCCAGAAGTCATGCACACACTCCAAAGATGATACCCAGTTAAAAATTTAATACCAAGCTTTATTGTCCTGTCAAAAATTCTGGACTTTCTGGAGCAACAGCTCAAACTCTACAACACCAATAAACCAGGAGTAGCACACCAGATTGGATGGGATGTAACACAAAACACAATAAATCTCAATTGAAAAAACAAACAGAAGGATACTGTAACAACATCTAAGTAATCTCTTATACAGGCACTTAAAGGCTCCATGGTGAGATACAACGATTTTCACAAGCTTTCTTTCAAGGAAACATTTTTTGATTATTCTGTTAGCAAACTATTGATAACAAGCAATATAAAATGAACTTATAAGTCTGCTATGTGGGCAGAATGAGGGGTGGTTGGGAAAATTGGAGACAATGGTGTAGGGAAGGTATAATGGTGGTGGGATTCGTGTTGGAATATTGAATGCCTGTCACAAATCATCATGAACAACTTTGTAAACCACAGTTTTTATATAAAATGTAAGGGAGACTGTACATATATAGGCCTTATCTATTCTATATAAACTCCAAAATACATTAACACAGAATTTCTTTAAAATTTTTATTAATGACAGGTTAGACATAATTATTTCCATAACAAGATCCAAGTATAAAATTTAATGTAATATACTTTAGATTCCAGAGTGGAAATTGTATATATGTAATTAAGAATAGGCCTTTTAGTGTTTTGTATTGAATGGTTTGGATTTTCTATTTACATAGGCCACAATCATATAGCAATCACAAGTTGTCTCTTACTGATTTATTTTCTGATTATTCTATTTACCAGTCCTAAAAGTTTTGTTGGAATAAGAAACATAAAGTAAATTTGTTATGTGCTTAGGAGATAAGTTGGGATTGAGGGGGAAACTGGGCACATTGGTGGAAGAAAGACACACTCGTGGTGTTGGAACACTAAATGCTCAAGGCAACAGTATAATGAACAACTTTGTAACTCGCAATGTTTTTAATAATTTATTTTTTAAATAATATAGGCATGTGCCATGTGATTACATCACCATGTTCAAGATACTAGACATATCATTACTTCCAAAATGTATATATGTGTATATACATGCATTAAAAACACATTAGGTGTGACTTCAAGAAATTATTCATTTCTTCCTTTTCTTAGACATTAGCAAACACTGCCCCACTATCTTTCTATAAGTTTGATTATTTTGACACAATTCTTTCATGCAAATTTTTGTATTGTTCTTCCATAGTTGGCTCATTTAACATAGAATTATGTCCTCTAGGTTAATCAATATTGTCAAAAATGGCAATATTTTTTATTTCTTAATGCTGAGGAATATACCATTGTTTCGATATGTCTCATTTGCTTTTTACTAATTTTAATATTATTTAAGTAACATGGTTTTAAATAGTGTCAATAATTTTCCTTGTGCATACAATGTTCTGTACCACACCCCCACCAAATTTCTGATTACCTTCTATCATTTTCCTTTGGTACAACTGTGCCTACTTCTTCATCCCCTCTTAACATCTTCCACCTACTTTGCATCCTTCGTTCTGTTATCAGTGTTAGTTTTTATTGATTATTGTCTATTCCCTTGCTTTGTTTCTTTGTGTACCACATATGAGTGAGATAATTTGTATTTTATTTATCCATTCATCCACAGCTGGATATATAATTCACTTCCATGCCTTAGCTATTATGAATAATGCTATAGTGAACATAGGGTTTCAGAAATCTATTCGAGATCCTGATTTCCATTCCTTTGGATATATGCCCAGAAGTATATTGCATAATCATCTGATACTTCTATTTTTAATTTTTAAAGCAACCTCCATATAGCATTTCTTAGAACTGCAATGATTTATAGTCTCACTAAGAGTGCACGAGATTTCCCTTTACTCCACATTTCACTATACTCATTTTGATTTTTTTTCCAGTAAGAGTCATTCTAACTGGTATAAAGTGATACCTAGTTGTGGGTTTTAATATTTATTTTTCTGATTATTAGTAATGTTGAAAACATTTTTCATATTCCTGGTGACTGTGCATTTGCATGCATTCTTTAGAGAAAGCTATTAATATTACTTTTTCATACTATTAAATTGGGATTTGAGGAAATTTTGTTACTATATCAATAGATCCTTATATGTTTTAGATATTAATCTATATCAAATCACTTATAATGTTTTTGTTGTTGTGGATCTACACTCAAGGGTACTCAGGGATCATTCCTGGCATTGCATGGGGTACTATATGCGGTCCCAGAGTTTCAAATTACCTTCAGTCACATGACAGGCAAGTGCCTTACCCACTGTTATTTCTCCAGTCTTTTATTTTTTTTGGTTTTTGGGTCACACCCGGCGATGCACAGGGGTTACTCCTGGCTCTTCACTCAGGAATTACCCCTGGCGGTGCTCAGGGGACCATATGGGATGCTGGGATTAGAACCGGGGTCGGCCGCGTGCAAGGCAAACGCCCTACCCGCTGTGCTATCGCTCCAGCCCCTCTCCAGTCTTTTAATAATGTTAAATAGATCAACTTTTTCACACTGTTGAATTTTTTCTTTGATGTAAATATGTTTAGTTATGGACTGGAGGTATAGCTTAACCGGAAGAGCATGTATTTTGCATGTAGAAAACGAGGGTTCATGCTTCAGTATCCTTTCTTCCCTCTGAATACAGAGCAAAGACCCTAAGCACTACCAGGTATAGCTAAAACTTCCATCTCTCCCTGATTTTTTGACAATTATTCACAAACATATCTTCCTTATTTTTGATTTTGCTTTTGTCTCATTGGTGTATCTCTCCCCTACCCCCAAACAAGACCAATGTCAAGGAAATTTTTCTTTCTTTCTTTTTCAAGGAGTTTTTCAATTTCAGGTCTTACATTGTAAATATTTGATCCATTTTGAAATGTTGGGTGTGTATAATTGTATACTAGGACTCTCAACTTTGTTTTGCTTTCCCTCATCCCTTTTTCACTCCTTTCTACAAATCACTATTCATGTGCAAATTTATTTTATGTCACTCTTGTTTTATATATCAATTGTTGAATTATCAATGTATATGGAGCACTTTGAAAAATATTTTATATATGTTTTCCTATGAATCTCCCTACCCTTTTAGCTGTTATTAGTAAATCTCTCACTCTATTGGAAAATAAACAAGTTCAAGATATTTGGAAAACTTGATCAAGACAATATAGTCAATACTATATTGGAAAACTTGATCAAGACAATTCAGTCAATATTATATTTTCTCTAGTCAATACTAGAGAAAAAAATTATAAGTTGAACTCTCCTAAACACTCAGACTTTATTATTACAAAGAATCTTGCTTTAGGTATGAAAAACACATCTTAGCTATGATATCAGTGACGATAAAAGCACATACTTATTGATTTAAACAAGGTGTAATTAGTTTTCATTGGGGCACAATGATTCTTCCTATGAGTCATGCTTATTATACTTACAATGTTAAAAATTTAGCATTCCACCATTAGAGGTGTGAACTCTATCAACTTCTGTTTAACATAATACTAGATTAAACATACAAATGCTTTTTCTTATGGTTCAGATTTAAATATCAGGTTTTGATGATCAAAAGCCTTAACCAGTAGAGCTGAATATGGAACTGGAATTGTTACTAGATTTCAGTTGAGTGATTATGTGTACAACAACAAAACTGCATCTTTCCATCAGACATTTTGCCAACCTTAGCTGATTGTGTAAGGTGCTGAGTTAGGAGCTTTGGAGAGTATGCATAATTCAAATAAAATATTTTTGGAGCACAGAAAAAAATGACATGTCCACATATATAACTGTTGCACAACATTGAAAATAAAAATGCTAAAGGGAAAAGTGAAGTTTAGAGAAAGAGTAGAGCACATTCAAGTAACGGACCATTATTTCTGAAGTCACGTTTATAGTAGAAGAGGGGCAGAATTTAGAGTGCATGAATATAGGAAGAATTTCCAGATTTTTAACCAAATTTTGTCTCATGATAGGTAAATAAGTTATATTAGTGTTAAAATTTGTGGTATTGGTATACAAAATTACTACCCATTATCACAGACAAAAAGCCCGTGCCCATCCACAACTTGTGTGTCTTGTATCTTTGTATCTCTTCTAGTCTGATCTTCTTCCCCACTCCCAAACTCACTGTTTGGTAAATCATTCTGTATTAAACCAAAATTTTATTAAAAGTGACTTTTAATGTGCAAGTCACACAATTCTTTGAACACATGTCTTCATAACTTCTTTGATTTCTAGCTTCCTCATGTCTTAATTTTTTCTTATTATTCAGCCTAAGTTCTATGGTCATCATAACCACTCTTACAAACAATCATAACTTCTCAGTTATTTTTTCCTTTGTATTCACCTATAATACCACAAAATGTAAGTAAAATTCTAATCACCCCACTTTTGTTTATTACATCCATCCCCAAAATGGGCTCTTAGTATTGTCCAATATCTTTTCAATAGTGTGGTTACACTGCAATTTTTAGAAATCATTCTTTTACTTTTCCTGTCACCTTACAATGTATTTGCCCTTGTCTCTGCAAGAATATTGACTTATAATGTAACCTCAAACTCTCTTGGAAAGTAGAAACAAATAAGGGAATGGAAAGAAAGTTTAGGGTTGAAGCTGTATGTCTTGTATGTAGAACAGTCACCCAAACATTACCAGGTACAACCCTGAAGACCCTTAAGCATTTCCAGGTGTGACCTTCCAGGTTCCCAAGCACAACTGGGTAATCTCCAGCTTCATAGTGAAGTGAATCACTGCATTCACTGTCCTTTGCTTTGAACTACTTGCCTCGTTGACAAAGATCATTGCGAAGTAGCCCGGGCCTCTTGAGCAGCCTCCCCATATTTCTTTCTTAGAAACAGAAAGTGTTCCCTCAGTTAACTTCATTACATTCTGAATCTCTGCCTCTCACATTTTTTGTGTGAAAAGTCTTCGACAAATATATCCCTGTCATTACCCTATTACATCTATTGTACCTTGAAAATTAAAGTGAAGTTTTACTATAGGGCTGGAATGATAACACAGCGGTTGGGCATTCGCCTTTCATGCAGCCGACTCGAGTTCGATTCCTCCGCCCCTCTCGGAGAGCCCAGCAAGCTACCAAGAGTATCGAGCCCGCGAGGCAGAGCCTGGCAAGCTACCCAAGCTTATTGGATATGCCAAAAAGCAGTAACAATAAGTCTCTCAATGAGAGACGTTACTGGTGCCGACTGGAACAAATTGATGAGCAACGGGACATATCCACTTACTATAGCCACTGCCTTTGCCACATCTCCGTTTCTCTCCAACATGTGCTCAGTAAATTTCACTGCATACTAGATATCCTGTTTTTCAGTAATACAAGCATAATTTTTAAAAACTTCACAAAAATGTTGTACTCCACTCTAGCCAAAAAAAATGTGTAGTAAAATCTGTAACAATTATGAGATGAAATTCAGGGTACTAAATATATCTTTAAGGAACTTGAAAATCAGATGAGGTCTTTTGCAGAGGTCAGAGTTGACATGCAGAACTAATGCCAAAAAAAGTAAGTGCCAGGATAAATTTGCATCATCTCATGCAGTTAGGGTATGAAAGCATGGTTTTACCATTAAAACTAAGCGTCAGGAACATTTAACGTGCAAGGTCATCAGCTCAGTGATGTTTTACTTTCTCCAAACAATACCAGCAACTCTGATTTAAAGGAGTTCTTAATAAGGAACCACACTTAAAGTAAATTAAATATTAACAAATGCATTTCCCCATTAGCAGCCAATAGTTCCCTGAGCAGCATCTTAATACTCTTCAAATGAAGGAACCATTTTGTCTCTGGAGTCTATCTTTGTCTGGTCATCAATAAGATGGGAGGCCTTTGAAAATGTTTATGTCTGCATCTGCATCAAGCATTGCTCTTGTGTACATCCATCCAAGAGCAGTTAGTAATTGGCATGTAGGAAAGAGCCAGTGGCCCTAAAGACTGAAAGACCCCTCATTAATGATATACCTGTCAGGAAAACATAAAATCTGGAGTCAGGGCTTCAGTTACATGAGGAATATGAGTGAAGAGCATAGCCAAATATCCAAAATGCAGATTCAACTAAACTAAAAACATGAAATCAAAACAGCCACCACTGAAACTTTGTGCATGTCAAGTTGACAGACGTAAGGGATGGGGGTGTGGGTGGGTGTTGGAATGGTTTGAGGGGATCTAGGAACACTGGTGGAGAGAAGTTGACACTGGTGGAGGGACTGGCATTGAGTTATTGTATGTCTAAAACTCAACAATCAGTAACTGAAAAATTATGGCTCTTTAATAAATTTTTTTAAAAAAATTTTAAAAAATCATCACCAAAAAAAAAGAAGAGGATTTGTCCCTTTCAGCATTTTCAGAAAGAGAAGTATTCTCATCAATTGGCAAAGTGACCACAGCATTACAACATTTTTGCACATCAACAGGGAACTACTTAGAGTAGGTTTTTGAAACTTTGTATTTATTGTCATTCTGCATTCCTTACCCAGAAGCTTAGGCATACACATTCTCTGTCTCTTTCTCTTTCTCACTCACTCAAGTTTGAGTACATACATTGATATTATCCTCTATTTAAAGAATAGAGAAAATATACCATTTTCTCTAATTATGGTGAAATTTCTCTAATTATGGTGAAATTATGGGCTCGAGAGATAGCACAGCAGGCAGGGCATTTGTCTTGCATGCATGGTAAACCTGGGTTCAATTCCTCCATTCCTCTTGGATAGCCTGGTCAGCTATTGAGAGTATCCCGCCCACATGGCAGAGTCTGGCAAGCTCCCCGTGGTGTATTCGATATGCCAAAAACAGTAACAACAAGTCTCACAGTGGAGATAGTACTGGTTCCCACTGGAGCAAATCAATGAACAATGGGACAACAGTGCTACAGTACAGTACTGTGGTGAAATTTATCCCTCAAAAAGAATTCCTATTGCAAGAAAGTCACAGAACTCTGAAAGTTCAGCATGGGGAATTCATGAGAAAATTGGTTTTCAAAGCAAAATTAGCAGCCTATGAACTAATCCATAATCAAAGATAAAGGTCACATTGGAATGGGTCCAGCTAGACTACTGTAAGCACTAGTGACCTAGGGAACATGGCACAGTGATAAGCTGTCAGTTTCCATAGTAAAAATCAACTGAATTATGTCTTTCTAAGGTCTCATTTGTAAGGTGACCTGAGAAAAAAGAGTGCAGGACTCAGACCTTGGATATAAGACCTAAAGTGGAATATTAGTGGCACTGTGGTCCCATACCATCTCCTCTCATGCCTTCCTAAAGGAAAATATTCGTGAAATGAGGGAAGAAATTCAAAAAGATCTACAAGTATTGGAATAAACCAACCTTCAAGTTTATCTGAGTAGCCAGAGAAGCTGGGACTTGACTAGTCTATACCTGCTTTCATAGAGAACTGGACTCACCCAGAGTGATGTAGTGCTGTACAGAGTAGATTTCTCATGAAGTAGTCATTCCAAGGGGGATAATTAGCAAGAATAAAAATATAATCCAGAGGAAAGTTGAGTCTCAGGAAAATAAAGCAAAAGAAGAGATAGAGGAAGTCAGGGGTGCTTCCTTTGAAGGGGTAGTTAGAGAATTATCTCTGAAGGAGGTGATAGTCCAAAGCAAGATCAGGTGCCCATGAAAATCCTGGTGAATTCATCATCAAGGGGAATTTTCAGGTTGAGATAATGTGGACAAGCAAGGTGAAGAGTATCATAAGAGACCATTAATGGAAAAGAAGGTTATTCGAGAATGCAATGGGAACTATTCAAGGCCACTTCTTGCTGGAGCTGGTAAGGACTTTGGAGAGTGTTCTAAGTGCATGAAAAGGCAAAGGGTATGTAGGAGAAGTAAATTGATTTGCTTTTGATTTTATATAAAAAAACACATTCAGCAGTACCTTGGTACAAGTAGATGATAACACTGACTTTAGTGAGATAACAGCACAAATGGGTAGAATGGTAGAAATTATTGAATTTGCTTAAAGAACTGAAAAACAGTAAAGAGACGTGAGAGTGACATTGAGATTTTACATTTGAATACTGAGAGAGAGAGAGAGAGAGTGAAAAACTTAAACTCTCAACTGTTGAACAAGTTTTCTATATTATATGATGGTAGATGCCCTGAAGGGAAACTTATCACATATTCTCAGATAAAAATGTAACTTGAATAGTTAGAGCAAATAATTATCTCTTGTTTTAAATGAAAAAGCATCTCTAGAACAAAAGACATTAGAGGGATTTTATATTTTCCTATTTCCCCCCACTAAATTAAAAAACAAAGATAGCTGGAACTTGCAAGTCTTAAAGACAGCAATAATAACCTTACATTCAAACTGAGTTTTTAAATATCTCTTTTTTTTGGCTAAGCAGTGGTTGTCACTTTATATCTCTTCATCTCTAGAGTAAGAATGACCACATGTTGCTTACTTAAATGTGTGACTTGGTAAACTCAGGTTTTAGCAGATCCACAACGCATCTGCTATAGTCTGGTGTGAACAGAACCATCTGGAGAGGGGATGCTCTTAGAGTCCCAAAATAGCTTTTGGACAACATTCTCCTTCAGGCTAGATATATTTCATTAGTTCCCCTTGTCTGCATTTAATACGGTCTTTTATCTAGCCCTCAAAGATTCCAGTAAGCAGAGAAACTTGCCTTTATGTTTGTTTTTGGACTATACCTACCTCTGCACTCAAGGATCACTCCTGGACTGTTGGGGGTACTATGTAGGATACCAGGGAACAAACCAGCTCAGCTACACACAAAGCAAATGCCCTACCTCCTTATTATTGCACCAGCCCTCAAAGAAAGTTATCTTTGTTACAGCAGATGTGCTAACAGTGAGACACGCAATCAATACAGGCTCCAGGTTGGAACAAAGCCACTGGCTTCTCTCCCTAGGACAAAGCTTCTACTTCCATTCACCCCACACTTGACTGATACTGAAACACCATCCCAAACCTAAAGCAGACAATCTACAACAACAATTTTCTGCATGCTAGAAGTGAATGTATGACCTACAGGAACCTTTTAAGTTTTATTTCTTATAGATCCAAGAGTCAGGATGATTTTTCACTGAGTTCTTTCTAATGTCACCTTTATTAGTGCCATTACTGAGGTAATAGCCGGTGGAAAAGAATGGAAGCATTTTATTCCTCATCTCTCACTCACTCTCCTTGATATAGAATAAGAGACCCAATTAAAAGAACACTGTTATGTGTTATAAAGGACAATGGGGTCTTTAAGACCCTCTCAGTGCACAAGCAAGGCTGAGCCTTGACTTCGCCCTTCATCCCAAACTTCCTTCATACAGCTCTTTTGCATTTTTTTCATATCACATGTCTGGTAACTCCTGAGCCTCTGCCAATTTTCTAAGAAGAATAGAAGGCAGTTTCTAAATATCACTCATGAAGTTGCTGGTTTTAGCACTTTCTCGTTAACCCCATAGACCTATACACTTGGGGTAATTTGGGAGGTTGCAGGGAGACAGGAGCATATTCTACTCAAAGTCCAGATTATTGGTGATAGACTCTAACTTATTAAAAATAAATCAAAATAGAAACCACATATAAAAATGTCTTCACTCTTTATTTACATGAAATGTTCCTCACCTTTTAGCTATTATCAAGCCTGACCTTTATAATCTCTCCAGCTGTGTACACACATCAAAGTGTTTGAAGTAATCAGGTCTTTGAAAGGGTTCTATTAGACCAGTTCCACCCAGGAAAAGAGTGATACTGGAATCAGAGTCAAGAATAGGAGAGGAAAATGAGTTGAAAGTAATGTCTCCATTGTGAGACTTCTGATACTTGTGATACTATCTCATGAATAGTATTATGCTAAGTGAGATACTCAGAAAGAGAGGACAGACATAGAATGACTGCACTCATTTGTGGAATATAAAATAACATAATATGAGACTGACACCCAAGGACAGTAGAGACCGAGCCAGGAATACTATTTCATAGTTGGAAGGTTACCTCATGATCTGGGGGGAGAAGGCAGCTGGAATACAGAAGGGATCACTAAGCCAATGATGGTTGGAGGGATCATTCAGGATGGGAGATATGTGCTGAAAATTAATAAAGGACCAAATGTGATAGCCTCTTAGTATCTATATTGCAAACCATCATGTCCAAAAGTAGAGAGAGAGTATGGGGGAAATTGTCTGCCATGGAGGCAGGGGGAGGGTTGGAAAGGGGGGACATTGGTGGTGGAAAATATGTACTGGTGGAGTGGTGGGTGTTCGATCATTGTATGACTATAACTCAAACATGAAAGCTTTGTAAATGTATCTCATGGTGATTCAATAAAAAAAAGAAAGTAAAAGAAAGTACCTGACTCGGGCCACAATGATAGTACTGATGGGGAAGCTGCAAGAGTTTATATATATAAACATAAACCACAGTCATGCCCAAGGCCACTCTCCTCACACTTGGACGACCCTCAAGCATGAAGGGACCGGCAGAGGAACCCAGGTGTGCAGGAGCCGGGGCTGAGATCTCCAAGCCTGCTAGGATTGGGATTGGGTCATCTCCAGCCAGAACCCCCATTTTCCACACCCACAAACTGCCCCCATTGCCGTGTAATCCCATCAATGGCCAACAACCAGAGACTATAAGACCAAGCTCCTGGAAGAGAGCAACACAGAGTCTCTTGCCCCCTGCGCCTGGCTGTCTCCACTGGGGACCTTCAGAGGGGACGGGTTGCCTTTCCCTCCCCGCCCCAAGCAGAGCCTTGACAGTTGAAGATCTCCAGAACCCAGCCACAGCCAAGCTTAAGGCCACTCTCCACACACTTGGATGAGCCTCAAGCATGAAGAGACCGGCAGAGGAACCCAGGTCTGAGGGACCCGGGGCTGAGATCTCCAAACCTGCTCAGATTGGGACTGGGCTTTCTCCAGCCAGACCACTCATTTTCCAGTAGCTAGGCAGTCACACACACAAACTGTCCCCAGCACCATGTAATCCCACCAACGGCCAACATCCAGAGACTATAAGACCAACCTCCTGGAAACTTTGTGGCTGCACGACATGTAATAGCCTTGTTCTCCCTCTTGGAGAACCTGACAAGCTACCAAGAGTTTATTGCCTTCATGGGACATCTTGCAAGCTTCCCATGGTGTATTCATATCCCAAAATACAGTAAAAGATATATGTATACCTCTCGGAGAGTCTGGCAAGCTACTGAGAGTATCCCACCCACATGGCAGAGCCTGGCAAGCTACCCGTGGCATATTCAATATGTCAAAAACAGTAATGATTGGTCTCATTCCCCTGACCCTGAAATATCCTCCATCATTGGGAAAGACGAGTAAGGAGAGGCTGCTAAAATCTCAGGGTTGAGTGTAATAGAGACGTTACTGGTGCCCATTCAAATAACTCGACAAACAACGGGATGACAGTGATTCACTGATTGACATATAATTATATATATATATATATATCAGAAGAACCACGTGTGACCTTCAAACAGTGGCAGAATTGTAGCACTCTAGCACTGTCGTCCAGTTGTTCATTGATCATTGATTTGCTTGAGCGGGCACCAGTAATATCTCCATTGTGAGACTTGTTGTTACTGTTTTTGCATATAAAATACACCATGGGTAGCTTGCCAGGCTCTGCCTTGTGGGCGAGATACTCTTGGTAGCTTACCAGGCTCTCCAAGAGGGACGGAGGAATCAAACCCTGGTTGGCCACATGCAAGGCAAATGCCTACCCACTGTGCTATTACTCCAGACCAGGGGCAGAATTACTAGGAGTTAATATTCCTGCAGGCTGGTAGTATAGAAGTTAGTTCTTGAAGAAATCATACAATTTAAAATAAAATCAACTTTGATCAACTATTGTACCTACTACTTAGTAGCATTGTGATCTGGAGTATGCCATAAACTTCTGACCTTTGCAATGCTAAGCCATTAAATATTTTATTACATAAAATGTCCTTGAAACAATATCTAGCAGTAAGTCTAGAACACAGTAAGAATATAATAATTATTGGACTAATTATCAAGACCAATCAGAGACACATAGCAACTTTAAAATTAAGTCTGAAGGAGAGAGAAGGATATCTATCTAAAATGGACACACAATTTCTGGGGAGAAAAAAAGTTCAACTAATTAAATAAGACAAAAATGTCCCATAAATATAAAATTGGGAGTTTACCTAAACCTCTTGAAAGATTATTTTATTCATCTAGTTTACTAGACTAATAGGGGGGGCATAGTAAAAGGATACTTTATAGTAGCATGTCTTTCTGTGATTTTTGTTTGTTTTAGGGCCACCACCAGCAATGCTTAAGGATTATTCCTGGCTCTGCACTCATTAATTAATTCCTAGCAGTGCTCAGGTGACTATATGGAATGCTGGGAATCCAACCCAGGTCAGCTGTGTGCAAGGCAAGCACTCTACAAACTACACTATCCAGTCTCATCTCTTTTTGTGATTCTACATCCATTTATAAGTATCCACAAAATCACTGTCACTGTTATCCCATTGCTCATCGATTTGCTCGAGCAGGCACCAGTAACATCTCCATTGTGAGACTTGTTGTTACTGTTTTTGGCATACTGAAAATGCCACAGGTAGCTTGCTAGACTTTGCCGTGCTGGCAAGATACTCTTGGTAGCTTGCCAGGCTCTCCCAGAAGAGCAGAGAAATTGAACCCAGGTTGGCCAGGTGCAAGGCAAATGCCCTACCCGCTGGGCTATCGCTCAAGCCCATCCATAAAATAGAACACTAAAAAGAAATCTAAGCATTTCTAATCAATAGCTCATCATTATCCAAGTTGACACTATGCTCTGTCCATGCTTATCCATGTTTAACCATGTTGACACTGTATGCTGCAAATTGTGCTTACAAAAAGGAACTGCCCGCCTTCCATTCATCATAACAGGAGAAGCTCAACATCAGAGAGAGCCTTCAACTTATGAGACAGCCCATCGATTTTAGGACAGAGAAAAATTTCCACTAGAGACTCCATCACTGAATTACCAATGATGCTACCTTGAAAAAACTACGTTGCTTTTTATGGTCTCTTTTCCTCACCTGTAAAACAGAAGATGGTATAATGAATAGAAAGAATACTTAATACAAGTATATGAAAACTGGTAGCATTTTACTTGGTTTTCTAGAAGTTTTGAAGAACATGGAGGTAATTCTACAAATGATTTGAGTTAGTTTCCCATTGCTGCTTAAAAAGGATAACAGATTTATTTAAAATGATATAAATTTATTCTTTTAGATTTCTGGATGTCAGGTGTGTGAAATCCAAGCCTCTATGGATAAGTGTTGGCAAGGCTGTCCCTCCTAGAAGTTTTGGGAGGAAACCAGTTTCCTTTCCTCTAGCTTCTAGAAGTCAGTCTGTGTTCCCAGGTTGTGACCCCTTGTCACACGTCACTCAAAGCTGCTCCATAGTTCTATTGCCATTTTCCTTTTCTGCAATAAAATCTCTCTACGGTCATACAAGAATATTTCTAATTATATTTTGGATCCTTCCAGAGAAGTCATAATATTCTCATTTCATGGTCATTAATTTAATCAAATTTCCAACATTCTTGTCAGTTGAGGTAACAATGACAAAATTGAAGGATTAGGGTGTGTACATCTTGGGAAGGGGCATCTGTTAGCCCACCTCAAGAACTATTCAACTTTCCTATTTCTTCTTCTGAATACCCAAGGGAATAGTAGGAAAACATGCAACCCAGAAATTGAAGAAGATAAATAAATTGTAGAAGTAGAAAGGAGGTCAAAGACCAATGTGCAGCTTAACTTTTATAAAGATTTTGAAGTGTCCAGATTTGAGAAGGTCACCATGTGGAGGATGTATTTATCATAAAATGGAAAATGAACTTTAATCTCACAAACACACTAGTAGCTGCTCAAAGTGAGCACTTCATCTCTCAAATTGCCTCAACTCTGAATGGTCTAATCTGGCTGGCAGCTAGACCCTGAGTGAGGCCATCATAATAGAACATTCCAGCACTGTCTTAAAGACAAATGCAGACATAAATATCACAACAAATCAATAGCTAGAATAGAATCTTCCAAAAGATGACAATACCATAAAGGGGTTTTTCTTAAATATAGAGATTCTTAAAGAGAAAACAAAAATA
The DNA here is from genome assembly GCF_027595985.1 of Sorex araneus. Lineage (NCBI taxonomy): Eukaryota > Metazoa > Chordata > Mammalia > Eulipotyphla > Soricidae > Sorex > Sorex araneus. The sequence continues at coordinate 20,651,447 of NC_073312.1, forward strand.
TCCAGATGATGAAAACCAACAAAAATATTGTGTTGTATGAGCTATACTTATGTTTTGAATTTTCAGTCAGTCAACTCATATGATAATTTTACTGCTGGTAATCAATATCAGGTACGGAAATATAGAGTCCTTATATAGTAAGGTAATTTAACTTATTAGAATGGTAAATCAATCCTAGCACTCAGTTCTTTTGTTGTGTGCTCTTCTGTTCTGATTATAATTTATTGTTGGTGGTGTTTTTATAATATTCTTATTACACTTAATGTTATTAGTGTTATAGTCTCCTTTTATTTTTATTTTTTTGGTTTCTGGACCACACCCAGTGTTGTTCAGGAGTTACTCGTCACTCTGCACTCAGAAATCAATCCTGGCACTGCTCAAGTGACCATATATGAGATGCCAGAGATTGAATCCTGGTTGGTCACGTGCAAGATCTTACCTCCTGTACCACCACTTCAGCCCCAGTGTTATATTCTTGCCAACATACTTATTCCTACCTTTAGCAGTCATCCTACATATTAATTTACTTATACAACATCACTATCACTATCACAATATCAACTATCATCCTGTTGATCGTTTATTTGCTTGAGCAGGCCCAGTAACGTCTCCATTCATCCTAGCCCTGAAATTTTAGCAGTTTCTCTTTACTCGTCCTTCCCAACAGTGCCATATTAGAGGCTCTTCCAGGGTCAGGAGAATGAGACCCATAATTGTTACTGTATTTGGCACATGAATACACCACAGGGAGCTTGTCCAGGCTCTCCCATGCAAGCAGGAAGCTCTCTGTAGCTTGCCGGGTTCTCCGAGAGGGAGAACTAGGCTATAAAATAGGGGACCTCGGCGGAAGAGGCCCAGTCCTGATCCGAGCAGGCTTGGAGTTCTTAGCCCCGCTGCCCACACACCTGGGTTCCTCTGCCGGTTCCTTCATGCGTGAGGCTTGTCCGAAGGTGTGGAGAGGGGCCTTGAGCATGGCTGTGGCTGGTTTCTGGAGGTCTTCGGCTGCCGGGGCTCTGCTGGGGTGGGGACAGAGACTTAACCCATCCCCTCTGAGGGGCCCCGGTGAAGACAGCCAGGCTTGGGGCAAGTTATACAACATAACTGTTTGAATTTAAGAAAGTATGGTTTACCTAACTAATGATTTACATATAACATATTTATTTGATTTTAAGAAAATTCTTAAATCTGAGTGTAGTTACCTTTCTCAGAAAAAAAATAAGAACCAGATAAAAGTATTTTTTCACAGAAGCTCCAATCATTTTTGACCTCTTGTATAAAATAAAGTGTTTAATAGCATATGGGGGCAAGGAAATAAGGCAGTTAATTTCTAGAGACCTCTGGCTCCAGGGATCTATTGCCCTAAGACTTGCATGCCCAGTTCAAAGACTAATGGATGTATATATCCACACACCTATAACCTGTCATTATTCAATGATGTGATTAGCATACAAAAGATAGCGGACTGGAGGAATTAAAAGTCTATGGGATGTGAGCTTTGCAATTTCCTGACTACATGATTATTTCTAGTTTTGAACTCTGCCACATCCTTATATCACAATGCCCCTAAAGTTATATGTAGCTGATATTATTTATGTTATACTACATAACTAACATGTAAAACATATATATTTAGCTATACTACATAACTAACATATAAAACTGATATTAGACACAAATGTGCTTTTTTATTAAATACTTGCTCTTTTCTTTTCCAAGACTTCATTCTTACACACCTAATTTGTCATTCTTTTGCTTAAGAGTGAAATTTTACAGTGTCCCATTCTTATTGTTTTTTTTCTCTTTTATACATGAATTTTTGAGATACATATTATAAAATGTAGATCTTGCAGAAAGATAAAGAGAAAACATTATGAATTCTATTATCTCAAAATGATCATTTGATATTATAGTAAAATACTTCCAGAATATTCTGTACATCTATATGTAATTATAAATGAAGTTATCTTTGCCTAGTTTTACTATTTAGTCCTCTGTTGTAGTTGAATAATTTAATAAATACGCCTGTGTGCTCTAACTTTGTACATGGTATGCTTATGTGCATTTAATTTCTATTTTTTCCTAATTCAAAACAATGCTTCCAATAGATATTTTAGTGGACTTTTCTGTGTTTATGCAATTAACATATTCAGTCCTGATGTTCTCACATTATGATTCTCACACTATTCTATCTTTTATATGTGCATTTTTTTGGTATTTTGTTCTTAAATCAAGACTTACTTGACGACAAGGAAGGAAAATTTTTTCATTGGAAAGAAGCACCAGAGAACAAGAGATAGTTGTTTTTAAAACTGTTTAGTTTAACTAATTTCTTGAAAGGAAGAACGCCAACTGCAGAACTGGGTTCATTTCAATTTTATCTTTTTTTTATTTAATATATTTAAAATTTTTTTTATTGAATCCCCATGAGAGCAGTTACAAAGCTTTCAGTTTACGTCTCAGTCATACAATGATCAAATACCCATCCCTTCACTAGTGCACATGTTACACCACCAAGAACCCCAGTATACCCCCCATCTCACCCCCAACCTGCCTGTGTGGCAGATGATTTTCACTTTAATCTCTCTTTACTATCATTATATTCAATGTTTGGACAGAAAACCCACTATTATTATCTGAAATTTTCCTCCAACAATCAGACCTCTAAAACGGCTTCATTTGTTTGTTTTCTACTGCTGGTAATGAAGAATATATAATTTTGGATTTCTGGTGTTTTAGTAATTTATTCCAGAGTGATTTCTGCCAGAAGGCACTGGGTTCTGAAATTGGTTTGTGTGCCTCTGGATCATGGCTGTTCAGGAGCAGAGAAGCTGTTTATGGGTGGCCACTAGGGATCTTACCTGAGCAGGGAGCAGTGCAGTACAACCCCCCCATCCCGAGATTTCCCATGCACCCCATCACTGCAACTCTACCTCCGTCCAATGAGCTCTGATTGATGGTGGTCGCCCCGCCACTGCCGCCAGAAGGAAAGACTGAGGGACAAAAACCTTTTCCCTCAGGGGGAGGCACGGAACTGTAGCTTAGTTCACAGTCTAGAGGCATTTCTGCAGGAAGCCATTGGGTTCTGAAATTGATTTTTGTGCCTCTGGGCCATTCAGGAACAGATGAACTGTTTGTGGGCGGCTGCTCAGGGTCTTGTCTGGGCGGGGGATGTGCCGGTACCACCCCCTATCTCAAGATTTCCCGCGTGTCCCATCACTGCAAACTCCTACCGCCGTCCAATGGGTTCTGAAAGATGGCGGACACCATGCTGCCACCACTGAAAGGAAAGGCCAAGGGACAAAAACCTTTCCCCTCCAGGGGCGGCACCAGGCCATAGCTTAGCTCACAGTCTAGAGGCATTTCTGCAAGAAACCGCTGGTTTCTGAACTTGGTTTGTGTGCCTCTGGGGCTCTCTCTATAGATTTGTGCATTATATTTTGCTTAGACATTCAACACCACCATTCAAGCCGGCCTTCTAGGGGCAGATGCTAGACCATCTACTTTCCATTGCTCACTTTGCATATCAAGAAAGGAGAAAGAGTCCTGGTCCCCACCTACCGGAGCCATGTTAGTAGAAGCTGAGTGTCGCCAGGATTCCATCTGGAGAATGCGGGGTGACTGCACCTCCTCCACCTGAGGCACCCCAGTGTTATTGGCTCAGTTTGAGGCCCAGAGCATTCTCCAGTGTTGTGTTGCCCACCGGCCAGGATTCTTCACTGCTGAGTGTGGCAAGATGGCACCAGGGGTGAGTTGAGGGCATCAGAGGCAGGTCAGAGGTGGGCTGGAGGCTGGGATGGAACTTCCCAGTTCCAGTGTCCACCCATCCAGTTCAGAGAAATAGTCCTGGTTCCTACATACCAGAACCATGTTTGTAGAAGCTCGGTGTCTCTGGGAATCCATCTGGAGAACGTGGGGAGACTGTACCTCCTCTATCTGGGACACCCTGGTGTTATCAGCTCGGTTTGGGGCCCGGAGCTTTCTCTTTGTTTAGTACCTCATTTCAAAGTAGCACAGTGCTCAGTGTCTTCAGATGCGGTAACAATAATAAGATAGGCAATTATTCCAATATGTATGATTTCTTAAAATCAGCTCTCTCCTTACAGAGAACTTCCCGTCTACTTAGTCACCCAAGTTGCTACTCCTAGCATTTTATGCTTCTGGTCAAGTTAATAGGGCATAAAAGAAGCAACTAATTAAAATTGAAAGTCATCTTAATACTAGAATATAGAGAAAGGTAATTTGGAGAAAATATTCTTCTTAATTCACTCTCATAGGCTGTACCTGTGTCTTTGTAAAGAATGTACATTCTGCCTCTGGAACCACCAAGCCATCAACAAAGCCCCATTCCCCAGAGAATATCAAAAAATGTTTTGAAAGCAAGTGTGTTTAGCTACTCCAGATGGTATCAAAAGATACTGTAGGGTTTTGGTGGCAAAGCTTCTGAAAAAAAATTCAGTATTATTATTTATGTTTGGGTTGAGCAATATTTGCAATACAGATTAAGAATCACATTAGATTGATTTCAGCCAGGTTTGGTAATATGAAGCAATAAAAACTCTAAATAAGCATGAATCAAATAAGATAAAATTCTATTTTTTACTCACATTAAAGTCCAACTGTAGCTAAGATCACAGATATTCTCAAAAATTCCTCATTAAGAACAGAAACTTTACCAAGGAAGAAATACGAATGGCCAAAAGGCACATGAAAAAGTGCTCTACATCACTAATCATCAGAGAGATGCAGATCTAAACAACCACGAGATACCACCTCACACCACAGAGACTAGCACACATCCAAAAGAACAAAAGCAACAGCTGTTGGAGAGGATGTGGGGAGAAAGGGACCCTTCTACACTGCTGGTGGGAATGCCGACTGGTTCAGCCCTTTTGGAAAAGAATATGGACGATTCTCAAAAAATCAGATATTGAGCTCCCATTTGACCCAGCAATACCATTGCTGGGAATATATCCCAGAGAGGCAAAAAACTATAATCAAAATGACATCTGCACATGCATGTTCATCGAAGCACTGTTTACAATAGCCAGAATCTGGAAAAAACCCGAATGCCCTAGAACGGATGACTGGTTGAGGAAATTTTGGTACATCTATACAATGGAATACTATGCAGCTGTTAGAAAAAAGGAGGTCATGAATTCTGTATTTAAGTGGATCGGCATGAAAAGTTTCATGCTGAGTGAAATGAGTCAGAAAGAGAGAGACAGACATAGAAAGATTGCACTCATCTATGGTATATAGAATAACAGAGTGGGAGACTAACATCCAAGAATTGTAGAAACAAGTACCAGGAGGTTGACTCCATGGCTTGGAGGCTGGCCTCACATTCTGGGGAAAGGGCAACTCAGACAAGGGATCACCAACTATAATGTAGTCGAAGGCCATTCGGGAGAAGGGAGTTGCGGGCTGAATGAGGGCGAGAGACTGAGCACAGTGGCCACTCAACACCTTTATTGCAAACCACAACAGCTAATTAGAGGGAGAGAACAGAAGGGAATGCCCTGCCACAGTGACAGGGTGGGGTGGGGGGAGATGGGATTGGGGAGGATGGGAGGAATGCTGGGTTTACTGGTGGTGGAGTATGGGCACTGGTGAAGGGATGGGTTCCCGAACTTTGTATGAGAGAAGCATAAGCACAAATGTGTATAAATACGTAACTGTACCCTCATGGTGATTCATTAATTAAAAATAAATAAATTTATTATTAAAAAAAGAGAAAAAAATAATAAAATCTTGTTCACATTCAGAAATAATAGTTTCTATAAATGGACAGGAGAAACACACAACTGATTAACTTTTATAAATAGGCCTGAACATCTATTCTAATGATAGGCTATATATGTGTGTGTATGTATGTATATCTATATATCACTGTATCACTGTCATTCCTTTGTTTGTTGATTTACTCGAGTGGGCACCAGTAATGTCTCTATTCCTCCCAGCGCTGAGATTTTTGTTATTGTTGTTTTTTGCCTTTTGGGTCATACCTGGTGATGCACATGGGTTACTCCTGGCTCTGCACTCAGGAATCACCCCTGGCGGTGCTCAGGGGACCATAGGGGGTGCTGGGAATCAAACCCGGGTCGGCCTCGTGCAAGGCAAACGCCCTACCCGCTGTGACCCAAGCCCCTGAGATTTTTGGCAGCCTCTCCTTACTCGTCTTTCCCAATGATTGAGGCTCTTTCATGGTCAGGGGAACGAGACCTATTATTACTATTTTTGTTGAGATATATAACTACACATAAAGATATATATATATTTGATATATCTATATAAATTGTCAAGAATATTTTGAAAATTTCTCAATATCAGTAGAAAATATTACTCATTAGGAAATTAAAACCAAAATTGTGTCTTATTATATATCAACCATAACAAAAATGATTAAAAGGCACTGTACCATAATTGTTAATTGTTAATAACATAACTGTTAATATATCTTCTACATTTAGGGTAGAAACTGAAAGTTTTACTGCAGCTTCTGAAAATTGTCAGGCATCACATAGTGAAGATAGATATATCCATATGTATTTCCTAAATTCTACTAATCAGTTCCAACCAACAACATCCAAAACTTTATTTACAAAACAATATGCAGTAATGTTCACAGCACTTTTCTTTTGATCCAAAATTACTTACAAAATAAATTGGTGGGTTATGCTATAATTTGAATGAATTATATTAATAAAATATTGATATTTAGGATTGAATCGCATATACATTTAAGGAAAATGATCCAATATATGTAAAGTCATACAAACTTAACCTATAATATTATAACTCTGATATTGATTAGATTTACAATGAAAGGTAAATGGTTTCACTCTAAATTGTATTATGTTGAAAGTTTCATATACTCTGAATTGATCAATGCCGATTTCTGAATTCTTGTGTCTTCTACCTCAACATGGTTATTTTTAAATTAAAGGAAATCAAAGATTGTAAAAAAAATTCCTCATTAATCTAGTTCCTCCTAAATTATTTTTCTGACATGTATGATTATATTTCTCAAGATGTCTAATTGTCCAAGAAGAATATTCCCTGCCCAGATACAACATTTGTATTCTAAGAAAGTGGAATGAGAAAGACATAGAACACCATGCTCTCACTTTAAGTATAATCCCCCATCATGATTATACATGATGATCTTGATGACTCTGGGGACATAGTCACCAGGATACAAAACACTGATGGGGAAGTTGAAAAATGGGCTCTTTATCTAAGATCACCAGTTACTCAAGTTGAATTCCATTTCTAAAAAAAAGGAAAGATTAATATTTTTCCTTGTTTTAATTTTATTTTTTTAATTTATTTTATTGAATCACCATGTGGAAAGTTACAAAGTTCTCAGGCTTATGTCTCAGTTATACAATGCTCAAACACCTGTCCCTTCACCAGTGCCCATATTCCACCACCAATAAAAAAAAAACCCAGTATACATCCCACCCCTCACCCCCCAAGGCCCCCCCCTGAATAACTAATAAATTTCACTTCCTTTTCTCTTTACCTCGATTACATTCCATATTTCAACACAAAACTCACTATTGTTGTTGGAGTTTCAACACAGACTCAAAAAGATTTAAGTTGGAAATTGAATCATTTCCCTTCCTGGAGCAGCATGGAGCAAAAGCTTAGTTCACAGTCTGGATACATGGTTGCAAGCACTCGCTGGAACCCCAAGTCATGTAGCTGGCTCTGGCTCCTGCTCGTTCCACAGCCACGCGGCTGTGCAAAGGCATGGCCACCCGGGTCGAATCTCGGCCGGAGCCCAAGCTCCGGCCCCGGCCCGAGACTCAAAAGATTAATTTTTATAGTTGATTTATTATCCACATTTACTTATTTTTAAAAACTTTTTTATTGAATAGCTGTGAGATAGACCCTTACAAAGCTGTTTATGATTGTATTTCAACCATACAGTATTCCAACACCCATCCCTTTACAAGTGTCCATTTCCCAGCACCAGTGTCCCAGCTTCCCTCCCATCACCACCAAAATTAATTTTTTAGACAAATAGGTATACCTTTGCCACAATACTATAGCTAAGTTTTAATAGTGCTGTATTTGTTATACTCTCCTGTGTTGAATTACTTCACAGAATATGCCTTTTATGTGATTCACTTCTGTAATCTGTAATAAATGTGACTATCTTTCATTTCCACATCCTATGAAAGACAGAATCTGACTACTAGACAAAGCCAAATTCTTTTTACTAATATTTCCTCTATTGTCCTACCCCATATAATATTTTACATAATTTGCATCACCCTTTTATGCTTGCATATTTCAAAATTATTTGTTTCATAGCTTGAGTGTCATCAGAAAAGGTAACTATTAAATATAAATAAATTGAAAGCTTGTAACTATCTCATGGTGATTCAATAAAATAAAAATAAAGAAATATATTTATTTATTTATTTATAGGGAGCACCCATTCTCCCTATACTATATATATTGATCATAACATCAAGCCATAAAATCATTAGTAAATATTGTTGAATGAACAATGACTACTCTTTTCTTCGAAAACCCTGGTTTTGTTGCAGTTTAATGAACAGAGTAGCTCTCCATCATCTTAATTTTTTTAATGAGGAGATAAGATGTGGAAACATGATATACTCAGAGTATAATAAGAAATAAAATAGAGACAAGTAAAAATTACCAGAATTACAAAAATCAAAAACTTCTAATAGACTTTCAATTATGACTTAAAAATGATTCCTTATAGGGTTTATTTTTGCAATGGTTTTTGGTATTTTAAATATATTCATTCTATTTAATATTTAGACTTCATCTCACCATTAAAGGCCTCTTTAGGCGTAAGGCGTGTATTACTTTGGTAGTGGTGAAGAAAAGAAGAAAAGTTGTAAGAATATAAACATATAAACTTCAATTCTAGGAATATTTAAGAGCAACTTTCTTGCTTCTTAACATTTAACAAGGGTAACACTTCATAATAAATGTTGGTTATTTGCTTTTTCTCTGGCTTACATACTGTCTCCTATTAGTGTGCAAATAAACTATGTATAATATGTCAATTGAAGGCCGCCCTAAAAACTTCATCCCTCTCAGAGAGCCTGGCAAGCTACCAAGAGTATCCCGCCCACACAGCAGAGCTTGGCGAGCTACCTGTGGCATATTCAATATGCCAAAAACAGTAATAACAATGGGCCTTATTCCCCTGAGCCTGGAAGAGCCCCCAATAAGGCAGCATTAAGAATGATGAACAAGGAGAGGCTGATAAAATCTCAGGGTCAAACTAGGCTGCCAAAACAATGAAGGACTAAATTGACTGTTAGCACTTTTAACACACATACACTAGCGCCAGAAGCATCCATCGAGAACCTGATGGTGCAAGCATGGAAGATCAAGTACAACATCATTGTATTGACCGAGACGAGAAGACATCATGCTGTTTTCAACACTGTCTAAGAACTGTTCCTTGGAACATGCAACAGTTAGAGGAATCGGTGGTGTTAGTGTTCTTGTCAACATGAACGTGGAAATGAGCATTGATTTGTTCAAATGCCTAACAACACGAATTGGACGCTTACGTTTGAATAGATGTGGCTCATTGCCAGCAGTTTCTATCTTCATCGTCTATGCACCAACATCCAACTATGATGAAGAAGAAATTGAGAAGTTCTACATGGAGCTGGAGAAGTTCTATAAAGAAAACCACACTTTATACAAGGTCATTGTTGGTGATTTTAATGCCTAGATAGGACCAAGAAGGTCACCCAGTGAACTCTACATCGGGACCCACAGGATGGGAATGTATATTACTAAAACCTTATCATTTCCCTATTTCATTAAAGATAAATACCTAGAATGAGAAATTTCTAAATTTGAAATGTTTGCAACTACCTTTTTTCCCTTTCATCTGTGGTGCAGACAACCTAGTTTCAGAGCCTATTTTGTTTTGTGTTGCTTCACTTAATGACTGTACTTCCTTGACATACGTGGTTGCTCCAGTCTCTATCTCATTGATCATCCCAGCACATTGAAATTATTTTTCCCCTGGGAGACCCTTATTTATTATCAATTTCTTGACATGTCCCCAAATATCTACTGTCTTTAAAATCTGAAGTACTTAACATTTTCTGCCTTGAATTTTCATGTGCAGGTGATATTTTGCTCATTAGATTTGCTTCCAGTGATATCAGAGAAAAACACCATACCTTATTGGTATTTTCTCTTTTTGCTTGATTAGCAAAGTTAAATTAGTGTGACAAGTGTTAAAGAAAATTACAAAAACTAGGAATTTGGGTGATGAGTCAATGGATCAAGACCCTGCCTTGAAAGTCTGAAGTCTGAAGCCCCAGTGCAACACCCAATGCCACTACATGTGCCAGGTATGATTCCAGCAGCTCTGCTATGTCTGCCTGGAAGCTCAATTATCCGTGATTCCCAGGAGAGCAAGTGACTTCCCAGTTGTACCTAGAGTTAGGTATATGCCAAATACCACAATTAAAGCACATCAAACAGATAACACAACTACCAGAATGTGCATGTGTACCACAACTAAGAAATGTGACCTCTGTCAAGCACCACTTCATGATATATGAACACTGGGGAGCCCCACAACCAAATGTGTGAGCACCACAACTATATGTATTAGAGATCCAAGGTCATCCAACATAAACAAAGGGAAGAAAAGGCAGCGAAATTGGAGGATGAAAGCTCTATTATGTAACACATGCCTTTAAGGGTTTACTGTGAAGATGCTATTAATTTTTTTTAATTTTATTTTAATAAATCACTATGAAATACAGTGACAGACTTACAAACTTCCATGATTAAGTTTTAGTTATACAATGATCGAGTACCCACCCTTCCACCAGTGCCCATTCTCCACCACCAATGTTGCAGAGAGTCTTTTGCCCACACGTCTCTCTGTCTTCCCCAGGGCCCCTCAGAGGAGATGGGCTCCAGCTTCCCTCCCCACCCCGAGCAGAGCTCCCGGCAGCCAAAGACCACCAGAACCTAGCTACAGCCATGCTCGAGGCCCCTCTCCACACATTCGGATAGGCCTCATGCATGAAGGTACCTGCAGAGGAACCCAGGTGTGTGTAATTCCATCAATGGCCAACATCCAGAGAGAGACTTAAAAGCAGGCTCTCAGAAGCGCATGGCCACTTGGTGGCCACGCCATATCTTGTAGCCTACTTCTCCCTCAGGGAGAAACTGGCAATCTTCTGAGTTTCCTGCCGACATGGGACAGCCTTGCAAGCTTCCCATGGTGTATTAATATGCTAAATCCAGTAACAAGTTGCATCTCATTCCCCTGACCCTGAAAGAGCCCCAGTGTGACATCGTTAGGAGGGCCAAGGCTAGATAGACTTCTAAGATCTCAGGGAAAGAATAAGATGTGGGCCGAATACAGACTAGAGACTGAACACAATGGCCACTCAACACCTATATTGCAAACCACAACACCTAATCAGAGAGAGAGAACAAAAGGGAATACCCTGCCATAGTGGCAGGGTGGGGTGGGGGGAGATGGGACTGGGGAGGGGGGAAGGGATGTTGAGTTTACTGGTGGTGGAGAATGGGCACTGGTGAAGGGATGGGTTATCGAACTTTGTATGGGGGAAACATGAGCACAAAGATGTATGGATCTGTAACTGTACCCTCACGATGACTCTCTAATTAAAAATAAACTAATAAAAAAATTAATAACAAAAAAAAGAAAGAATAAGATGAGAGGTTACTGAATCTGCCCAAGAAATTGGTGATTAACGGGAATTTGTGATCGTGATTGTGATCCCTCCCACTACTTCCACCCCTTGCCAACCACTGCCTCTGTGTCAGACACATTTCCTCTTACTCTTTCTCCTCTTTTGGGTGTTAAGGTTTGCAGTACAGTACTAAGAGGCCATAATGTTTGGTCCATAGTCTACTTGCAACATGCATCTGCTACCCCGAGCAAGCCCTCCAACAATCATTTACTAAGTGGCCTCATCTCTATTCTAGCTGCCTTTTTCCCCAGCATGTGAGACCAGCTTCCAAGCCATGGAGTGATCCTCCTGGCCCTTATCTCTACTAATTTTAGGTGTTAGTTTCCTATTATGCTACTTTAGATCAATGACCAGAATACAAAGACAGCCTACATAATGGGAAAGGATATTCATCCAAAACCTTTCTGAAAACAGGGTAATAATATCAAGGATATACAAGGCACTGGGTGAACTCTACAAGAAGAAAACATCCAACCCCATGAGAAAATGGGGAAATGAACTGAACAGAAACTTTCTCAAAGAAGAAATCTGAAAAGCCAAAAAACACATAAAAAATGCTCTTCACTAATCATAAGGGAGATGCAGATCAAAACAACAATGAGATATCAAATCACACCACAGAGACTAGCACACACCCTAAAGAACAAGAGTAACCGGTATTGGCATGGATATGGGGAGAAAAGGACTCTCATTCACTGCTGGTGGGAATGCTGACTGGTCCAGCCTTTTTGGAAAACAATATGTATGTTTCTCAAAAAACTAGAAATTGAGCTTCCATTTGACCCAGCAATACCACTTCTGGGAATATATCACAGAGATGCAAAAAAATACAGTAGAAATGACATCTGCACTTGTATGTTTATGGCAGCACTATCTATAATAGTCAGAATCTGGGAAAAAACACACAAGTGCCATTAAAATTCTTACAAAAACATCCTCTATATTTTTTACAGTAGCTCTTCAACACTGGTGCTATCTCTATCATTCCATAAGTTTTATTCCAGGTTAGAATGCCCTAGCATAGATAGTTTGGCCAAAGTCACATAGATACTAACTGAAGTGGGGCCACCTGAGTCAAGTCAGTTTGATACCAAAGCCTGTTTTAATCATCAAACTGCCTTGAAGAATGTAGAAATAAAATCTTCTAGTCCAGAGGTTATGTCTTTAAAGAATGACATCAATGACAAAAAACACTCATTCATCAGAATAAATGAAAAAGTTCTCCTCCAGAGAGTTTATTCTAGGGTACCTCAAATTCAACTAAAAGGAGAAACAAGCCAAAAAGTCTGCCTCTAACAAAGATGGCATCCTTTGGGGGGTCTCAGAAACTGTCTACTGGGCTTCTATAATCATACCATCAAGGAGAAAGTGTTTCATCAATGGCCTGTAATGGCAGGCATTTTGAAGAAATTATTACAAACTGCAGTAGTTCCATTTATAGATAACTCACAGGAATCATTGTATTTAACCTCATAGATACAAATTACAAATTTAGTTCTGTTATTCTCTTGATTAACCAATCACTAGAATGATACCTATCTGTGGGTGTCCTCCTTCAAAAGCTGCCTTTGCCACCAAACTGGTCCCAGCATCAACTGCCTTCATTTTGCACCAGTTCAAATCTATAACCATAACCCCTATTTAATTTCAAGGTGAAAAGATTATGATATGGAGTTCTGCCTTTGGCATTAGGAAGCATGTTTTTATTAGTCTTAATCTGAGGTGATATGATCTCAAATCCTGGAACAATCAAGATACTTTACAAAGCATCCCAGGACTCTATAATATGAAAGATGATCCCAGATGTGCTAAGAATGGGCATGCCAAACTCAGGAGTTACTCTATCAATAAGTATTTATCCAACACCTATGGCATGATAATAATTTAGCTGGGCACAGTATTAGTAAAATTACCTTTGTTATTTATGTGCCAAAGCATTCACCCTTTGAAATAGGTGCTATGAAATAAGGAGGAAATTTGGTACTTATGAAATTCCCAAAAGCCATACCATATACTTCACACCAAGTACTTTATTCAGTTCTCATAATAAGCTTGTTAAAAAAAAAGTTAGGGGGCTGGAGCAATAGCACAGCGGGTAGAGCGTTTGCCTTGCATGCGGCCATCCCGGGTTCTACTCCCAGCATCCCATATAGTCCCCTGAGCACTACCAGGAGTAATTCCTGAGTGCAGAGCCAGGAGTAGCTTTTGTGCATCGCCAGGTGTGACCCAAAAAGAAAAAAAAATTAAAAATTGTGGTTTACTAATGAGGAACTGGAGTTTTGTAAACTTTATGATTTCATCCAAAAACTAAAACCCATTAAGTTGGTCCAAGTAAAATTATTTTTATACTGGATTTATAGAAATACAGAACCTCTGGGATGTCTTTCTGGAGAAAGGGGATGGAGATCAGGGGAGATAGCAGGGAATCTCAAACAACAACAACAACAAAAACTGCATGTAGGAGTTTGCAACCCCAGCACATCAAACCAGGAAATTAAAGATGCTTACTGGCAATGACATCAACAATGACATGGAAGATGCTACCTAAGACTCCACTGTTTGCTACCCTTTAAGATATTCCTCTAGATACCTAAACTGTTGTCTCAACATTCAGGTTTCTACCTGCTACCACCACTAGAGAAGAATCATTCTTCTTCTCTTTTAATATTCAAATATTACAAAAGTGGTTGGATCTAGTTTGCAGTCATAGGGAAACGACCTTTAGGTAATATTGCTTCTGACTGTTCACTATCATCCAGTCTCCCTTAGGGGGATGGTAAATGATGGCACACTGACAATGAAAAAACTCAGGCGTAAGCTTGTAGATGTAAAAACCTCAAGGTGATATGCCCACTCAAGGGCATAAAACTCATTATTAGCAGGAGAGTCAAGAATGGGAACCGTGATGGTCTCATGGTGTTGTTCTCCACATCACAAGACCATTAGCCTGCATAAGCACGGAAAGCTCCAAGAATGAGCTTATTATGAATTAGTGCATACGATTCTGATAAGTAGATAGGAGCACTGTGAATGTTCTAGAATTGGAATTTGCTGGGGTATAGCAAATTATTGAAAGACTATAAAGCTAAAGGTGAATTGGGGGGTGGTGGCGGGAGGGGGCAATTCTCTTCTCTGTCCCCAGTTCCCAGTCCACCATGGGAAGTAAATGAGTAATTGCTGAAATAATGATGATGACCTGTAACTATCCATGTTTAGAGACATCTGGAAGCCTTCAGGCAGGGACATTGGAAAGGGCACAAGCTATAGTTATGCCTTCTGTTATTCCTGGCCAAACTAAAAACAGGTGAAAAAAAGAAAACCCTGGGTCTAGCATGGGTTAATGATTTTCTTCTAGTTGCAAAAATCACTAGTTGCACAGAAACAAAACTCTTTATTTTTAACATAAAATGCTCTCCCTTTTATTCAAAGTCTGGAATAAAAGACAGGAGAGAAATGTGAGCGGGAGGGGACACAATGGTAAGTAAACAGATGTTTAGATGTAAATATGAAACCACAGTTGTTCTGCATTCAAGAAGTATAGGATTTGACAATCATTACCCTGCAAACAGCTTTAGCTCACTGCACATTTCCTCTCTTCTCTGCCCATTTCCAGCGACAGAGCCATCATGAAGAAGGATGTTCAAAGACATCACATCTATAACCTTTGCCAAAGGCACACACAATCTTTGGAAGGAAGACTTTTATTTTCCCTGTCACCTTTAATGCTGGATATACCAGCTGAAAGCTGAATTCCACGTATAAGGTCACTGAACGGAGGCTTCCTAAAGACACAGAGCTTGAAAAGAAATCTTTGCTGAATGTCACTCTCATTGCAGCTCACATTTTCCTGATCTAGCCCAGACGCACTAATTGGCCTTGCTGTGGGTGGACAGAAGAGAAAAAAAAATAAACAGAAACAACAGTGTTATTTATCTATATCCCTCATGGAGGCAAGCATGTGCATAATGAACCCAGGTGTCATCTCAGTAATTAATCAAGATACACATCAGAAAGGCCCAATACACAAGTTCTTTGTTCACCTCTTACACCAATTTCCATGTTCTTTCCCAAAAAGAAGAATTCTGTGCATTTTTGCCTTCCCTGGGTTGTGACAGAACCACTTGGAGATTTAATATATAAAAATCAAACACTGCAAATTTAAATTTTTTCTCTGTCCTTTTAAAGTTTAGTGGTTTTATTTCTTCTTATAACCAAAATTTAACAAAGGCCCCCTGCTTGGGCAGTACATATAGTAAGGCAAAGACCAACTAGCCACACTCATCTGAAAGTACAGTATAATTTAGGAGCAGTATATTAAGAGAAAAAGAGAAAATTCATTACTTGCAGTGGAAGATTTCAGCAGACCTGAGATGATTTGATATGATATTTGATATTTGATATGATATTTGATGTCCCCTATCCCAGCAGATACTGAATTGGGGTTACTTCCCACTTCCTCTGCATTTAATGGCCTTGTAGATAATTCATTGCAAACTTGCACTGGTCACAGGTTGATCCACTGGAAAATGTTTTAGAAATTTGAATTGATTTGCACCTTCCAAACTATCCAATCAGGATATCTGGGGGAGAGGTAGCAACAGAATTTTAACAAACACCCCACTGAGCAGGTGATGCTTATTTGTATTAGTTTAAAGGAAAAATCCTGGAGGATAGAAATGTATTTACCTACCCAATTTTTATTAGCGTCAAGGTTTATACTCTAAGCCCACCTGGGGCCCAGCAAACACTGTTATTTCCCTGGGTCTCCTTCAGCTTAGGAATCTGATCAGAAGAGCAAAACACAAAAACATTTATCTCCAGCATGTTAGTCATAATTGATACACTTTGATTTTCCACCAGCCCGGAATATTGTGCAAGCATCCAGTTAATTTGTGACCTGCCAGAAAATTTTGACTTAATAATACTGGGTAAGGAAAAACCATTGACATATTTGGTTATTAGTCAGTGAAGTATCTCTGATTTGTTTTGCTTCAGGGATCACCAGAAACTGCCAGATTTATCTCTTTGTTCACTGGAGCTTAGTAATTTTGTCATTGCAGAATTTATCTCCTGGAAAGTCTTCAAACTGGTCTAAGATCCAAGCCGAAGTTAGTGCACGAGAGGAATAGTCTCCGTACTCCTGGCTACTTCTGACCACTTGATGTATTCTGACTCCAACTTCTGTTGGAGTACAAATTCAGGCACTGGGGTAGCCTGGCTGCAGAAAGCCAACCTGACAAGTGGGATGCCATGAGTTTGGTTGGTGGCAGTATCCGGCAGGTCCAAGTGGGATCTTAGCAGAGGCTCTGCTGGTTGCCGTTCCTGAAATCGGGATATGTAGGATCCTGCATACCACACACCAGAAGCAAGTGTGCAAGCTCCTTCACTAAACGGGCTATCCTCCTCAGGGTGGCGGGGGCCTGGGGGGTGGATTTAAAATTCATTTTTTCAAGTGACTGACAGTGTACAGTGAGATCTCTCCTAGTACTGTTCCCAGGAGCGACCAGAATCAGCAGGCTTCAATCACCATTGAAAGCCAGATCTTCCTGCCTAAAGAGAGCAGCTTTAAATGGCAGCCCCACTGTGCAAAATCATAGCCTGATAATAGCGCTGTTAGATGCTATGTAAAGCATCTTGGTGCAACTCTTCATTACCATTTGAAAACATCAGATGCTTTCGAATTGCTTCAGGTCTTTAAAAATCCCATCTTCCTCTCCTGCCAGGACTGAGAGATTCAGTAAACTCTAGTCACGCTTCAGCCCAGAGATTCAAAATCACAACGCCATGTAATGGCATTTCACATCTCTCTCTAGATCACCCAAAGCTGAATAGTTTAATTGTTCATGCTCAATTTATTTGTGCTCCTTGGTTGCATTCACATGGGCAGCATGGACAGTCTAAAGGGAGAGCAGAGTGTAAAAAGCATTCCAATTAGCAACTGGTAGTTACAGTAATTGAGGAATCAGCCTCGAGGTTAAAGTATTGATTCATTTTGATAATATTATATACGCTGTGAAATTCTCTAATACTTAAACCGCCACTGAGATCTACTGAGGTAATAATACGCACTTAATAATGTTTCACACAACACCACCGATTGGAAAGTGCATTTCAGAACGTGCACTTTTCAGCTCCACTGTAAATTAGCATGCAGGAGGAATACTGCAAATACTGGTATTAGCTTAGAATTTCTGTGTGGCACCATGGAAATTATCCTAACAATAACTTCAGAATGAATCAACATGGATCCTCAACTCCTTTCACCAAAACAAAGCCTTAAGTACAGTGCCCCTTCTTGGGGATCTGGGACAGAATTGTCATAGTATCTCTAAGCTGGACAGAAAACCAGGCAAAGAGGTAAGTGGACAACCAGGCTTGGCATGGGAGTACTCAGGTACTCCCATGTCTTAGAAATTAGTTCTCGCCATCAAACCATCAAATACAGGGCTCTGGCCGCTGAAGCTAAAAGGGTTAGTTTCTAAACAAAGGAGAGAAATTGTCCTCTGGGATCATGGGAGAAGAATGTGCAAAAGTCTCAGAGAAGAAAAAGCAAGTGAGGATGTATCTCTCAGTATCAAATATAGCTCGTATATCTCAGTATCAGATGCATCAAGGAGAAAGTCACCTTGGAAAGAGAGCAGAGACTTCAGAAAGCAAACCAAATGGAGTGTGATTTCTGCTGGTAATGTCCCCAGTTGTTTCTGGCATTTAGGGTCTCCTGGATTTTTCTCTGTGCCTGTACCTCTGTCTCTTACAGTTCTGTGACTGACGATAGAGGCTGCCCCTTTCCTAGAGATCACCTGTGCCCATCTGCCCTCTGTCTTGTCGTTTGCCCACAGTGCTGCAGCTCATCACTCTTTCTATGACTTGAGCTTTGCCTCTCCACTTATACTTCTCCAGCCATCTTCTCTCTCTGCCCAGGCCTCCCTTCTTCTCTTTATTCATCTCATCATCCATGAACGGACACAATCAGGTATGGGGCAGCTCCCACATTGGGGAGTCACCTGGCTACCTTCCTTGGAACTAATCTGGTTAGATTGTGCTTCTGGTTTTGCCTTTGCTTTTCTTGTTATGGGGGATAGATTAGCACAGAGACCTGCTCATCACACTCGCCATTTTGAAAGTGGCCACATATCATGTCACTCCTCCTACTTAAAGTCAGGAATAGGGAAGGGAGTAGAAGGCAGGTGGTGTGTGTAATGCAGTCCTCCTGGACCTCAGCAATATGTCAGCAGGGAGAGCTCAGCTGCCTGAGTCAGTGCAAACTTAATAAATCAGGGAGCTGGAAATAAATCAGGGAGTGCTTGGGGAGCTCCACCGAACATTCATGTTTCTGAATAGCCTCAGCCCAGCCAACAAGGGCAATCAAGGCAGCCCATTACAGAAGCAGGTTTCAAACCCCCCTGTTTTCAACAAGATACAAGAATGATTTTTTCATTAATCCAAAAATGTTTATGGAGCATCAGTTCTATGCCAGTCTGTGCAAATACAGGAGTTAGACAGCTGATAGGGCTCATTTTTTTAATGTCTCTGACTTTGTTTACTCAGTATTCCTGCAACCAGAATTATTCCAGGTGAGTGAGGAAGGGGTGCTAATTTCTCAATGACACTAGGGTTTTGATTTTACAGAAAACATAGGGTTTGCAGGAAGGGAAGAGTGTACACAAATTCATGAAATTTTGGAACTGTATCATTTGGGAAGGGCAAATAGAAGGCTTAAAGACAAGAGCAGAGATGGAAGTTCCTTTTACAGAGGATATCAAATGCCCACCAAGCCAGAGCGCTAGAGATTCAGTAATAGAATGAACATATTAGAAGATTTTTTTTTTAGCTCTGGCCTAATGCCTAAAATAAACTTAAAAAAATCTTGTACTCCTTCAATGTCCACTCTGGTTTTAGAAGCAGCAGATAATAGATGATATGCATTGAAAGGGTAGGAAAGAATTACAACTCTCCTTGTGTTTTCCAGTTCTACTTTGGAATCAGCTCAGTGATGAAGTCTTTGCCAAAGCTCCTAAAAATAAGCACTGTCGATGCAATGCAAGATAGGAAAAACAATGATCAAATGTATTAGTAAGTCGTAACCACTTTACTATGAAGCTTCGCTGTGGGCGAGATCCTAACTAGAGAGGCTGTTCTCCATATTTCTCTGATTTCCTTCATCATCACCTCTGTGTTCTAGATAAAAAATATAGCACATCGCATTCCAATACACAATGGTTATTAAAATGTTGCACATTTTCAATAGCTTTGTTTATGGTAGCATGCAGAGTAAATATTTTATTTTCTGATGAGTGTTTGAGTTTTATTTGCTAGCATTAAAACTGGCATATAGTGACTGAAGATAGGAAAGTAGATATTTACTAGTACAAGGAAATGATACACAGATGCTAATGAAAGCTCTGGGGGTAGTTTTCCAGGCTGTTGAATGTAATTTCTCACATCCCCAAATGGCTATAATAGGGAAACACCCTGAAAAGAATTCTCTAATGTCTGTGTATGTGTAGAAGAAAATCCTTGGGAAGTTAATAGCCCATGCAAAGCAGATCGTTCTTCATTCATTCGTTTGGTACAATTCAAGATGCAAGACCGCCTTCCCCCCCAACCGTTCCAAGCCCCCCCCCCCATCTCTGACTTAATTTGCCTCTGTGTTTCCTCTGTGTCTCTCCTTCCCTTTGTCCCTGCCTCATTTTGGAGTCACACTGGTCTGTGCTCATGATTTACTCTTGGCTCTATACTTAAGGATCGCCCTTAACAATGCTCAGGGGACCAGTACTGGGACTGAATCAAGGTAAGATGCATACAGGCAAGCACCTTACTTATACTCATATATTATTTCTGGACCCCAGTTACCTTTTCGTAATGACCTAGACTGGAGCTCTTATTTTACTTCCTCTTAGTAGCATTTCAAACCTCCCAGACTGGCGTATTTCTATATATCTCATATGACACCTCAGATATACCTCCAATACAAGAAAGAACACAATTAAATGAACTCTGCATTAACCGCCTAATGCAGTTCCCTGGACTATTGTTGCTCAACAGTAGAGAGATTGCTTAATTCTTTAAAATTTAAAAACACTTTAAAATGTTTTTGAATATAATTAAACTGTATCATTATATTCAAAAACATTTAAAGTTGTCCCTGATATTCCCTTTGCTCTCAATGGAACGAACATCTCCGAAGGCAGCAGCTATGTGTACTTGGGTCGAGAACTCAACATGAGGAACAACTTGGTGCCAGAACTGCGCAGGAGGAAGAGAGCATCATGGAATGCCTCCAAGAGTGTCCAAGAAGTGGTTAAGAGGACAAAGAAGGTCCGGCTCCAGGCACATCTTTTCGATTCCACCATTCTTCCTGCACTAACATATGCCTCAGAGACCTGGGCCCTACGCAAACAGGCTTAAAACACTATTCTGATATCCTAAAGAGGGATGAAAGAGCTATGCTTGGAGTATCATGTTTCACTCAAGTGAGAGAAGGAATCCGGAGTTCGGAATTCCAACCTCTGTGGATGGTAAAGAATCGGATGCTATCTCACTTTCCAAGGCATCAAAAATCAGATGGGCTGGACATTTAATGCAATTCAGAGATGCCTCAGTGTGACTTTCAAGTCACATGCATTATGCACTGAGTATCCCTTAGCATAAGAACGTTTATTTCAAATGTGTGAATCTTAGAAGCTCCCTCGGATTTGGTGACCCCATTCCCAAATCAAAGGGCAGCAATGCCAAATTCTGAAGCTGTGGCTTACATTCTGCACACATGCCTCTTCTCCCCAGCCTCAGGGCTCCTCCTTCCAGCCAGGAAATCACCGCAGGCTTCACCAGGGAATCCCCGATGGCCCGCAGCTGTTGGTAGGTATCCAGCATCACGTCCCTGTAGAGCTTTCTCTGAGAGATGTTTAGGCACGTCCACTCTTCTGGGGTGAAGTTCACAGACACCTTGGAGAAGGTCACTGCATCCTGGGGACAGTGTGTCAGATGGCGCGTCACCATCTTCTCCAGCCTGTTATTCTTGAGGATCCCCAGCAAGGCTTTGACAAAGACCCAAACCAGGCCCCTTGCTGGGACAGATGCGCACTGGGGATGGTGCTAGAAACTTGACAGTTGAAGCAGAAACTTCTCTCTGGGGAAGGTGTGTCAGATGGTGCGTCATCATCCTCTCCCGCCTGTTTTTCCCGAGGATCAGAGACCTAGAAATGGAGAAATGAGAAGTGCCAGGTACTTTGAAACTTGATGTGAAGCAGCAAATTCCATATCCCAAAAGAAATCTTGATGGTGAAAGTCTGTAATTTTTGTCAGAGCCTCCAGCTTCTTTTCCTCCAAATAGCATTTCACTGAAAGTATTCCAGAATGTTCCCATCTGGGAGAGATGGTTAGTTGTGGAGGGATGTGCTGAGAAACCTCACAGATGGAGCAAAAACTGTTTTTTCCAATTGCCAGTCTCTGGGGGTCGCCTGGTCAGAGAGAGATGAAGAGTGAGGGGAGGTTCGCTTCTTGATGCATGGGAGTAGAAATTCCTGACCACAACAGCTGGAGGTAGTCTGGTCAGGGAGGGATTACATGTGTGGGATGGTTTGCAACTGGACCTTAGGAATCAGAAATTCTTGACCTCAGGAACCACCTGGATATTGGAAACGAGTGAAAAAGAAGTGTGAAAGCACCCCAAGCTGGTGCCACCCTGCCTCTCATAGTGCAGAGACAGGGAGGTGTGGGGTGCTCATGGGAGGACACTCCATCCTGTCACAAGATCAGCCTTCACAGTCACCCTGCCATGCTGGGCCACCAATTCCTCCTCTACCCATGAGACCTGGCAAGCTACCCGTGGCGTACTTGATATTCCAAAACAGTTATAATGACCTCGTTCCTTTGACCCTGAAAGAGCCCCCATTACACCATCAGGCTACACCAGCAGGTGACAGCAATAAATAGAGATGTTCTTGGCACTCACTCAAGAAAATTGATGAACAACGGGATGACAGTGATACAGAGATACCCCTAACTTGATGCTGTGCCTTTGGCTGGACCCCAATGACTTGGGGCCAAGATTACCAAGAAATTAAACAGCCAAAGGTTAGGTATGTGGGAGCCACACCCACAAAACACCTCTGGCTCAGCTATACAAGCTCATTTATATGCTTTATTTCAGAGACCCATAAATCTCAAAAGAGATCAAAAGCTACAGTTAGCGCTGGAGGCGCAGCATGTTGTGGGCAAGCACGCTCACCCTGCAGGACATATGCTAATAGTTCACTCCTCTGGAAAAGATGGAAATAAGGGCCATGACCCAGAGACACACAAAAGGATCTCCCAACTGAGCAGCTCACTGCAGACGTGTCTCCGAACAAGGCCAACTTCACCAGGGTGCCTCAGACAGGAGCAGACATCGTCCCTCCACCTGTCCCCTAAAATTCCCAGTGGCTGTCAACTTCCAGGACCCAATGAGAAGTGTAGGTATGCGGTTTCAGTGGATAAACTTGGACAAATTCCAAGCCTAAAGGGATAGGGGATGGGCTAATCCCTCTTATCCCCCTGTCCCCATGGAACCCTGGAGGTCACACTCACAAACTGCCTTGGCTGCTGCATAAACTCCTTAATAATCCTGACCCAGAGACACACAAAAGATTCTCCAAACAGAGCAGCTCACTGCAGAGATTTATCCAGACCCTAACTATCCAAAATTTTACAATTCCAGGAGCACACAGCCACTCTTGCAGCCACACATCTTATGCTATTCATAACAAGCAATACAAAAGAGAGTACGGGGGAGATAGTCTGCCTTAGAGGCAGGGCTGGGATGGGGGGGTACTGGGGACCTTGATGGTGGAAGATGTGAACTGGTGGAGATTTGGGTGATCAATAATTGTATGACTAAAACTAAAACAGGAAAGTTTTGTAACTGTATCTCACAATGATTAAGTAATAATAATAAAAAATAATAAAATTAAATTAACATTCTGAATAAAAAAAGTAATGTGGAATCCATGTCCAATTCAGTTAGCTTAAGCAATAGCTGAATAAATAGCAGTATTCCAACATTAAAAAAAATCTATTATTACTAGATAGATACTTAATCGATAATGACCTACAACTCTGAGACTCATGCCTCTGTTTGTATACTTATCTAGAGTCCTTCTTTTAGGATGAACGATGTAGTTCCCATCCAGAATTCATGCACTGGGTTCAGTTTTTTTGATCGAACCTTCTCTGATAAAGCAAGGGTCTTGCAACAAAGATTATTGCCCTAATATCTTTGCAAGCTATTCCAGATCAAATTCATTATATAGACCTAAGAGACTCCTGGAATAATTTGGCACAAATACAATAACTGTTGCCTACAGGGAATAAAAAGGAACCAAGTAACACATCACTCCCCTTCCCAAATTAATCATCCACCCTTCTTATTTTAACTTAGGGAAAAGCGCACATAGCAACAACACTACCTATGGTCTGCATCAGCCTTTAGCTAGTTAATATAACCCAGCAACTGCACACTGAAATAGCAATTAGTTGAACTGCACATATAAGTAAAGAAAATCCTGGCCTTTGAATGAGTTTCATGCCATGAATTTCATTTCTCTGCATGTCGAAGATTAAAATAGGCATTCAAACGACTAAAGTAGCTAGGATACAATTGCTGATAATTTCTTGATTTCCCCCTCTCTTTACAAGATGTAAGGAAGCTAGGGGTGAAATGTTTGCCTTATCACAAAGCCCTACCATCTATGTTTAATGTGGGGAAAATGAGATGACATGATTTTGGAAACAGACTGATGAGATGCCTGGACTTAATTTGGGACTTGGAAGTAGAGAAAATGTCAAATCATCTCTTACAAAGGTCGACCAAAAGAGCAAGCATGCAAAATTACCTGACTTCTGCCTCTCTCTAAGGGGAAGCTTTCACAATGCAAGCTGGTTGGGATGCACAGGAAGGAGTGCAGGGAGAGAAGGAATACATCAGACGCAAACAAATAGGTACTCTATGACAGAAATGCTTTCTCAGACTGAAATGTGTTACCTTTGCTGTCTCTGATTTGTCTCTGCACTAAGTCAGAAATGCCGGAAAAGATCATTTTTTTAGAACAGTCGAAGCAAATAGAGATGCAATGTCCATCTTTCCCCAGTCTTCACAGTGCCCTCCTTGAAAAATTCCTTGTCTACAATATTAAACTAGCCTCCAGACCCTGCCCTTTGCCTCCACAACATTTGAATATCATTTTGGCAAAATATGTAAGCCTGAGTTTGCTGTTCACCATGTCTTAGGATTCTAGACTTTGTATTTTTTGGCTTTCTTTGTAGTTTTCTTATTTTACCCATTATCTTTCCATCTCTCATTAATTAAACTTCTAGACTTGTGTTTTGCTCCTATCAAATCACCTCAAAATAATGTTTTAAACCTGGTTTAATACTATTATCATTTAATAACAGTCTTATAATTACAAGGTCTTCTCTTTCTACCATGATTTAAAATGAGTCTTAAGATTCCAAACTTAATCATTTTGCCTTTTACACAATAGTTAGTGCAGAATATGTTATAAACAGTTGGTACATGTAAATATAACAATAAATTCATTGTTTTAATACAGATTTTGGAGCAGGGTTTAAATAAGAATCATTAAATTCACTACTTGAAAACAACTACTTGTCATGCATGATAAAGAACTAATATCAAGGAACAGATATAACTTCTATATAAAATATTGCTTAGATAGTCCTAATTTTTCACAAATAAGCAATGTGACATAGAAAGAGAAAATGATTTGATCAACAGAAAAATTCTAGCAAATGGATAAACCAAGACTCAAATTTAGATCTTTGCATTATTGATAGATGGATGTCTATGTAACATTTTATTGAAAAATATGAAATGTAAGGAAAGATGCCAGGATCCAAGATCTATACCTCTATCTATATTCTCTTAACACACTCTTTAAGAAGATTCTACATCCCAGGATAAATTTTCCAATCCCCTTGCTTAAAACATTTTCCCCATTAAAATACATAAATAAGGTTAAAAAGTTTAACTGCATTTGCTCTCAGTCGTTGTCACATTCATGGCAATTGCCTTTGGTCCTCAGTTCACTTTGCTAATTAAAAAAAATAGTTTCAGTGTTATCGGAAACTAGCACTAGATTTAAAGAGATTTAAAGATCCTCGGGGCTGGAGTAATAGCATAGTGGGTAGGGCGTTTCCCTTGCATTCGGCTGACCCGGATTCGATTTCCAACATTCTATATGGTCCCCTGAGAACCGCCAGGGATAATTCCTGAGTGCAGAGCCAGGAGTGACCCCTGTGATTGGCTAGGTGTGACCCAAAAAGCAAATAAATAAATAAATAAATAATAAATAAATAAATAAAGATCCTTAGCCTGCAATCTTGAGAAGGAACAAAAAGTGTGAGGTATTGTGTTTCCCAATTTTGAGTTGTATTAACAAAGCTGAATAGTACCACAATAAAGATAGGCCCACAGACCAATGGAACAAAATTGAGAGCCTTAAGTAAAAAAAATTCCAGATTTATGGTTAGTTAATCTATGACAAACTAGCTATAGATACATAGTGGAACAAAGAATGTCTCTTCAACAAGTGGTATTGGGAAAACTGAATAGCCATGTGTAAAAATAAATAAATAAATAAATAAATAAATAAATAAATAAATAAAAAGTGATTGGAAACATATGTCATACTATTCACAAAAGTAAATTAAAAGTGTACCAAAAACCTTAAGGTTAGGCAAGAATATCTATAATGCACTCAAGAAAACACAGGGAAACTTCTCCAGGAAATTGGCCTCGAGGAGTCTTCAATGAATTGACCACAAAGGCAAATACAACAAAAAACAAAAGTTTAAAAAATGGGATTATGTCAAATTGAATACCTTTAACAGAGTTAAAGAAATCCAAGCTAAATAAAAAGATAGTAGGAAAAAAATATTTACGCACAATACATCATCTCAAACGCTAACTTTCCAAGATCTATAAAACACTCACAAAGTTCAACAACAAAATATTCCACATCAAAATATGGGGAGACACTGGAGTCAGAGAAATAGTAGAGTGTGTGTTTATCTTGTACGTAGGAGACTGGGGTTCAATCTCTAACATCTCATATGGTCCCTCAGACAATGGCATAAGTGATTCCTGAGTACAGAGCTAGAAGTATCCTTTGAGCATCTCTAGGTGTGGTCCATTCCTTCCAAACTGGGGAGAGAAGAACAGACACTTCCCCCAAAGATGTCCTTCAGATGGATAATAAGCATATGAAAATAAATGCTCATTATCATTTATGATCAGTGAAATGCAAATTAAAACAATGAGATAGCTTCTCACACTGGACAAAGTGGCATGTGTTTAAAAAAAAAAGTATGGAAAAGGTCAGAGATGGTAGGGGTGTGATGAGAAAGGAACCCTCATTTGCTGTTGGTAGAAATGTCTTCTTGGTTCCTCTTCATACAAAGATTTATTAAAAAAGAATAGAACTCCCTGGGGCTGGAGCAATAGCACAGCGGTATGCCATTTGCCTTGCACGTGACCGACCTGGGTTTGATTCCCAGCATCCCATATGATCTCCTGAGCACCGCCAGGGGTAATTCCTGAGTGCAGAGCCAAGAATAACCCCTGTGTGTTGCTGGGTGTGACCCAAAAAGCAAAAAAAAAAAAAAAAAGAATAAAACTCCCATATGACCCAGCAACAACAGTACATGGAATCTACCCCCAAAACACAAAACTATTCGAAATGATACATATATACCTACATTCATTGCAATGCTTAGTACAATAGCAAAAATATGGAAACAAAACAAATGACCAACTACAGATGAATGGATGAATCTGTGCTGTATACACACAAAGTACTATTATGCTACCAGAAAATAAACTATCAGAAAATAAGCCCTCTTGCAATTTGCTGTTACAGAGATTGAACTAGAGGGTATAATGCTAAGCTACAGAAGGAAAATGGCAGATAAAGAAGAATATCTCACATACGTGATTTTAAATATACATGGGAAGGTAGCAACAAATGGCCAAAGGAAACAGAATTGAAGATCTGGTCCATAGAACTAATTTACAGGGAGGTGAGAGACTTGAACTAGAGGAGCCTTTGGGAACTTGGTGGAGGTAAGTAGGAAGTCTGAGGGTAGGTGTGGTATGGAATGATGCATGCATATAACAATTATGAATAGTATCATAAATCACAGCACATCAATAATTTTTTATTTTAAATTTTTTAAAAATAGAACTGTGTGATGAGAACATAAAAAATTTACGTACTTAAGAGCTTTTGCTATTATGAAAAACTTTGCGGGGAATACTGGAGTCCAACTATCTTTTAGGACATTTGAATAGAGTTTCTGAGTAGAGTTTTGGGACCCTTATCATATATGCCCAAAGGGAAATTACTGAATCATACAGAAGATCAAATCTTAGATGTTTTTAAGAGCCTCTATTTTCATAAAGGTTGAATCAGTCTACGTTCCCACCAGCAGAGAAGGAAGTTTCCTTTCCCCCAACCACCATCACTGGATGTTTTTCCTTTTAATATGCTCCAGTCTCACTGGTATGAGGTGGAATCTCCTCGTTCAGATTTTAATTTCCCTGACGATAAGTGATGTGGAGGATTTTTCATATTCTATTAACTATATGTCTGTTTTGAACAAAAACTACTGTTCACATCTTTTTCAAATTTTTTTTTTTTGGTAAAAGTCTACAACAACTATCAGTCTTTTTGACCTCTTGATGGTGGGTGAGTGTCACTAATTTAAGAAAATCTAAAACAATATGAGGTCGGATTAAGAGACTGGCCCACATCCCAAAAAACAAAAGCAACCGGTGTTGGCGTGGATGCGGGGAGAAACGGACTCTTCTTCACTGCTGGTGGGAATGCCGACTGGTTCAGCCCTTTTGGAAAACAATATGGACGATTCTCAAAAAATTAGAAATTGAGCTTCCATTTGACCCAGCAATACCACTCCTGGGAATATATCCCGGAGAGGCAAAACGGTATAGTAGAGATGGCATATGTATTTCTATGTTCATTGCAGCACTGTTTACAATAGCCAGAATCTGGAAAAAAACAGAGTGCCCCAAAACAGATGACTGGTTAAAGAAACTCTGGTACATCTACACAATGGAATACTATGTAGCCGTCAGAAAACATGAAGTTGTGAAATTTGCATATAAATGGATCAACATGGAAAGTATCATGTTGAGTGAAATGAGTCAGAAAGAAAGAGACAGACATAGAAAGATTGCACTCATATGTGGAATATAATGTAACTGAGAAGTACAAGTTGGCAACGATGCAACTTCTGGCAGATATCTCTCTGGACTTAGTTACTAAAATACTAAAATACAGAAACCCAAAACTGAGAGGCCGCTAAGTGTGGTCACTGGACCTCTTCATCCTCAGCAATGGAAACAAATTATCTAATGCTTCCTTTTCAGCAGGTCTGACTTTAGGGGAGAGACTCTCCAAACAATAATAGTGAGTTTTGTTGAAATATTGTATGCAATCAAAGTGAAAGTAAAGTGAAATTTATTAGTTACACAGGCGGGGGGGGGGGGGCTAAGGGTGGGGGGGCTAGGGGTGTGGGGGGGCGGGGTGGAGCTATACTGGGATTCTTGGTGGTGGAATATGAGCACTGGTGAAGGGATGGGTATTCGAGCATTGTATAACTGAGATTTAAACCTGAAAACTTTGTAACTTTCCACATGGTGACTCAATAAAAAATTAAAAATAAATAAATAAAATGAATGTAGAGGGAAAAAAAAAGATGTTGCAAAAGACAGTTTTTATGGTTTGAGCATAGCACAGCTAACTTTGAACACAAAGTACCACTGGGTGTAGGCTTGTGACAACGAAAAACAACATCATCAAAATAAGAAAAGGAGAAAGATTGAAACACCTTTGAGTGATGACTTAATCAAAGGTTGGCTAACTGTATATTTTAACATGAATTCCTAACTCTTAAACATTTATATCATTTTTTAGATGCTGCCTACATGGCCAGCTTTATACTAGTTCATTCCCAAACAAAGTATTTTGTGCCTTTCTCAGTTTCTGTGTGGTACACAGGGTAGGTATCTAATACATGATATTTAATAATATTCCAGTCCCAAAAAAATATTTTGAGTCAATGACATTAGTCATTTAAGACAAGAGAGATAAAGATAAGATGCACATTAAACTGAGTGCTATATTCAAATTTATTACTCCAGCCCTTTGATTTCCCCAAACCAAAAAAAATTAATTTTTAAAAATTTTTAAAAAAAAATTTATTGAATCACCATGTGGAAAGTTACAAAGCTTTCAGGCTTAAGTCTCAGTTATACAATGCTCGAACACCCATCCCTTCACCAGCGCACATATTCCACCACCAAGAATCACAGTATATGTCCCCCACCCCACCCCCTACCCCCGCCTGTGTAGCTGATAAATTTCACTTTACTTTCTCTTCACTTTGATTATATTCAATATTTCAACAAAAAACTCACTATTATTGTTTGGAGTTCCTCCCCCCCCAAGTCAGACCTGCTGAAAAGGAAGCATTTGATAATTTGTTTTCCATTGCTAAGAATGAAGAGACATGCGGTTTTGGATTTCTGTATTTTAGTGTTTTAGTAACTAAGTCCAGAGAAATTTCTGCCAGAAATTGCATCATTGCAAGCTACTTTATATTCACCCATGAAAAGCTAAAGCAATTCTTGGGGAAAAGAAAATGAGAGGAATCGACCTCCCCAACTTCAAACTCTACCATATTTTTGAGTTTATTTGAACAAAATCTATTCGCATCAGGTAACATCCAGCCAGAAGTGATTTAGGACCACTGATAGTGTTCCTGAAGTGACTTTCATAGAGAAAAGACAGTAGTAGAGTAAGAAAAAATATTTAGTGGTTATGGCTGAAGGCCGAGTTGACTGTGACTGGTTGCCCTCAGGTTTCGCTTTTGGACCTCTGAGGCATTAGCAAACTTACATTGGACACTGCATTGGAGCTACCTGGTTTCCTTCTTGAAATAATTTCAGAACATGAATATCGAAGTCTTCATCACATGTTCATAAGGGAAGGTGGAGTTTAGTTTGATAGAAAAATTCATTTATTTTAGAATCTTAAATCCATCTGTAAGCCAAAACATGAACGGATTTTAGTAAATTGGAGCAAGATCAAGAGCACCCCCCCTCCAAAAGATGGCAAAAACACACAATTAATTGGGAAAATCCACCCAGTAGAGGGAGCTATAGGTCTAAGAGTACTATCTCCCATGATCTGCAAAGGTAATAAAGATTCCATGAATCCTTTTATCACAGAAAGATAAATATGGAAAAAGACATCAGATATGCCTATAGAGGAAGCATATGGATCTAATGTATCCATTTATCTGCTCGTTACACTTATAGAATCACTCAAATGTGTGAATTAGCTTCTAAGTAGTCCTAGGTGTGGAGAATAAACACATAGAAAGTTGTTTTTAAGTCTATGAAATGGTATAAAAAAGTAAGAGAAAAGAAAAAAGTGAAAGAATTGAGAAGAATTATTAGAAGTATATTTCGAGCCCCTCTCGAGAGCCTGACAAGCTGCCGAGAGTATCCCGCCCGCATGGGAGAGCCTGTCAAGCTACCAGTGGTGTATCTGATATGCCAAAAGCAGTAACGACAAGTCTCACAATGGAGACGTTACTGGTGCCCACTTAAGCAAATCCATGAACAACAGGACGATAGTGCTACAGTGCATATTTTGAACAACTTGAGATATTCTCTGATGTTTTACACACACACACACACACACACACAAAATTCTCAAATTACTAGAGTCTGCTTTCTTTTGGGGGGGGTTCAAGGAAGCAAGTGAGATTGTTAGCTAGTCTACATCACTTTTGAAAAGTTGAAAAGCTCTACTTTATTCATTATGCGGTATGTCCCTGGGGATGAGCACTCTTCTTGTCCATATAAATTCTCTGTCTCTGGACAATGCTTCTCAAGTAATTTCAAAGATGACCCAAAGGACCCCTGGGGAAAATGGAAGGTTGGAGATGAGATACTCAGAATCCAGGAATAAAGACTCCAAATAACTGAAAAAGTAGCCAAAAGAACTTATCCAAAAAAGTGATTGGCAAGATGCTTTAAGTGAACTCTGAAAACTGATGTTTTCAGGGGACAGATTCTTCTGACTATAACAATTATCTTCATCTGAACAACATATTGGTGCTTTTGGTCCTGGATTTCTAAGAATATATTTTTAAAAATAAGGCTAATTCATTGGAAATCATTAATGACTACAGTAATAATGGGGGAATCTATTCTACTCCCATCCACGGCCAGTAAAGCCTCATCATTCAGAATGATTGAAATTTAGCGACTGGAGATATGATACAGCTCCTATTTTTGATGCTTGATTATGATTATGACCAGAAGTGTCACAATAGAAAACAATGGAACAGCTAACTAGGGCATTTTAATGACTCCAAAAAAAATTGTATGAGAGCCCCACAGTTTTCCATTAGAGAAGAGAAAAATCCTGCAGTTCCAATGGTGGCTGCTCAGTGCTAAACAGATTCTAATCATCTTGATGATATTATTCATGTGCTCTCTAAAAAACAATCGTCTCTAGGCTACATCTAACTATAGGAAATGTCCTCCAAACAATAAATTAGTTTGTTGCAGGTTCATAGGTTGCCTTTTTCCAGTAAAGACATATTGCCACTTTACTCCAATAAATTTTCCACCGGGAAAGTGTTGGCTGTTTCAAAATACTTTCAGTGGGTTGAATGTGAAAGAATAGCAAAATTATGAGATTTGCAATGACCCTTTTTATTTTCTGTTAAGAGATGCCTTGAATTGACTAACCAACAAAATCACAGAAATTTGTGCTATTATTTGATGTGAGTATAATATTTACCATTTCTTTTTGTTCCTTGCCCCCAGTGCAAGTGCAATTTTTTTTACATACATGAAATGGCCAGCAATGAGCAATATAAATTTATTTTAATTCAAACCCTCAATTCTTTAAAATTGTGAACCTAATGATTTTAGAGCCAATACAGATTTCAGAAAAGAGATAATTAATCCCTTTCCTTGTTCCAAACTATAAAATGCAGAACAAGGAACACCGAATATTTTCAACATTTCTAAAGTGATTCAACAGAGCCAAAAGTACATTTTAAATTCTTGAGTCCAAATTTCTATTTTTAAGGCTAATGAAAGTCTTATCTTAATTTTAAAAATTAATAAAAAGAATGGTGGTATAAGTAATGGTTCCAAACTTTTGGTTACTCTTTTTTTAAGGCATAAAAGGCTTTAAAGACAATGTTTCATCTGTACTCTAAGATTCTGGTTCTAGGTTAAATTTTAATGCTTGGGCTGAAGGTTATTTAAATTCATCAAGGCCGACAATAGGATAAAGATAATTTAAAGATTTGGATTATTCAAATAAAGTTTCATGGTTCAACTTCAACATGATTTTTCTTGAAAAGATGAATGAGTGTCTAATTCCTCATGTTATTAATAGATACCTAGATGGGAAAACAATACAAGACTTTGTACTCTGGAATATTTGCCATTATTATTTTACAGACTGCATAATATGATAATGAGGGCCACTCCACCAGAGCTTTGGGTAGAACCCAGTCCGGAAGTAGGTTAGTCAATACAAAACACATGATGTAGTACACAGAGAGGCTATAGATGAGCAACCTATTAAGATTGGAAATGGCTGCTTTAACTCACAGGAAGTAAAATGAAGTCCTTCATAAGCCAATGCAGAAAAATCAGAAAGAAATATTATAGCCTAACTCCAAAGAGCACAACCTGTGAGTGTAGTGCCACAGAAGACTATCATAGGAAAGGGATGAGGATGTCCAGGAACTAATGGGAAGATTCTCTTGCATGAAGTTGTGGTTAGAAGTAAAAACCTCCATGTTCTCTTCCCCCCCTTTTTCTTTCCCTAGTTCCTCTGATACAAACTAGAAAACATAAAATCTCTGGGTCAGAAAGATAGTATGATGGTAGTGTGTTTGTATTGCATGTGGCCAACCCAGGTTTGATCCTCAGAAATGCATGTGACCCCCAGACGATTGCCAGGAGTGATCCCGAAGCAAAGAGCCAGGAGTAATTCCTGAGCACATCTACATGAGGTGTAGCCCCCAATATACATATAATATAATATATATACCATATAAGGGTAATATATAATATCAGTTATATGTATAGGGTCGTATATACATCTATTAATGGATTTTATTATATATAACCCCATTATATACTACCCATTACTTATATAGATAAAATTTCTAAATTATTGTAACTGCAAAGAGCTAGAGAAAATCTATGTATACATTTCAGTTATCTACAGAATGACTTCTTGATACACAGAATGACTTTTTGATATACCACAGAATAAAGTATCACTAGGTATAAGGCTGTGCTCTTTAGTGAGGATAGAGGAATGATGACTAATTCTGCTCTCTTGAAGCTGGTAGCTTAATCAGAAATAATTATGATAAATATGCTTGTGGTGTGAGAGACTACTTCAATAAAGATGACCTGTGTAATCCCTGACTACAGTAAATGCAATCTCTCACTTTGGACTAGAAAGTAAGAGTCATTAACTAAAAATATTGAAGATTTTCTAAAAGGCAGAACATGAGTAAATTGGGTGAAAAAAGGCGTCCACAGACTAGACCAAACATAGAAAATGATGAGGACAAAGCATTCCTCCGAAGGTTGTTCCGGTTCAAATTTGATAAGCAAATAAGAGAGGGCCCTCAATAAATCATCCAGGCACTAAGTGAGAATTTTTTTTGTGTGTGTGAAGAGGACTGGTTGAACCTTCCCTTATTTTACTTTCTATGACCAGGAATTCTACTATTAGGAATGAAAAAAGGACAGCATCTCAGGTGGTTAGAAGTACAAAGAAAGTGCACAGTTCCAGGGGAAAAAGGGATATGTTCAGGAGAGATTCTTTGCCTCAAATAACAAAGCATAAAACACCACTTGTATAGCACCTCCAGTCAAACTCCCAACAATTCCAAGCAGGCATTTTCATCAGAACTCCTATACACATGAAAATAAGCTGATATTTTAAATGACAAATATAACCAAGCATTAGAAAAAAAGATAACTCAAAGA
Organism: Sorex araneus; assembly: GCF_027595985.1. NCBI lineage: Eukaryota > Metazoa > Chordata > Mammalia > Eulipotyphla > Soricidae > Sorex > Sorex araneus. The sequence goes on from NC_073312.1 coordinate 20,686,328, forward strand.
AAAGGCAATTCATCAAAAAAGTGGAAGAATATTCCCCAGGGTTAAAACTTTAATATGTATATGCATTACCAGCCCAGGTCCAACCCAGGTCAGTTGTGTGAAAGACAAGCATAATATCAGCTGTACTATTTCTCCAGTTGGCTCCAACTATTTCTTTCTTCAATGTGTCCTGTAAGCTAATGTTATGAAATTGTTTCCAAGAAGCTACAGAATGTATTAGAAACTGATATTTATTCTTATACCGTGGAGAACATCAGAAAATAGTTTACTTCCTCTACATATTCCCTAAATGTGGACTGTGACATTGTATAAGTAACCTAACACATGTTGAAGGATGCCACAACTGGAAATATTTTACTTTAAGTATTTATTCTTTAAGATAGAATATTGGTAGATTTTTTCCCCAAATTATATCTTCTTTAATCTGAAACAATTAGCTCCACTTCTCAAATTGTTTTACTTTCAGTATTAAAAAAAAAAGTTTCACATGCATTTAATTATAAAAATGGCTTACCCTTTCCTGTCTGAATCGTAACAACAAAGCATTCTCAATGAAAGAGAGATTATGTTTTGTATTGTTCCATCTACACTTTAACATTTTTTAAGTCTATATTTTTATCTTAGTAAGATAAAATCACAAGGTTGCATAGATGTAAATTGATTACATGTAAAGTGACTAATAAACAGAGTGATGCAGTTTAATTGGTGTGAAGTATCCATTTCTCACCTTTGTTTTAGGAAACGCGTACAATGGCATCTGGTCAGAGAATTTGCAACTATACCTGTGGCAGCCTCCAGTCTCCAGAATCACTCAGGAACCTTTTTGGAACCTGAGTATCTTTAGTTTTTTAATTATTTTTCTTTTATTAATGAGTCACCATGAGGGTGTAGTTACAGAGTTTCGTGCCTGTGTTACAGTTATACCTGAGTATCTTTTTGTCCCAGTCTCCATAATCGTTGTTGCCTGGATGAAGTATGAGATTTCTGAGTCTTCTATGCCAGTCAGATGCTTCTTCACTACCATTTGACAAGAAATACTAGAATGTTCTCTCAGCTTCTTCCTCACCCCCTCTTGCTCTCTCTCTCTCTCTCTCTCTTTCTCTCTCTCTCTCTCTCTCTCTCTCTCTCTCTCCCTTTCAAGTAAAAATTCTTCATCAGCAAAAGAACAGCAGATTTGAAACTATTTTTCCATGTCGTTTGCTAAGAATTATGGTTATGAATGAAGGCAGATTAGTAAATCTCAGAGAGGCAACCTAAATTTGCAAGGAGCTCTATTTTCAAAATCAGTTTATTTGTTTCTGCAGAGAATTCTTTAAGTGGTGGTGAGAGGTCAAGACATCTCAATCAGCTAGACAGGTACTCTGTAGCCCTATCAATTTCTCTGTATTCATTTTTACATTTATGTCCAGCAGGGGATTCTCTTGGGGAAAGTACGCTATGCATACAGACTAAGTACCAGCTACATTGGTATCCATGTTCACTCTCCTCATAAAACACAACCAAAGCACAATAAATATGGAAATATGAAGTACATTCAATTAAAATGTTACTAGTTAAAGCAGTTGTACGAACTTATTAGGCATAATGATAAAGCCCTGGTTCCTTTGAGAGCCTCAGTAAGGATCTTTCTAGTAATTTCTTCCACAGAGACCTAGGAGGTAAACATGAATTTTAGTTCCCTGTTTTTTTTTAAAAATAGATTCAATGTCAGCCATTAAAAAGGTCTTATATAAAAAATAAATAGGAACCGGGAAAAATAGACAAGATAAAAATAGGGAAAAGAAAAACTTTGCCCTGGCAATAAAAATAATTGAAATGTCATAGTGCCAGAACATAAAGGCTTGTCTATAGTCCACACATCTTAGCCTTCTACTTACATATATCTTGATATCTGAGTTAGAGAAACCCTGAAGTTGGGAGACTGGCAGACTCTAGGCTAAATAAGTTCCAAAGGAACAAAGGAGTGTGATAAGAACATAAAGGTGGAACTTTTGTTATCAAAACTTCAAAGCTCTTCCTCTTGATAATGCCCTAGCAATTGATTCTTATCTACATAAAACATTTCATGTGGGGAAATCTGGGTGCAGACTATAAAATTAATTTTTTAAAGGCAAACAGAGTGCATTATTCATCCTGGAGATTTGTAAGCAAGCATCTTAACCTAAGATGTGTACCCTTGACTCTCCCCTCTGGAGAAGTCCAAGTTCTCTCTTGAACATGTTATTCTCTTTTTATCATTCCTTCACTTGTATCACTTGTCTTCCCGTTGATCTTCGATTTGCTCAAGCAGGCACCAGTAACGTCTCGGTTCATTCCTGTCACGCCTTAGTGTAGCCCAATGATATCTGCTCACTCCAGAAACAGGAAGAGCCTCAAACTGTTCATTCAGGGTTTTGACGTAGTTTGGCCATCTCATTGGTGGGCGGTCACATGGTCTTTTGACATCCCGTGGAATCCAGTTGGTAACAGCTCTAGTCCAGCGATCGTCTCTGAATTGCATTACATGTCTCGCCCATCTGATTTTTAATGTCTTGGCAAACGAGACAGCGTCCCTGATTCTTGACCATTGACAGAGGTCAAAACTCCAGATTCCTTCTCTCACTCTATAGAGTGAGTGAGACGCGATATTCCTAGCACAGCTCTTTCGATTCCTCTTTGGGATACCAGAGTAGCGTTCTCATCCTGTTTGCGTAGGGACCAGGTCTCTGAGGCGTATGTTAGTGCAGGAAGAATGGTGGAATCGAAAAGATGTGCCCAGAGTCAGAGGTCCTTCCTCCTCTTAACCACTTCTCCAATGCTCTTGAAGGCGTTCCACGCTGCTCTATTCCTCCTGCACAGTTCTGGTGCAAAGTTGTTCCTCATGTTGAGTTCTCGAGCCAGATACACATAGCTACTGCATTCGGAGATGTTTGTTCCATATAATCTCTTAATAAAACTGTTTCTATTGACTATTCATCTTCTCTTAAAATTCTTTTTATTAAAGACTCTGGATAGAATTTAGCCCTGATCTTTCCTTCCCTGCAAAGAACATCTCCTCACTCCATCCTGAGACTCACAGCATCCCGAGGAGCACATGGATGACAGGGATAATTCTCCTTGCTATGTAGATCAAGTTGAGCTCAGGGTCACGCTGATGACTGCTGTTAAGAAGTAAATTCTATACCATGCAGGTGCTCAGGGAAGACTTTTATCAGTCTTAACCCTCAGGCACTTTCTCATGTTTCCAAGGTGGGTAGAGGGGAAAGCTGTATGCCCACTTCTCAAGGTTACCACCTCTCTTATCAACACTTCACATAAGTCACCTACCACTGTTCCATGAGCAGCTTAAATTATTTAAGATGTAAGCTATGTCTCCTCTTGTACCAGTAAATAGAAATGTTTCTTTTTCTATTTCCCCCTGATGGAAGATCCACCCTTCCTTGGGCCTAATACCACTAAATCCATTGTCCTCCTTTTGGAGAGTAAGGGAAAAAGATGCTTTTCAAATTCCCATCAGAGCAAATTTGTGAGACTGCAGTGAGCAAGAATATGTTTACACAACTAATAAAACCATTGTTACTGTCCACTCCCCTAGGCGAGAAGGTCTGAACCAAGAATATTCCACTGGCCAAAGACAGAGCCTGGATAAATGGTGCAAAGCCCCAGAGGCAAACAATCCACCGGGGGGATGTGGGTCTTTGTGGAGGTCTGATAGTTTGCTCTGAGCACTGATTCGCTGGAGTGGTTTGCAAGCAGTTTAAGGTGACTCCAGAGAACTGAGATTGCATTAGAAGCAACGGAAGAAAGAAGTTAGCCTGTGGTTACTGTTGTTGTTGCTAGGGGCTCCTGCAGTGAAATGGCCCTTAGAGAGAGACCAGCTGTGCAAATTGATCAAGCCTGTAACTAACCTGTGAATTCCAAGGTAGAGCAGAGGTAACTAGTAAAAAATATGTGGAGGCCAACAGGTTCCTATTTGGCCTTTTTCCCTAATAGAGTGGTTCTAAAGTAAGGCTGCCAGTTCAGCACCATCAGTTACACCTGTGATTGTATTAGCATTTCTAAATCTTGCCTCTGACCCAGAGATATTGAATCATAGTATCCGGAGGCGAAGCCTAAGCAGACAGTTTTAAATAGACTCTATAGGAATTCTGAAGTACACAAAAACTTGAGAACTAATACCCTAAGGATTAAACTCAATCCCAGAAAATTTTTCTTTCTCATGCTATGAACCTATGACAACATAGATCATGCAGCAGCTAGTGCCCTCCAGGGTGAAATATGAAGTCAAGTCTTCTATTTCCTGTATATAAAGTCGAACTCAAGACTCTATTTCCTGTATTTGTAAGAAGGTAAGTCTTCTACTTCCTGTACTATCTTTCACAATGAGTGAATGGGTCTGTTGTAGAGAAACCCAATGAGTATTGAGGAAGTCAGTCCTGATTCTGTAAATGTAGGTTCTGAATTTTACAAAAAGAATTTATGAATTAGTCAAAGAGGGAAGTGTTAATTTTGGTACTTATACCCAAAAGAGAAAGCATCTATTTGACAAGACATGTGCACATCTTTCCCATTGCAGCACATATTGCAATAGGTAGGATATAGAACCAACGCAGGTGTCCAATGACAGATGACTGGATAATAAATGTGTGGTATATATAGAGAATGGAATACTGTGCAGCCACAAGGAATAATGAAATCATGCATTTCACTGCAACTTGAATGGAACTGGTTATCATGTTCAGTGAAGTAGGTCAAAAAAAGACAAATGCCAGATGTGCTCCCTTATCTGTGGTATATAGAACAACATGACAAGGAAATGAAAGGTATCAAAGGTGGAGTTAAACTTGGTCTAGATTGCAGAAATGAAAAGGCCACATAAAGAGAAAATGGCAAGGAAAAGAAGAGGTAATCTAGAAGGAACATAGGGCTAAGAGGCAAGGGCCTTAGATACATATCTTTATATATCTGAAAAGCTAGAGACAGCACTACTATAATTGTGGAAACTAAACTACAATAAATAAACTTAAAAATGCATCCTTTAAATAAGGGTGTTGGGGTTGGAAGGGAATCTGGGCACAGTTATGAACTGATACTGCCACTAGAGGTGGGATTGCAGCTGGAACATTACAGGCCCCAAATCCTGTTATTGATAGTTTTGTAAATATGATGAGTAAATACATTATTTTTCAAAAATCAAAGGGACACTATAGTAGAGACTTATAATCAGAGTGCTGGCATATTCAAATGATAACGAGTAACATCTTCTAAACAGGTTAGGAGTAGGTTATCATGATAGATATAAACTGTGATGAGAGTGAAATAGAAAGACTCAGCTTCCCCTTAACATCAGAGCCCCCCCCCCCCATGGAACTAATACACTCCTCACCCCAAAGGTTCTGTATTACATTTTAAACATTTCTGTGATTCCCTAAGATCATAAAATCCTTCCCTGGACCTTAGGCTCACCTGAGACAAGACTAAGAAAATAGGCAGTGTCACTGAAAACAAACAGCCAGATAGATAACCCAAAGGACTCAAACCGTCCTGTATTATCCTTAAATCCCCTGTTACATCTTGTGAATATTCAGACTGGAGCAGGGTCTGGTGGGTGGTGGATCCTGGCAGGAGGGTAAAGGGACATTGGTGGTGGGAAATATCCACTGGTGAAGATTAGATGTTGGAACACTGTATGACTGAAACCCAACCACGAACACTTTGTAACTATGTATCTCATGGTCATTTCATCTTCGTGGTGATTTCACCTTAAAAAATGAATAAATAACAATAAAATTGGCAATAAAGACAAAAAAATGCAAAGAACCCAATTTAATTTAATAGGCCTGCAAAAATCCCCCTTCTTTTTAACGTAATCCTTTTCTTATTACCTCTCTTCCACCCCACAACCTGGGAGTTTCTTTCTCTTCTACGTACTTTCCAATAAACATTCCATTTCCTAACTCTGAGTCTGAGCATACTTACTACTCAATATTTTCATTTTTTTTAAATATTGAAGAACCTGGGAACTGAGCATGAACACAGAGACCCGTTGTCACCACCTCTGCATTAGCAGGGAAATTCCATGCTCACCACATCGAATACACTAAATTGAACTGACATCTGTCTCAGTCTTTCCTGGTTAGGGAAAATTTTTGACTTAAAAGATTAGAGAGGGAGTCTTTGTTTATATGCTAAAAAATGTGAAGAGGTCCTACTTATCAAGGAAACCTAGTTCTAAAGAGTAACCTCTGCTGCTGTGATAAAATTGAGGAGGCTCCTGTTGGCATGTTAAAGATTACAAAATGCCTATTTACAAAGAAATAACAGGTCAAACCTTCCATGATTTCCATGGGCATTCATTTCCAAGAGAGATAGGGTCTCCTAATTTCCACACACTGTTCCCATTCTGTTTCAGGTTTAATCCTGCATGAAAGCATATACATATTAAAATGTTATTTCAAATCTTCCCCAGGTTGTTGATAGAAAAGATTAGAAAAATCATTTTAAATATTTTATCTGTTATGAAATTATTTTCTAAATCTCACTGCATTTGGAAATACAATTCAAAGTTTCATTTCATTTTAGGCATTTTATTCCATAATCGTAGTCTTTTTAAAAAGTTTTGAAAAACTCAACTAATTGGTTTTTGTGTTTTTAAAATAAGAAGCTGTTGCCATTCTGACTCACACAACGGTCCTGATCCACCAGATCCTGACTAAATCTCCCAGGAGATGCACACCAACCAGCTAACCTTTTGGAATCACCGGTACCCAAGGCTGAAAACTCTGGAGAGCCCACAAGAGGTGCATGGGACAAATGCCCACCTGGTCAAAGTTTGTGCAGCAGTAGCAACCTCCCGCTAGCACTACAGGTAAGTCAAGGGCCCAGCTTCACCACTGCATGAATATTCTCTGCAGAGACACCAATCTGCAAATCACTTCAGGTACCTGGTGGCCAGGCTGAGAACTGAAAGAGAAAGCCTCCGTTTATCCTTGTCAGCTATTATGAGCAGTCCCATTTTTGGCTGGCCCATCTTATACTTTTGACTTCCTACAGATTCCTGGGCTTTTTCTGATAAAGAGGGAGTTAATGATTGTCAGTCATAAAATTCTGCCCCAGAGTTTAGACTCACAGGAAGATGAACATAATGCACGGTATCTGAGGCAGGTGGCCCAAAAGATTCAAACCAGACAGACCACCCCGTAGGTCCCTTGTATTCTCTGTAGTACTTCTCAATTGATAAGAAATGCAAGGGGCCTTCAAAAAGGCCTACACAAAACTTTTATTTTTAACTTAGTCCTATACCAAGTTCTTCCCCACATGGAGAGTTCCGTTTCCTTTCTCTTTTACTTTCCAATAAATTTTCCTATTTTCTAACTCTGAGTCTGAGCATTTTTATTACTCAATGTTTTCATTCTTGAAAATATTGAAGTACCTAGGAATCATAAATAAATAGACCTGCTGCCACCACTCTGCCTCATCTACATCAGAACTCTGGTGTTTTCTTCTGGAGTTTCAATAGGTAGCCTCCCCACAACCCTCATACTTCCTGAACCCCACATAGACACACACTCTTCCCAGAACAGCTGCCATGTTGACTCTCTGGCTCAGACCATAGATCATGAAGTCTCTGCACCTCCTAAAGCGACAAATAGCTTAATAAATTCTAGACAAGGACTTAACAGTTAAATGCTGTGATCAGATATAGCAATACTCACATAAATTGATTTCCAAGATGTATTGATTTTAATGTTGCAACTTCATTATCTAATCAATTTTAATTCTAGAATCATATCAACAGTTGTGGCTTTTTTACATTAAAATAAAAAATTCAAAAATAAATTAAATAAAGTGAGAAGACAAAAAGGTAACAGGCCGCAAATAGTATCATTTTTGCCTGACCACACTAAATTTAATACTAAGCATCTTGGTAGTTTCAACCTCTTGCAAAAGTAGAATTCAAAACCAATAGATCTGGAGTTTCCCTCTTGTTCAGACTCTCATGGTAACACTTCCCTTGTGGGAAGATGACTTTGCCTGAAGTAAGCTTTTTTCACTTTTGCTATCACTCCAGTCCTAGCGATAGCACAGTGGGTAGGGCATTTGCCTTGCACGCAGCTGACCCGGTTTGACTCCTCAAGCCCTCTCGGAGAGTCTTGGAAGCTATGGAGAGTATCCCACCCTCATGGCAAAGCCTGTTAAGCTACCCGTGGTGTATTCTATATGCCAAAAAGAGTAACAAGTCTCACAATGGAGACATTACTGGTGCCCTCTCAAGCAAATAGATGAACAACAGGACGGCAGTGCTACAGTGCACTTTTGCTAGTGACCTTGTGACACCCAATTTGGGACTATGAAACCCTCCCATTAAGTGTAACTTTTCCATATCCTTTTATTTACTTGCCATGAAGGATGCTACTTTCTCTTTACTAATGGTTAAATAAGCTAATTGCAAACCTTAATTGTTCAAATGGCAGAGAACAGGCATTAGAGACTCCACATTCCTCCTCATACTTTTACCTCTTTTTCCTCTTTATATCGTAGTCCTAAAATATATTTTCTTTCCTTATATGTGCAATGTTATGGATTGAGAGATCCAGTTATGGATGGGGAAGAAAAGACAAAACATCAGGAGATTTAGAAATATTCTCGAAGTTTGTCTTGCAGCTCACAGAGATGGATGTTTTTTTTTGTTTTTTGTTTTTTTTTTGGCTTTTGGGTCACACCCGGCGATGCACAGGGGTTACTCCTGGCTCTTCACTCAGGAATCACCCCTGGCGGTGCTCAGGGGACCATATGGGACGCTGGGATTAGAACCCGGGTCGGCCGCGTGCAAGGCAAACGCCCTACCCGCTGTGCTATCGCTCCAGCCCAGAGATGGATGTTTTAAACTAAATTATTATCACAAACATTTGCAAGAAACAGACAGTTGTTCCCAAGGATCCATTATACAATGCCCCCAGCCAAGAGTGCTTTGAGACAAGGCATATTCTCCCTGGACCCAGGACCATGAATTTCTTCTACCTTACTTTCTTAATCAGCTTTATAAAATTGTTTGGCCCCAATCTGAGGGTAACATGGGTTTAGAAGATGAAAAGTGCAACATTTTTTTTTAATTAGTTTATTTTTAATTAGAGAGTCATCGTGAGGGTACAGTTACTGATCCATACATCTTTGTGCTCTTGTTTCCCCCATACAAAGTTCGTTAACCCATCCCTTCACCAGTGCCCATTCTCCACCACCAGTAAACCCAACATCCCTCCCCCCCTCCCCAGTCCCATCTTCCCCCACCCCACCCTGCCACTATGGTAGGGAATTCCCCTTTGTTCTCTCTCTCTGATTAGGTGTTGTGGCTTGCAATAAAGGTGTTGAGTGGCCATTGTGTTCAGTCTCTAGTCTGTATTCGGCCTGCATCACCCTTCCCCCACATGACCTCCAACTACATCAAAATAACTTTTTAAGGTTGTGCCGGTGCTGGCTCTTTGAGGTTACACAGGGCTGGCTCTCTGAGGTTACTCAGGTGCTGGCTCTCTGAGGTTACACAGGTGCTGGCTCTCTGAGGTTACTCAGGTGCTGGCTCTCGAAGGTTGCACAGGTGCTGGCTCTCGGAGGTTGCACAGGGTTGGCTCCCTGAGGTTACACAGGTGCTGGCTCTCGGAGTTTACACAGGTGCTGGCTCTCGGAGTTTACACAGGGTTGGCTCTCTGAGGTTACACAGGGCTGGCTCTCTGAGGTTACTCAGGTGCTGGCTCTCAGAGGTTGCACAGGTGCTGGCTCTCGGAGGTTGCACAGGGTTGGCTCTCTGAGGTTACACAGGAGCTGGCTCTCGGAGGTTACACAGGGCTGGCTCTCTGAGCTTACACAGTGCTGGCTCTCTGAGGTTACACAGTGTTGGCTCTCTGAGGTTACTCAGGTGCTGGCTCTCTGAGGTTACACAGGTGCTGGCTCTCTGAGGTTACTCAGGTGCTGGCTCTCTGAGGTTACTCAGGTGCTGGCTCTCTGAGGTTACACAGGGCTGGCTCTCTGAGGTTACACAGGGCTGGCTCTCTGAGGTTACACAGTGCTGGCTCTCTGAGGTTACACAGTGTTGGCTCTCTGAGGTTACTCAGGTGCTGGCTCTCTGAGGTTACACAGGGCTGGCTCTCTGAGGTTACTCAGGTGCTGGCTCTCTGAGGTTACTCAGGTGCTGGCTCTCTGAGGTTACTCAGGTGCTGGCTCTCTGAGGTTACACAGGTGCTGGCTCTCTGAGGTTACATGGTGCTGGCTCTCTGAGGTTACACAGGGTTGGCTCCCTGAGGTTACACAGGTGCTGGCTCTCTGAGGTTACTCAGGTGCTGGCTCTCTGAGGTTACTCAGGTGCTGGCTCTCTGAGGTTACACAGGGCTGGCTCTCTGAGGTTACTCAGGTGCTGGCTCTCTGAGGTTACACAGGGCTGGCTCTCTGAGGTTACTCAGGTGCTGGCTCTCGGAGGTTGCACAGGTGCTGGCTCTCGGAGGTTAAAAGTGCAACATTTTTTTAGGTTCCTAATGGTACAACAAAACTGGCAGACTCCTGAATATAATCTTTGTGTAATACATGTAAAAGTAGCATACAAAACACCGGGCAATCTATAAAGTTCAGCTTTTTATTTGATAGCTTTAAGAATGTAGTTTTAGGAAGGGATTGGGAGCAGAGAGATTGTACAAGTAAAGTGCGTGTTTTGCTTGTGGCTGACCCAGGTTTGATCCACTGTACACATATAGATCCTTTAGCATTGCTAGGAGTGATTCCTGAATTCTGGGCCAGGAATGAGCTCTGGCCACATTCACATATGGCCCCCAAACCAAAATAAATAAATGAAGGTAGTTTTGGGTCCCCCAATATCTTATATCCAGGCTTTACACTGCTTCCTTGCTGGTTTTACCTCTCAATGTCCATAAATTCAGTCATTTATTCTGTGCCCCAGTGTCCTGTGATGTTTTGTGTCCTCTGCCGTCCTCCTGGTCCAAACTGTGCTGCTCTGTCATTGGTCTCTGGGTCTCCATGTCCTGCCTCTCAAGGCTGCTCTTCATCCCTTTGGCTTTTCCTTGTTCTCTGGCCATGTTGGTGAGAACTGCTGCTTTCCTGCCCTCTGCCTGAGCCCAGGTGAGAGAGGCAGAGAAAGGCTACTGTGCGCCATGGCATGAGGACCGTCAAAGAGGAAGTTACCTGACTTGGGTCACTCCGAAGTTTTACTCTCTCCTCTCAAATCATTTCCATTATCTCTCTGACTGGCTAAGATTTAAAATGATTAATTGAAAAATCAGTAATTTTATTCAACTAGATTACCTAACACCCCTTCATCCACACCCCTTTTTCTACCATAATAATAACATGTGAATACAACTCCTTTTATTTATTACTTTGTAATAACACTTGTCTACTGAGGAGTTGGCCTTAAAGTTGTGAAGTCTAACCTTGAGATCAGTAAAAAAAACATAATTTATTTTTAATAGTATCTTAGCAATATATACTTGGAATGCATGATTTGGTGTTTGAAATAAGCCTGGTCACATATATCAGCCTGTTATCAAACAATTATTTCCAATTTTGATTTTGTTGAGATTAAGAGTCATTCAGTTAGGTTATTGAGAACATTATATTGTCTGAAGTATATGTTGAATTTAGTTGCATTCACAGAACTAAACACATAAGAACCCTACCTTCGGAGTAATTTAGATTCACTTAAATGAACAATGTAGGAAGATATAACAAACTATATTCTAGGTTAACTGTATAAATTAGTTAAAAATCCAACAAGTTTCCAAGGTTCTTTACATTCAGTTAGTTCTAATTGGAGAACTAACACTGAAGTTTTCTTTTATTTTTCCTATTTATATATCTTGACATCTGAGTAAATTATTCTTCCAATACTCTATTATGTTATTCATGTTTTTTATTAACTGCTTATGCCTCAATGTCTTGATTCAAGTCAGCCGTTTATTGAAATTACATTTCAGAAATTGAAAGTATGGGGGAAAAATGAAGTGAGGGAAGTTGAGGGTGAGGATTACAAGTGGTATACAAATGTAATCCACATGAAGCAATTGATGCTTCTCTTCAATAGGAAAAGGAAGATGAGTTTTTCCCCCTAGTCCTCTGGGGAAGCCATTCAAGTATACACTCAAACTCTAATAATGTTCTTGCTTCTGCCTGTTTGCTTTGATGAAGCTGATAATAACACAAATCTGCATTCATTTGCATTTTTCTGCTAGAAGTCACTGAAGCATCTCAGAACATCATTTTAAAGTGCATATGCCTGTAAGTGGTAAAAACATGAAATGTCATACAAATATTGGCAGGAGAATTCAGAAATGGAATTATGAAAACGAGAATAATGTGTGAGCTTGCCTCCCTTTTCTTGGATTCCTTAGGCTGGGAAACACTTCAAGTCTCTTTTGTTTGTATGTCTTCTTCATGCTGAAAGCAATATAAAAGTATTTCTTGCCAGCAGCACAGCTAATGTTTCCATTTCTAACCATTCTCCCCCTACCACTAGTGAAAATAAAGCCACCCACCCCAGAAAATAAAAACTGATGGAAATTCTGTAAGGACACAAAAGAGCACTACTCAAAGAAATCAATGGAAAATAAGCTCAGAATGGGTTTTATAGATCACCTTCTCTACCATTTCACTTTAGAGATCCAACAAGGTATTCCAGAAAACAAGAATGACTTTTCCAAGATTACAAACTAAAGTGAAAAGCAAAAGCAAGGAAAGGAGGAAAAATACTCACTCTGGTTTTGTTACCCAGCTTTCTAATCCATAAGCACAAACTAAGATATTGACTAGGCTACACTTCATAACAGGGAAACCCATATAGTGTTTAAATTTTAAAGTTCCATTTGAAATACTATATTATTCTGGATATAAGTAATTTTGTTAACTTTATTGAGTGTGTCTCGAGAGAGAGAGAGAGAGAAAGGGGGGGGCAAAACTTGGTGTAAGAATTTCAGAAAAACCAACAGGACTTCTAGTTCAAAACACAGAAATGCCTCATTCATTTGTTTATAAAAGCTCTCTCAACTTTTGAAATAGTATGTGTAGCTAAGGATTGAAGCACAAGATAACAGTAAGGTGATTTAGTTAAATTACTCAATCTTTCTATGAAAGAAACAGAGACCATGTACAAAGACATTGTTAGTAAAGAGTTAATGCAGGTTAAGTACTTAAAAGTGCACATGCAATAATAAATGCTGAAAGACAGGTATCATTTATGTTATTATTAGTAATGCTAAACATAAAGGTATAATGTTGGAAGCAGCCTTTTTCTATAAATCAATAAATGTGACACTAAATGCCTAATGTTCAAAGCCTTTTCCTCTGCTTGACCTTCTTGTTTTAAAACACTCAACTGTGAGGGAGGAGTAAAGATGATCATGTTGTTGCTTGTAGGATAACATAGCCTCAGGTAGTTTAGATTTATTGGGTTACTCCTGTTACAGTGCTCCCATTCCTCTTTGCTTATTTGTAGCTTCTTTCTTAGTGTTCTGTTGACTTGTAAATAATGTTTTTCTCTTCTCCTTGAGTCCTTTGCATAGTTTATTCAGAGCAATGTCCTTTTTGTATGGATACAGGAAGACTTAGCAAATGCTATGCTTTTGTAACCTTATGTCATTTGACTCTACATGATATTTTCCTCCTGGGAATCTGTTCCCTCAACCTAAGCCTCAGCTGCCCTTACTTCCTAGCACCCCCAAAAGCAGGATCCCAACAAGGGACCGGACGGATCCAGAGCAAGCGGTGAGTTGTGTGCTACCCTGGCATCGAGATGGGCCTGGCCAAAGTGCCTAATGTTTAACTATAAGTTAAGAGCGTGATCATGGACAAATGATCCAAACAGTGATAACTAGATTTGGACCCTGCTAGGGTGAGGAATGATTAATCTGGCCTGAGTGCTGTGGTCTGAGTCTGTGGCAAGATGTTGCCAGGAGAGCTGCCTTGCAAGTCTCAATGTATCTCTTGCTATGTCCATACAAAAATAACTAGTATTAAGATGTTAATGAGTGTTTGGTATAAGGAAAGGAGAAAATTTGGGATAAGGAAAGGAGAAAATACCCTTAAGAGGTATTTTGCCTAAAGGTAATCAGGAAGGGCTTTGGAATGCTCCTAGGTTGTGTTCTCTTTGAACCTGACAGCCCTTAGGAAGGGCTTTCTTATGTTGATTTTGCTACCTGGCAGTGTGTAACCTAGGGGCAAGGGCTAGAGAGGAAAAAGGGAGGAGAGAGATGAGAATCCAGGCAACAGTAGATCCAGAGAGAGGATGAAGCTGGGAGTGTGGGAGAGGAGAAAGATGGAAGATTGAATAAATGGTTAGTTTTTTACATTGTTATCTTCATTGTGTATAACACACCACTGCTACTAAAGAAAGAATTTTTTGTAAGAAAATAGAATTAGAAACCCTGACTTAAATTCCTTTTTTTCCTTATTTATGAATAAATGTTTTAATTACTAGAGGGAAGTTGGCTAGTGGTGTGTCAATCAGATGGAATTATATAAAGCAGTATTGCTATCTCACTGACTCTATAAAAACTATAACTTGACCACTATAAAAATTAAAAATACTATAAGACTGTAAATAATAAAAAAGAAGTCATGTGTTCCTAGAATTTTAGAATCTGAGTCAATGTCCTAAGGCAAATAAAGTTTTACCCTGTAAGTCCATGCATGGGTATTGCTCTGTAACTTGTAGAGTTTACTTTGGTTTTTCATTTTGTCTTTTGCTTTATGGTTTTAGCCCTGCACATTACCTTTAAGCAGCACTCAATTTCTTTCTAATGATTTCTATGACAGCTATAACACTTGATTTTTTTCCCCTTTTTTTCTTCTTTTTTTAATTTGGAGCCACACCTGGTAACTCTCTAGGGCTACTCCAAGGTCAATACTAGGGGGTCATTCCTATGAGCCTCAGAAGGCCCAGAAGTGCTGGGTACTGAACAAAACATATCAGGATGCAAAGTGTGCTCTTTTGCCCTTTGAGTCATCTCCCTGGTCCCTGACTATATGCTATTTTAATCAGCCTTCTCCCCAGCATTTGGCCATGAATGCTGAAAGCATGAACTGAAGGGCTTTAGGAAACGTGACTATTTTTCTTTTTGAAGTTTACCTATCAGACTGAATATGTTCAATTTCACTTTTCAGCAACTCTTGTTTTGTAAGTTGACCCTTCCTGAGAAAGTCTTTGAATATTCTTAGCAGTTTGGAAGCCTTCATTTTACTCTCCAGGGAACAAAACGGGCATTTACCATAAGGAGAATGAAAGAGTGAAAAATGCAAAAATGAGCTTTTTTTCTGTTTCATTCTCCTTATGATGATGGGGTCAACTGTGGGAGCAGCTGAACACTGTTGCCATATACTGAACATTATCATGAATATAGATGCTTCATCTTTTAGAGTCATTGAGCATAACCCAACAGACAAAAATTATAACACTAAGAGAAAGAGTCAGTATTTAAAAAAAACCTAAATGGAATTTCTTATTGCATTTTGTTTTTATTAATATTAAAAGAACTTTCTTGAGTGAGAGAAGAAAACTACCTCCTATAGAGGCAGTCAGGGTTGTGGGGAGTGAAGGGAAACTGCGGATATTGATGGTGGGAAATGTGCACTGGTGAAGGGAGAGGTCTTGGAACATTATATGACTGAAATCCAGTCATGAACAACTTTGTAACTGTGTATCTTACTGTAATTAAATAAAATAAATTTAAAAAGAAAGAACTATCTTAATAAATGAAGCAGAGCTTTTCTATCATTTAACCTAATTTAAGTTAAATCTTAATTTTTTATCTAATATAATTTAAATTATCTCTCAAAACTGATTATTATGCCATTATTCTATCTTCATAGACACTTTAATCATTGCAGCCTATGTTTAGATAATGCAAGCATAATCTCTTAAAGTAAAATGTTTCACATAATAGTTGCACTTGTGTTTCACACAATTCACAGAGGTTCATTCAAAGTGGACTAAAGACTTGTAGATTAGACTAGAATCCATAAGGTACATTGAGGAAAAAGCAAGTAAAACTCATTAGGTTATGGATGTCAGAGATGTCTTCAAGGATTACACTTTGAATGGAAAAATATCAAAATAAAAAAAGGAAAGGAACTGCATCAAATTAAAAAGACTGTTCATAGCAATGAAATTTTGGCTAAAATAAAAGCATGTGGGGGCTGGAGCAATAGCACAGCGGGTAGGGCGTTTGCCTTGCACACATCTGACCTGGGTTCAATTTCCAGTATCCCATATGGTCTCCTGAGCAACGCCAGGGGTAATTCCTGAGTGAAGAGCCAGGAGTAACCCCTGTGCATCGCCGGGTGTGACCCAAAAAGCAAAAAAAAAAAGGAAGAAGAAGAAGAAAGAAGAAGAAGAAGAAGAAGAAGAAGAAGAAGAAGAAGAAGAAGAAGAAGAAGAAGAAGAAGAAGAAGAAGAAGAAGAAGAAGAAGAAGAAGAAGAAGAAGAAGAAGAAGAAGAAGAAGAAGAAGAAGAAGAAGAAGAAGAAGAAGAAGAAGAAGAAGAAGAAGAAGAAGAAGAAGAAGAAGAAGAAGAAGAAGAAGAAGAAGAAGAAGAAGAAGAAGAAGAAGAAGAAGAAGAAGAAGAAATCATTAACTTGAAAAACATATATGCAAAGTGTGTTCTCTTGCAAAAACTTGCAAAAACAAGTTCATGTAAAAACAGTACTTACTACTATGTCAGAACATGTAAACAACCCAAATGTCCAAAGACAAATAAACAGGTAAATAAGTTGTGGTATATTTACAGGATGCAATACTGTGCAGCACTGTAGCACTGTCTTCCCATTGTTCATCTATTTGCTTGAGCAGGCACTAGTAATGTCTCCATTGTGAGACTTGTTGTTATTGTTTTTGGCATATTGAATATGCCACGGATAGCTTGCCAGACTCTGCTGTGCATTGTGATACTCTCTCGGTAGTTTGCCAGGCACTTCGAGAGGGACGGAGGAATCTAACCCGAGTGCAAGGCGAACGCTCTATGCACTGTGCAAAAACAAATCATGCAATAACCTTTTTCCCTGTTCTATTCCCAGATTGAGATCAATGCCCTCTACCCCCCACCCCAGACCCCAGCTTGCCCCGTGCAACATGCAGGAAACAGGTTAAGGAAATTTTATTATGAAAAACAGATTAACCATAAAGATAGAATGAAACTTAATAGTCAATCTATGATGAAATCTTCAAGTCAGGAAGAACTTGCTGTGTATATAATATTTCTATCAAATCTTTTATTCATTATCATTGACACAGTATCTACTCCACAATGTAAACTGATAGCCAAACATTACCCGATACATAAAGAGAGCTTTCAATATATAAAGATAGAAATGAAAAAGTAGCTTTAAACAACAGATGTATCACAGGGAACAGAACAAAGTTTTAAAATTCAAATCTATTATATTGTTTGTTTTGTGCACATTTATTGGTGTTTAGAGGCAATTCCAAGCTCTGCTCAGAATCACTCAAGGTGGTACTTGGGAAACTACACAGTACTAGAGATCAGACCACATACCAGGTCTCTTAAATGTAGAGCATCTTTTCACCTATCTCTCTGGTCCTCAATTATTAATTTGAAAAAGAGAAGGTATTACAACCATAGAAGAGAAACAAGAAAGTGTACATATGAATTGAATGAGATTTTTAGAAAATAAAAATGAAGTCTTGGAATTTAAAAATATAATCACCAACATGCAGAACAAAAGTCAATAAAAGGATTGGCAAGTAGAGTGAAGAAGTTTTATAATGAAAAAGAGCAACAACAAAAAATACAAGTGGAAAGAATTGGCAAATTAGGATGAAAAGGTCTAAGAATAGAAGGATATGTATTCTCATAACAAAAAAAAAATGACTGGGTAAAAAAAGTCCAAGCAAGATCTTGCTTAACATTAGACCATAAATGGGGTCTTCAAAGCATTTGAGTAGAAACATCATTAGATTTTCTAGTTATTTATTGCAGAAAACTTTAGTTGTCTGTTTAAAATGTGAATAGAAAATGATGTCCAGCCTTGAACTATTAATCTCACCAAACTTTATTCTTAAATCAGGAGATAATTGAGTAATTTCTCTCCATATAATTTCTCTATATAAAAAGAATCAGAAAATATACCTCTAAGCACTGTTAGAAAAGTAACTGGTATACTCATCCAAATAAAGGGGGAAAAATAAAGTTTGATTTAAAAACTCAGGAAATTCATCTAGAATTGAGGTGAAAGATAAATATCAAAGCCTCTTCAAAAGTATCCAATTTAGCTTGAAGCAGGAAGAACAACCAATTTAGACTAAAGCAAAAGTTGAAGAAATGCTAGAGTAATGACTTTAAGCAAAATATAAATGAAACTGAGGGTTTATTGATCACTGGACAAAAACCTTTGCCAACAGTTGACAACTCTCTCAGGAAATTTAAAAAGAAAAATGAAATTTAGTAACAAAACATAGACTGCTAAGAATGGAAAAGTTATGATCATACAAAGAAAAGCAAAAGTTAAGGTATGAAGAAAGATGAAATAACATAATAGCCTCTGCAGCATAACACACAGATAGTTGTAATAATGCACAGTGAATTAATTATGTCGGGAAGTTCTCAACAACAGTTGTGTATAGTATATCTTTCAAAGTATTTTAAATAAAAATTTTACATTTTGTAGATAGTACAATGTACCTTGGGCCAGAGAGATAGATAGGGGAGAGATACTTTCTTTAAGCACACCTAATCCTCATTGGGTCACACCTGGAAATGCTCAGTTCTTAATTCTGGCTCTGTGCTCAGGAATCACTCCTGGCAGTGCTTGGGGGACCATACGGAGTCAGAGTTGTGCAAGACCAGCACCTAAGCCCGTATGATATTTCTCTGACTCTTTATTGACCTCTTTATATTTCAAAACAGGTTTTTTTTTTTTTTTGCTTTTTGGGTCACACCTGACAATGCACAGGGGTTACTCCTGGCTCTGCACTCAGGAATTACTCCTGGCGGTGCTCAGGGGACTATATGGGATGCTGGGAATCGAACCCGGGTCAGCCGCATGCAAGGCAAATGCCCTACCCGCTGTGCTATCACTCCAGCCCCAAAACAGTTTTTATTTTAAGCTGTTATTTTAGGGCTCCTATAAAATTGAAAGGATATAAAAGTACTCTTTTCCAAATCTCTATATTTCACCAGAACCATGAAGGAATGTCTAGTATATTTATTTTTTTAACGTATTAAAATAAGGTATCTCATTTTATCCTCCATTGTTTATATATGTACTTTGCCTAATAGAAAAATTAAATTTGCCTTGCTAAGTCTTTCAATAATTTGAGTTCCAACATATTTTTTCTTATATTATTGTTATTTTTCCACCATTCTTCTAATCCTTACAGAAGGCATATTTTCAGTCTGGATAGAAAATACAGTAAGTAACATGCTTGCTGTCTGGGTTCAACCCCGACACCATACACAGTCTGAAAACTGCCAGGAATGAATCCTGAGCACAAAGTCAGGAGTAAGCCATCAGCACAGAAGTGCTTGGTCCAAAAACTTACATTGGAAAAAAAAAAGAAAATGAAAGGAAGGAAGGAAGGAAGGAAGGAAGGAAGGAAGGAAGGAAGGAAGGAAGGAAGGAAGGAAGGAAGGAAGGAAGGAAGGAAGGAAGAGAGGGAGGGAGGGAGGGAGGGAGGGAGGAAGGAAGGAAGGAAGGAAGGAAGGAAGGAAGGAAGGAAGGAAGGAAGGAAGGAAGGAAGGAAGGAAGGAAGGAAGGAAGGAAGGAAAGAAGGAAGGAGAAAAAGAAAAAAATGTGTATTTTCTAAAAGTAGAGGAGACCAAATATACAGTATGCTTAAGTGACCCAAATATTTCAAGACAGTACATATCTCTTATGCCACATGAATTACTGTCAGAAGATATGATATGAAATTTTAATTGCAGCCATTATAAATCTAGCTATTTTGTATCAACTAATATATATTCAGTAGTTAACTAACTATTCATAAATGTTTTCAAGACAAGGAACAAAGATCTCAAATTTAATTAGAACTCTGAATTAGAGCCAAGAAATTCGTGACAAATCATTCCAATAGAACCAAAACATGAAGTTGAATGGAAAGAGAAAATCTTGAGTCTTAATGAGGCAATGGCAGATAGATGAGAGATAGATAGATAGATGGATAGATAGATAGAGGAATAAATAGATGAATAGATAGATATGCTGTTTTAAATAGAACTTTTGGTTTCTTGATTCAGGCTGCAAACACTGTAAAGCAAAGTACACTTAAAAGCAAGATCAGTTGCTGTATCGGTACTCAATCTTCTAGTATATGTGAAGAGATAGTAAACTATCAAGAGAACTAAAAGGGCCAGACTTAACTTTTCAATGATCTCATTCATCTCAGAATCTTAGAATCCAAATATAACCCAGATCTCACTACTAGTACTGCATTGACAGTCTAATTAAGAAGCAAAACTGTCTAAGGTGATTTAAGATCTAGCTTCTTTCTAAAGTAGATGGATGTCTTGTCAAAAATCTGATAAAATATTCACAACTACAACCTATTCAACCCACATGCCAATCACCTAAATTGTGGAAAAGAAACCAGAAAAGACTTTATATAATTTTTTCTTTATTTTTCTCCATGAACATTTTTCTGTAAGCATATATCTGTCCTATTTTATTTCCTTAGGACTATAGGAATATCTTCACTATGAGAAAAAATAAGTTTCTAAGGATAAATGTAAGTCATAAGTAAAACTACTAAAATAGTCTCCAAAATGGAGAGAGGCAATTAACATATTCTATTTGGGGTATGACCTGCCCTTTTCTGGCTTTCTTGATAGAGAAAAACAAACTGAGAGTCCAGAGTGAAGGACTGGTGATCACAGACAACTAAAAACTTTTAAGAGGTCTTTCTTCCCATTCCCTTGCCAAAGAATCTCTAGAAGTCACTCTGCATGAAATTTAAAGTTTCTGTCTCTTATGAAGCTAAAGTGTTTAATTTTAATTTATCCAACAATGGAAATAATTCTAAATACTCTTTATTCAAAAAGATTAAACTGGAATGAAGAAAGAGGGTGAATTCTCTTTATCTGACTTCTCACAGAGCAAGGGTTCCATTAAAAACCTGTGACTTTATGTTTCCTAAAATAGAATGAACTTATAACAACGTCCAAAAAGTGCCACACTAGCTCAAAATTCTAATCTCTGGTTTAGTTCTGTGATCTACTACTTTTGTGGCCATGGATACATCCTTTAGATTCCTTAGGTCTCAGTGGATCATGCTTTAAACAGAGAATAAATCCTTCTGCTTATGTTTTCTCTTTCTTTTTGTTCTGGAATGAACAGGGGCCACAGACATGCATAATGATAGTGCATTTAGTGGTCTTGCCACAGATGGCACATAAAATTGAGGTGACTGCTGAAGATTGCAGTCCTTCCATTGTGTGCTGTCAAGTGATCACGTTCTTCGGTTACGGTGTTCTCCAGTATTTTAGTTGTAGGGCTCCCAAGGGGCTGTTGCTATGATTCTCTCACATATTCTTTCCAGGAATCAGATCTCCCAGCCATGGCATGTGTTTCACCATAATTTAGTGGTACTCACTGGTGGAGAGAGGTCACACCTCTTTTAGTTATGGTACTCATTCACATCTGGCTGGGCCAACACAATTGGCTCTTCCCCCGGGTTTCAGAAAAGTGAACAAACTGCTTAGATTATACAAAGTTTGGGCTGGTAGAGGAGAAATATAATTTGTTATGATGCCGGTAGGGTCCCTGGGGTGAGTTATCTGAATTGGGGAGAAGAGAGGTGGCAGCTTCAAGAAGGAAATCGGTTGTTTTCTCTCTATCCACCTTTGCCACCCAGGGAACATCTGGGGAAATCTAAGACTGATGAAAATCTGTGTTCAGTAAGCATTGCTCCTTGCAGGAAAGGAGAGTTTCCTTACTCGGAAACTCTTACCTTAGTCGGCCTTTTAGGTCCATTGCCTTTGCATCTCAGAAAAGAAATTCAGAAGAGGATCAGTGAAGTAAAATCTGGTTTTATTTTGGAAGTTTTGAGGGGAGTCAGGAGGGTGAGAGGAAGGAAGGGAGGGAGAGATAGAGACAAAGACAGAGACAGAGAGACAGAGAGGGAGGCAGATGAGAGAGGAGAGAGAGACAGAGAGGGAGAGAGAGAGAGAGAGAGAGAGAGAGAGAGAGAGAGAGAGAGAGAGAGAGAGAGAGAGAGAGAGAGAGAGAGAGAACACAGGATTACCCGAGTAAAGCTCCCCAGTACATACACATCCCAGCATTAAGGTATGAAAGGACATATCTCAAGAGGGGAGGTTTGGGTCACCACAGCATGCAGAGCAGTAATACATGTCTTGGGTAGTATGTGCATGCACTTTTCTTTGTTTAAGTTGGCTTCTACAGGACTTCTAAACTGCCTCATCTAGGACTTTCTACCTAGATAATAGTTGCTAGGGTGGTTGTCAAGGAGAAGAGTTGGGAATAGTTAATGGTCTTCTGTAATATTTCTTGCCTGGCCTTTGTTCCTACCAGACCTTCTTTCAGAAGGGGGTTCAGACTTCTCTGGGTCTGTGCTGGCACCAGAAAAACATCTTATCAAGCCTTAATTTATATGTGCACAAAGTGGGTTTTTCAGCAGCCTTAGGGTTAGTTGATTTTATTACTTCCCAAGAAATCAGGGCCATGGGAGCCTTTCTCTATCTACCTACATGCTTGCTTCAGGAACATCCTTAAATCTATGATGAATGTTAGCTGACTTCCTTGTTTATCAAGTGGGCAATTGTTTTTAACCCACTCAGTTCCCCACACTGTATCATTGTATCATTGTCATCTGTTGCTCATCAATTTGCTCAACAGGACACCAGTAATGTCTCCATTGTGAGACTTGTTACTATTTTGTGCATATAGAATATGCCACAGGGAGCTTGTCAGGCTCTGCCGTACAGATGGGACACTCTTGGTAGCTTGCCAGGTTCTCTGAGAGGGACGGAGGAATGGAACCCGGGTCAGCCGCGTGCAAGGCAAACACCCTACCCACTGTGCTATTACTCCAGCCCCAGACTAATAATCTATAGTATTACTCCAAGAAAAACCAAGTGTTCTACATTATTGCAGGTAGATCCATGTTATAGCAACCAGAACCCATTCTACCTTCCAGCAAACACATCAATTAGTATCTGTAATCAACTTGGTGTGATTGAGGTGCTTTGAGTTAAGATGCTCCCAGATTGGACCATCATTAAATTACTTTGGGTTTTAGGTTGTTTCATCACGTGCAACTTCAAATCCTGCTCACAATCCTACTCCAGCTGAAACCCTCCTGCTTCATTGTCTGAGATCCAATCTCATCTCATTTAAATAAATAGGCATGCTGGCAGGTCCTGTGAAAGCCAGCAGATGTCTGGAAGTGTGGGTTCTGCAGCACCACCTCAGGTCATCCATGCAGCTGTCAGGACGGATCCATTGGAATGGTTTTCTTGTAAGAGGCAGCCACCCATGTGAAATAGCTGCCTCCTGAATTGCTCAAATATTTGTTTTACTGGTCTTCCTTGCTGTGGGAGTTAGGATGACCCTTAGCACCTTGTGTAAAAAGGGAGTCTCATAATATAAAATGATTCCTTTCACATTTATATTTTCAAGTTTGACTTTGCAAAGGGCCCTGAGCTTGCCATCCTTTGCCTGGCAGCAGCAAACCTCTCCCATAACAAACACCCCGCACAAAGTGGTGTGGAAGTATGTCGGGCAGGTCTCCCTGGCTCTGTTTGGAGAGAGCAAAGGGACAAGTGGTACCTTGTTTATTTGTTCTTGTTGTGAAAGGCACAAATGATGATGCAAGGGAGGAATTATCGGGGAGAAAGTTACAGTTGCAGAGCCAAGCCACTCTCATAGAAGTTATAGTGGTAGTTAGTCAGGGTGTTCGTAGAATTTCAAAGGTCTTTTTCCACAACTACTCAAGGGTCCAGTCAGTGATAGTCTTTATTGACAGCAAACTGGCACCCTGGAAGATGACAGAATCATGCCCTGAGAATATGTTGTCAAAATAAAGAGTGGGTTGCAGATCAGAGGGTGCCGGAAAGAATAATAAAATGCCCTTGTGGGCTGGTTTCCTGATGCTTAGTCTCTCTTATCTATAAACTTAAAGCGAGGGTTTGCCTTTGGGGGAAAGACACGACGGATCTTTTCTCTTAAGATTGGACACCTTGAACAAAGGAAGGGCGCACATCTGCTGCCCGAGCCCGTGTGCTGCTTGCACCCATGTGGCCGAGCACATGTAGTGACCAAGTACATGCGTCACCCACATCTCCCCTCCCCTCTTGAGATGTGTATTTTCATGGTTTTGTGTCTAATTCTGGATTGTGTCTATGGGTTCTCTTTGCCCTTAGAGAAGCCCGCATTCTCTCTTGAGCACATTATTCTCTCTCTCTCTCTCTCTCTCTCTCTCTCTCTCTCTCTCTCTCTCTCTCTCTCTCTCTCTCCTCTTTCTCTCTCTCTCTCTCTCCTCTTTCTCTCTCTCTCTCTCTTCTCTCTCTCTTTCTCTCTCTCTCTCCTTCTCTGTCTCTGTCTCTGTCTCTGTCTGTCTGTCTGTCTCTCTCTCAATCCCTCCACACCTTCAAAAACCCTACAAATACAGTCTATTTACTTAAACAAAAAAGATTTTGGGAAAGGAAAGAGAAAGCACCCTTATCTTTATCCTTGGGGATGAAGTTGGTGGGCCCTCACAGGGCTTGTGTGAGGCGTGAGGCAGAAAGGACAGTCACTTCCTCCCAGTCTGCCTCTGCTGTCCCAGGACCAGCTGGGGAGGCTAAGAGGGATAGTCTGTGGATGAGCCCCTGCGAGGCCCGGGCCAGAGCCCTGCCAGCTTCTGACATCCCCTTAGTCTTCTCAGTGTGGGAGTTAATCCCAACCCCCCCAATTTCTCAGGGAGGGTGGAGCAAAGAATTGCTCTTCGCAGGAAAAGAAAGCCTGTCCTCGGCCTTACCCAGCGTTTCCAGGTCTTTGTTCCATTTCGCAGAAAAAAAGTTCAGGAGTAGACAAGCAGCAAAGTAAAAGCACAGTTTACTTGGAGGTAGAGTTGGTCGTGGCTAATGGTCTTCCTTGAAATTCCTTCTGTGGCCTTTATTCCTGCTGGAGCTTCTCTCGGAGTGGGGTGCAGCTACTCTAGGTCCCTTGGTGCCAGGTGAAGTCTTATCAGGCCCCTGAGCTCACAAGGTATGCTCTGTTGTAGTCTTAGGGTATTAGGGTATAACTCCATAGCCACGGGGCCCTTCCCTATCTCCCTGCTCTGCCTCTGGGGCAAGAACAGTTGTTCCTGTCTAATACTGAACTTTGGCCTGTTTTTATTCCTAAGAAGAGGTAATAGTCAGAGCAGTGCTGGCATCTGCTTGAGCAGTTTTACACTCAAACGAACAGATATAATTCCTCCCAAGCTAGTTTGCTTGCAAATGAGTATCCTAATGGAGTCTCGGAGTACAACAGCAAGCCCGAAAGAGAGAAGACCAGAGACAAAGGTTGTGCAAGGAAAGAGGGAACAGGAGATAGATAATGAAAGAAGAAGACTCTGTTTTCCTTGCCAGCTGCTGTGAGCAGTCTTATTATGGCTGCCACATCCTTTAATTTCCCAGCATTCTCTGTCACATTCAGCATTCTCTGATGTAGCTTTCCTAGGTAGACCTCATAAAAAGATCCATAGTTAACTTAGTTCTGTACTAAGTTCCT
The DNA here is from genome assembly GCF_027595985.1 of Sorex araneus. Classification (NCBI taxonomy): domain Eukaryota; kingdom Metazoa; phylum Chordata; class Mammalia; order Eulipotyphla; family Soricidae; genus Sorex; species Sorex araneus. The sequence continues at coordinate 20,712,025 of NC_073312.1, forward strand.
CCCCAGATAAAAAGTTCCTTTTCTTTTCACTTCTACTTTCCAATAAACTTTTCTTCTTCCCAACTCTGAGTCTATCAGTTTTATTACTAAATATTTTCATTTTTGAAAATATTGAAGTACCGTGGATGAACCCAGAGACCGACCATCACTGCTCCTACATTAATAAGAGGGGCCAGAGAGATAGGATAACTGGTAGGAAGCTTGCCTTGCACACAGCCAACCTGGGTTTGATCCCTAACATTCTTTGTGGTTCCCCAACCACTGCCAGGAGTAAGCCTGAATGCAAAACCAAGAGTAACCCCTGAGGATTTCCAGGTGTGCTCCGGACCCTGATCTCTACAAAGATATTTAACAGCATTGGAATTGGTGTTTAGAAGCCAGAGCAGACTGGGAGAAGGTCACAGATCCACTAAGGGATGCATCATGTGGCTCACTCTGTTTCCCAGTTCATCTAGAGTCGTGTTTGGCAATCCCTTTTTCTGACTGTGGTCCCTGCTGATCTTGTTTCCTTTCTGTGTCCCCCCCCTAATCCTACAAGTTGGCCTCCTGCTTTTCATGTGGTGCTCTGCCTCCATTGACATGATTTTCACCTGTGCCCCCACCCCCTCCTGGAATGTCCCTGGTGCTCTCCAGGGACCATATGGTCCTAGGTGAGAAACTCTGCTCTAGAGCCCAGTAGAAAGTCTTTAAGGTTTTCAGTATTCTTCATTTAGCAGGAGCCCGGGCATAGCATAGGGAGGAGAGTGATTTCAACCTCTGAACTAATTTCACGGATAAGAGTCATAGGAACTTGCATTCCAGACATCTAGGCAGGAGATTGTAAGCAAATGCTAACTTAAGGTAGCAGTCAGACTAGAAGGAAAGGAGAGGAGAAAGGGGAGGGGCGAGAGGGGAGGGGGGAAGGGAGGAGAAATGAGGAGAGGAGAGGGAAAAGCAAAAAAAAAAAAAACAAAAACAACTGTTTAAACCAACTATCTATTTAAACAACATGTCTTGCTCTGAATACAAAATATATTTTATATAACTATGGATTCAGGCACACTGACTGTTGTGGTAGTCATCACAATGGAGAAAGCTTATTGTCATTGGTCTTTAAACTGAATAGCTCACAGGTTTTTGATATCAAAAAGTGGAATTTTGTGAGTGTATGAAAGCGTTGAGGCAAATGTAATTGGAGAGGCTCACAAGCACTGTTCAGAGCACCAGGGGACATATTCCCAAGAGAAAAAAACGGAAAACTTCTTTAAGAGAAGAACCAGGACCAGAGACATAGTACAAGGACAAAGAATTCACTTTGCATGTGCCAACCCCGGCTCCATCCCCAATATAGCCACCCTGAGAACTACCAGGAGTGATTCTTAAGCAAAGAGCAAGGAGCAGTAAGTCTTCAGCTTAGCCCCTGTGCGCCAAAACAAAAAGAACACAAGAGCATAGTTCTGTTAAAAGGTCTCCAAAAGTCCAGTTATTTCCCTTGACAATACCCTAGCAATAGGCTCTTGCACACATTTGGAAACCCAAAGCCTGGACTTTTAGGGAAAGTTCTATCAAAACAACTTTGCATTTCCCTGATGTTAAGTGATACAGAGCATTTTTTAATGTATGTTTTGGCCATCTGTATGTCTCCTTTGAGGAAGTTTCTGTTCATTTCTTCATCCCATGTTTTTAGGGAGCAGTTTGCTTTTTTCTCCTAAATTTCTACCACTACTTAATATGTTTTAGGATTAACCTTTTACAAATAACTGGCTGACAAATATTTTTATCTGGTCTGTGGTGTCTATTTTTTTCTCATTATTATTTCTTTTGTGAAAGAGAAGCTTCTTATTTTGATGTAGTCCCATTTGTTATTTTCTGTTTCCATTTGTATGGTTAATGGCAATGAATCATTAAAGATTTCTCTATACCCGATGTCAAGAAGTGTTCTGTGATTTTCCTCCATATAATTGATGAATTGAGGTTTGATATTGAGAACTTTAACCCGTTTGGATTTGATTTCCGTGCAGGGTGCTAGAAAGGAGCTTGAGTTCTGTTTTTTATTGCATGACACTTGCCAGTTTTCCTAGCACCATTGGTTGAAAAGGTGTTCCTTGCTCTGCTTCATATTTTTTTCTTCGTTGTTGAAGATTAAATGCCCACTACCTGAGGATCTGTCTCTGGACTCTCAAGTCTATTCTGAGATTCTGTCATTATTCCATTGCCACACTTTTTTATTATTATAGATTTATAGCATACATTGAAGTTCAGGATAGAGTAGCTGCCTATCTTCATTTGTTCTAAGACTTCTTTTGCTATTTGCAGAACCCAGGGCGTGCCATTACTTATTACTCTATTATATATCAACACGGAAGAGCCTGGCAAGCTCCCTGTGGTATATTTGATATGCCAAAAATAGTAACAATAACAGATCTCATTCCCCTGACCCTGAAAGAATTGTTGGAAAAGATGAGTAAGGAGAGGCTGCTAAAATCTCAGGATTGGACAAATGGAGATGTTACTGGTGCCTGCTCGAGTAAATAGATGAACAACAGGATGACAGTGATACATTTCAATAGAGGGATTGGAGAGATGGTACAGCAGATTTCATGTTTGCCTTGCATGTGGCTGACTCGAGTTTGATCCTCAGCATCCAGTACCATCTCCTGAGTACTGCCAAGAGTAACAGGAGCAGTCCCTAAGCATCACATCTTTAGAGTGTTTTGGACAAGATTGTCATTGTGACAATATTATTCTTGTCTTTCCATGAACAGAGGATGTGCTCCGATTTCTTTGTGTCCTCTTTTATTTATTTTAGTGGTGGCTTATAATTTTATTTGAATAAATTTTTCACCACTTTCATTAATCTGATTCCTAGGTACTTGATTTTTTTGTGGCATAATTTTCAATGGGATTATTTTTAAATTTCTCTCTCTTCAGTTTTTTTTATATATAGCATAGACATGGGTTTCTGTACTTTGATTTTGTAGTCTGCCACCTTAATGTAGATCTAGGAATGGTTGTATTTTTTTCTGTAGTTTCTGGGTTTTCTAGATATGCTGCAAATCAAAACAGCAATGAGATATAAATTCACAACAGTGAAACTGGTACTCATCAGAAAAAACAAAACATACAGTGTTGGGATGGATGTGGGGGAAAGGGACCCTGAATCACTACTGGTTCAATTAGTCTAGTAGCACTGTAGCACTGTCGTCTCGTTCATCGATTTGCTTGAGCAGGCACCAGTAACGTCTCTATTATGAGACTTGTTACTGTTTTTGGCATATTGAACACATCACGGGTAGCTTGCCAGGCTCTGCTGTGCAGCTGGGATACTCTTGGTAGCTTGCCGGGCTCTCCAAGAGGGATGGGGGAATCAAACCTGGGTCGGCCACATGCAAGGCAAACATCCTACCCGCTGTTCTATTGATCCAGCCCTGGAAAACAATATAGACAGTTCTCAAAAAGCAAGGAATTGATCTCCCATATTATCCAGCAATTTCGCTTTTGAGCATCCACCCCAAAGGCCCAAAAACTCTATTTAGAAAACACATTTATTCTCTTATGTTTATTTTAGTACTATTTACAATAGTCAAAAACTAGAAACAATCCAAATATCCAAGAACAGGTGACTGAATAAAGGAACTAATGGTACTTGTATCAAATGGAATGGTTTCTGATTATATGAGAAGATTAAACAATATGATTTCTGTTATGTGGCTGGATCTTTAAGCGTATCATGCTGAGTGAAGTTAGTCAGAAAGAAAGGGATAGACACAAAATGATCTTTATCATATGTGGAATAAATTAAACATATATAAAATAGAAATTGCCCAAAAGCGTCATAAACAGAAACCTTATCTTTAATAGGAACCAAATAGATCAGGGGGTTGGAAGAGAAGATGATGGGTTAGAGAGACAAGGTGGATTGTGGTGGAGAGAAACAGACATTGGTGGAGAATATAGTGCTGGAATATTTTAATGGATGGAACCCTCTGATTAATAGCACTGAGAATACTGTTTACAATAATCAGTGTTTCGTTGAACCTAAAATAAAATAAAATTTAATAAAAAAAACTGTAAAAGCCAAGGATTTTTTTCTTTTTTTTTCTGAGATGCCAGTTTCTCTCTCGTCTTTTCTTTCTGCTGTCAGCTCATATTTCCCAAATCCAACTGTTTGAATTCACTAGTCTTCTCTTGCTAATTGTTTTTTCAGCAAGAGTATTAGAAGAACCCGGGTGGGGGTCAGGACTGACTGGACTCATCATGCAAAGAGCAACACCTTTCTTCTGTTTGAGACCATTGTTCCCTGGAAAGTCCTATGGTGGGTCTTGAGCCTCTGCTGTGTTCATCAAATGTTGCTTGATGTGCTTGATGTGACCTTATGAGGCTTGTAGGAAGCTAATGCCAATAGCATATAGGTACTTCTGGAAGACTCTACCAGTCCTAACTCCCTAGGTAGTTACTCTGGGAGACAGAAATGGCCAAGTAGGAAATGGAATCTCTCTCTCTCTCTCTCTTTCTCTCTCTCTCTCTCTCTCTCTCTCTCAATCTCTCTCTCTGAGCTGCAACTTTCCTCGCTTGTTCCCTATGTCTCACTAACTTCACTGGCATGCAGCAGTGTTCAGAGATGCTGAAGTTCCTCAAGGTTACCCTTGTGTTGTGTTCTAGGAAACATGTGTGAGCAGGGATTTGGTTCAGGTCCTTGCACATGCAAGGTATGTGACCCTGGTCCCTGAGCTAGCTATCTTCCTTGCCAAATATGATTTAGTTTGGAGAATTTTAAATTCATTTCTGCAAGAACAAGCTGCTTTAGAAAATTTAAGATACCTTTTCAATTTAATATATAGATGGGAAATAATTTCCTATTTTACCTCCTCTCCCTTTACCAGGTCTGTGTATGCTGGGAATCAATTTTTAATATTATAGATGTGAATCTGTTAAGCTTTTCAAATTCAGTGCTTTCAATTATATGGAGATATTTTGGATAAGCAAAATGTGACTGCAGGTAACAGTTCTTGGTCTCACCTGATTTTACAAACTAAAATAAATTAGGTTCATTTCACCTAATAGCTTTTTTGAATTAAGTTTACTTATTGGAAAATTATGGAATTTTCCAACCTACATCATAAAAGGACTCTTAATTATCAAAATACTTTAAAGACATCATTCACTAATGACAATCATTTACTAGAAAAATATCTTAATTGAAGTGTTGGCAGCTTAGTTTCATTTTGTTGTCTCAGTTAGAGAAGACTCAAGCAAGGCATTAATTTAGCCATCTTTTCTTTTCTAATTTAAGGGCTATCCCTATAGGTTTTAGACCACAATATTTCACCTAGAAAAGGTTACAGCCTTCCGAGAGAGGAACAGAGATCTGAGGCAGGCTGAGCAATATGGCCTTGCAAAGTATAGTTAAAGATTTTAGGACATGCAGTTAGATGAATTTAGGATTGCAGATGTTTTTGTTCCAAGAAGAGCTATCATGCTGCAGATGGAACAATTGGCTTTAATTAATCTAAATAAACAGTGGACTTTGACAAACAAATGATAACCATCAAATGAAACAGCTTGGTGTTGATTGGAAAGCATTCCAAAGTGCTATAGCTTTTGGACTTTTGAGGAATTGTTTAATAATTTGTCCATTTCATTTCTTATGGCAGATAGAGTACATGTATTCTACTCTGAGATGGATTAGACTTAAGTGAAGTTGTAGTCATATAAGAATGATACAATTGGGGACCTTGGTGATAATTTACACCATGCACTATTTTTATGTGCAAAGAAGAAAAGAAAGAGGGGAGAGAGAGAAATAGAGAGAGAGAAAGAAAGAGAAAGAGAGAGAACAGAGAGGGGTGTAGGGGGCAAGAGGGCAGGCATGGTGGGGAGGAAGAAATAGATATTAGCATAAAACTTGCACAGGTTCTTATTTCACATTTATTAAGAACAGCATGTCTATGTTCAGTGCTTTGAATTTACTGAGAAAGAGATTTAAATAACTTTAAAAGTACTAACAATAAGATTTTGAAGCTTTGTATTACTAGGGATTTTACTAAATTGTTACATCACTGATATTTCAGGAGGTGTGATAATAATGATGCACACTAACATATCCCAAACAATAGGTAAAAAAATCATTATCCATCATTTTAGAAGAGATCTATGACCTCAGGGTTGAGTCCAAAAAATCATCCTTTAGAATTTATTATTCTAAAGTTGAGCATTATCTTCATTTAGTCAGCTTTCCCTGGCAGTGGACTTCCAGATGGTTTGACTAAAATGGACTTTTCAGTAAGATCTCATTCTATTACAACTCTGCTGACCACTGCTATTCTTTCTGGTATCTCAGTATCTAAGAAGGGCCAGACATCTCTAAAGGAGGGAACAACTTCAAGTCTGGGATGGGGGTTGGAATATAGCATGCTGCAAATTATATTTGGAGGGAGATAATTTAGGGTTTAGGTTGCAAGCATGCGCCCCCTCCCAGTATCACACGATCCCCTGAGGACTGCCGCGTATAGATCTGTGCTCTGGTGGTCCTTAATACTCCAGGCACAGAGCAGTAGTATATCCTAGCTGACTGAAAATTTATGAAAGTGACCCCCATATTCCCTTGGCACTGCTTGAAAGGTTTCTTCAATCACAATTGACATTGTTGTTGGTGAGTGCAAAGAGGAGTAACAGAGAGAGAGAATATATCTTGCATTTGGCCCAGTTCAGCACAATGTTGGCAGGGAAGTGAAGTGTGTTTGCAGGGTGTGTGTGTGTGTGTGTGTGTGTGTGTGTGTGTGTGTGTGTATTAATGGTGGTAGTGGTTATATGTGGCAGGAGTGGAGTGCAGCATAACTGATAAAGTTTGATGAGCTTCTAGACGACAGAGACACTAAAATCCTACCAAGTGTGGTTGAGACTCCTTGTGTATGGCATGGGACTAATATTCCCACCTGAATTTTGTGGGGCACGGATCTCAGACTGAGGCAAAGTGTTCTTTGTGGAAAAGGAAATGTAATTCTTACCTTCATTTAGATCCTTCCTAGGTTTACTATCTTTCTTCCAGGTAAGAACTTCTGAAGAAGACACATAGTGAATAAGAAATACTTTCTTTAGGAAATATGAGAATCCTACAAAGTAAAAGACAAAGTTTTATATCAAATCAGGATAAGGGATGTGGGCAACTCCGGAATGGAATGCCCTGGGTTGCTTTGGAAAGGTATGTTATATAGGCCTTTTCCAAACTGCCTTGTCCGGAGGTATCTGGGCAGTTAGGGCACTGTCAGGGTAAAATAATTTTCTTTTTCAGATTCTATTATCAGGGCCTTTTTTCTTGCTCAGATTTTGATGGGTTTCTAGATGGGTCCTGGGTTAGGATTTAGGTTGGAATCTTCAGTCTGAAGGTGGAGCACAGTAACTCCTAAACATTTCTTAATTTTATACCTTTCTGTAATTCATTGACAAGAGTGCTCCATTATGGCCTCCCATGCCTGCCTCCCCTAACAGACACACTCATGAGCATGCTGCCTACAACTGAATTTTCCTACCATTAATTACTTCCTCCAACTCCAGACAAACATTTAATAGTTCTGTTTTTGTTTGGGGGCCACACCCAGCCATGCTCAAGTCTTAGTCCTGGCTCTGAGCTCAGGAATAACTCTTAGTGAGCTCAGGGAACTATATGGGATTCCATGGATTGAACCAAGGCCAGCCATGAGCAAGACAAGCATCCAACCAGCTGTACTATCACTCTGATTCCATTGTCTTTAAATTTTTGAGGGATTTATTGGTAACTGGGGATCACTGTAATCCCGTTGCTCATCGATTTGATCGAGCAGATGCCAGTAATGTTTTCATTCATCCCTGTCATGTGCTAGTGTAGCCCAGTGGTGTCTGCTCACTCCAGGAACATGAAAAGCACATTGTTGTTACTGTTTTTGGTATATCAAACATGTCATGGGTAGCTTGCCAGGCTCTGCCGTATGGGCAGGATACCCTCAGTATCAATAGGGGATAAATAAAGAGCTATAACCTAAGGTGGAAAATAAACTCTCTGAAAAGACAAAAAGTATGCTCAAAAGATGATACCAGTTGAATTTTAGTTTCCCCCTTTTAATAATTTTGGAGAGATGGATCTAGAAGATCCAGAGTATTCTGAAAATGGGGGAGTGGAGACAGGGCAAGGAGTACAGGAATAAGGGTACAAAGCCACCTATAGGGTGACACCAAATATAAAGGCATATTCTAAAAGCATCCTTGGTTGCCTCTCTCCTTTTTAATAAGTACATTCATCACACCTTACCTCCAAGATACTCTCACTTGAAATCTATGCATCTCAAGCTATCTTGCATGTGTATACAAACATCCACATACACATCTATATTACATACTTTGATAATTTTTTACTTTCTCATTTTCTCCTATTTTCATAGAATTATCCTATTATTTCCTGAGTAATAAAAGGACCAGCTAATTAAAAAAGTGTTCTTGCATATGTTTGGATGAATACTGTGAAATATTACCAGGAACATGTAAGTTTCCAAATCTACAGGTTTTGAAACCTTGGAGTAAGACATTAAAGGAGTTGAAATTGATACCCATTAAGGTCATTTCTGCTTCTTAGGACTTTGACTGAAATGTGATATCACCCCTCTCTCTCACTTCCTCCAAGCTCCTTGACTAGAAGGAGGAATATTGTCTTTCTTCATTCTCAGGCTTTGCCCAGTAAAGGACATCCATCTGCAGGAAGAGTTTAACAAAGAAGGTTCTACAAGAGAGTAGAAGAAAGGTCCTTTTCTATTATCGTATAATACTCTCACAGATGCTACATGTGACTGTGTTTTAAAAGCTTCTAGTTTGCAGGGCCACACCCAGCAGTGCTCAGGGCTTGCTCCTAGTTTTGGACTCCTGACAGGGCTCAGAGGACTGTGGGTGGTGCTGAGAATTGACTGAATCCTGATCAGCTCTATGCAAGACCCTACTCATTGTACTGTTTCCAGCTATGTTTTGAAAACCTTTTTACTCCTACATAAAGGGTATATCTTCACTGGGAAAGTTTCCAACACAGTTTCAACAAGAAGAGTGTAAAGAAAAGCATCTAGCCTACAGACAGCTGTACAATTCTTAACTAAAAGTTCTCATTGATTTGAAAAATAACATTTGAGAAGCACACTATATCCTTCCCATAAAATACAATTTTCAGGACAGGAACTAAAACATTTGACTCCAAAGAATAGTAGGAGTGAATTAAGAACACTTTGAAGGAAATGGGGAGAGAACTCAGGAGTCAGGAGTACATGCCTTTCCCTGCAAGGTATAGCTCTGTAGCTCCTCTGAACTCCTTGGTGGCCCAGAACAATGCTACATCATCTGGCCCAGCATTGAATCATCAGAATTGGTGGCTGTAAATGGCTGGGATACTGCACAGATGCCTACCCCTTACTCACAAAAGAGCACTTGTTTGCATTTGTTTAACAACTACTCTGCCTGAGATGTTTTTCTTTTTCAAATTTTTGTTTTTGTGCCAAACCCAGTTATTATGCTGGGCACTCAGGAGTCACTCCTGATGGCACTTAGGGGATTATATAGGGTGTTGGGGATAGAATCCATGCATGCAAGGAAAGCACATTATCTGTTGTACTATCTCCCCAAGCCCTGAGATATGTTCTCCTAGCTAGGCTATGTTAATTGCTTTACCTGCTACTCTTTTGTCTCCCCCATTGCAATACTTCCATGGCTCACCTACTCCCCAAGGATAATCACAATTCCCCTTGCCTGTATTAAACTTCTATGTGCTATACTTCCCCTGCATTATTTCTCAGTCTACCACTGTCCTCCCACTCTCTAGATAGCCTGTGGTAGCACTGTAGCACTGTAGCACTGTCGTCCAGTTGTTCATTGATTTGATCAAGCGGGCACCAGTAACATCTCCATTGTGAGACTTGTTGTTACAGTTTTTGGCATATAGAATATGCCTCGGGTAGCTAGCCAGGCTCTGCCATGAGGGCGGGATACTCTCAGTAGCTTGCCGGGCTCTCCAAGAGGGACGGAGGAATCAAACCTGGGTCTGCTGTGTGCAAGGCAAATGCCCTACCCACTCTGCTATCACTCCAGTGGGGAATAAAGATCGTTGATTATTGTCTGGTGATCTGTCTGCAACCCGCACCTCATCTAATCAACCAAGGAACATGGATTGGTCCCTAACCTGCCAGGGACTCCAGCCACTGCAGGATGGTGACTTAGATACTGAAGAATCAGCTATAAACAGAAAAATCTCAGCAATAATATAGATAATATTATAAATGATAATGTGATTTTTAGAGAACACACACTTCTTAAAGATAAAAGTAAGATGCCTCCAAATATGTAATGAAATAAAAATTTGCTAAAACTAACTATTGTATAAAAAGTGTGACCTCCGATATCAGCTTCACTAATGTGAATTTTTATGGGTGAACTTCAAACACTTTATAAAATACAATTTCAATAAATTAATTGCTTTAAAAAAACTTAGAGTAACTAGCTGTAAACAAATGTTTAAGAATAAAACCCTGGTGGATCTTAATTACTTACAACATTATAAATATCAGCCCTTTGCACTCGACCAACTAAATAATGAACTTGACTCCTCAAAAACAGTTGGTTCTTTTTAGTAGGTTAAACATATCTCTAGACAATGTCATTCATATTAATATAGTCAGCAAAACTTTTCTTTCTAGAAAGAGTCAAAGGTAAGTTTAAGCTCAAGTAAGTCAAATAACTTTCCAATTAGGGAAGCATAAATTAGTGGTATTTCTCTGTAAGGTACTAGAGAAGGATGGAGGATGCAAAACTACTTGTTTCTTAAGAAAATTCAACCATTTTTTCAGCTTATTTAGTAAATACATATTCTAAAGATTAGATTTCTTCCCTACTCTAAGTCTCACCTGCAGGGGCCCCAGTGATGGTACAGCGGGGAGGGCATTTGCCTTGCATGCAGTTGACCCAGGTTCTAGCCCTGGCATCCCATATGGTCCCCCTAGAACCGCAAGGAGTAATTCCTGAATGCAAAGCTAGGAGTTACCCCTGAGCATCTCCAAAGTGAAACAAAAAGCAAAAAATTAAAAAAAAAATTAAAAAAATCTGACCTACATATTTCCTAAATCCTTCTGTTGTTTACAATAAATCATATATGCTCTACATCTAAAATCTAGTCTTACAGCTTTTAAATAACTGTACTAAGAGTATGCTCTATTTATTATTACAGTCAAAAACTGTAGTGGAAACTAAGTATTGGAGAAAATTTTAATTTAAATTTACTGAAATTTCTTAGTATATCACTATATCACTGTCATCTCGTTGTTCGTGGATTTACTCGAGCAGGCACCAGTAACGTCACTATTACAATCAGCCGTGAGATTTTTGCAGTCTCTCCTTTCTCATCTTTCCCAAAGAGTGGAGGCTCTTACAGGGTCAGGGGAATGAGACCTATTGTTACTGTTTTTGGCATATTGAATACACCTCGGGTAGCTTGCCAGGCTCTGCCTTGTGGGTGGGATACCCTTGGTAGCTCACCGGGCTCTCTGAGAGGTATGTATATATCTGTTACTGTATTTTGGATATCAATATCCCACGGGGATATTGCCAGGCTCTCCTAAGTGGGCAATAGACTCTGTAGCTTGTCAGGTTCTCTAAGAGGGAGAATTAGGCTCTTTGATGCTTCCGGGAGCTTGGTTTTATAGTCTCTGGATGTTGGCCATTGATGGGATTACACAGCACCAGGGACAGTCTCTGGGTGTGACTGCCTAGCTACTGGAAAATGGGAGATCTGTGTGGAAGAGGCTTGGTGATCTCAGCCCCGGGTCCCGCACACCTGGGTTCCTCTGCTGGCTCCCCCATGCGTGAGGCTCATCTGGATGTGTGGAGAGTGGCCTGAGCATGGCCGTGGCTGAGTTCCGGAGGTCCTCAACCATTTTAGTATATATAGAGAGGTATGAACAGTTAAGCAGCTCAGTGGCATAGCATATACCTCACATGAGTTAGGCCTTGTGCTCAAATTCCAACATCACAATAAATAAACAAATACATGAATAAGAATATGATAGGTAGCATTCTCATGTTCACTGAAACAGTGATAAGTGTTCTTGTCTTTCCTATATGAATCTATATGACCTTTCCAGCTCTCAACTTCTCAGATATTGAAGGTAACACGTTGTGAAAATATGGCCATGTTTTTGCATACAGTTATATCATATTAAAATAAAATGGTACTGGGAGTGAATTAGTTCTCAAAATATATGTCATCTACTTGTCTTTGGTGATAATGATGATGACGATGGTGGTGGTGGTAGTTGTGATGATGGTGGTAAATATGACAGAACTACAGAATTTTTATATTTTTTATACTTTTATTTTTATACTTTTGGTGTTAAGTACTATATATTGTTCTTAATCTTTATTCTAATTTTGGAGGTGAAGTAATTGGTTTAAACATACAATTATAGAAGGTGCCAAAACCTAGGTAAGTTGAATTCCAGAACTTCTAGTTACCAGAATTCAATTATTTCATAACTCTGCTAGAAATTCACCTCAAGATTATTAAATATTCTAAAAATAAATAAAAATTCAATGCATTCCTCTCGAATGCTGTGTGGCTGGCACCCAGTGTATTTTTATAAACATCACTGGGAGACAGCTCAAGGCTAAGGTTTTGTCAAAGCAGTTCTCTTAGTCAACTCAAGCTTACATGGAAAAAAAAACACCACAGACTAGCTATATATAAATATATATGTGACTCTATATATGTATATATGTATATGTAGCTACATATAGGTATATATATGTTATATATATAACAAACCAAACAAATACATATATCTGTATTTGTTTGTTTGTTAGATGCTTAATTTAATTTTGTGTTTTATCACTAGCTCAGTAATCCCAGAGTGTGAAATCCTGTTGATATTAATGAGACCTCCATTGCTGCCTAAGAAACAACTGTATATATATATAGAGAGAGAGAGAGAGAGAGCAATATTATAAATCCCAGTGCCATAATATTATAAATCCCAAACCTCATATATATAATAATATAATATAATAATCCCAATGGACTGGAGTGATATCACAGCGAGTAGGCCATTTGCCTTGCACACGGCCAAACTGGTCCTATCCCTCGGTCCCTCTCGGAGAGCCCGACAAGCTACCGAGAGTATCCCGCCCTCATGGCAAAGCCTGGCAAGCTACCCGTGGCATATTCAATATGCCAAAAACAGTAATATCAAGTATCACAATGGAGATGTTACTGGTGCCAGCTCGAGCAAATCGATGAACAGGATGACAGTGATACAGTGCTACATAATTCCAAAATTATAAATCCCAAATACTATAAATGTAGAGAGAGAGAGAAAGAGAGAAGTATGGAAAGTGAAGTAGCTCAGTGGCAGGGTATATACCTCACATGAGTTAGTAATGTATAGTAGTAATATTGAAAGCCAGTGTGTGCACATAATATTGTACTGTTCTATGCAAGGAAAGACAGGTTATAGATTAAGTAAATGAAATTACTGCTAACTGTCCTTGAGGGAGAATTTGATGATATGCACAAGTATTTATCAGAGTAGCTATAAAAACCATACTCGAAAAATTTTCATATTTCACTAAATAGAAGACATTTGCCATTAGACACATTATTTTATGTATTTCTGGAAGAAAATCCAAACAACCCAAAGTGGTTAGTAGGAAAGTGGTATTTATTCCATGATACCAAAGGGATATGTGGTACTTGAAACAATGAAGTACAAATAAACCCTCCACATAGAAGAGTTGATTTGTCGTTCACCCTTATAGCTCACTCACCCACCTCAAAAATGTTCATGTCTCAGATTTGGCACCAAATAAAAGGAGAAATAAGTTTTTAAAATTATTTTTTACTGAACTCATATTCATGCAGATTAAGTATAAATGAAGACTCCCGGTGCAATCCCAAAACTTTCGTTTCATTTTATTTTTTAAAACCATTTATAGTAAAGCACTGGGATTTATAATATTGCTAATCATATTTTTCATGGCTCCATCATGCCAGTACTAAGTACACCCACCACCATAGAGCTGCGTCTCTCCGCCAGTGTCCCCAGGACACTCCCCATCCCCCATGAAAGCTCAGTTCTATAGACAAAAATTTGGGTTCTGATGACTTTGCCTCTTGACTATTTGTTGTTCTCTACTGTGTTCCTCATTCCTTTTTTATCCCTTTCTTTGTTGGTGCTCTTTTGGTTTTATGGACCACACCAGGAGTTGCTTGGGGCTTACACTGATCCTTGCATTCAGGGATCACTCCTGGCACGGATCTGGTGACAATATGGTGTAGGTGTACAAGGGATTGAACCCTGGTTGGCCATATGCAACTAGACACATGGTAGGGCAAGACAAATGCCCTACCCACTGCTAATGTAGATTCTCTCTGTGAAAACACAATTTTCATCCAGGCAAATAACAATTGTAAGACACTTGATTTTAATGTACAGATTAAATTCAGAGAAATTAGCATATGAAAAAAGTGCCTATTTTGGCAATGAAAATGCGGATAAATTATGACTTCATTTACTTACTTTCATTAAAGTGTCTCTAGATAATAGGTCCCCTTGATAGTGGGTATTACAATGCTATAGAGAAATTGAGTATATTCTCGGTATGATTAAATAATAATGATTTACTCTATCTATTTTTAGAGCCAAAGGAATTGGAGAAGGAGATAATTTCAAAGCCATATTCAAATAACTCACTGGCATTACATTCACCTGGTTCAAAAAAAAAAAGAAAGAAAGAAACTGAAAAGTAGACTTTCCTTTTGTTGACTTGTCATCAATCTTCTCTAATGGAAAAGAAACCCTTTGGAGTGGAGACCTCTCGGAAGTTTCTTTTATAATATTAAAGTTCATCCTTTGATTCTCCGTAGATCCCAGCAGATGTTTCTGTACCTCTGAAGTACAGTGGTTGGAGTTTTAACTTGATTAAGCTGTCACTCAAAATTGCTGTTCATATCTTCGATCCAACATCAAAAAACTGCTCACGATGGATCTGATGTCAAAAAGTTTTGGAGTGACAGCAGAAACAGATGGAGTATTACATCTTGGATGTTCCTCTCTGAGGTTTCCTCTTTTGCATATGTTGAAAACTCAGCCCCTCAGATTAAACCCAGATCATAAATGGATAAAAAAAGATAAGCTGAATTGGAAGTGGATTTAATCTGGTAGATATTTTACACCCCATATTTGAAAAATAATTTGCATGAAAGAATTTTTTGTCACAATTTTAAAATTTTGTAACAATTTTAGATTTAGAGGAAAATCACACAGTTCCCTTTGACCCTTCTTCTCAGTGACTCTAAATGTTATCATTTTCTGTTACCAGGATAAATGTTTTAAAATTAATAAACCTAACTGGTATATTCAAAAGACATGTAAAAATATAAGTATTTTTCAAAAAGGCGCTTTCAAATATAAGATGAAACATCATATATACTACAAATCAACTAAAGATCATATATATATATAGTAATCCCACTATTTACAGAATCTAAGGCAAATTTATTTCTCATTTTGTTTATGCTATAGCTATCCTACCCACATCATATGTAAAATTCAGATGAAGAACCTCCTTAAACCTGTCAATGCTCAATTTAAGACTAAGTTTCTATATGTTCTGATCCTATTAGAAGAGTTGAAGTTGAGAAGGGAACATGAGGAGATATTTCTAGGAGAAAAAAGATTGTCTAACAAAGATATTCTACCAGGAGTAAGGCAGAACACGAGAGGTGTCAAAACTGAAAAGAATTAAATGAAGCATTGATGAAACTCAACATATAGTGAGGGATGATGAGAGTGACCTCCTTAACTGTTCTTTATTGATTGCATGATCTAACTCTTATTTTGAGTAAGAAGATTTACATTTCAAGCATGGTTCTAGATGCCCAGGGCACAACAGTGAAAGAGCTACAGAATACTCCATATGCTCAAAGGACTTAAGCTTTAATGGAATCCTACACAATACCCAGGACATATAACAAAATGTTATATTTATCTTTTAAAAATATCATTACACACACACCAACACATATATTGAGTTTTTAAGACATTTTGGACTTGATTAACCTAATTACTCTTTCTGTGAAATTTTTACACAAAAGAAATGCTGTATATATTTTAGGTACTAGTAAGTATTTTTGTTTCATATCTAAAGTAATCTACTTCACAGGCAAGAACCAATTTTCACTCATTGGGGGTATTGACAACACATGTGATTCATGTATAGACTGTTCTTCTAAAGAGAGATTTCCATTTGAAAATAACTAGCAAGGCTTAATCTTTGGACTGATGGCAAATGCTAATTCTTCACATTCATCATTGCATTGATTTAAAATGATAAATTAGTAATGTTTGTTTCAGTTCACTGTTATTGCCCAGTTTGTTTCTCTGATCTATACTGCATATATCTTGTGGCCTCTTATCTTCTCAAACTCTCCCATGATCCTTCTTTCTTTCTTTTTTAAATTTTATTGAATCACCGTGAGATAGTTACAAGCTTTCATGTTTGGGTTATAATCACACAGTGATAAAACACCCATCCCTCCTCCAGTGCATATTCCCCACCATCAATATCCCCATTATACCCCCACCCATCTCACCCTCCCCCTGCCTCCATGATGACCTCTCAGTGTCTGTGTTACAAGCCATAATGCCCCAAAGTAGACAGAGAGTATTGGGAATATTGTCTGCCATCCTTATTTCTTTAACTAAAAAATCTTTGTGCTTAGCTATGTCTACTTGAAGACCTAACTTCAAATTATTCTTTAGTAGAATAAATTTATAGGGTTTAGTAATCCCACAAGCCATCTAATATATTATATCACCATTCTAGTTCTAGGCCTAAAAACGTCTACTCATTTTATTTAGTTCATTGGCTTTTAAAGAGAAATACATTATTATTAAAGAAAGTAGCATATAAGTACCATGATTCTGGATGGCTTAAGTGATAAAAGTTCAAGAATTGGGATGGCAATTTGTATGCAAATAGGGAAGTCATTGTGCATATTTCAGTGAAGAATTAACAAACAAGTTCATTAAATACAAGATAATTGGGACACACTAAAAAAGAGTGAATTCTAAATTGCTTTGCAAACTCTGTATAGACATGTTGAACAAATCATATTTTAGGCTGTCAGTTTTTAGTGCTGTAAAATGCATTACAAAGCGCTGGTCATATATCTTCGATTTTGTTTTCTCTGTGTAGAATTAAATTCCAGATTTGCTTTGATCTCACTCTTGTATTTACATCTTGCTCCATTGTTTAAACTGTCTTCTTTTATTTACAGTATGCAAAGAGGGAAGCAGGTTTAAGTCCAATTACCATAATTTCTGCTTGACTTATGTGCACTTACGTGGTTTAAATCTTGCACTGGTGACAGGAGATTTTTCCTTCAGGATTCCTCAATAAATCCTTTCAAACCTGATGAATAATTTGATTCACAACCAGTCCCTTCAGTGTACAAAATACTTAAGTTCCTGGGTACCTCAAGTTTGAGGAACAAGTTCAGCACAGCAAACACAAGTCAATAGTAGAAACATCACCTACCTGTGCCAAGTTTGGACACGTCAAACTGTTGTCAATAATTCTCCTTTTCCCAAAATCCATTGCAAAGTTTCAGCTGCTAAGCCCAGTGGAAATGATTTACCTTGAAATAATTTAAATCCCTTTATGAATTGACTTTTTACGTTTATGAAAAAAATCCTCTTCTATTACACTCAAATCAAACACATGACTCTAGTGGAATCTTTATTGGTCCTTCTTCATGCTCATTTGGGGGATTTCTCCAAAATATCATTCTCCAGCTCCCTATAAAAATCCTAGACCTCATTCAAGATGTAACTCAAACTTATATTTCAAATGAACGCTTTAGCACATATCAACCTATCATCTCTCTAAACTCTTAATGGAAAACCATTGAGTCGCTTTTCTTAACCCAATCCTTACACAAAAATGTTGTATCTTACTATAATATTCCATGTCTATGCATGAGAGCAGTTTTCTCAGAGTAAACTTAAATTTTGAAAGGCATCATGGTAATTGTAATAGCCATCCACAGTTCTTTGTCACTATGTTTTCCATGATGTAAACTAATCTCATCCCTCTGTGTTTGTGTTTTAGACACTGTTTCTGAAGAGCAGAAATGACACGTGACAGTGTGGGTTTCCTGAGGCTAGTTACTCAAAAGCATTAAGACTTTCAGCTTTCTCCCTTTCTTAGATAACTTGTTCTGAGGAAACAGCAGTCATGATGTTAGAACACGCAAGGAGGATGGGTGGTATGTTGAAAATGATGAAGCTTCCTGCCAATAGAAATATAAGTGATCCATCCTAATGCATAGAAACATGTTGGCAATTTCCTATTGACACTTTAGGGAAAATATGTGATTTTAACATAAAAAACAATATAGCATCCATCATTTCCCCCCATCCTCGCCTTCTACATTCTATCACTATGTCCTGAATTAATTTTCTCAAAATTATACTCCAAATCGCCTAAGAGTGATGCAATTTGGAGACGACCACTGGACTAGAGCTGTTCCCAACTGGATTCCACGGAACATCAAAAGAACGCCTGGCTGCCCACCTACGAGATGGTCAGACTTCTTCGTTAAGACCCTGAACTATCGGTTTTAGGCTCTTTGTTTTCCTGGAGTGAACAAACGCCACTGGACTACCTTAGCACACAACAAGGACGAATATAGACGTTACTGGCTCCTGCTTGAGCAAATCGATGAACAACGGGATGACAAGTGAAGTGCCAAGTGGTAAAATTATACTCAGAACTGACCTCTTCTACAGTTCCAGCGCTACCACCTTTGCCAGCAACTACCATTTTTCACTATGGCTTTATCCTTCCAACAGAGGATATGCAGAATTTCAACACTGCAATTCGCTTATGACAATGGTTAAGTTATTTTGTAAATAGCATTAAGGTTTCAAATCAGTTGATTTTGAGTTAATCAGGGAGGTAATTCTCCTCAGTGGGCTAAATTGATGAGTCCTTAAATGGGACTAGGCTCTTCCTGAGGAGAGAGATTTGGAGCATGAGAGAAATGTTTATGTTTGTAAGTTGCCTTGTAAAAACCATCATATGACAAGGAATGGAGGATGTGCTCTGATTTTTGAGGACCTTGGTTCCAAAAGCTATAAAAAACAAAACGAAACCGAATTCTAACAAACCAACTAGCTTGATAGAAGGCCCTGCATCTCAGGTGATAACATAGCTCTGGTTGACCTCTTTCTTGGTTTCAGCTTTATGGGCGATGAGCCAAGAATCTAGCCATGCTGTGCATACACTACTGACCAACAGAACTTAAATAATAAATGTGTCTTGTTAGGCCAGTACATTTGTGTCCATTTGTTATGCAGCAATGGAAAACTAATGCACATATAGACCTTCTCACTACCCAAGAGAATACACGTGTACTGATAATCCAACGATATGAGTTTTGATTAAATTATTTGATTCAGCGGTTTCTTTTTCATACTGCTGTGCCTGAGTACGGCTTGCAAAGTTATTTATCACCCCATTCGAACTCCTTCATGACATATTGCTTATTGCATGATAGGCACCTCGGAAATATAACCTCATAAAATTCTCTGAACAATCCTTAGAGGTTGACACTATTATTCTCTCCATCACACAGAGGAGACAGTTGTGGTGCGGGAAGCCTTACTCCTAACCACAAAAGCTTGGATCCAACAAGGAATTCTAATTATTTAAGATCTCTCACCCAATATTTGTTCAGGAATGAGAATATCTTTTATTTCTGGTAGTGACACTTAGTTGAAGGAGTCAACAAAGAAAAAGAAAAGTCTAGAAAATGGGAATCTGACCCCCTTTTTGCTTGACATCTTTGAGTTTACCCTAATGTATTTGTTATAGGAAGTAAAACCTTTATTTTGTGTCTAAGCCAATTCTTGATATGGTCTTGTACCATTTCTCTTTTATTTCATCCTATCACTGTCACTGTCATCACTGTCATCCTGCTGCTCATCAATTTGCTCGAGCGGGCACCAGTAATGTCTCTATTTTTGAGACTTGTTGTTACTGTTTTTGGCATATTGAAATGCCATGGGGTAGCTTGCCAGGCTCTGCCATGTGGGCGAGATACTATACTCTAGGTAGCTTGCCAGACTCTCCGAGAGGGGTGGAGGAATCAAAGAATCGAACCCAGGTTGGCCACATGCAAGGCAAATGCCCTACCACTGTGCTATCGGTCCATTTCATCCTATACTATCTAATATGCACATAAGAGCCTGGCAAGCTTCCCATGGCCAAAAACAGTAACAATAACAGTCTCATTCTCCTGACCCTGAAAAGAGCCTCCAATTGTTAGGAAAGATGAATAAAGAGAGGCTGCTAAAATCTCAGAGCTGGGACAAATGGAAACGTTACTGGTGCCCGCTTGAGTAAATCAGTGAACAACGAGATGACAGTGATACAGTGATACCATCTAATAGATAGATGCTAAATTCCTAATTTGACATGCAGGACTGGCTAATGGGTGGGAGCTTGCCGCAAGAGTATGTGTGTGTTGGGAGGGCAAAGGGCAGTTAGGATAGAGAAGTGGCCAACATGACAATAATATTCAGAAATGATCATTTTGAACAGGAACTGAGTGTTGAATATAGGTAAAGGGATATACCCAATAAGCTTTCGGTATCTGTATTACAAACCAAAAGGCCAAAAATTACATACCATTACAAACCATGAGAGAGAGAAAGAGAGAGAGAGAGAGAGAGAGAGAAAGAGAGAGAGAGAGAGAGAGAGAGAGAGAGAGAGAGGAACAGTACATGCCATGGAGGTGGGGTGGAGGTAGGACATTGGTGGTGGTAAATGTACACAGGTGAAGGGATGGGTGTTGGAACATTGTATAACTGAAACCCGATTATGAACAACTTTGTAACTGTGGATAATACTGTGATTCAATAATGAAATTAAAAACAAATATATAGAAAAAGCATATGGATTTTGATTGTACACAAACTCTGTATTTAGAGCAGAGTTATATGCAATAGGTATTATGCGCTAAGTCAAAAACAAAATGCCAAGAACAATGTGATATGATTCCCACTGTCAAACTGTAAATTGGAGAGGTTAAACATTTAAGTTCTTAGAGAAAAATTAATAAGCATAGGCTGAAAATTATTGCAGAAGCAAATTTGGCTTTTAATGTATGTACCATTTTTAAACAAAAAAGTGAAAAGACTGATAGATTTAAAATCTGTTTTCACATAATTTTCAAAAGTATTTAAGGCATAACTCTTACTAATTATATATTCTTAACCTAGGAAGTACTACATCAGGACATTCCTGGACAACTAGAAATGACTTGTCACTAAATTTACACCCTAGCATTATACATGCTCTTTAATACATATTCTACATCTGTTAGTATTTATATGTGACATAGGTTCTATGAAACGATAATTATTATTATAGCTATATTAAATTGTAGTAATTTCCTATGTGGCATTTATATTTTTATGTAAAACTTTCAATGTTATATATTTACCTCAATGTATTCTAGATTATTTGACAAGTAGAGGAAAATTATTTCAATAGTTTCTTTTGTTGATTATATCTGAACCTAATTTAAAGCTTCTATTTTGACTTACTTTGCAAGCTAGTTTGATTCATTTGTTTTAAACTTGGAGGTGAGGGATTATGAGGTTTGTTGAAGCACAATTTACATAGTAAAATTATGTATTAACACATTCTTGTAGTTTTATAATCACCACTACAATCAAGACAGAAAAAAAGTAGTACATCACTACCCAGAAAAAAACAATCTTTTAAAATCCAGATGCATTGCACAGTTGTTCACTCATTGCCCTGTTCTTAATATATGTAAAGTACTTAAGAAATGCTAGCTATTATCTTGCTGTTGTTAATCTTACAAAAGCAAGGGGATGGTTGATTGAGTTAGTAGTAACAATCTGGAATAAATCAGGAACTGTCATAGGCTTCTGTGACAAATAGGCTTGCTTTTCAGTAGAAAAAAAGGCCAGAGTTTTAAATCTGTTACACAAGTTTATTACTTTTGCCCTGTAGAAATGTATCCTATTCCAACAGTTGGAAGATCTCACTTAAGAGGATGAGGTACTTACAAAGAAAGTCTAAGACACTTCCAGTACAAGAAACCCCCAAGTATTCCTTGGGGTTATTCAATTCAATAATCATCCAGGTAACTCCAGAAATCATTTTAGGTGTATCTTATCCTCAAGAAATTTGTACATAAGACAAAGGCAAAAAGTAAATAGGAGAGAATAAAGAATACACAAAGTACTTAGTTTTGATGAAGTAAGGAAAGAAGTATTGTATAAAAATTAGAGGAACAAGAGCAAGCTTATTTGGGGTGAGATTGAAATTTACCTACCTGCATAAGGCATAGTACCCCATGATTAAATTTTTTTTAATCTGATATCAGTAAAAATAAATAACTAGAAAGTAAATATCTTTAGAAATTTTATATGTCATTTGAACAAGAAAGGAGGCTATTTATTCCTGTACAATAAGAAATTAAAAGGTAGAAAATTTAAGGAAACTACCATCTCTCTATGATGTCACTGTATTCCCCATTTCTGTATTTCTTTCTCCGTTATTTTTAGTAGGAGGATTTTTCTTTAGGTTCATTCTAAATTTCACAAAATATCAATTATTTCTACTGCTGTATTCATTTGACCTCTTCCTATCCCTCCATTCATTTAATTCAACAAAAAGTTCAATTAAAAAGTTGTATAAATATACTCATAGAAGCATAGTTAGAAAGTCTAAACAAACCAAATATAAAAAAAGCTGGTGATTGTATAAGTAGCATGCACTATGCCTAGATCCTGTAATAGTATTCACTCATACAAAGAAATTAAATATTAATATATGCTACAGTATAGATGGATCTTAAAACATGTTCTACTAAATGAGATAAGCTACACACAGAAAAATCATTGCCAATGGATGGTTTCCTAATACTGGAGGACAGGAATAAACTGATGGTAGATTCAGTGATCTTTGGAGGGTGAAAAAAATGTTTTAAGACTGATAGATGTGATAGTTACACGACTCCAAATATTCTAAAAGTAATTGAATTGTATATCACAAAAGATGAGTATATATAAATCATATATATAGGTCATATATTAATTTAGTTCTTTTAAAAAACATATTTATTTCAATATAAAAATAAAATTGATTTAGATATGCTAGGCAAATATGACATTTTATAAATATAACATTTCTAAAAACTTGTCCCCCCTCTAGACATGAACATAAGTTTATGTAAAAAGGCAAAGGAACATGCCAGACCATGTCAGAACAAGACTGACCCTTTCCAAAAGCTTTCTGAGGAATTCTGTACAGAATGTGTGATTTTCACAGCTGCCCATGGTGGGGTCATATGTCAATTTCTAGCTGCAAAGGAATCTGTGTGAAATAGAACCTTAGCTGAATAGACTGTATCCAATGTTCTTTTGCAAGGAAAGAGAGAGTACATATTAGGAAGACTACTAAAAGTGTCTAACATGGTTCTTGAAAACATAAATACAATAGCAACGCATGAAAAAAACCTATGAAAATGTCACAGCCAAGAGAAGCTCAGAAGACATGATGATTGAATAGAACATATATTGTTTGTTATTGCAGATGAAAAAGAATATTAAACAAAAAGAAAAAATATATAAATGGAGTATAGACTTTACTTAAAGATATGTATGTGAAATATGCAATAAGGTTACTATTATACTGGCATATTAATCATAGCATTATGTCATATCAAAAACAAAAGATGATGGTCTCAGAGAGTGCAGAAGGTATAGCGTTTATCTTTCATGTGACTGACCCTGATTTGACCTATAGAACCTTATAGGGTCCTCCAAGCACTGTGTCACTGTATCACTGTCATTTCATTGCTTGTCGATTTGCTCAAGCAGGCCCAGTAACATTGTCCTAGCCCTGAGATTTTAGCAGCCTCACTTTACTCATCCTTCCCAATGGTGCCACATTAAAGGCTCTTTCAGGGTCAGGAGAATGAGACCCATCATTGTTACTGTATTGGCATATGAATACGCAAAGGGGAGCTTGCCAGGCTCTACTGTGTGGGCAGGAAACTCAGTAGCTTGCCAGGTTATCCAAGAGGGAGAACTAGGCTATAAAATGTCGTGTGGCTGCTTGGTTTTATAATCTCTGGGGAAGTTTCTGGGTGTGACTGCCTAGCTACTGGAAAATGGGGGATCCGGGCAGAAGAGGCCCAGTCCTGATCCAAGCAGGCATGGAGATCTCAGCCCTGGGCCCCACATACCTGGGTTCCTCTGCCGGTGTCTTCATGTGTGAGGCCCGTCCAAGAATGTGGAGAGTGACCATGAGCGTGACTGTGGCTGGGTTCTGGAGGTATTTGGCTACCTGGGCTCTGTTCAGGGCGGGAAGGGAGACTCAACCAACCCCTTCCGAGGGGCCCCAGTGAAGAAAGCCAGGCGAATGGGCAAGAGACTACTTTATAGAAATTAAATGAAAATTAAAACACCTGGCTGCTGGGAGAGGACCAATGAGAGTAGAAGTGGACACACTCAAAGCCATGGAACAAGCGGGTTTTCTGCTAGTTCTGAAGGTTCTTTCCAGTACGCATCCACATGCATCCCGCTCACAGCTGCACCCCTCCGCCACATCCTGAGGCCCTGGAAGTGTCTTTCCTGTCTGATAGCCTCTGGCCCCCACTGTAATGCAGAGTCTTCCCAGGAGAAGAGGAGGGGTGGGTCCCTCCAACACATGCGGGGGCCTGAGGGTGGCACCCAAGCACTGCCTAGAGTTATTCAGGAGCAGAAAGTTAGAAGTGAGCCCTCGGCATTACCAGGTATGTAGCCCCCAAACAAAATCAAAATATATGCAAAATAAAATGGTAGTAAGAGAGAATATTCTGTGGAGGTACATAAGGACTTTATATTCTCTGTACATCTATGTAACACTTCTATAGATCTAAAACTATTCTAAATTTTTTTTTTTACTATTTTAAAACGATACACTCATTTTTATTTCCTCCATTTTGGAGTTGTTGAAAATCTCAGAGACTGAAAAGTTTGAGAACCTTATCAAGGTCAAACAGCAATAGAGAAGCAGAGCTGTGGCTTGAGTCCAGTCCCAGTGTATTATAATGCTGATGTATGAGCTACTTTCCTGGGAAGAATTCCCCTTGTGAATCCTTAAGTTCTATTAGAATTGCTAGAATCCCCAGTGGATGAGCTCATTTCTCCCATTTGCTGCCCCTTGTGTTTTAGCTGACAAGAGATATGCCCAGAGCCTTAAGGACAGATGTGAGAAAACTCTTGGAAAGCCCAGTCAGAGTAATTTATAAAAGAAATACACATGAAGCAAAGCAAATCTTCAGATCCTTTAAAGCATGCTGCCTGCTATTAGCTCTTTACTAAGATCATAAACGACGTGTGGACTCTGAAACTGGGGCAGTGATTTTTAAACACAAAAGTACCACAGTCACAGCACTCATTATATATCAGAGGTACATTAAAATCTTCATTGACTAAATGCTTCCATCTTAAACACCATAATTTGTTCATGTATAGCTCAAGTACACAATAGAGAAAAAAAAACAGACTGATGTGCCAGGAGCACATTTTCTGAGAAAGTTCATACTTCGATTTCACTGGTCTTCTCCATTTCTCATAAGTGAGGTACTTTGCTGTCATGTTATAAATACAATCCACTTATAATTTTTCAGAAACTACTGCCTTTAATTCCTTTCTTTGTGTGTGTGCTTGTAGAAAGCCAAGAAATCAATTTTATTCAATGCCTCGGAGCATCTAGGGTTCCTCTTGGGATTCTGCTGCCTAAAGTCACTGCTTTCTTGACACCTCACTGGCAGTTCCTGTAAAAAGGAGTCACTTTTTCCAAACATCTTATTAGCAATCAGCTTCTGACTGTCCATTCTCTGTTCCCTGCTAGGCTCTAGAAATACAGTGGCTAGAAAAGAATATTTCTCTCTTTTTTCGGTCAGAATACAGCAGGACAAATAGATAAGATATAGATTATACCTAAAGAAGGATATCAGGATCACTGTGACAGATGCCACAGAAGGGGAGGGGGAGAGTGTCCTTGGATATTGTCAGTTTGGGGACATAACTAAGTTATGGCGTTGTACACTTAAGAAGCATGTCAAATAAACCCTCTTTCTTGTTTTTCCTCAGATAAAGCACAATTGGGAGAGATAAGAACTTGGAAGAGAATATTTTGAGAAATTGTGTTTAATAAAAAAAAAAAAGTCCTGGGGGCTGGAGCGATAGCACAGCGGGTAGGGTGTTTGCCTTGCACTCGGCCGACCCAGGTTCTATTCCCAGCATCCCATATGGTCCCCTGAGCACCGCCAGGAGTAATTCCTCAGTGCAGAGCCAGGAGTAGCCCCTGTGCATCGCCAGGTGTGACCCAAAAAGAAAAAAAAGTCCTAAAACTGCAGGCTTAACCCCTACATTAACAGGTCAGTGTTTGAGTGGATAGGGCAGAGCGGATGGTGAGTATCTGCAGAAAGGGAAATCTCAGAAAGAGAGGCCAAAACATTGATAGGATCACACATGCATGCCCATTTTCTTCCCTCAACTTCACCTAGCAGTGAAGCATATTTTTTACTTACCTTCTTTTCTTGAGGAGGGTGAAGGGTACTCCTGGTAGTGGTCAGGGGGTATGCTGGCTCTGTGTTCAGGAACTACTCCTGACAGACTCAGGGGGCCATATAAGGTGCCAGGGATTAACCTGACTCAGCTGTGTTCCAGGTAAATTTTCTCCCAGCCGTACTATGGTTTTGGCCCCAGTGAAGCACGCCTCTCTTGCTAGGCTGGGGTGAGTGAGGTAGTAGAGAAGATATGTACATTCTGGAGGGAATGAAATGGAAAGACCCACTAGAGGAAGTTACATTTTTGATGTACTAGAAAGGGTGAATGATAGTTTAAGAGGCAATGGGGAAGAAGATTTGATAGCACAACACTTTGAGAGCCTGTTAAGATTTTTCCCCAAGAATCCCAAATGTAACTATAATTTATGATTTAGAAACTGGCTGAACATATATAAGATTTGTAGCTTTGAACATAGTTCTTGGGCAAAAGAACAGAAAAATTTACTTCTTTTTTTCCCCCTGATGATGCAGTGAGAAATGGCAATTTGTCCCAAATCGCCCAACGTGATGACAGGAAATTTTTTCAAAGTCATATTTAAAAATTATTTTTTAAGGAAATACAAAGATTTTTTTGTATGTTTGTGTGTGTGTGTGTGGGTGAGGGAGTGGTAAGGTCAAGAAAAATATTAAGAATAACACCCGAGTTCTAGTCTAAGTAACAAGATAAATAAATGGTGGTTCCATTTGTTAAGAAGAGGATGAAGATTAAAGACAAGTACAAATTTCATTCATCTGTTTCATTTTAGGAGTTTCATAGTATCCAAGGAAAACAGAGGCAGGTAATGTATATTGTATATAAGGATCTTGGTATTGACTTGACTGCTGCTTTTCCCTATTGCTAACTTACTGGGTTCCTTCCATACTCTTATTATTATGTCCCTCTGCAACTTTTTTATCTGTGTAATAAGGCAAATGTATCCAACTTTCTTTAATCAAAATATCTATTTTCATAATTGTTTATTGTTTGAAGTCTGACCATAGAAAATATCACCTAATAAAGCCTTAGAGGCAGCAGTTAAGACAGTAAAATGTACATTAAAAATGGAAAACAAGAACACTTAGCATCTGCTATCATAAAAATACGATGCATTTTCACTTTGTTTCTGCCCCACAAATTGAAACAAGAGCCTTATACATATAAGTCAAGTAGTCTACCACTGAGTCACATCCCCAAATATAGTCAGTATGAAAATAGGCAAATGTACTAAATTATAGGGAGTAAAGAAGACCTGAATATAGAACTGTGTGTAATTGGTGATTTTAGTATTGACAAATCTGTTATAATGGTGAATATATAAGTGAAATTACAAGTGACTGGAACACAGTCATGGGAAAAAAAGAAGGTAGATATGTTCATGCAATGATTGCCTTACTATAAAAGAAAAGGGAAGGGATTTTTGATGCTTTTAGAACTGGATTCCTTTCTACACACCCTAAATGGGATATGCCCTTCCCTTTTACAATGTTGGCACCTCCAATACTTCTTGACATTTAGTTTTCTCTTGATATCTTCAATGCTAACAAATAAATTGAGTCTTAAGAGTGAATCTCGCTCACTTTTTCTTCTACTTTCCTTCTCCACATTCAAGAAACACAGGGATTACAACGAACCCACCTGAATATTCAAGATAGTTGACCTATTTCAAGGTGAGTTTATTAGTAACTTGAATTTCTCATTCAATTCCACAACTTTAACCTTACTATCATATAGATTAGTATATTCCTATATATTTAGTATATGCAGACTAACAAAAATATATACACACATATATACATATATATACACATTCCAATTTATAAGCCTATACACAGATTTGGGGAGTTATGTTGTAAATATTTGGTATAGGGTATCCTTTTTTTACCATAAACTTTTATGTTACAAATGTAAATTAAAAATTCTGTTGAATCACTAAAATTGAAGTCTGAAAATATGAGAAGGCAATTCTCCCACATTTCCTAAAAATATGACTCAATTGAGACACAATTTCTAGATATACCAAGAAAAAATTCTTTCCTTTGATGGAGTCTCTCTTCATTATGAGATATGAAGTCAAACCATTGAGTGAGGAAAGGTGTGAGTAGAGGTGGATAGGCAGGTTACTCGGTAATCGGGGAGGGAAGATAATGTGGAGTTTCCACAGAGGACAAGTTCAAGAAATACAGCAGCAACTATTGAAACTGAAGAGCATTTAGTGTCAAAAGGATAATTCCAATCAAACACCATAGTCATAATGATAAATGTATAATCTCCGATTTTAAGAGAAGCCTTTAGGTTTGTATAAAAACCAATTTAAGTTATATATACAAAGCTTGGCAATTTGAATTACTTATATAAAAACTTATGTAAAACCAAGCTCCCAGAAGAGAGTGACACAGAGTCTCTTCCCCTCACCCCCTGCCCCGCGTCTGGCTGTCTTCACTGGGGCCCCTCGGAGGGAACGGGTTGTGTTTCCCTCCCCACCATGAGCAGATCCTTGACAGTTGAAGACCTCCAGAACCCAGCCACAGCCATGATCAAGGCCAACTCTCCACACATTTGGATGTGCCTCATGCATGAAGGAACTGGCAGAGGAACAGGGCAGTGCAGAACCCGGGGCCAAGATCTCCAAGCTGCTCCGATCAGGACTGGGCTTCTTCCACCCAGATCCCCCATTTTCTAGTAGCTAGGCAGTCACATCCACAAACTGCCCCTGGCGGTGCCCCATAATCCCATCAACGGCCAACTTCCAGAGACTATAAAACCAAGCTCCTGGAAGCATTGCAGGCGCACAACATTTAATAGTCTAGTTCTCCCTCTTGGAAAACCTGAGAAGCTACCAAGAGTCTATTGCCCACACTGGAGAGACTGGCAAACTCCCCATGGTCTATTCATATCCCAAATACAGTAAAAGATATATACATAACTCTTGGAGTGCCTGGCAAGCTTCCGAGAGTATCCTGCCCACAAGGCAGAGCCTGGCAAGCAACCTGCAGCGCATTCAATGTGCCAAAAACAATAACAGTAAGTCTCATTCCCTTGACCCTAAAAGAGCCTCCAATTGTTGGGAAAGATGAGTAAGGGGAGGCTGCTAAAATCTCAGGTCTGAGTGTAATAGAGGTGTTACTGGTGCCTGCTCGAGTAAATTGATTAACAACGGAATGACAGTGATACAGTGATATAAAAAGTAGTCGTGGAGAAGCAATATGAGGAAAAATGAATTTCTGTGAGTAAGCTAGAGAATGCAATGGGCAACAGAAAGATAAAAACGATGCCATATAATAGCAAAATTGAATGAAATAAGCATCAATGTGTGAAGAGAAAACATGGAAGAGTGGGAAATTGGGATCACTCTTTAATTTTTGCTTTGTAAGAACAATTTATGAGCCAGAACTCTGATATATCCCATAATAGTAACAAAACACTTTCACAATAGGAGTCTAAGAAAAGGTATCAGAATAGAAGTTTCCCTCTGTTTAGTTCTTATTTGCTCACTCCAAAATCCCCCACTTTCTCCTTTTGAATTTCTCTACTACATTTTATTTTCAATAGTAACTACAGCCCAATTTAGCTATGCTGGCTAGAAAAAAAAAATGATTCCAGCTCCCCATCTCTGAGACAGGCTTCACCTAAAAACCCAAATCTGCAAACAGGCTTGGCCTAAAATCCTTACTATTGGCATTGAAAATCATCAGCTGCATGACACTGCAGCTTTTATCCAAGACAGAATAAATTGTTTCAATACTGGAAACCTGGGAAAGAGAAAGGAGAAAAAGTATTTGAACAGAAGGCCCGCACAAGTTCCTTTGATGCAGATCCTGCTGACACTCTGGGCAAGATGTTCCCTGTCTAAGATAGATCACAAAAAGCATTAAGAGATATTATACTGTACACTCCAATTAGTATCACTAGTGACTCCTTGCTCGCTCACTGTCCAAAAAATTAATTTTATTGCTTCCAGAACTTTGAACAAACTCATATAATCCTTCAAGCAGATGTACAAAGCATTAAAAACCACAATTACATTACTTCAAAGCCATAATTAAAAAGTTGGGTCTTAGTTCCAGGCTTACCATTGATTTCTAAGAGAAACACATCAAATCTGATGTGAGCCCTAATAAATTACCAGCTTTGAGCAAAATAAGTTTAGCTTCCCATCATGAATAAAATGGGCTTTATTGTGGGCAAGGAAGAAGACTAAATGATTGTAAACTTGTATCGCATTTTTATAACTACTTGGATTTGAAGTCAAATATAATTTGACATTTTATTGATATTTCTAGTGTTTAAGGCTGACATGAAGTACATTAAATTTTACCATGTAAATCTGAACTGACAATAAAAAGCCTTTCACACATCTCATTAGAATTGTTGCAGTTAAATTAAATAAGTAATACATACTATCAAGAAATGTTCCCTCCTTTCCAAACTTTTTTAGAAAAGAAAGTCTGAGCTGTCAAGAGTTAAGAAGTTCTCTTTGCTATAAGATTATTTTTCTTCTTGAGTATTGATTATCTCCTACCACTTGGTAGTAGAACCAAAGACATGCCTTCGACTCTATTGTCTTCTCACGATAACAAATCGATTGCAACAATCTACATAATTTTCCTTATATTTTACCACTATAACAAATTGTCAGCAACTGGATGGTTTCAAACAGCAGAAACATATCTTCCTGTTGTAGCACTGCCCTGCAGCACTGTCAGCCCGTTGTTCATCGATTTGTTAAACGGGCACCAGTAACGTCTCCATTGTGAGACTTGTTGTTACTGTTTTTGGCACATCGAATACGCCATGAG
Organism: Sorex araneus; assembly: GCF_027595985.1. Classification (NCBI taxonomy): domain Eukaryota; kingdom Metazoa; phylum Chordata; class Mammalia; order Eulipotyphla; family Soricidae; genus Sorex; species Sorex araneus. The sequence continues at coordinate 20,743,499 of NC_073312.1, forward strand.
TAGTTTGCCAGGTTCTGTCATGCGGGCGGGATACTCTCGGTAGCTTGCCGGGCTCTCTAAGAAGGACAGGAGGAATTGAACCCGGGTCGGCCGCGTGGAAGGCAAACGCCCTACCCACTGTGCAGTCATCCCAGCGATATCGCTTCTAGTTGTAGAGTCTATAAATCCAACATCATGTTGGAGGTCCAGTCATGGCCCCTCTCAGACAGATGGAAACTTTCTCACACAGCTTTTCAGTCCTGGAGGTAGACCAGTAAACATTGGTGTTCATTGGCCAGGAAGTGCAAACTCTTATTCTGGCCTTAACTGTCATACAGTATTTTCTCAGGGTGTCTCTCTCCTCTTTTAAGGACACTAGTCACACTGATTTTGTGTCTCAATCCTGCTCTAGTTGGGTTTGGTGTCCATTTAACTAGTCGCATATGCAAAGATCCTATTTTAAAGCAAGGTCTCACACACATATACATATATACATATACACACATAAATTATAGGTGGAGGGCTATAGAGTGCAACCACTCCATAGTATTTTTTTTTAAAATACTGAAGATTAAACTCAGGGAAATTTATACATGCAAGGCAAGTATTCTGCTGCTGAGTTACTTTCACAGTCCTCTATGCCACAAGTTAACTGATAACCAGTAGTGTAGATATATCAACTACCGCTAGAACACATCAATATTACTCACAAAAAAACTCTTTTCTAAAATCATATGTTGCTATCCAGATGAAATTTTATGTATTCATGGCTATGTGTAATATGTCTATTTCCTGAAACTGAGATATTTACTTATTGAAAACAGAACCTGTGTCTTATCTTGTATGGTGTGCATATCCTGCCATTGAGCCACCCATCAGATGTCACACCAAAAACATCTTCTGACATTGATGAAATTAAACATGTAGTAGGAATGTAATGCAATAAACTCAGAAGCAATCTCATGAGAATCAGACAGGACATTAGACATAAAAGAATCGAGCAGGATCAAAAATTGCCTTATTTCTGAGAGAAAAGGAAATACCTCAGACTTTCCAACAAGAACAACAAAAAATTCTGTATTTGTAATTAGGGTTGCCAGAGAATACAAAGAAACCACACTTAAATTTGGCATCTAGATAAGCAACTCATAGTATTTTAGGACAAGTATATTCCCTGAAACATTTGCTTATTTAAAATTAAGATTTACCTGGCATCCTGTATTCTTTTCTACTGAATCCGGCCATTTTCTTGCAGTGTCATTGATGCTTATTAAGTGTGTTTTGGGCTATTTTTCTAGTTGTATGTGGAGCACAGTGTTGAAGGTAAGAGAAAGGAGCATATAAAGTGTTAACATCCATTTAGTTCACTAAATTTCTTTTTCATTTCAAAATTCACATATTTACAAAATTGAGAATAGAAATAAAAATGCCTGGCATTGAACAGACAGAACGGTGGGTAGTTTACTTGCCTTGCACACAGCTGGCAAGTGTGTGCTTCAATATCTGGCATATCAGATGGTTCCCTGAATACTGCTAGGAGTGACCCCTGAGCACAGAGACAGAATAAACTCTGAGCACCATATGGTCTAACACATACATATCACCACTTACTAATTTATGTGTTTTATGTTAGCACAGCAGTAGGGCATTTGCCTTTCACACAGCCGATCCGTGTTCGATTCCTCCACCCCTCTCGGAGAGCGCGGCAAGCTACCGAGAGTATAGCGCCTGCACAGCTGAGCCTGGCAAGCTACCCGTGGCATATTGGATATGCGAAAAACAGTAACAATAAGTCTCACATTGAGAGCCGTTACTGGTGCCCACTCGAACAAATCGATGAACAACAAGATGATAGTGACAGTGATGTTTGTATTCACCAACAGGATCTCACCATAGTACAAGAAAGTGATCATCAACATAAAGAGAGGGGTTCAGCAGGGTGATATCATTTCACTGAAACTCTTCAGTGCCGCCCTCGAGAACATGCAACAACTAGAATGGGAAGGATGGGAGTGAACATCTCCGAATGCAAATGCAGCAGTTATGTGTACTTAGGTCGAGAAATCAACATGACAAAGGATCTGGCACCTGAACTACGCAGGAGGAAGAGAGCAGTGTGGAGCAGGAGGAAGAGAGCAGTGTGGAACGCCTTCAAGAGCATCGAAGAGGGGGCTGGAGCAATAGCACAGCGGGTAGGGCGTTTGCCTTGCACGCGGCCGACTCGGGTTCGAATCCCAGCATCCCATATGGTCCCCTGAGCACGGCCAGGGGTGATTCCTGAGTGCAGAGCCAGGAGTAACCCCTGTGCATCGCCAGGTGTGACCCAAAAAGCAAAAAAAAAATAAATAAATAAAAGAGCATCGAAGAAGTTGTCAAGAACCTCCAGCTCTAGGCATATCTTTTTGACTACACTGTTATTGCTGCACTAACATATGCCTCAGTGACCTCAGTGACCTAGGCCCTAGGAAAACAGAATGAGAATGCTATTAGGGTATCCCAAAGAGGAATTAAAAGAGCTATGCTTGGAATATCATGTTTCACTCAAGTGAGAGAAGGAATCCGGAGTTCCAAAGTTCGTTGATAATCAAGAATCAGGGACTCTGCATTGTTTGCCAAGGCGTCGAAAATCAGATGGGCTGGACAAGTAATTCGATTTGGAGACTACCACTGGACAAGAGCTGTTACCGACTGGATTCCATGGGACATCAAAAGACCTCGGGGTCTATGAGATGGTCAGACTTCTTTATCAAGACTCCAAATGAAAGGTTTGAGGCTCTTCATGTTCCTGGAGTGAACAGCATTCGACAGAGATTAGTGGAGACGTTACTGGCACCCGCTCAAGCAAATGGATGAGCAACGGGATGACAAGTGATACAAGTGATATGTTGTAGTTACTAGAAACATGTATATGTTGTACTCTGAATTGTTTTCTTCCAAATACATATTTTAATAACTTATTACCCATTGGGAATGAGTAGTAAAAGAGCTCCAAAAAGTCAGTGAAGCCTGAGATTATATTTAGTCTCACAGGACAGCTGTCCTTAGAGGAAGACACCAGAAAGCTTTTAATTTCAACACACTCACAGAAGAAAGAGCACATGGCACTATAATAGTGAGTTGTGGCCCTCTATAAAACAGGGTGGATTTTCATAGTAACCTTTATCTTGGAAAACACCATAGTAATTTTTTTTTGGTAAACTAGGTTTAGATACAATGCTTTGGGATTAAAATTAGTGATAATTGATAATCAACAGCATCAATTTTGAAGTCCACATGAAATATTACATTTTCAACAGATATTCTGAACAGATGAGAACTTAACTTTTATGTACTTTAATTAGCTATTGTATATGCTTTTATGTATTAATGTTAATTTTTCATATTTCCTAGAATATGTTTCTTTTCGGCAGCACAACTGCAATAGGATTTTATCAGGAATAGTTTAGGAGTTTTATTCCAAAAATATTATTTCCTCCTCTAGCTCTCCTTCTTTGTTATTATTAATTTTATTTTTTTTAATTGCAGTTACATTGGCCTACCCCCTCATATGTATTTTTTTGAGTAAAAGTTTATGCTTTTCAAGTGTACAATAGTACACCATATCCACCATTGTCCATTGGAAACCTTTCTTTTACTACCATCCCACCTTACATTTCTTGCTTGTAATTTCAGTTCTGTTGTTATAAGGGTTTGTTTCTATTTTGTCTGTTTCTTTTCTGTTTGTTTCACATGTGGATGAGATAATCCACTGTTTTCCTTTTTTTTAAAATTTATTATGGTTAAGGCTATGTGTTTTCAAGGGCATCGACATTTATGGACTTGGTGTACAGTTACCTCACCACCTTTCTCATGCTGATTTACTTCAGTTGGCATAATCCCCTCAGTGCCCATCCATATTTTCACAAATGGCAAAAACTCACAATTTTTATATCAGGGTGGTATTCCATTGTGTATGTACAACACACATTTTTTTAATCCACTTATTTGTTGATGGGCACTTAGGTTGCTTTTATACCATGGCCCATTTGTTTCAATAGGGCTATGGTAAAAATAGGGGCAAATATGTCTTCTCAAATGATTTCTATATTCTATAACAGAAATCTAGGTGTGGGATTGGTGGATTATAAAATAGTTTTAATTTCTTAAGAAAACAGCTATTTTTTCCAAAGGAGCTGCAGTAACTTATATTTTTACTTTTTTTGTTTGATGGGTTTTGGGCTGAGAATTCTTTTTTGTCTACTACACTTGACCACATTTGCTTCTTGTCTTTTTTATATTGGTCCCTCCCACAGGTATGAGCTGACTATTTCTTTGTTATTTTTTATTTCATTTCCTTTCTAATAAATGAGGTGATCTTTTATTTGTTTATTTTTGGGACACACCTGGTGGTGCTCAGGGGTTAACTAATTCCAATGATCCTCCTACACACAAATAAAATGTTTAGTCTTTTGAACTATCTAACTCTCTGGTGCAATAAACTTATCTTTTTGAATGGATATATATTTATTCCTTCTATTGCAATATATTTATATATATTCTTATAACATGGAATATTTTTTTCTTACATTGATACTGCATTTTTGTCACAACAGAACTTTGTTGCAAGATCTAGAAAGATCCTGTTGTTCTTCTGCAAGTCTCCACTGGATTATCATACAATGTCTTTCGACAATTTCTGTAAGAATAGGCTTTATATGACCTTTCAGAACCAAGAGAGAATCACATGATTAAAGAAACTTTCTTCATAAAATGAGGTAACTCCCTTCTTTAAAAGACTTCAATAGTTATCACTCAAATCTTAATAACTGAACTTTTTATACATGGCCCTGACTGAATAATAAACAATGGCTATGATGTGGGATTATCTGATATGAGCTAAATGACTTAGACCTAGATTTAAGCCAGAGAAATAATCAGGCCAAGCTTTACCGAAATTCAGGAGTAAGTTACTAGGGTAAACTATATGTCCTAGTAATTTATGAAATTCCTAAGGAGATATACTGCACTAATTTCATCTTCCAAGATGTTACATGAAGTTTTCCCACACATAAATTTTGTAAAGTAAATATATAGTAAACAGCTATAGACCTGTCATATGAATTCTATTATTGATAAATTATTAAATTTGCTTTATTACATGTTGACAAATTTGTCTATTGTATCAGCTCTTCATGATCAGCTAAAGGTATTGGTATTTACAAAATGTAACATTTCTAAAGTCAATTACATTTGCATAAACTTAAAATGCAGTTATTCTCAAACACCTCTCACAAACTCAGTCAAACTTAATCATCATACTGCAGGGATTGCATTCAAAGCTTAGACTTTCAAACCTCTAGGGAAATAGTTTTGAGCCCTGTAACTCTGATGCTGAAACTGATTCATATTTGGATAATTCTCTGCAAATCAAAAAAGTCATTGTATACCTTGCCATTTCCATCAATATACTTTGATTGTGAATTCAATACAGCCATCTGTTAAAAGGTACATAATCCTATTACAAAATTTCAATTTCTCAAAATTGTGCTCCTGCAAAGCTTGCTCACCTTCCTTAGTTCCAATGGGTTTCATACATTTATTCTCTCAAAGTGAAGTTCAATGATCACTTCTTGTTATGTTATTCCCAGCTATCTACATTTAGCCATAGGCTAATCAATTGACTGTAGTGTAATTTTACATTTATTTATGGTAATACCCATCATGTAATAATTATAATTATTTATTTATTAGTGTACGGACTGGAGCGATAGCACAGTGGGTAGGGCATTTGCCTTGCACACAGTCAACCCAGGTTTGATTTCTTTGTCCCTCTCAGAAAGCCTGGCAAGCTACCGAGAGTATCCTGCCCACACAGCAGAGCCTGGAAAGCTACTTGTAGCGTATCCGATCTGCCAAAAACAGTAACAACAAATCTCACAATGGAGACGTTACTGGTGTCCGCTCCAGCAAATAACAAACAATGGGACGACAGTGCTACAGTGTTATTTATTAGACTGTCTCCATAACCTTATACTTTTTTATAAACCAGCTTCCACTTTGTGATTTTTGCCAGATAGCATGAAGTTTCTAAAGATTTATAAAATTCAGTTTAAGTCAAGAGATTATATGGTGGATTTGGGATTTTTCAGTTCTTAAAGAGAAAGGGAAGCTTCATAAGTTACTATTTTCTAAAGTCTTCATTAGATGCTCTAGTAATAAAAATTAGTTTGGGCAGATATCACATTTTATTAGAAATAAAGTTCTTACTGTTTTATTAAGTCACTAAAATATTTGAAATTGATCACAATATAAAAAGGAATTGAGCACTACATTCTTCTCTAGCTAGAAGACTTTGGACAAATTGCTGAAATTTTGCCATTCAGATTTCTCATCTATAAAATGGATAAATGAGGACCTACTTCTTGCTGTTATTGTGAGTACTAAATAACTTTATTCAGGTAAATTTTATAGTATCAAATACATAGAAATTTACTTTTATACAGTGATTTAAAAGATAGTTATATTAAAATCTGATGCGTAAACAAAATCTAAATGTGTATATTCCCATTATTGTTCTCTAAAAAGAAATCCAGGTTGATTCAGGCAACTCCTAAACTTCCCTGATCGCTTGATGACAAGTCTAATCACAACTCCAGAGAACAGACCAAGATATTTTCCTCCATTCATACTGCTCTTTTAACACTTGGGTTGCAAGGTGTATACACGGAAAGCAAGCAGGACTCTGAAAGCCACAGTGAAACAGCTCAGACCAGGTTTCTACTGTTATTAGAATGGAAAGATTGTACTGACTCTCTATTCTTGTCCATTTTTCTATCTTCCTACCTATACTTCTAAGGGAAGCAGTGTCAATGGTCACCAAAAAGAGTTAAGAAAGAGTACATAAAAATGCATGCCTAGAAAGGCAAAGACTTCACAGAAAGACTTAGTCCATGATGACATCAAAGGGTCATTCCACTAATAGTAGATTATCTGCCTTTAGATCCAAGCTTCTTAAATCACCACCCCATGTGCGGCAGTGCCACTGAATGCAGGGATTATGAAAACATTATTTTAAAACAATATGTGATTGGGTATCAGTAAATATTTAATCTGTATACTTATTTTTATCTACTTGGGGTCATGTATCAATTTACCAGGCAAAGAAGCATTCCAAGTGGAAAAAGTTTGAGAAGACCTGATCTAGACTTCTTGTTTTATTTAAAAAATACTGGCCCTTATTTGATCACGTATTGGTTTTTTGAGACTCCAAGTCAAAACAGTTGAATTGATACAACAATGCAGTGCAGCATAGTTTGATACTGGGAGACATTACCTATAGTGACACATTTGGTATTTGTAAATAAATATTCTCAATAAGAGAGAAAGCTAAGGTAGTATATAACATATTTTTAATGCTTTACTTAAGGGTACATTGGTCACTGTGAATTTAGTCCATGTATGGGTCTGTTAACATTCTCTCTTCTACAGATAAGAGTTGTATCATCAATCTTAATAGACTGTTTTTTTCTTAGCTTGGCCTTTAACTACAATGAACTAGGGAGGAGAAGAAAATTGATGGCTTAGAATGGATTCCCACCTTCTACCGAAGAGATAAATCAAACAAATAGCCTCTTGTTAGAGTATGAAATAACAATTTATTTAAACCTTCTGGAGAATATTTTTAAGATGAATATTTGAACATTGTAAAATGAAGAGAATCCACATGTTTGATTAAGCCATAAAGCAAATGTGAAAATGTTAAATTTTGAAATTCATCCATTTATTCAGTAAACATTCATGAAGTGAATCCATCACCAGGGTGCTGTAAATAAGGCAATACCATCTTTGTGCTTACTGCCCTAATCATTTGACAGAGGAAAGCATGCTTTGGAAGTCTATTAAATTGAAAGAAAGAAAAAACTAATATAGGAGCCTGAATTTTGTTGGAAACCGTGATAATGTTAGAGATCAGGTACTTTACTAGACGTGAAACATATGATCACAAGAAAGATTGTTTATTGAGGACAGCTTCAGGAAATAAGTTCAAATTTATGTCAAGGAATCTCTTTTGAAATGTATAGATTTTATAGAAACCTTTCTAGAAACAATAGGCCTTTGCTAAATTTACTTTCCTCTGCTCAGTTATATTCATATCTCTTTCTTTTACTTATTGAAATCATAAGTATAATTTTAACCAGATACTGGGGCAGACTTTTAGGAAATCCCCACCTAGAAATTATAAAAGTTGCTAAATAGTGCTGGGTACCATTGGCTTACAGGTCTCTAAACCCACAAGGGGCTCCAGTGGGTGGGGAGATGCTCTCTAACATCAGTATTGAAATACTATTTCTCTATTAAAATGCAACTATTCTAACAGCAACATTTCTTTAAGATTTTACAAGAACAATTGCACCTGGAGAGTTGAAAATGCAAGGAAGAATTTATTCAACACCAGAGCCATAGTGGAGAGAGATTAAATTCAACTTCCCCTTGAACCATTGGGGCCATCTCTGGAAAAGGCCTGAAGGATATTAAGCAAGGTGCTCTATAAAATCAGAATAGCCATATTTGTTAAATAGCACTCATCAAAGAAAGGAGCCAAACCTCCCATGAGGGCTAGATGTATTACATCAGGCTTAGTTTCAAAAAGCAGTCTCCCAGATCTGTTTCTTTTTTTTTTTTTTTTTTTTTTTTTTTTGAGGAAAAACATTTAGACCATATATTTGATAAAGGACAACTCTATAACCTATATTGAACATTTTAACAATCAGTAAGAAAACAAACCCATCACTTTCAAAAAAGGTAAAATATTAGATCAGAAATCTTTGACGAATAAAAATGTGCAGTGGTCAGGAGCAATTTTCATTTTGAATTTAAAATTATAGAATGAAATATTGAATCACAACTTTTAAGAAGTTTAAAATTAAAGTTCAACCAATATTGCAATTGCTAGCAGTATGAAGAATCAAAACCCATTTATTGCAAATGGAAATATAAATTTCAAAGGGATATAACTGAGTATGGACTTTGAATGCATGAGGTCCTGGGTTCAATCTCCAGTAATTCCACCACTTTTTTTCTTTGGGGTAGAGAGATAGCAGAGCAAATAGAGTGCTTTCCTTGCACACGGCTGATCCGGGTTCAATCCCTGGCATCCCATATAGTTCCACAGGCACTTCCAGGAGTCATTTCTGAGTGCAGAGCCAGGAGTAACCCCTGAGTATCGCCGGGTGTGACCCAAAAGGCAATAATAATAATAATAATAATAATAATAATAATAATAATAATAATAATTATTATTATTATTATTATAATTATTTTGAAAAGTTAATATACTTAGATTATTCTGACTAAGAATGCCATAGAAATCTGTTTCTAGCTTGTAAAAAAAATTACATCTCAAGAGTTAAGTGGATTTATTTCTCAACTTCTACAGTAAATACTAAAATGGCAGGAAAATCAAGTGCCTATAGTCAGGACAGACCCTATCTAAAATTCCGTCAATTTGAGGGGCACCGCCCTTCACGGAGCTGTGTTTGTATCCTTTATCGTCATCGTTTTACATGGTAGCAACCCGCGTTGCCTGGTAAAAACTAAAAGCAAAAACTAAAAACAAAGATTTTTTTTTCCACTAGATTTCTGTCCCAAGTTAGTTTGTCCTTAGGTATATTTCACAAATGTTCGCATCTCATCTCTATTGCTAAGTTCCCACTTCACATTGTACTTTTCCTTTAAAACAGAAATTTAAAGTGAAGAGTTGATCTGAGTCAGAACACGGTAAAAGATACGCTACACGTTTAAATCCCAAAATAGTTGAAAACATAGGTTGGAAAAAACTGCCTATCTCCGTTAAAAGTCACCCCCTGCACCAAACTTCTTCCCACCACCCTCTCATTCTCCCCAGACATCTATCTCCAGCAGAAGTAATTTTCTCTATTTTAACTCAATCCCCAGCATTTAGAACAAAGAGATGACTTTGTGTTTAAAAATGTCAATCATTACCTTCTATCAGAATACAAACTATAAACAATAATTTCAGACATCATTTTCTTCAAGCAGCTTTGTGCTGGATTAAATATTCAGCCATCTCATATAGATTTGCTTGCTGACTATTCTTTTTTATGCTTAATTTTCTTGTTAGCTAGAGACAAAAGATGCTAATGGTTTTCTTTTCACACAAACTTGAATCCAGCTTCTCTGTAACTCTCAGGCCCTGCTAGCTCTCTTTTTATATGTTGCCCTTATTACTTTCTCTTCTGGAAAGGATATGGAAATCTATACTTGACTACAAGATGATTGACAGTTATATGTTTAACTATTATGAACCTTTTTCTAAACTTGAAGTTGGAGGGTGTGATGAGAAGATACTTTTACCTGCCTGAAGAGATTTTCTACTACCCCTCTCTTAGAAAAAAGACAAATCAGAAATGTAACCTCTGGCAGGGTAACACGCTATAAACACACTTTTTTCCCCCTACAACATCTGCCTTCAGGCAATGTGATCTTCATTTGCATTTCTAAAGCAGCTCCTATTGGCTTTGACTATATTTCTAAAAATACTTAAGCTCTGTTTCCACTCATTGTTGAACCCAGGTAATGCTGCAAACCCTGTCTAGGGTGCCTTTAGGAGGATAATGAAGGGCATATTCTCTTACAAGAAAGTGGACAAAACATATATTATTTTTCTGTGAAAACATATAGAAGCATAGCCAGAGAAGGCAAGAGATCAGTATCTGAAGAAATGTTTTAATATGTTTAATAGAATGTGTGGGGGCTCTTAGTTACACAAAGGATTCCTAAGAACTTAACTGATCAGAAGAAACAAAGACATTTTCTTTTGGTCTCATAATGAGATGGATTTCACAGAAACCAGTCAATCGCTCAGAACTATGGAACTGTTAAAGGAAATATAAAAATAGATTTGGAGCTAGGAAGTTGCAAAGGAGAACATATGATAATGAAGATTTAACATTTGGCATGTCCCAGTCATTTCTCCAGAGTATTCTCCTCTAATCACAGGCAGAGGTGCAGAATCTTCTAGTACCCTCCAACAGAATTGCTCAAAAATGTAATTAAAGTGAGCAACATTAAGTTTCTGATAGAAATAATTTCTCTGTCTGAAGGAATGTGAAATCAAGTTGCTTTTAGCTCTTAAATGTTTTATATTTTCGACATATTAAAATAAACTTTAAGCTTTTTACTGAAGGTTAAAAGTATAATTGGGTCACAAATAATGAATATTTGACTCAGTGAATTTTCACAATAAATGGACACTCACTACAATTATCTATAAATAAAATACTACATACACTCTAAAGAATGGTGCCTGCTGTCCTTGATTAATTACTATATATACACTTTTCTTTAGATAAGTACCACTAGCAGCACACAGAGGTTTGTTGTGTGTGTGTATGTGTGTGTGTGTGTGTGTGTGTGTGTGTTTGGGGGGTAGGAAGAGGGTGGATGGGTGTGGTCCCCACTTAATGGTTTTCAGGGTTTATTCCTGGCTCTGGACTCAGGGATCACTCCAGTCAGGGCTTAGGGGACCATATGGGGTGCCGGGGATTGAACCCTTCTTGGCTGTGTGCAAGGTCCTACCCACAGTACTATGTCCCCTGGCCCACCCATATATGTGTTTTGTCTAATTTGGATATTTTACTACTGCTTTGTTTTTGTTTGAGGACTACACCTGGCAGAGCTCAGGTTTTATTCTTGGCTCTGAGATTATTCTTGGGCTGGAGCCATAGCACAGCAGTAGGGCTTTCGCCATTCATGCAGTCGACCCGAGTTCGATTCCTCCACTCCCCTCGGAGAGCCCAGCAAGCTACCGAGAGTATCATGCCTGCACGGCAGAGCCTGGCAAGCTACCCATGAAGTATTGGATATGCCAAAAACAGTAACAATAGTTCTCTCAATGAGAGACGCTACTGGTGCCCGCTCGAACAAATTGATGAGCAACCGGATGACAGTGACAGTGACAGTGAGATTATTCTTGGTTATCACTCCTGGCCAGGATCTTGGGAACGTGATCTGCCTGGAAAGCCTACCTCTTGTACTATCTCGCCAGCCGCTACCTGGTTTGGATTTTTTATAAAGAGCTAATCCGTATATTTATTTCTCAGATATTTTACCCTCAATGTGATATTTGCAACTTTCATCCATGTTCTTGCAAAAGGCAGAAGCTAACTCATTCTCACCTTTTATATTATGTAATATTATTTTACATAATATATATTTATAATAATGATGCTAATATTTTGAAAATCAGCATTTTCATGTTTGAGGCTGTTAAATAAAACTGGTGTGTCTATAATTTAGTGTATGCAAGTTGAAGAAATTATATGTAAAACTAAATTTCTAGGGATTTTAGTAAAGCAGAAACTTGATACTTAATCAAGATCACTTGGATCTAATTCTACTATTTGTTTTTCTTTTTTTTTGGGTGGGGGGCACACCAGGCAGTGTTCAAGTGCCATTCCTGGAAGTGTTCAGTATCTATATGAGGTACCAGAAATTGAACCTGATTGTGTTATGGACTGGAGAGATAGCCTAGCGGGTAGGGCGTTTGCCTTGCACACAGCCGACCCAGGTTCAATTTCTCTGTCCCTGTTGGAGAGCCCGGCAAGCTACCAAGAGTATCCTGCCCACACGGCAGAGCCTGACAAGCTACCCGTGGGTATTCGATATGCCAAAAATAGTAACATCTCACAATGGAGATGTTACTGGTGCCCGCTCGAGGAAATCGATGAACAACAGGATGATAGTGCTAAGCGCTGCAGTGCTACAGTGTTACATGCAAGGTGATCTCTTTGGCCCCTAACTCTACTCTAAAATCTTTATTTGGATATTACCATTGGTTCAAATAATGACTTTGACTAAACACAAACACACACACACACACACACAGAGAAGAGCATCATGGAATCAGGAAACTGATTTTTCTGTTAGTAGCCCTACATGATTCAAATCTAGAGAGATCTTCTATATTGTCTCCCAGTCCTTAGTCAGAGTAAGCTCCAGTTTCGTATACCTTAGCTGGTGTGGAGCACATGCTCCTTTCACCACACTCTCGACCCTGACTCATTTTCTTATTAATCTACAGATATTTCCTACCAAATCTCTTACAACAGAACTATTATTTTTAAAGCGTATACTTCCTAGAAGTTAATTTAGATGAGATATGAAAGTGATGCATTTAGGTCTAGTTCACAGTGCCCTTAGCACCCCATCAGTGAAATAACGCATATGTGTTTCAGGTGATCCCTTTCCTCAGGAAATCTTGGCATTGAGCATAAATACTATTTAATTGCGCCTGTTTGGGTTGAATTGTGGAATATATAGATTACTTTTTTTAATTGAAGAATGATGCTTAGATATTTGATTTGTCTTGGTGTGTGTGTATATGTGTGTGTGTGTGTGTGTGTGTGATAAAGAGAGAGAGAGAGAGAGGAATGGGGTGGAATAAGTGAGAGAAGGGTGGTGGGGAGGTTGAGCATTTTTCTGTGAAAGGCTAGATCAAGTCCTTTTCTTTTTCTTATTAGATTTCTTTTGTTTTTTGTTTTGGGGCCACACCTGGAAGCTCTCAGGGGCTACTCTTGGCTCTGCACTCAGGACCCACTCCTGGCAGTGCTGTGGGACCCTGAGATGCTGGGGACCCAGCCCAGGCTGGCTGTGTGCAAAGGCAGCGCCCTCCCTGCTGCACTATTGCTCCGGCTCCTCCCGCTAGACTTTTTATTGAACTGCAGAATTTCGAATTTTTCTACATGTTCCATTGCACACCTTTCTTTATATTTGTATTACAAACATAGCCTCTTGGATGACTTGCACTTTTATTCTCAGTGGTAACTTTGAACGAATAGAAAAGTTTTCTCACTAATGTAGCCATTTCATGATTTTTCCGATTAGTTCATTTTGCTCTCATTACAAGATGATACTTGCCTAATTTAAGACTTGAAAATGCTCAGCTTGTTTACCTTTTATAACCTTTATCATTTAATGGTTAAGTTGGAATTGATTTTTCTTTATCATGAGGTAAAGCTAAAATATACACTTTCCATATGGTGTCTTATTGACCTAATTCCACTTTTCAAAATATAATATTTTCTAATAATTGGTATCATTTCCTTTGTCATAAATTAACCAATTACATAGATGTGACTTGTTTCTAAATTCATAAATGTGTTCCACTTGTTTATTTTTGATAAACAGATGCTAGTGCTCATGATTTAACTTTTAAACTTAAGTTTTTCGACTTGAATAACTTGTGTTTAAATGTAAGTTTAGGCATAGCTAGAGAGATTGTCAGCAAATTATATGAGGTATTAGTAGAAAATACTAAATATGTTCAACTTGAATATATTGAACAACCTTTTGTTTTATTTAATATTTTTATTTTATAAGTTAGTTCACAATATTTGATTATATTTAACATTTAAACACCAATCCCACCACCATTACACCTTCCCACCACCAAATTCAGAATGTTTCCATCTCAAACCCTAATTCCTGTCACAAAATACAACCAAAAGAATATATTTTGTATTGTCTGTTATGAAGAACTGCTGAGCACGCTTACAAAAAAGTGTTCATTTTGAAAATCATCCATACTTTTTCCCCAAAGGGCTGAACCAGTCGGCATTCCCACCAGCAGGAAGGAGAGTCCCTTCCTCCCCACATTCACGCCAACACCAGTTGCTTTTGTTCTTTTGGATGTGGGCCAGTCTCTGTGGTGTGAAATGATATCTTGTTGTTTTAATCTGCATCTCCCTGATGATTAGTGATGTAGAGCATTTTCTCATGTGTCTTTTCATATTTCTTCTTTAAGAAAATTTCTGTTCATTTCCATCCCCCATTTTTTGATGGGGTTGGGAGTTTCCTTCTTGTAGAGTTCCACCAGTGCCTTGTATAGCCTTGATATCAACCCCTTATCAGATGGGTATTGGGTGAATATCCTTTCCCATTCTGTAGACTGTCTTTGTATTTTGGTGACTGTTTCTTGAAGGCCACTCGATACCTCTATTGCAAATGACAACACCCAAAAGGAGAGAGAACAAAAGAGAATGCCTGGGAGATGCATGCTGAAAGTAGATAATGGAACAAACATGATGACCTCTCAGTGTCTGTGTGGCAAGCTATAATGCCCCAAAGTAGCGAGAGAGTATGGGGAATATTGTCTGCTATAGAGGCAGGGGGAGGGTGGGAAAGGGGGATTATACCAGGGATATTGGTGGTGGGGAATGTGCACTGGTGGAGGGATGGGTGTTTGATCATTGTGAGATTGTAATACAAGCATGAAAGCCTGTAACTATCTCACGGCGATTCAATAAGATTTAAAAATCTTTTTAATAAATTAAATAAATAAACATATGGAAGCAGAATGGGGGCACTAGCACAAACATTACAAAAAGAAAATAAGTGAATTAATAAAAAAAGATCCGGGCCAAAAAATAAGGGAATGCCCTGCCACAGAAGCAGGGTGGGATGGTGGGGGATGGGGTGGGGGTGGTGAGAGGGATACTGGGATCATTGGTGGAGGTGAATGGGCACTGGTGGAGGGATGCATAAACAATCACTGTATGAGTGAAATGCAAACACAAAAGTTCATAAGTTTGTAACTATACATCACAGTCATTCTCTAATACAAACACTTTACAAAAAAGTGTTCATATAGGAAACAGTGTGAAGATTGTCCTGTAATGGCAGGAGCCATTAATACATTCTATAGGATATCACTAACACGTTGTTAAAGTTTTGGTGATGTGAGCTTTGGAAATATATATCTCTGAAAATATATCTATATGCATTATATATAGCATATATATGGATATATATGCATATCCCTCTATGATTTGTTGCCTACTGTCTGAACCCCATCAGATATGGTTTGGTAATTATGAAGAATATGTAGGGAGTGTCTTATGATCTGCTGCCCAGCGGAGAAAGTGGCCACATGGTCCAGGAATATGTTCACTCACATGTGAGGCTTGGCCTGGAGCTTGGTGGCAGTTGTGTTGTGGAGGTCAGCTGCCTGGGCTGGGTCCCTTGGGGTCTGCCTCTCTCTGGGGCATCTCTGGTAAGCTACCCATGGTGTGCTCGATATGCCAAAACCAGTAACAATAACAGTCTTCATTTCCCTGACCCTGAGAAATCCCCCAATACGCCATTGGGCTACACTAGCATGCAACAGGGTCGAATGGAGACATTACTGGAGCCCGCTCAAGCAAACTGATGAACAATGGGATGACAATGATACAGTGATACTTCCGTTTTGTTTTTCGTGTTTGCTTTGTATATGAGAGTGTTCTTATTATCCTAGGCATTTTCTTTTTTGATATTTACAATGTTATTTAACTCAATCTTGTTCTCTTGCAATCATGCTTTAAAATATTATCCATTGTATCTCTAAATTTGGATGACTTTTCCACTCGCTACTTTCCTCTTAGAATTCCTACTACTGTTTCCCACTATGTTCCACTTGTCTCAGATGCTTGTGTTCCTACCCCTACCCCTCCACTATCTGACTTTAATATATTCTACTAATCTCTCTTTAGCTGTCCCTAAACTTATATTTAAACACACATACAAGATCTTTATTTTAATCATGACTTTCAGTTCTATAATTTTCATTTGTTTTAGATCTGTGCTGAAATTCACCAACTCCATCATACATTTCCTTGATGATATAAATTATGGATATTTTATGTCTGTGTTTGAGAACTTCAGTACCTGAATTATCTCTGGAATTATTAATGTTGAAGACATTTTCTCTGCTCTTTTGGTCACTAAACCTTCATGTTATATCTAGTAAATTAATTATAAACTTGGTGAATAAAAATGGTAAAGATATTTTTTTACTATCTCATATAATAATTTCTTACCCCAAATCTATTTATGCTATGTCAGATTGATAGATAAAAAAGATGAATAAGTTTAATACAGTTTGATTTATAGCTGGCTTAAAATTCCTTTAGGCTTGCTTAGTTTTTAGTTAAACATTACATTGAGAGGATACTCCATCTGAAAGCTAGATTATTATTCATAATCTCTTCTTTCTGTTGACCTTAAATTTATTGATGTCGTTCTATCTCCCCATCTTAACACAGCTGGCAGATGATATGAGAATAATAGCAAGTAAGTATACACATGAATCAATTGACATGCTGACATAGTACATGCATGTACACTTAAAATGTAATAACCTCTGCTAAGATTTTCTGTCTCTGAGCTGACAAACTTATTTTCCTTTTTTATTTATCATGTTAAAATTTTTTTCCTCCTTCTATGCCCTCCTTTGATGCCCATGATGAGAAAACCAGGGGTGCACACAAATTGTGGATTGTGTGATTGTGGTGCTTACGCTTTTTGTGCTGGTGCTCACTGGAGGCACAAGGAGATTTGCGCAGGTGGCCATGTATTTGCTAGGCTCACTCTTTAGTGGTGTTCATGTACTCTTGGTTTTAGAGGTTTCTGGGCACTGCACGCTGTAGTTACGGTAGTCACACACATACTCATTACACCATGCACCGCACTCTTGGTCATGGTTCTGACACATGTTTAGAGTTGGAGTGTTTTTCAGGGGTTGCATCTTTACTGTGATATGACCAGAAATTGCTTATGATGTTAGACATTACAATTCCAGATAATAGAATTTCCTGGCATAAACAGTACTATTGCTGAAACAGTGGTTGGTCCATTCAGGTGAGATCAGAATTCAGGGCTATCACTCGCAAGGCTTTGCTCAGACGCCAAAGAAAAATATTTTAAAAAGGTATATACAGAAGCCAGAGTGATATACATGGGTAAGTTACTTGCCTTGCACATGATCAATGTGGGTTTTGTCCCTGACACCCCCTATGGTGCCCTCATCTCAGTTGAATGTAATTTCAGGTGCCTTCATCTCAGTTGTATGTAATCTCAGAGGACTACTAGGTGTGGCCCTAAACATCAAAAGCAGGGAAGGAAGGAAGGAAGGAAGGAAGGAAGGAAGGAAGGAAGGAAGGAAGGAAGGAAGGAAGGAAGGAAGGAAGGAAGGAAGGAAGGAAGGAAGGAAGGAAGGAAAGAAGGGAGGGAGGGAGGGAGGGAGGAATAAAGGAAGGGAAGAAGGAAGGAAGGGAGGGAGGGAGGGAGGAAGGAAGGAAGGGAAGAAGGAAGGAAGGGAGGGAGGGAGGAAGGAAGGAAGGGAAGAAGGAAGGAAGGGAGGAAGGAAGGGAAGAAGGAAGGAAGGGAGGAAGGAAGGAAGGAAGGAAGGAAGGAAGGAAGGAAGGAAGGAAGGAAGGAAGGAAGGAAGGAAGGAAGGAAGGAGGGAAGGAAGGAAGGAAGGAAGGAAGGGAAGAAGGAAGGAAGGGAGGAAGGAAGGGAAGAAGGGAGGAAGGGAGGAAGGGAGGAAGGAAGGAAGGAAGGAAGGAAGGAAGGAAGGGAAGAAGGAAGGAAGGGAGGAAGGAAGGAAGGAAGGAAGGAAGGAAGGAAGGGAAGAAGGAAGGAAGGGAGGAAGGAAGGAAGGAAGGAAGGAAGGAAGTAAGGAAGGAAGGAAGGGAGGGAGGGAGGGAGGAAGGAAGGAAGGAAGGGAGAGAGGGAGGGAGGGAGGGAGGAAGGAAGGAAGGAAGGAAGGAAGGAAGGAAGGAAGGAAGGAAGGAAGGAAGGAAGGAAGGAAGGGAGAGAGGGAGGGAGGGAGGGAGGGAGGAAGGAAGGAAGGAAGGAAGGAAGGAAGGAAGGAAGGAAGGAAGGAAGGAAGGAAGGAAGGAAGGAAGGAAGGAAGGAAGGGAGGGAGGGAGGGAGGAAGGAAGGAAGGGAAGGGAGGAAGGAAGGGAGGAAGGAAGGTAAGAAGGAAGGAAGGGAGGAAGGAAGGAAGGAAGGAAGGAAGGAAGGAAGGAAGGAAGGAAGGAAGGAAGGAAGGAAGGGAGGGAGGGAGGAAGGAAGGAAGGGAAGAAGGAAGGAAGGGATGGAGGGAGGGAGGAAGGAAGGAAGGGAAGAAGGAAGGAAGGGAGGGAGAAAGGAAGGAAGGGAAGAAGGAAGGAAGGGAGGAAGGAAGGGAAGAAGGAAGGAAGGAAGGAAGGAAGGAAGGGAAGAAGGAAGGAAGAAAAGAAGGAAGGAAGGGAGGGAGGGAGGGAGGAAGGAAGGAAGGGAAGAAGGAAGGTAGGGAGGAAGGAAGGAAGGAAGGAAGGAAGGAAGGAAGGAAGGAAGGAAGGAAGGAAGGAAGGAAGGAAGGGAAGAAGGAAGGAAGGGAGGAAGGAAGGGAAGAAGGAAGGAAGGGAGGAAGGAAGGGAGGAAGGAAGGAAGGGAGGAAGGAAGGGAAGAAGGAAGGAAGGGAGGAAGGAAGGAAGGAAGGAAGGAAGGAAGGGAGGAAGGAAGGGAAGAAGGAAGGAAGGGAGGAAGGAAGGAAGGAAGGGAGGAAGGGAGGGAGGGAGGGAGGGAGGGAGGGAGGGAGGGAGGGAGGGAGGGAGGAAGGAAGGAAGGGAGGAAGGGAGGAAGGGAGGGAGGGAAGGAGGGAGGGAGGGTGGGAGGAAGGGAAGGAGGGAGGGAGGCAGGGAAGGGTAGGAAAAAAGAAATAGATATTTGCAGCACTGGGGTAGAACTTTACACGTGCATGCCATGGGTTCAACCACTAATCTATATCCCTGACCTTTTTATTTGCTTTTATAACTAAGCTGCCCCTGAATAAAACAGCCATGCTAAAATAATATGGAGGCACCACACTTATTTCATTGTTTTGTACTTTTTCTAATAATCCTTAATTTCTTTTTTTAAAAAACTTTTTATTAAATCACCATGTGGAAAGTTACAAAGTTCTCAGGTTTTTATGTCAGTTATACAATATTCAAACACCCATCCCTTCACCAGTGCCCATATTCCACCAGAAACCCCAGTATACCCCCCGCCCCCACCCCCTACCCCCTACTGTATAACTAATGAATTTCACTTCATTTTTTCTTTACCTTGATTACATTCCATAATTCAACACAAAACTCACTATAGTTGTTGGAGTTTCCAACCAAGAGAGACAGACTTACTACATTTGATAATTAGTTTTTCATTGCTGGAAATGAAGAGATATGTAGCCCCACTGCTACAAGTACATAATTCTCTCTCTCTCTTTTTTTTTCCTTTTTCCTTTTCCCTTTTTTTTTTTTCTTTTTCCCCCTCATCCTCCTTCCCGCGCCTCATAGTATGGTGTATGCCACGCGGCGTCGGCCAGCGTGGAGCTTTTACTTAGTTCACAGTCCAGAGAGGTGGCTGCTACATTAAAAACCTTCAATATTTCAACAAAAACTTACTGTTATTATTTGGAGTTTCTCCCCCAAGTCAGACCTGTTCAAAAGGAACCGTTTCACATTGCTGACAATTATAAATGTTAAGTCCGCGCGGTTTTGGATTTCTGTATAAAGTCCAGGGAAAATTCTGCCAGAAATTACATAGCCCAGCTCACAGTCCCAGTGCATTGCTGTAAGAAGTCTCTGAATTCAAAGTCTTTAGGCGCAGAGGGTCCAATTCGTGCTCAGCGGCTCCGGATTTATCTGGGCCGAGGGCGTGCCGGTTATGCCCCCTTCCCATGAGTTCCTGGGAGCCCCAAAAGTAAAAACCAAATACCTGTGGGTTTGGAGTCACAGAAGATGGCGCCTGCCACATGGGTGCCACCAGGCCGCCGCTTTCCGTGCAGGAAGACAGGGTGGGGAGGAAAAAAAATCCACCCCCGGCAGCACAGAGTTGTAGCCCAGTTCGCAGTCCCAATGCATCGCTATCGGATGCTGCGCTGGATGCCCGAATGTGTTACATCTCTGGAATCAAAGTCTTTAGGCGCAGAGGGTCCGATTCGCGCTCAGCGGCTCCGGATTTATCTGGGCCGAGGGCGTGAATCCTTAATTTCTAATGATAAAATTCTCTGCTCTCTAAGAAAAGATTTATTTGAGACTCTGTGACTTACACTACTGTTTATGATAGGATATTGTGCACAAAATTTTTCAGCTCCACACCCTCCGCGGGTGTTTCCTGCTCCCTCCACCAATATCTGTGCAGTCTTTCTCTGTACCCAAAACCCTACCGTGGAAACCATATACCCTGCTCTCCAATTTTTACTTCCAACTAAAATTTTTGAAAGCTTTGTTGAGCATCTCAGCTTTTTAGCTACTGCTTTCCTCATGATTTATCTTTCTTCCAGTCTCACATATTTCAGAGATTTTACTCCTTCAAGCCTTAGATTCCTCGGTTTCTGATGCCTTTATACTCTCATGTACATTTTAAACAATCTTATGCAGATTTTGTAGTTGATTTTGGCAGAACAGTTGCTCTGCTACAAGTGAATCTATCATAGCTTAGAGCAGAATTTTGTTTTTGCCATATAATATTTTTTCAAAAAAAGTCTACACTTTCCAAATTGATAGCTGTATTACCTTTCAAACCAGTACTTAGACAAAGAATTAGAACATCACCAGACTTTAAAAACTCTCTTCATGCTTCTTCCTTGTCATAACCTCCATTAACAACCATTACTCTGACTTTGGATATTATTGATAAGCTTTTTTATGCGTTTTAAATTTATGCAAATGTTTATAGAATATGTATGCTTTTCCTTTTTTTCCCACCAAGTATTAGTTTTGGAAGACTCATCTGGTTTGTTTGCAATTTAAAATATTCATTCTAATTACTATATAGAAGCCCATTTATGTCCCTACTATAATTTATATCTATTTTACCCTAAGTAGACTTTTGGATAGTTTCCAGTCCTTTTGGTCAATACTAATAGTACTATATTTGCTTATTTTTGTATTTATATTTTTGCTGTGTATATGTTTATATACATTTCCTTTTGTGATATGATTCTAACATACAACTAGCAGAGATATTATTAGGTCACCTGTATTCCAGTAGTCTTGGAACATCTTCCCCACTGAATTTTGGGATTTTCACCTTTGTTTCACTCAGGGGCCTCTCATAAAGTGTACTGACTTCATTCTAGAACTCCCATAGAATCATGATGAAAAAGCAATTTTTTTTGGTTTGGTTTGGCCAACTATTAACCTTGCTATTAAATACTAAGAGTCTAGGTATTTACATTGCCCTCATGATCTCTCAACTTTTTACTTTAGATCTAAATCTGTGTTCTCTCTAGTGGCTCAGGTACATTTCTGCACAGAGTATCTGGTGGAGGGAATTCTTTAACCCTTCTTTCTCTAGGGATAGGTATTGTCCTTGTAGCACCTGTCCCACTGAGTTTCTTCACTTCACTCCATAGTTCGAAATCTAAAGTAACTGATCCAAAGCATCCTGACTTCAGATATTTTACATATTATCTCCTTGATCTTCTATCAATACTTGTGTCAATACCCAAGAAGAATCTACAGTCACTGAGGGTATAACTTTTGAGATACTACCTTTCCATCATTTTATGACTCTCACTAAACTCCCTTGGGATACTTAAATACCATAAGGTCCTTGATGTCTCCATGTTTTCAGATGCATCAGACTCTCAAGCATCACAATTTTTGCCATATTCCAAATAAAGTCCACCGGTGCTCATGAACTTTCTCCCTGTTCCATGTCTCTCCAATATATAGCCCCCTCTACATGCATAATCCATATTAATGATGTCTACAATGATTCCAAGCAGGTTAAGAAAAAATAATACCCAATTACAAAGATAAATTAAAAGGCCCGCATCTCCATAGCTCTTCAGATGGCTGCTCTGAATAATTCATAACCATTCCTACAGCCAGGTTCCAGGAAATGCTCAATAATTCTTTGAATAATTTCAATGTGGTACACTATTGTTGAGCTCTTACTGAAGACTGAAGTCTTCTCCCAGTCATTGTACATTTGAGTGTGTTTAACACAATCAGGAATGAGTTTACTCAATTCGCTATATCATTAACATGCAAATTTATTTTTGCTAAGAATATCTTTTAGTTTAACAAGACTGGTATCTACACTAGTAAATTTGACCTAAATCTCTTTTAATCTCTTAATCTCTCCATGTAGTTTTTTTCAATTATCACCTTTTTACTGTTAAAATGCACATTTTTCTTACTCTACTACAAAATTTCATTGCAAAATAATTATAAATGACTTTCTTAATTGTTCTATTCCTCTGGCCCTACCACTTATTTCCCTCATTCACTTTATATCGGGTTTTATGGAAGCATGGTTTACACTTGCTATCTAGCTCACCCTCATTACTTCATGCTTATAAATTTATCTGCTTGGGCTGGGGAAATACCTTGGGCTAAGCATATGCTTTGCATGTGGAAGAACTGGGTCATATCCCTGGCTTTTACATGGTCCCATAAGTTATCTGAAAATGACCACAGTAGTAGCCCACAAAGGTGTGTTATACTTCTCACCTCCCTCAAATAAAATTAAAAAAATATCTTCCATCTCTATTTGTAACTCTTATCTGTGGACAAGTCACCCTTGAAATTCTCAGAACTACTGAATTCTATAAAAATATATGACTTTTTTTTAAAAAAAAATATATGACTTTAACTATCTTTCCAGTAGTCTTTTTGTTTGTTTGTTTGTTTTTGGGTCACACCCGGCGATGCACAGGGGTTACTCCTGACTCATGCACTCAGGAATTACTCCTGGTGGTGCTCAGGGGACCATATGGGATGCTGGGATTTGAACCTGGGTCTGCCGCGTGCAAGGCAAATGCCCTACCCACTGTACTATCATTCCAGCCCCTCTTTTCAGTAGTCTTAATGTCTCTTTCCAGAGTCTTTTTTTTCCTTAATTTGTTTTTTATAATTTTGATGTTTCATAAAGTTGACCAAATAATTATTGGACACATTTTAAACATGAAACAACTCAGCATCAGGACTTTACATTTTTTTCCCTGCAAAAAATTCTAGATATTTGTACAAAAATTAAAAAATTCAAGTTAAAGACTTTTGAGCACTACCAAGGTAACCCTGGTGGTCCTCAGCCTTGCAGGGCCCAACAGCTCTGCATCTTCTGCCAAAGCTCTGAGCAACTCAAACAGTTGTTGCAATATCAGTGGGAATGATCTCAAGCCTCCTGAGTGCTATTTAGGAGGTACTCTAAGAAAAAAAAGAAAACTTAAAAAGTCTAAAAACAAATTTTGTCACTTGCATAGCTTATCAACTTCCATATTATTTAATGTTTTGGGATTGATCAAGACTAGAAACTGACCTATGAGACAGTCTTAAAGATCCTCATCTGATTCTGTAATAATCCGAAGCTTTCTCTTAGAGAGTTATTCTAGTACAGATGGGAACTAGCTCTCTCTACTCCATGTCAGTTAATCAGTGGGATAACTCCAAGAATGGGTCTTGATATTATGTGAGGAAACTTCCTTTAGTAGAAACAATCTCTATAAGGGACTGACAGCAGAGGGATGGAGCTGAAAATGTTTTAGTTATGGAAGGGGATTTCTGGGGATAGGCACTGCAATGCTAACCACAAGATATATATTGAAGTCATTTTGAAAACATTATCGTCAAGTGTGGAACTTTCCAAGTAGCAAAATACTTTCAAGACATAGGCTCTTAGGACAGTTTAATACCCAGCATTTATTTTAGAAATGGGAGTTGTACATAACTCAATAACTGAATTATTCCATAACAGTAAAAATTGCCCTGCAATGACTAATATTTGATATAACTTTTCAATTCATTCACATGATGACTCAATGTTATTATTTGTAAATAGAATTAAGGAACCCATGAGGTTGTTTCAAGAATATCTGTTATTCCTATACTAAAATGGACTGGTCTTCTTTTAAAATCTTATTTAATATCTTCCCAAGCATTCCAAAAAGTTTTCTGGTATCCTATATGCTTTCAAGCATAGAAATATTTGGAAATTCTTTGGAATTTTGTATAAATTCTGTATAAATAAACTCGCTTATGGGAAAATATAGACAGTGCATTCCTGACAGAAAGCCTTGGACCCAGGACGCTGAGGGCTCTCCTCTTGCTGACCTCAGCCCCTAGCTCAGGGAGTCACCCTATCTGACATGAACTCAAATTCTTGAAGCACAAAACCACATGAGATTATTAATGAACATACATTATATTGAAGCAAGTGGATGCAATGAATATAATTCAATGACTTTATACAGCCATATATATGTCAGTAAACTAAATGCGACTACTTCAAACCTCCTTGTCATAGTCTAAAGGTACTACATGGTGAAGAAAATAATCTGAACAATTGAGGTATTCTCAGTAGCTCTTTGGTATAAACAACTGAACACATCAATTCTTAGGTAATGGCGAATCTAAACCTACATAAAATTCAAAGAACAACAGAGAAACTAGGGAACTCAACTGCTCCTTAAGACAGAGATAGAAACCCAGGCAAATCCTCAAGCCCATTAAAACTCTTAAGCCTGGTCTATATGGATCTAAAATTAACTCTTACACAAATGACTGGTTAAAGAAACTCTGGTACATCTATACAATGGAATAATATGCAGCCATTAGAAAAAATGAAGTCATGAACTTCGCATATAAGTGGATCAACATGGAAAGTATCATGCTAAGTGAAATGAGTCAGAAAGAGAGAGACAGACATAGAAAGATTGCACTCATCTGTGGAATATAAAATAACAGAATAGGAGACTAATATCCAAAAATAGTAGAAATAAGCACCAATAGGTTGGCTCCATGGCTTGGAAGCTGGTCTCACATGCTGGGGGAAAAGGCAGCTAAGATAGAGAAGGGAACACCAAGTAAAATGTGGTTGGAGATCCTCCCCGGGAAGGGAGATGTTTGCTGAAAGTAGACTAGAGACTGAACACAATGGCCACTCAATACCCCTATTGCAAACCACAACACCCAATTGGAGAGAGAGAGAGATCAAAAGGGATTACCCTGCCACAGAGGCAGGGTGGGGTGCGGGGGAGATGGGATTGCGGGGGAGGATACTGGGTTTATTGGTGATGGAGAATGGGCACTGGTGGAGGGATGTGTTTGTGAACATTGTATGAGGGAAAAACAAGTTCTAACATGTGTGAATCTGTATCTGTACACTCATGGTGATTCACTAATTAAAGGATAAAATAAATTTAAAAAACAAAAAATAAAAAATGAAATTAACTCTTACTATATTGCGATAGATATTAAGCAAGCACTGGCCAGTGAAATTAAACAATAACTAAATGAGAAATTTGGACAGCTCAAAGAAGAACTGATAAAGAGGATAACAGATCCCATACAAAATGAAACAAAGAAACTCCAGAACACAACAGCAAGCTATAGAAGCAGAACTTTACAAGTTCTACTATAAGTAACAATCATATAGATGAACTTGAAGACAAAATACAAGTCAGCATTAATAGGTAATTGGGCAAAGAAAAGAGGAAAACTTGAATGGAAGAGAAAGTAAGAAGTACCTAATGGATATCAGCAAGAAGAATTTCCTACTTATAGAAATACCAGGAGAGGAAAACAGGAAAGGGAAAGAAAAAGTAATGGGAGAGAGCATAGCTGAGAACTTTCCCACTCTTCGGAGGGGGGTTGATGTGCTGATTCAAGTGCCCCAGAATACCAAACAAAATAAATTCAAACATAACAATGCATAGTAATCAAAATGGCAAAATCCAAAGAGAGTGACAGACTTCTTACAGCTTCTAGTCACAGTCACAGTCATCCCGTTGCTCATTGATTTGCTCGAGTGGGCACCAGTAATGTTTCATTGTGAGACTTATTGTTACTGTTTTTGGCATATCGGATACACCACCGATAGCGTGCCAGGCTCTGACGTGCATGTGTGTTACTCTTGGTAGCTTGCTGGGCTCTCCGAGAAGGGCAGAAGAATTGAACACGAGTCAGCTGCGTGCAAGGCGAATGCCCTACTGCTGTGCTATCGCTCCAGCGATAACCTTCTAGAAAGAAGAGAAATAGCATGAAAATCATAATAGATCTCTTACATGAAATGATACAGGAGAGAAAAGAGTGGAATGACATATTCAAATTTCTCACTGGAAAAAAAACCTTTCAACCTAGAGTCCACTACCCTGCAAAGCTCTCATTTACATGGAGCAAGGATAAAACATTCTCAGACAAACAAGAGCTGACAGCATTTGCTATAACTAAACGGGTCCTGAATGAACTACTGAAAGGCCATTTTTTTTGTTCAGGTTTATTTTGGCATTTTAAAGACCATTTATATGAAGCAAACAGTCAATTATAGATTTAGAAGCAACAACCCCAGATACTAAACTGGCAACATGGCCCTTTATATTATAATTTCCCTGAATTTCAATGAACTAAATTTTCCCATCCAAAGACAGAGTGCTGGAATGGATTAGGAAACAAAATTCATCTATTTTCTGCTTACGGGAAATACATCTAAAATCACAGGACAGACACAGGGTCAGAGAAAAAAATATGGAAAACAATTATACAAGCCAGCAGTAAACAGAAAAAGACTGGGGCAGCCATTGAACACAAACAGTGTTCATTTTACAGAAAATAATTAGAGGTAGGTATAAACATTATTTATTTGTTAAGGGAAAGATAAATCAAGAAGTATTAGCTTATATATATATATGGTTAAATATATGAAAATCAACTAACATAACACATCATATCTGTCACTGTATCACTGTCATCCCATTGTTCGTCAATTTTCTTGGGCAGGCACCAGTAATGTCTCATTTGTCCTAGCCCTGCCTGAGATTTTAGCAGCCTCTCTTTACTCATTATTCCCAATGGTGCCACAATGGAGGCTCTTTCAGGGTCAGGGGAATGAGACCCAGCATTGTTACTGTTATTGACATATCTAATATACCACAGGGAGCTTGCCAGGCTTTGCTGTGCAGGCAGGATACTCTTGGTAGCTTGCTGGGTTCTCCGAGAGGAAGAAGTGGAGAAGTGACCTGGGACACTTGGCAGTAAAAATAAAATACCAAAATTAAATGTGAAAATTTCATCTCTTTGGCAAGCATCCTGAACATGGCTGGTTGAATTTTAAAGTAAGCATCTATTTTAACCCAAGGGAATTTGAAGACTGGGATAAGGAGGAGCAAATCCTATAAAGCGTTTTAGAGGGGAGAGGTCCACAAGATAATTCTACATACAGACAACACTTGAAACAGTCCTAGTTTCCCATTAGACATTAAAGCAGAATCTTTAATCCAGTCTTGGATAGATAGAAGGATCATTACCTTCTAGGATGTTGGTGAAACCATAGAAGGAACTGTCTCCTTTATCTTAATCTGGAGAAAAACCTAGTCCCTAAAAATCAGGAACATGGATTATTCTGAGTTATTAACGGGACCAATGTGTTATCATTGGTGGAATGTGTTATCAATGTGGAATCACTGAATATCTATTTAGCCACCAATTATGCAAGTAATTATAATATGAGTAAACACTGGGAACCTTAATCCTAGGACATTTGACATCCTAAAGCATATATGCAAGATACTACCTCTTTCCTCAAACTCTATGATGATCCATTTCTCAAATCAAACCACCCTAAAGATGATTGCAGTGAGAGGTAAGGTAGGGGGATTAATTAACCTCATAATATAATCTCCTGCAGAACAAGATTAGATATAAATGTGTTTCCCGAATCAAGTGGGAAGTGCCTTTCAGTTGAGGAAGTGGTGTCCTGTAAGAAACTAAAAAAAAGGGAGTTCCATTGTCACTGAAGTAGGGTTAACTATCTACCTGGGAAAGTGAGTGTGGGCTGAGGGCTGAGTTTGGTTCCATAACTACACTGAATGCTTGGCGTGACACCAGGACTTTAGTGGTTACAGCACAGTGATAGGCAAGAGTACAGAGTATAGGAGTGTGAAAGCAGGAGATGGGGTGGGGGGGGGCTGTTCCTAGAGGCTGAGTGCCCTTTACATCATATCAATAAAAGGAAAGATAAAAATCATCCATCATATTAATTGATGCAGAGAAAACTTTTGACAAGATCCAACACAGATTTATAATGAAAACTTTCAACAAAATAAGAGTGGACGGAATCTTCCTCTAGATAGTAAAAGTGATCTATAACAAGCCTAGAGCAAGTATTTTTAATGGCAAAAAACTGAATATGTTTCTACCTAAATAAGATACAAGGCAAGGATGTCCACTGTCTCCTTTCTTATTAAACATTGTATTAGAAGATAAAGGTATCTTCAAAGGTGACACAGAACTAAGCAATCTAGTAAAAACAGAGATCAACAAATGGGACTACATTAAACTAAAAAGCTTCTGCACCGCAAAAGATACAGTGACCAGAATACAAAGACTATCCACAGAATGGGAAAGGATATTTACACAATACCCATCAGATAAGGGGTTGATATCAATGGTATATAAAGCACTGGTTGAACTCTATAAGAAGAAAACATCCAACCCCATCAAAAAATGGGGCGAAGAAATGAACAGAAACTTTACCAAGGAAGAAATACGAATGGCCAAAAGGCACATGAAAAAGTGCTCTACATCACTAATCATCAGAGAGATGCAGATCAAAACAACCATGAGATACCACCTCACACCACAGAGACTAGCACACATCCAAAAGAACAAAAGCAACAGCTGTTGGAGAGGATGTGGGGAGAAAGGGACCCTTCTACACTGCTGGTGGGAATGCCGACTGGTTCAGCCCTTCTGGAAAACAATATGGACGATTCTCAAAAAATTGGATATTGAGCTCCCATTTTACCCAGCAATACCACTGCTGGGAATATATCCCAGAGAGGCAAAAAAGTATAATCGAAATGACATTTGCACATGTATGTTCATCGCAGCACTGTTTACAATAGCCAGAATCTGGAAAAAACCCTAATGCCCTAGAACGAATGACTGGTTGAGGAAACTTTGGTACATCTATACAATGGAATACTATGCAGCTGTTAGAAAAAAGGAGGTCATGAATTTTGTAGTTAAGTGGATCAGCATGAAAAGTTTCATGCTGAGTGAAATGAGTCAGAATGAGAGAGACAGACATAGAATGTCTGCACTCATCTATGGTATATAGAATAACAGAGTGGGAGACTAACACCCAAGAATTGTAGAAATAAGTACCAGGAGGTTGACTCCATGGCTTGGAGGCTGGCCTCACATTCTGGGGAAAGGGCAACTCAGAGAAGGGATCACCAACTATAATGTAGTCGAAGGCCATGTGGGGGAAGGGAGTTGCGGGCTGAATGAGGGCTAGAGACTGAGCACAGTGGCCACTCAACACCTTTATTGCAAACCACAACAGCTAATTAGAGAGAGAAAACAGAAGGGAATGCCCTGCCACAGTGGCAGGGTGGGGTGGGGGGGAGATGGGATTGGGGAGATGCTGGGTTTACTGGTGGTGGAGAATGGGCACTGGTGAAGGGATGGGTTCCCGAACTTTGTATGAGGGAAGCATAAGCACAAAAGTGTATAAATCTGTAAATGTGCCCTCACGGTGATTCACTAATTAAAAATAAATAAATAAATTATAAAAAAAAAGAAATCCAAGCAACAGCAATAAAGCAAGAAAAAGAAATCAAAGAGGTGAAAATTGAAAAAGGAGTAAAATTATCTCAATTTACAGATGGAATTATACTCTTCAAGAAGAGCCAGAAGAGTCTACAAAATACTTCTAGAAAAAATAAAGAGGCTGACTACAAAGTCAATACACAAAATTCATTCGAATACATATATACAATAATTAATTGGAGGAGAAAGATCATAGAACCTGTCCTATACAAATTGGAAGAGAAATAGTTTCCAAAAACACCAAGTACCTAGGAATCAAGAAAAGAGGTGGGAAATCTGTACTATGAAAACGTCAAGATAAAGAAATAGAAGAAGATCTAAAAAAATGGAAAAACATTCCATGCTATTAGATTGGAAGAATCAGTATAGGGAAAATGATCATCTTACCTAAATTAGCACATAAATTAGACAAAATAGCACATATCAAAAATACTGGGAACAATCTGTGTAGACAGGGATGTCATGAAAATATAAACTCTCATTGACTGCTAGTAGAAATGTTGTTGTGTTCAATTCCTATGACTAATAGTATGAGGGGTCATAAATAAACTTAAAATTGAACTATCACATGACCCAGCAATTCCACTTTTGGGTATCTACCCCTAATTCAAAAGGACATACACACACCATTATTTATTGCAGCACTCAGTACAATAGCTAATATTTGAATAAACCTAGATTCAACAACAGATTATTTGATCATGAGGATGAGATATATAATATTATGCAGCTTTAAGGAATGATGAAACCATCTAATTTGCTGCAACATTGTTGGAACTGGGATATATCGTGTTAAATGAAGTAAGACAGAAGAAGGAGAAATATAGAATGATATCTCCTGTATGTGGTATTTAGAGTAACTAGATGAGGAAATGCAATGTTTTCAAGGAGGTATGACTAGGTAACCCTAGGCACTAAAGTATACGAAAGAGAAGGAAAGAAATAGAATGAAGAGAAATGAGAAGAGACAGCAATGAGGACAGGGGTCAAGGGGATTCAGGTACATCTGTGGTATTAAAGAATGATAGAGCTAAAATCTTTACCACAGAGCCAACCAACAACTCTGAAATCACAAGTTTGACCAATCGTCAAATATGTCTGGTAAGATGATAGCTGGGATTGTAGGGGTAGCAAGTGAACCTGAAGACACTAATGGGGGAAAGTTGACTTTGGGGTGGGGAATATTGGTGTATCAATTATTGAAAATTGTATGTTCAAAGCCAAACTTTGCAATTAATAATGATTAATAAAATAAAACTGGGGGTTGGGGAGCTCGTTCTTGTAATGTGTTCAAATGTTATAAAATTAAATGACCTTTTTGTTAAATATAATTACTTCTAAGTACTACCTATGTTTTGTGATATTTTATCTATTTATTTTTTTGTTATAGAAAGAAGTAAAAAGACGAAGGCAAGTGAGTTTGGGAATGTAATTTAGGTTAAAGCTGGTATTCCAACACAGTGATCACATTAGACAAGCCTTTGCATAAATTTGTCGAGACTTTTGCACATATAAATATAATTCTTGACTTTAACCCAACCAAACCATATTGCACATGTTTAGTTTGGTCATTAATTGTTTTTTTATAAAATGGTAAAATTCATTTAGGGGACAACAAAGCCATATCCCCCCTAAGACATACAAGAGAGCAATAACTTACAAGCCAATATTCTCTTAGTCTCACATTCAAATTATGAACATTTCCATTGAGTCATGCTGAAACTCTGTCTAACAGATGTAGACAAGTGCATTAATAAATCATGATGATCATTAGAATTTTTAAACCAATATTTTGCCATCAGGCATGCCTCTTGTTATCAGTTCTGGAGTTAAAATTATTGCATATACGGAACATAAATTAATAAGATCGTTATAGTTGACTAGTTGCCAGAAATTACTACAAACATGATCATGGTGTAGAAAACAGTCAAGAAATTTGACTTGCAAAGTGTCTAGGAAGATGTGTGACTGCTAATAAATTTGCACTGCTTATGCTCAATATGTCCCTCTTGGGGCAGAGGGAGGAGGCCCTAACTGTTTTTCATTGGTGCATATGGTCTCTACCCTATCCCAACATTTTTTATCTGTACCACAAATTCTAATTGTTTTTAGATTGAGCATAGCAAAACTACTTTGGTGGAAAGTGGGGCTTACAAACAATAGCAAATTGTGTTACTTTAAGAATTGTATAGTCAATAGCATAGCAGATACTGAGAGCTGAACATTCACTTAAACTGCTTCAGAAAATTAGCAATAGCCACAAATATGACATTAACCTGATCCACAAGTTCATGTATAACTTTCTTTAATGAGGTGGTTCACTACAGAAATGATATCTTAGCATCTTCTAAGTCTTTTAATTTACTATTATTATTATTAATTTGAGCATGGCTGTGGCGGGGTCCCGGAGGTCTTCAACTGCCGGGGCTCTGCTCAGGGCAAGGAAGGAAACTCAATCTGTCCCCCTCAGAGGGGCCCCGATGAAGACAGCCAGGAGTGGCGGCAAGAGATTCTGAGTTACTCTCTTTCGGGAGCTTTGTTTTATAGTCTTTGGATCTTGGCCTTTGATGGGATTACACGGTGCCAGGGGCAGATTGTGGTTGTGGCTGCCAAGCTACTGGAAAATGGGGAATCTGGGTGAAGAAGGCCCAGTCCTGATCCAAGCAGGCTTGTAGATCTCAGCCCTGGGTCCCCACAGTCCTGGGTTCCTCTGCCAGTTCTTTCATATGTGAGGCTCATCTGAACATGAGGAGAGTGGCCTTGAGCGTGGCTGTGGCTGAGTCCTGGAGGTCTTCTGCTGCCAGGGCTCTGCTTGTGGCGGGGAGGAAAACTCAACCCATGCCCCTCCGAGGGTCCCCGGTGAAGCCAATGAGGCATGGGGGCAAGAGACTCACGCATGAAGGAACTAGCAGAGGAACCCAGGTGTGCAGGACTGGGCCTTCTCTACCCAGATCCCCCACTTTCCAGTAACTTGGCAGCCACATCCACAAACTGCCACTGGCACTGTGCAATCCCATCAAAGGACAAGATTCAGAGACTATAAAACAAAGCTCACAGACCTTTTATTGCCTAGTTCTCCCTCTTGGAGAACCTGGCAAGGTATCAAGAGCATCCTGCCCCCATAGCAGAGCCTGGCGAGCTTTCAGTGGTGTATTCAACATGCCAAATACAATGACAATGATGGGTCTTATTTCCCTTACCCTGAAAGAATCTCTAATGCGGCACCACTGGGAAGAACAGGTAAGGAGAGGCTGCTAAAATCTCAGGGCTAGGACGAATGGAGACGTTACTGGCGCCCGCTCAAGCAAATTGATGATCAATGGGATGACAGTGATACAGTGATATTATTAATTTGAATTGAGGAGGAAACTACTTCTGGTCTATGCTAGCTTTAACTACACTGGAGACAGAGGGTATAGAAAAGTGATATGGGGAAGCTAAACCTGAAGCACATGTATTCCACTCATCTTTATGCATTCTATATAAACTGAAATTATTTTTAAGCTTGAAGTTTTGATCACACAAATATCTTGATATGATTAAGTATTTATGACAAGCTCTTAACATATTAAAGTATTATTTGCCTCCGTGTATTTTCCCACAGAAGAATCATAACTTTGAAGGCTCTTAACAAAATACTGTTACTCAGCACCTCTGTACCTCTACCTCTTTGTCAAGTGGATGCATAGTTAGAACTACAGTAAAGTGAGAATTATTTACCCAACAAACTTTAACTGCTTTATAGTGAAGCTCTTTAAGAGAAAGAACACTCAAATCATGGAAACTTGTTGAAATTTGTCTCTGATGGACTTTGTTCTAACTGAACTTGTTGGAACAAGTTTCTTCTCAAGAAAAAAATTCTGAAATTGTTAATAATCATAACCATTTGTTTTTAAACTGTTTAAATAGTAATCCAGACATAGTTCTTGCTTTAATGTTAGAGTGGTATCTGTTGATACATGTTGCATTTTGGTACCTCTTTGAATAAGATATTTTATTATTGTCATGTGGGATATAGCAAAACTGGAGAAGAGGGAAAAATAAAATGAAGACAAGCCCTTGGACTTAAACCAAATAATTTATTCTACCAGAATCTAAGCAGAAAAGAAATTAAGTGGGTAATGGGGGATCAAATAAATTGTGGAGAAGAGAAATTATTACTGTGATATAGGGTATGTATATTATATATATTTCAAAGAAGTAAAGCTATCCCTAAAACACAGTCAGGTAAACCAATGTTTCCTCAATAAAAATCAAGATAATGCGGGCTATTGAATTCTTTTCATATATCAAAATAATTCCTTTTTTGAGAATAAATAGAAAATGTAGAACATTAGAGCATGATAATATGTAAGTTCTTTTATCTTACACCAACAGATGCTCTGATGGAAATGATACTCTCAGTCTTTGTAAATATGAAATAAAATTAGGTGCAGGAAAGGTGAATTTGCAGAATTAGTCAGAAAAGAATCCCTTCTCTTTTTTATGTATAACCTTGTGGCCTCACCCTTTTACATTTTAGCCCCTTGCTGAGATGTCCTACAAAGCAAGGAGGGGCACAAATGCTATAAAGACCAGCACAAATGTCATTTAAAAAATATGCCAAACTAGTACCTCTTAATTTGCATTTCCTCAAATCAAGAATGGTTTATGCCTTGGGTAATAATATTTTTCATACTTTTATTATCATTTAAAAATGTTTTGTATAGTTGTTCACAATGATTTCTTACACTCACTATTCCAACACTAATTCCACCACAATTGCACCTTGCCACCACCATTATTCCCAATTTTCCCAACCACAACCCAAGCCTGTCCCAATAGCAGGCCATAAATAATTTATTTCGTATTGCTTGTTATCATTCATTTGCCAAGAATTATCAAAAATATTTATTTAGAAGAAAGTGTGTGAAGACTGTTGCATCTCACCCCAGAGCTATTCAGCCCTTGTATAAGAGATTACTAACATGTTACAGGTTAATTTTCTTAATATAGATTTTTGCCTTATACTTTACATCACACCCACTGTGGTATGCTATTCCTGATCTATCAGTGGTGTAGAGTATGACATGTCATTCCAGAAATTCTAAAATTTTTAATGAGATGATACGGCTGGAGTTAATTTTTTTACTGGATGATAACTGGGGTTTGGACACATCTCTGCAGCTTGCTGATTTCTTTGCAGATTTATTTATTAATCTCTGGATCATGATCAGTTTATGAACTTACGTGGCTCCAGAAGCAGTTCATGGGCATGACTGACAGGCTCTGAGAAGAATAGTGGGATGACAGAAGGTCATCCATCTCTGATTTTGATCACAATCAGGTATTAATCTTAAAGTTCAAGATGTATTTGGTGGTTGTTATCCAGACAGGATCTTAGAAATATTTATATGTACATCATAGACAAATTCTTTGTAGCTCTCAAATATTACTTTGATGTAAAACTGTCCACTATTGAGACAACAGTATATATCACTTGTATCACTTGTTGTCCTGTTGAAGTCGGTCAGCATTTGTGCCGCTTGGCTAATGTTTGGTGTTATGAGAACGATCTCATCAGCGAATCAAAGATGGTGTAATTGCCGACCATCTATCTTCACTCCCATTCCTTCCCATTGCAGTCGTCGCATGATGTTCTCGAGGGTGGGACTGAAGAGTTTCGGTGAAATGGTATCATCCTGCCGCACCCCTCTCTTTACATCAATGATCACTTCCTTGTAGAATGGTGAGATCCTGGTGGTGAATCCACAATACAGCTCATGGAGGATTTTTTTTTTTGGTTTTTTTTTTGGGGGGGGGTCACACCCGGCAATGCACAGGGGTTACTCCTGGCTTTGCACTCAGGATTTACTCCTGGCAATGCTCAGGGGACCATATGGGATGCTGGGAATCGAACCCGGGTTGGCCGCGTGCAAGGCAAACGCCCTACCCGCTGTGCTATTGCTCCATATTGCTCCAGCCCCTCATGGAGGATTTTGATATACTGTGTTTGAACGCCCTGTTTGGCTAGGGCTTCCATGACTGCTTCAGTCTCAACAGAATTCAAGGCCTTCTTTAAGTCGATGAATGTTAGACAGAGCAGAATCTTGAACTCTTGCGAAACTTCAATGAGTTTGGTCACTGTGTGGATATGGTCTATCGTACTGAATCCCCTTCAGAACCTGGCTTGCTCGCATGGTTGTCCTTCGTCTAGTGTTCTGCCTATTCTGTTCAGGATGACACGAGTGAAGAACTTGTAGACGACAGACAGCAGGCAGATTGGGCCATAGTTACCGATGTCCTGGGTGTCTCCCTTCTTGTACAACAGAACGGTCCTGCTGGTTTTCCACTGAGATGAAACCTTGCATTCAGACAGGCAGTGTGTGAGGAGTCGAGCCAGTGTATTGATGAGTACTGGCGGCAGATTCTTCAGGTGTTTGGGTCTGACCTTCTCTGGCTCAGGTGCTGTACGCATCTTGACCAACGAAATGGCGTGTTGCATTTCAGAATGGAGGATTTGGAAATGACATATCCATCCTGCGGAATTTGGTATGTGGGCAGGTGGACATGGCTGTCAAAGAGATGCAAGTAGAAGTCATGAATAATCCTCTCCATTGCCTTTCTGGAAGATGTGATAGATCCATCTGGACGTCGGAGGGCAGTCATCTTGGTCTTGTAGTTGGCGAAGGATAGGTGAGCATTGTGAATACTTTTCCCGGCTTCTGCTGCACTGGCCAACACTGCTGCTCTTCTCTCTTTGAGTTCTTCCTTTATTGCATCTCTGCACAACTTTGTGAGCTCAGACATTAGCTTGTGGTTGCCTGAGGCTCGCGCCAAACAACCTTGATGAATGAGTTCGAGAGTTTCCTATGACAGGCGTCTCTTTGTGGCTTTCTCACTGTCGGCATTCTTCACACAGTCATGGTGGTGCTGAACCAGTCAATTGTATTCCTCGTCGATGTTGTCAAGGATGGCATCTTCCCACGTTGCTGCAATAGAAAGAGCTCCCAGTTGGTGGTCATTCTGGGAGTTGCCTTCTTAGACTTAAATTTTGCAGACCTTTCTCCCCATTCTGTGAAGTAGAATTTTGCACGGAGACAGTGGTCCGATTCTGTTTGGAATTTTAGGACAACAGCGACATCGGTCAGGCAAAAACCTTTGATTGAATATGATGTGGTCAATTTCATTGTGGAACTGTCCACCAGGAAACTCTCATGTCCAACATTTAGATTTGGCCTTCTGGAACTGTGAGTTACCATGGAAGGTCTTGGTTGACATGATGAATTCAGACAGTCTCTTACCCTGATCATTCCATTCTAGGCCATTCTAGGCCATGGGTCCACTACCCAGCCTCAGCCACGCTACAGGCCACTCTCTGGACCGTGCAGCCGCAATACCATAAGGCACTTAATTCCCATTATTCCCGTACCATATTTGGTAGGTTTAAATTTGGTGTGAACCATGGTAACACCTCTAAGGGTGATTGGAGGCTGCCCTAAAAGCCTCCGACCCTCTCGGAGATCCCAGCAAGCTACTGAGTGTATCCTGCCCACACGGCAGAGCCTAGCAAGCTACCTGTGGCGTATTCGATATGCCAACAACAGTAACAACAATCGGCCTCATTCACCTGATACCAAAAGAGCCCCCAGCATGGCAGCATTAAGAAAGATGAGCAAGGAGAGGCTAAAAAAATCTCGGGGATGAACTAGACTGCCAAAACTAAGAAAGACTAAAATGATTGTCTGTACTTTCAATGCACGTACGCTGGCATCAGAAGCATCCATTGAGGACCTGATGGTGCAAGTGCAGAAGATCAAGTACGACATCATTAGTCTGACCGAAACGAGAAGACATCAATCACATCACGCCATCTTCTACACTGGAGAAGAATTGTTCCTCAGAACATGCGACAACAGAGGCTTCAGTGGCGTTGGTGTCCTTGTCAACATGAACTTGGCCATGAGCATTGATTCATTCGAATGCCTAACAACCCAAATGGGACGATTATGCTTGAACAGATGTGGCTCACTGCCTGCAGTTTCTATCTTCGTCATCTACGCACCCACTTCCAACTATGATGAAGAAGAAATTGAGAGGTTCTACATGGAACTGGAGAAGTCCTATAAAGAAGACCACACCTTCTACAAGATCATTGTTGGTGATTTTAATGCCAAGATAGGTCTGAGAAGGTCACCCAAAGAACAGTATATAACTATGCAGAATTCTCTTTGTTGGCGTCTTCCTGTAGAAAGCCTTAAATGTTAAACTTTAAAAATAAACAAGTAAATACATAAATGAACCAGTGAAACAGCACAGCGTTTGAGGTACTGGCCTTGCATTTGGCTAACCTGGTCTTATTCCAGTATGCAGAGTGTACCCTGAGCGCTGCCAGGATGGTATCCTGAGCAGAGAGCCAGGAATGAGGCCTGTGAACTACTAGATGTGATTAAAAAAAAACTAAATAAATATGATTTTCCTTCTAATCTTGATCCCAGTGATTAATTAATAAATTCATTAAAGCTATTTTTAAGTAGGATAAAAAAATAGCTCAAAGAACTAGTCCATATGCTTTACTTCCAGAGGATCCAGTTTTTCCCCTGCACTTAAAGTTTTTTCACACACTGGGATCGTGGAAGCATGGAATAAGGAGCAGCCCTTGAGCATCACCAGATATAACACAAAATCCACAATAATATACAGATAGCTCAATTTTCTTTACTCCAGGCAATGGAGGTGTTTTATTTTATTTATCACAAGCACATATAAGTACTTTCAAAATTATAAGTATTGTCTTATTTTGAATCTAAGAAGATTTGTGTGCATTAGACAGAGACCTCAACCAGGGTCAGTTAAAAGTGATTGAAGTGTAAAAAGTTCTGTCTTGTCCTGGGTCTCAAAATAAATTCTAGTCTCCTGCCTGAACAACTGTTAAATATCTAGAATCACAGTTCCAATCTCTAGACTAGGTCACCTGCTCCCTGTCTGTAATCTTCGTCTAATTCATACACTTTAGTTTGTTACAAAGTGAAATTAGTTGTCAGGAAAAAGCAGATAAAAAGTTAAGTTGCCCTAACCTTGCCAACCAATTTTATCTTTTCTAATCTAAGAGTTACATTTTAAAAATTAAGGGTACAAAGGGTATGTGAATCACCAAAGGGCCTCTGGGGAGAAAATTATACTGAATGCTGCAGAGGAAGATATAAAGGTGAGAAAAGCAGCCTATAAAGTGAGGGGCTTTTAGAACTCTCACTTTTACATGAAAAGGGATAAGAAAATGTAAACTTTAATAAGAAATACTGCAGTAAATATTTCAATGATGAATGTTGGTTTAATCAACTAATGAATGAATTTGACTCACATGATTAATGTTATACTTACCTAGATCATGAGAAACCCCTTGTTTTGGAGTAAGGCAAAATATAAAGTTTCATTTTTTTTTCTAAGCAAATTCAGCTACCAGTCTCTTCTACAGATTCCCTCATTATTCACTCATTAAAAAATATTTTTGCTCCTGAAATGTCACATTACTTTAAGATGATTATTATTCAATTGAATAATCATCAAATTGGGAAATGATTTATGAAATACTGTAGTTTAGAGGAGAATTTACTAAAAGCAGAAGGATTTATTAAGCAAATAAAATGCTTACAAAGAAGAGACAAACCGGCCTTTCCTTCAAAGAGTAAAAACCGAGCACTGATTTTTTTTTTCTGGGCTTATATACCCATTCTGGATATTGGCCAGTCCACCCATAGAAGACATCTATATGACAGGCCTGAAATTATGACTCAAGCCTGGAATTCAGGCCTTTGATAGTTTCTTCTTTTCATTCACATGCTACTGAGCCCTATTGATATGTACTTTGCTGAGTGACTAAAAGTTAGCCTCTGGATTTTGCCCATGATAACAAAAATATTTTGAGATATCAAGAGGGGCAAGTACAGAGGCTTATCTTCCCGTTGTAGTTGCCTGAGAAGTGCACTGGACTGATTCTACATTGAGCTTCTGCATTTTAGCTTTTGCTTGGGAATGAGGAATCTGCTTAACAGTTTGATTTTGTTACTGTATTGCTTCTTAGTTCAAATTAGAGGTCCCCCTAGTCAATGCTCATCAATCAAATTCAAAGGACAGTTTTGTTGGGTACCAACTATATCCCCATTATCATGGACAATGGGGATAATAATAGCACTGTAGCACTGTCATCCCATTGTTCATTGATTTGCTCGAGCAAGCCCCAGTAATGTCTCCATTGTGAGACTTGTTGTTACTGTTTTTGGCATATTGAATACAACATGGGTAGCTTGCCAGGCTCTGCAGTGCGGGCAGGATACTCTCGGTAGCTTGCCAGCCTCTCCGAGAGGGATGGAGGAATCAAACCCGGGTCAGCTGAGTGCAAAACAAATGCCCTACCCGCTGTGCTATCACTCCAGTCCTGATTTGAATTAAGTCCTGTTTTTCTCAAGGAGACAAAAATGCCCCTGCAAACACATAGATTACTTAAAAATTCTGATACTGTTAAATTCTATGAAAGACGTCTATAGAATTATCTATTTGGAAGTGAGGTAAGGCAACATTAAATTACATGACCAGAAGAAATTTGTCTGAGGACATGATCTTGACAAAAAAAATGATTTGATAAAAGGTGAAGATCTGGGGAAGAATGTTCTAGACTATTACAATAATAAAGTACATCAGATGGAATTTAACCCTTGAAGTTAGAAACTGAACAAGTAGTAAGGCAAGACTATCACCAACTAATGGAACAGGTATGAGAGAAAGAGAAGAGGGCAGAAGCCAAGGAATAAAAACCCTTGAATGTGTTGTAAAAGTGTGGATTTTGTTTAAACTATGCCTTTTTTTGATTAATGTAGTGTGTGCTTAATGTATAAAATATCCACACCTTACCCACTTGAGACACAGTTTCAACACTAGAGTCTATTGGAAAGTCTTACTTATTTCTTAAAATGAATATTTTGGCTGCTATGTGAATAACAAACTATAGGAAGAAGAAGATTTGAAGCACCAAGACCAATTACAGAATTTTGTTTTGTTGTTTTTTTTTTACTTGTGAGCTATAACCAATGGTGCACAAGAATAATTCCTGACTTTGTGATTCCTCTCCGAGAGCCCGGCAAGCTACTGAGAGTATCCCACTCACAAGGCAGAGCCTGGCAAGCTCCCCATGGCATATTCGATATGCCAAAACCAGTATCAACAAGTCTCACAATGGAGACGTTACTGGTGCCCACTCAAGCAAATCGATGAAGAACAGGATAACAGTGCTACAGTGCTACAGTGATCTGTGATCACTTCTGATAGTTCATGCCAGAAAATATGTAGTACTGGGGTATTGAACCTTGGTTACCTCATGGGAGTCAAATGCCCTATCTGCTGTACAAATTAGCAAGCCTTAAAAATGATATTTTTGAAGTACAAGAGAGGGATTTTCATAGTCTGGACTTAATAATAGAGAAGATGAAAAAAACTGCATATTCAGGTTATGTGTTGGAACTGAAGCCTAAGGGAGAGACTGGATTCTAGGTAAAACATTGGGAAATAAATAAATGTTCTTATATAACTCAGGTTCATTCAGACTGGAAAAATATAAACAAAAGCAGTGGATAGATAAGAGAAAAGCAGAGAAGTACCTTAATAATGTACTCATGACACACTGGAGAGACTCATAAAGTGGAGTAACTTACTCTTGTGATCTAGTTGCTTGGTCAAACCAGAGAAGAACTTTGGGAAAGAAGGAAGAAAAGATCAGTTTGGAAGATTGTTCAAAAAAGGCACTGCAAAAACAATTCAGTTCTGCTTCTCTATTTCGGGGGTGTTAATATATTTGTTCCCTACAGGTAGATGAGGGGGAAAAAAGGAACAACCATATGCAACTTGGATGTTCAATATATACAAAAATCACAGTTGGAAAAAAAATAATGGGAGAAATTAAGGGCCAGAAAGTTAGTGAAAGACACATTTTAAAAAGCCATAACTGGTTAATGTTAATGGGGAAATATAAGTCCTCTGAGAGCCTTCTGCAGTTCATTTTCTGCCCCATTGTATGACTCCCACTCATCTTTACTTCTTTAAACTTGAAACTGGCCCCAAAGTAACAAGGAGCTAGCATAAAAGATGAAAACTGGAAACCTCTTGTGGGGAAGGGCTGCTGAGAATGATTGCTTCCCTTACCCTCACCTCAAAAGCCCATTACAAGGAAGATAATGTACCACTAGTGCTGAATCAGATCCTTGTTCAGAACTGAAGATGTAATGGACAACACCGTCGAAGACCAGTCCACAAGGGATCTAATTGACTCCCTGAGACCTTCAGTCTGCACATCTATATTTCTATATAAGTTCACTATTCTATATAAGCAGCTTGTTGAGGACATACAGGGAAGTCAACTCTCTGGGACCTAAGTCCACCATTTTCCAATGTCCACTTTCTTCTAATAAAGTTCTTTGCTCATCAGCCACCTTCTTTCTTTTTTTCTTTTTTTTTTAGATATTTAGAACTTTATAATCAAGAAACAGTATCGTATAATATAATGTAACTAGTCAAATGTTTTAAAATTACTTTTTCACAGCACCTTGTTTCTTGATTGATTTTGCCCTATTAACAGCAGTGTAACACAGCTTTCAGACTTATAGAAAGATTTTCCCTCTTTTATCCCTTTATGTAGAAAGAAAACTCACTCTAGCACTTAAGCTATACTGTAAGTACTCAGCAAACATTATTTGCTTCTATTTCTTGTTTATTTATATTTTGTTTCCTATAGTGAAATAGCTATATAGGACCTAATTGTAAATATGTAAAGACAAATACTAGTGTACTTTGTGTATTAATATCAATAAATAAACATTATTAATAGAGAAATGAGCAAAATTATACCATGTAAGAAAACAAAAATAATATTATAGATACCTACTTTTTTGCCTAACATTTCAAAGCTTGCCTCTTGTCTACTATGTATGTATTTCTAGGACCTGACCTGATAAGATAAAGTCAGAGTATTACTCTCTAATCTCCAACCAGACATACTTTGTCACAACATCAAGGGAATTAGCATAATTTGTTTAAAATAACATTGGTTTGTCCTTTCTGTCTTACCACAGAGAACTTAGGTTTATTGGGTTTCTCCCAGCACAGTGCTCCCATTCTTCGGTGTTTATTTGTAAACTCATTCTTTGTGTTCTGCTTCCCCAACTGGTCAATCACCTTCATCTTCTAATCAGACCCTATTAACTCGTAAGTATTGCTTTTCTCTTCTCCTTAAGTCCTTTGCATAGTTAATTCAGAGTAACGTCCTTTTTGTATAGACACAGAAAGACTGTTAATGCTATGCCATTATAACTTGGGAGTTAATTGACTCTGAATGATATTCACTCCTGGGCATCTGTTCTCTCGACTTAAGCCTCAGTTGCCCTTACTTTCTAAGTCCCCAAAAGCAGGGTCCCGATGAGGGACTGGATGGACCCAGGACAAGTTGTGAGCTACCTTGGCATCCAAATGGGCCGGGCCAAAGCGCCATAATACTTAACTATAAGTTAAGAGCATGGTCATGAACAAATTCTATCATGATCCAAAAAGTAACAGCTGGATTTGGACCCTGCTAGCATTAGGAAAGATTAATCTGGCCTGAGCACAATTGTCTGTGATCTATAGGAAAATGTCCCCAGGAAAGTCACCCTACAAGTTTAATGTATCTCTGTGTGAATAAAACAAACTAATATTAAGAAGTAGAATTAAGATGTTAATTAAGTTATTGGACCAAGGAAAGGAAAAAAAAAAACCCTAAATGGTATTTTGCCCTTGAGCCTGATCAGCGATCAGGAAGGACATTGGTATGTTGATTGTGCTACCCTCAACGCAGACAGGTTGAGAGAGACTGGAGAGAGACCAAGGCTTCGAGAGTCAGAACATGGAGAGCAAGAGGGATAGGAGGATATGAAAATGGGGAGCTTAGTGAGACTGGAACAGGTGCGTGAGGAGAAGGAAATAAATGGCAACTGTTCACCAACCAGTCTGGCCCTCGTTTCCTTCTTAGTCTGCCCATGGAGTGGACATGCCAAGAGGGGAATTGGTGCAAAACCACAGAACACAGGCAGCAAGAGAGAGCCATGGGATTCCCTGGTCACCTGGTGATTACACAATTTGGGAAGTAACATCAATACCGAGAAGTCATATCTTCACTGGGATGATGAGCTACAGTGGAACTAAGTGTAGATACCTATAAAACTCACTATTGAATCCTGTGACACCAAACCAAATTTCTCTTCATGTCAACATCCCTGTTTCAACTAGATTCTCAAAAGGCTAATGGACACTTCGAAGCCTATTCATGAGAGGAGAAAGCAAACATAAGAGTAACCAGAATGGAGCAAAGACATTAGGTCTTATCCTAAAACGGTGAAAATTTTTAATTTTTTGTAATTTATAAAAAAGCCATTACCTTATCCACTTAGGCCACAGATTTAGA
The DNA here is from genome assembly GCF_027595985.1 of Sorex araneus. Classification (NCBI taxonomy): domain Eukaryota; kingdom Metazoa; phylum Chordata; class Mammalia; order Eulipotyphla; family Soricidae; genus Sorex; species Sorex araneus. The sequence continues at coordinate 20,788,346 of NC_073312.1, forward strand.
ATAGAACATAGAACTCTCTCTCTCTCTGTGTCTCTCTTTGTCTCTCTGTCTCTGTCTCTGTCTCTGTCTATCTCTCTCTCTGTCTCTCTTTCTCTCTTTTTGTTTTTGGGCCACACCCAGAGATGCTTAAGGTTAATGCCTGGTTCTGCATACAGGGATCACTTCTGGTGGTGGGTGCTCAAGGGTCTATATGGGGTGCTGAAGATTGAATGCAGGTCTTAGAATTCCCCTAATATCTATTACAACCCTCCCATCTACATCACCAAGCCATTCTGGATGTGGCCCCTACAAAAATGATAATCTATCACTAATATTCAGGAAGTGATACTTATAATCATGATGAAATACTAATAGATGTTTCCTAGACTAGCTAAATTTAAAATAGCAGTCAATGCCAAATATTAGTAATGATAAAATGCTCATATATTATTAGTAAGGGAGTAAAATGATAAAATATTTTGACTCAGAACATGTTCATTATATTTTAGTTACTGTTTACTTAGTTACATGCCAAAGTACTTTATAGACACTTCTACATATGTCTGCAAAAACACTTGTATAAGAATATTTTTTAAGTTTTTGAATATAACTAAAAGTGACAACAAATCCCAAAGTTACCTGCAATAAGACAGCAGATAAACACCTTTTGATGCAATCACATAATTGGTTACCATTCAGCAATAGACATGAATAAGTGATTCCTGAAACCCCATGCATGAATCAAAAAACTATTTTTTTTTAGTGACAAAGTCAGACATAACAGATTTTATGCTCTAAGATCCTATCTAAATGGGGTTTTCAAACTGGAAAAGCAATCAATTGTGATTCAGATCAGAAAAGCACTTTTTTTGTGAAAGTGACGGAAAATTGGTTGACTGGAAAGGGGCATGAATGAACTTTCTGGTTTGATGGCAGCTCAATTCATTTGCACCAGAGTTGATGGTAACAGAATGCAACTCTGAACATTTATCAAACTGTACACTAAGATCTGAGGTTGTTTTATTAACTAGTCATTATGCCTCAAGTAAGGAAAAAAGCATTTATGATGGCCAGCCTAAAATATCTTGGTTTCCTTTAACAACAAATTGACATCTTAGATATACCATTGCTTATGAGAGAAAAACTTCAGTTTACCATTTTACATTTATAGTAATAGTAAGCAGAAATACAACATTTACTTTTAAACTTCAAACTCATAATTTAAAAGAAAATTGCCCTATGTTCTATTGTTTTGACAATAGAACAGAGCATTATGAATCAGTACCTGTACTCTCTCCAAAATGTCTATGAGGAAGAACAGAAAAGAGATTACTTCATGTCTTTAAAAATTGTCACAAAAGAGTGAAATAGTGTAAAGCACCCTGCACACGACAATGTTCTGTGAAGAATCATGATCGGAGTCGGTTCTATAGTACAGCAGGTAGGGCAATTGCCTCACATGTTGCCGACCTGGGTTGGATCCCTGGCATCCCATATGGCTTCTCTCTCAATTAAAAAGCTGTGCATCCTAACTGGAATATCTCCCACACACACACCAGTAATTTAGCATTTTATTCCTTATTACTTTATTTATTTTATTTATTTATTTATTTATTTATTTATTTGCTTTTTGGGTCACACCCGGCGATGCACAGGGGTCACTCCTGCCTCATGCACTCAGGAATTACTCCTGGCGGTGCTCGGGGGACCATATGGGATGCTGGGATTTGAACCCGGGTTGGCCGCGTGAAAGGCAAACGCCCTACCCGCTGTGCTATCACTCCAGCCCCTTTTCCTTAAGATTTTAAATTCCCATTATTGTTTTCCTTTTAAATAAGAACTAGATTCCTGTGTAGAATCTAGGAGGCTTAAGTCAGTTGTAGCCATTTCCCCAGCAGAAATTGTCATCATGAAAGTGTTTGCACATAACTGGAATCTTCTATCTAATGGGAGAAGCTTTGGCCATTGCTACAAGGTATATATTAGAGGAGGATTGTCTGAATTGCCCATCACGTAACTATTATTTAAGGCTTTTAAGGATGCAATAAATATTTCTTATTTCTAGAAGTTGTGGATTGGAAAACTACACTTAAGATTGCACATTAGTGACCAGAAAGATAATATAGACTGTGCTTGCCAGGCATGTGTCTTACAGAAAGTAATTCCTAAACTCAAAATTAGGAGTCAGTCCTGAGCACTGCCAGGAGTGGCCTCCAAATAAACAAAAATAAATTAAATAATTTTTATTTTCTGTAAAATCAAGCTGCTTTAGTAAAAGCAGAAGTATGCTCTTTTCTATACCTGCTCTGGAGAGAAAAATGTGACAGAAATCAGTGATTCAAATCCTTGACCTCAAATCTATAAGAGAAGCTAGGAAAGAGTGGAAGACTCTTCTTTGTTTTTATTTTTATTTATTTATATTATTGAATCACCATGTAGAAAATTACAATGCTTCAGGTTTAAGTCTCAGTTATACAATGCTGAAACAACCATCCCTTCACCAGTGTCCATATTCCATCACCAAAAAAAAAGAACAAACAAACCAAAACACCAAAAACCCAGTATACCTTCCATCCCGCCCCCACCCCCACCCCCCGAACTGATAAATTTCACTTTACTTTCTCTTTACTTTGGTTACATTCACTATTTAGACAAAAACCTCACTATTATTGTTAGGAGTTCCCCACTAGAGTCAGACCTGTTGTGAATAGATATGAGGTCACGCGGCCGTGATAACGCGGTTTTGGATTTCTGTATTTTAACAACTAAGTCCAGGGAAATTTCTTCCAGATATTGGATCATTGCAAGCTTGTAACTCTCATCTCTGGTCATCATAATATGGTGGTCGCCACACCCTTCACCCCCAGCAAGGAAAAAGGCCAGAGAGAGAAATACCTTTCCCTTCCTGGGCAGGCATGGGACCTCGGCTTAGTTCTCAGTCTGGAGACATTCTGCAAGGAGATGTCCATACCAAAAGTAGTTTAGCTGGCCTCTGGAATCATGTTCATGCAGCTGCGGAGAGGCCGCACACGTGCAGCCCCCAGGATCACAGCAGCGAGCAGGGCCCAGAAGACTCTTTTTAAAGGTACTTAAGGAAGCAATAGGCAGATGATATTATACTCTAGATCAACAGGAAAGGTTGACATATTTTTCCAGACATTTTCCATAAATTGTAAAAAAAATTTACATTTATGTTATGTTGATAGACATAAGTTTGATCTTATTCTTAGCCAAGAAACACACAGAATTTGATTTACTTGAATAAAGGTACTTGGAAACATAACACTGATTTGTAGATTTAAGATTATAAATTGTCAAAATAATTCTCTAAGATGTTTATGAGGAAGATCATGTAAATCATTAATCAATACTTGTCATAAGAAAATGATTTCACTATCCATTAATCTGGTAATAATTAAATTTCTGGTACTCATTATCTAGCCCTAATTAATTCAAGTGTATAGAAAAAAATGACTGCTAGGTATTTTAAAATTGGGAGCATAGCTAAAAGATCTTATTTTAAAAATTTAGTTTGACCAAAAATACATCAGGGCTAAAGAGATAGGAAAGCAGTTATTATGTTTGCCTTGTATGCAGCTCACCTGGGTTCAATCCCCAGAACCCCATATTGAAACTTAATCCCCATCAGGAATTATCCATGACCACAAAACCAGGAAAAAGCCATGAGCATTGCCTAGTGTGGCCAAAACAAACAAAACTGTAGTTTCTTAGATGTGAAATTTCAATTTCATTGACACACTCTAGTTCAACTATTGGGAACAACTCAAGGCAGGTTAGTTGGTTGGACACACAAGACCATATTTATCTACTCAGCCATATTCTCTGAAGGTAAAATTGTACTAATTTCCATACCAGCTCAACTACTGATCATCAGCACCAATCCTATAGGCTCAAAGGAGATTATTATTTGGGGGGGAAATAAAAAAAGACCCCAAAGAGAGTATATGGAACACTTGCAAGTGCTTAGATCTTGTTCTCTCTCATTCTTACTTCGAGAAGGGAATAAGCAAGTTTTTCAATACTTTCTTATATGTCTGCATTACATGGATAAGTATTAAATTAAAAGATAAGGGAAATAATCATTTCCTTTAAATCATGAGTGGACTTTCATGAAAATAAAAATAAATAATAGGATTTACCTTAAAACTGTTAGTGACAGATATGGAAGATAGTAGCACGGCACTATAGCACTGTCGTCCAGTTGTTCTTCGATTTGCTCAGTGGACATCAGTAACATCTCCATTTTTAGACTTATTACTGTTTTTGGCATATAGAATACACCACAGGGAGCTTGCCAGGCTCTGCTGTGCGGGAGGGATACTCTCTGTAGCTTGCTGGTCCCTCCAAGAGGGATGGAGGAATCGGACCCAGGTCAGCTGTGTGCAAGGTAAACAATCTAGTCCACCTGAAAGATCATACAGGAGTTAATTAAGGCACATACCTTGTGTGCAGTAAGTTTGGGGATAGCCTTGAGTCAATGCAGTCTACTTTTTTTTAGGGGGTGGGGGGCAGGGGGAGAATCCGCAGGAAGATTTCCTTTAGACTTGGAGTTGATTTCATTTACCTCCTATTCCCCCTACCCCCACCCCTCGACCTCACCGCCCCGTAGTGATCTCGGAATCAGAACTGATAGGTTATCAACCTGGTTCACTTAAACTTGCCTCATTAGTTACTCTGTGTGTCCGTTCAGGCCCCCAGATAGGCCGGGCCCTCGCTGTTCAGCTTTTCCCTCCACGGAAACTTCCTGCCCTCCACCATGCATGCCTTCAGCCCCTTTTCCTTCCTTGGACTGAGATCAATCTCTGTCCCTGACAGGAACCCATCTCTCAAGCAGCAGCTCTTCTCCTATGCCATCCTGGGCTTTGCCCTGTCTGAGGCCATGGGGCTCTTCTGTCTGATGGTCACCTTCCTCATCCTCTTCACCATGTGAGGCTCCGTGGAGGTCACATACCCATCCCTGCTGCTTGGACTCCAGGCCATACCCAGTACTGAGCTTTACCATTAAACACGTTTCTCTAAATCCATGAGCCTGCGCCTCTGTCATTCGGCCTTGGGGAGGGCCGTGGTGGCACAAGAGAAATTGATGGGGTGGCAAGAACCTTCCAAGGCTAAGAAGCTGCATTGCTATGAATTAATGCACAATTTTTTTAAGGGCTTGGCTCTGCACTCTGGAATCACTCCTGGCGGTCCTCAGGTGCCATATAGTATACCAGGGATTGTGTAGGCAAGCACCTTGCTCACTGTACTATCTCTCTGGCCCAATGTGCAGTATTTTTGAAGAGCTTACTTTCACTTGAACTGGAGCGATAGCACAGTGGGTAGGTTGTTTGCCTTGCATGCGGCCAACCCTGGTTTGATACCTCCATCCCTCTCGGAGAGCCCAGCAAGCTACCAAGAGTATCCCACCTACACAGCAGGGCCTGGCAAGCTACCCATGGCACATTTGATATGCCCCAAACAGTAACAAGTCTCACAATGGAGACATTACTGGTGCCCGCTCGAGGAAATCGATGAACAATGGGATGACAGTGATACAGTGCTACCTTGCATGCAACTGACCCTGGTTCAATTCTCAGAGAAGCATAATTTCCCCCAAGGTAGAAGCCTAGAAGCACAGAACATGAACCAAGGGTCAAGGCAACTGCAGGCCCCAGCAGCCCTGCAACTTATCCCCTGCACTGAATGACTAATCTTGTTGTCTAAGTGCTGCCAGAGGAGGCTGTCTAAACAAACAACCACAACATATATTGACAGTGGAAGAAGAATTATGCATATTCTCCAAAAATGGGAGATTCATGCATATTTTATTCATATATAATTGTTTGCAAATAATTTCTCCATTGAAAATCTTTGAATTTGTTTTTCCCCAGAAATTTCAAAGGGCACAACAAACAGGAAAGTCTGAGAATATTTTCATTCAAAATATTTTTTCAAAGAAGCATAAACTATGAAAAAATGGTATGGCTGATTAGATAAGCCATTAGCGACGGTGTTTGCCTTGCACATAACCAAGCCAAATTTAATCTGAGAAACTTAGGGAACCACCAGCAGCAGAAAGATGGTAATAGCTTTGAGCACACTAGGTGTGGTCCAACCCTCCTACCCCCAATAGAACATTGACATTTTCAAAAAATTGGTAATTATTTTGAGATATATAAAGAATCTCTGAATTCTCAAATAAGTTAGATTCCTTTAAATTCTGGGATTATGGAACAGGGTCATTCACTATTAAAATGGTAATAAATAATCATTAGTGTTGGTATATAAATATAATATTTTTTGGTATATGCCAAAAACAGTAACAATAGGTCTCATTCCCCTGACCTGAAAGAGCCTCTGATCATTGGGGAAGACAAGTAAGGAGAGGCTGCTAAAATCTCAGGGCTGAGTGTAATAGAGACGTTACCGGTGCCCATTTGAGTAAATCGATGAACAATGGGATGACAGTGATATAGTGATATAGTGATTTTATGGTATGCTATAACTAAATTACTGAGACTTCACCCACCTGCAATGAACTGGGATAATATATCAATGGAAGGTGAAGCACTAGTTCAAATAGTAATTCTGGCCTATGAATGGTATAAGAACACCAGTATACATGAGGAATGTGAAGAGCACCAACTTTATCTCAAAACATTTGATTAGGAATCTTAAATAAGGAAAAGATAAAAATCAAAAGTTATCTACAGGTGTATTTAGACATCCTTATATCTTCTGCAGAAAGAGAACAGATTAGACTGAAGTTAGTTCCGGGGTTTAATTGTAAAGGTATCTGAGTTGCCAAGAAGAGTAGGACTTTCATATGTCTCTTATTTTAAAGTTGGAAATTCTCTTACACACAGATGACCTGAGTTCTACCCCTGACACCCCATATATTACCCACAGCCAGCCGGGAGTGATCCTTGAACACAATGCTAGGGTTAAGTCCTGAGCACAGTGAGGTACAAGTGAAAATAAAAAGAAAACACAAAAAAATCTCAGGATGTAATACCTGAGGTCTGTATTGAGGACATTTGAATATCAAGCTTAACACTCTTGGATTAAAGAATGTCCAAAAATTCAGAAGCCCAGCAGAACTTGTTGTCATTTCTAGGTCAGTGAAAATTCAGCCTTACCTTGCTTAGACTGTTTGTAAACAATCATACCTGAAGCATTTTACTTTTTTTTTTTTTTAATCGAATCACCATGAGATGCAGTTACAGGTTTTCTTGTTTGAGTTACAATCATACAATGATCAAACACCCAACCCTCCACCAGTGCACATTCCCTACCTACAATGTTCCCAGTATACCCCCCTCCTTTGCCACCCTCCCCCTGCCTCCATGGCAGACAATTTCCTCAGTACTCTCTCTCTCTCTACTTTTGGGCATTATGGTTTGCAATACAGATACTGAGAGTTTATCATGTTTGGTCATTCATCTACTTTCAGCACACATCTCCTATCCCAAATGATTTCTCCAACCATCATTATTTTAGTGATCCTTTCTCTATTCCAGCTGCTTTGTCCTCTAGCTCATGAGACAGGCTTCCAAGTGTATCACTGTATCACTGTCATCCCATTGTTCATTGATTTGCTCGAGTGGGCGCCAGTAATGTCTCTATTACTCCCTGTCACATGCTAGTGTAGCCGGATGGCATATTGGGGGCTCTTTCAGGGTCAGGGGAATGAGGACTATCATTATTACTGATTTTGGCATATCGAGTATGCCATGGGTAGCTTGCAAGGCTCTGCCATGTGGGCGAAATACTCTCAGTAGCTTGCTGGGCTCTTCAAGAGGGATGGAGCCTTTTGGGGTGGCCTCTAATCACCTTTACAGGTGTTCCCAGACATATCTATCTACATACATATGTAGATAGATATGACCCTCTATGATTTGTTGCCTACTGCCTGACCCCATCAAGTATGGTGTGGTAATTATGGAAAATGAGTAGGGAGTGTCTTATGATGTGTTGCCCGGCAGTGAAAAGGAATATGTTCACTTATATGTGAGGCTTGGCCCAAGTGTGTGGAAAGTGGCCTGGAGCATGGTGGTGGTTGGATTGTGGATGTCTGCTGCCAGGGATAGGTCCCTTGGGGCAGGGAGGGATCTCACCAGCCCCCCCCCCCCCCGCTGGGGTGCCCCGAGTGAAAAGAGCCTGGCACAGAGTCTGGTGGTATGGTTATGGGGCCTCATTTTATGCTCCCTTCCGGGAGAATCAGCAGTGAGTTCTGGACAGTGGTCAATGAGGAGATTATTATCTGGCAACAGCAGGAGGTGGCTCATGGCTTCCAACTATGGGGAAATATTCCTGGCCCTTGTGTCTACTCTCCTTGCGTGTCAATCTCATATTATGTTATTTTATATTCCACCAATGAGTGCAGTCCTTCTATGTCTGCCCCTCTCTTTCTGACTCATTTCATTTAACATGATACTCTCCATGTCTATCCACTTATAAGAAAATTTTGTGACTTCATCTCTAATAGCTGCATAGTATTCCATTGTGTAGATGTACCAAAGTTTCTTTAACCAGTCATCTGTTCTTGGGCACTCGGGTTGTTTCCAGATTTTGGCTATTGTGAACAGTGCTGCAATGAACATATAAGTACAGATGTCATTTCTACCGAAGCACCTTACTTTTAAGGTGATGGTTATTTTTTCCTATCACCATCAAAATCTTCAAATTAATGATAATGCACAGATTTCAATATCAGTAACGAGGAAATACAGTCCCCACTGAGAGCTGAAAATACTTGTTTTACCCTCTAAATAAATTTTAAAATAACTGATTAAAAATGTACAAAAGGAACCAGAGAGAGAAATGCAGGAGGATATGTGGATCGAAAGCAAAGAGGATTACATAGGGATTTTCATCCAGGACATGGGATTTAACACCATCAGAGAAAAGACATCATGACTTTATTTAATGTGTTATTAGAGTGAGAGTTCATGCAACAGGAAGTGCACAATAGATTTATGAGGGTACAAAGAAAGGTCAGAAAGTACAGGGGAGAAAATGAGCATTGCAATGGATTACCTAAAAACAGAAATACACTTGAACATTTCCTAGAGAGGTCCTTCACCAAGGCTCTGAGGAAGAACTTCACTGGATGTTCAACATTATTCAGGAAAATAGAACCAAGAGAATAGGTAGAAATAAAGATATAAATAATGAAAAGTAGAGACATGCAAGAGGAAATTTCTTGCAGCAATTGGTCTAAGTGTAAAAATCATTTGGTGGCGGGGGGGTTGGGGGAGCGGAGGGCGGCCAGGGGAGAGCCCGGGCAGCTCTTCCCATCGGCTGCCCGGGTTCCAGGGGTCAGTCTGGGATTCTGCCCAGCAGGAGCGGCCCAGGCCACGGGACAGACAAAAGAGGAAATGAGGGCCAAGCCGGTTGATTGATCAGTTGCCATTTATTCCATTCTCTCCACGCGCCTGTTGCAGTCTCTTTGAGCCCCCATTTCTAGTCTCACACTGCCCCTCATTCCTCGATCCCTTCTGTCTCTTCTGGCCCCTCATTCCTCCATCCCAACTATCTGGATTCTCCTCTTCTTCACTAGTCTCTCCCCCCTTATTTGTCTCTCTGGGCACTAGTCATACCCAACAAAATCAACATAAAGCCCTTCTTGAGGACCCACCAGGTTCAAAGGAAACACCACCTAAAGGCATTCCCCTCCTACTAGCATCTTAATTAACATCTCAATATTATGTATTTTTGTATGGGCACAATAAGAGATACATTGAGCCTTGTAGGGCAGCTTTCCAGGGAATGTCTTGCCACAGACTCAGACTACAGCACTCAGGCCAGATTAATCATTCCTGAACCTAGCAGGGTCCGAATCTAGTTGTCACTGTTTGGATCATGACAGCATTTGTCCATGACCAAGCTCTTAACTTGCAGTTAAGCATTAGGTGCTTTGGCCAGACCCATCTCGATGCCAGGATAGCACATAACTTACCACTTGCCCTGGTTCCATCCTGTCCCTTGCTGGGACCCTGCCTTTGGGGGTGCTAGGAAGTAAGGGCAGCTGAGGCTTAGGTTGAAAGAACAGATGCCCAGGAGGAGAATATCATGTAGAGTCAAATGACTCCCAGGTTACAAAAGCATAGCATCTTCCTGTGCCCATACAAAAGGACATGGCTCTGAATAAGCTATGCAAAGGACTCAAGGAGAAGAGAAAAACAATATTTACAAGTCAACAGAGCACAAAGAAAGAAGTTACAAATAAAGAGGAAAGGGAGCATTCTGATGGGAGTAACCCAAATAAACCTAAACTACCTGAGGCTATGTTATCCCACTGTTATAGAGATTAAGAGACCCACCCCACCCCAAAAATCTGCCACTTGGCTACTGCAGACCGAGAAAGCTGGTAATATAATTAAGTTAAATATAATCAAAGGGTTATACCAGGGGCTGCTGGTATAGTCTCAGAGTTCAGAGGCCTGGAAACCAGAATCTTCACTGTCTAAGGACAGAAAGTGACAGCCTAGTTCAAGAAGCAAGTGAGAGAATGTGCCCATCTTTTTCTTTTTTGCTCTATTCAAGTAACTTAACAGCAGATTGGTAGATGTCTACATACATTGATAAGGACAGAACTTTTATATGGTCTACTGAATCAAATGTTAATCTATTCTATAAATACCCTCTGGAAATATCGACAAAAATGTTTGATTATCTACCTAACCAATATGTTAATCTGTTCATCATAGTGGCAGAACACAGGCATACAGAAAGACATTATCTGTGTATGTAAGTTGTGTGATATTTCATTTTGCTTATTTTATTTTTTATTAATTTTTCATTGAAACATTATGGTTTCTAACTCAATGATCTCCTCATTTTACTGTTGTAGAGCTACTACATAAATTCTTCCACCAGTATATTGGAGGAGGGTAATTAGTTATTTCTTTCTTGCTCAGAGACACAAACTAACAATTTCTATCTACAAACCAATCTTGCCTTCATAGACAATGCCAAGGATTCTTATATTAGAAAGTAACACCTGTACAAAATTAAATTGTGAATGTTGTAACTAGGATTTAGAGACTTATTCTCAGGCAGAGCCCCAGCAGCCGAGGACCTCCAGAACCCAGACACAGCCATGCTCAAGGCCCCTCTCCACACGTTTGGATGAGCCTCATCCATGAAAGAACAGTCAGAGGAAACAGGTGTGTGGGACCTGGGGCTGAGATCTCCAAGCCTGCTCGGATCAGGACTGGGCCTCTTCCACCCAGATCCCCCATTTTCCAATAGCTAGGTGGTCACACCCAGAAACTACCCCAGGCGCCATGTAATCTCATCAATGGCCAACATCCAGAGACTATAAAACCAAGCTCCTGGAAGCATCTTATCGCTTTGTTCTTCCTCTTGGAGAACCTGGTAAGCTACCGAGCGATTCCTGCCTGCATGGGAGAGCCTGGCAAGCTCTTTGTAACGTATTTACATGCCAAAACCAGTAACAATGATGGGTCTCATTCCCCTGACCCTGAAAGAGCCTCTAATGTGGCACTGTTGGGAAGGATGAGGAAAGAGAGGCTTCTAAAATCTCAGGGCTAGGACGAATGGAGACATTACTGAGACTGCTTGAGAAAATCGACGATTAACAGGAGGATGATGATGAAGATTCTCAAGCTAAAAAAAATTAAACGATGACTTAAGGCAAGGAAGAGCAGCAGAATATTTAGAAGTTCTATTTGGCAACTCTCATGTTAGATGGGTAGTTCTTAGAGACAAGAATATTATAAAGTTGGCTTTGAAAAAGTCTAGGATTTACACAGCCAGGTTCTGAATTAGAATTGGAAGTGTGATGGATAGAATTTTTTTAAAGGCATACATTTATTATAAATAAACTTGTTGCCAAAGTGTTATGGCTGTGCTTAAGATATTATGCTAGTTACCAAACACTAAAAGTTGGCTCCAGATTTCACTCAGTAAAATTTATTTATATCTAGAGTTAATTATTCATACTGAGAAGTAATTATTTTTTAAGAAGTAGTGCATGGTTTTTATTCCTCAATGTGGAATACCACAATTTATAGTATATTTAGAGATAAATACACTAACCTGGTTTTCATTCCTCCCTCTCTCAGAGAGCCCAGCAAGCTACCAGAGAGTATCCCGACCACACAGCAGAGCCTGACAAGCTACCTGTGATGTATTCGATATGCCAAAAACAGTAACAACAAGTCTTAAAATGGACACGTTATTGGTGCCTGCTCAAGCCAACTGATGAACAATGGGACGACAGTGCTACAGTGCTGCACTATTACTTTTATCTCCTATTTCCCTGTATTCATTCTCCAACCTTGAAAGTAGAGCCACATTCTAGTTTAGTACTGAAATCTGAGGATTAGTTATACATTTAGGAATTGAAAATTTATGAAATATTTGTATATTTTAATGGTCAATTTTATGAGGAAGTATTTTTTAAGCATAAGAAAGCAACAAAGAAGTGGACAAGTATTAGTCTCCTGTTTCTTTAATCTCTAGATTGCTTCACACTTTTAGTATAATTAATATTGGATTTAGACTGCAAATACTTATGGATGGCTATGAGGAGACCTACTGAGAAAGGGCATAAAGAAACAGTTTGACAGAAATGTGTTTGTTTATCCATGCTTCCAAATAATAAAATAATATCTCTTTGATTGTTCAGGCATTCATTTCTGCTATGGCATAGTTTTGCTGATTTTAGATCTGAAAAATACTCTCTCTACAGCTTTCTTCGTCATCTACCCCGTATCACTGTATCACTGCCATCCCTTTGTTCATAGATTTGCTCAAGTGGGCACCAGTAACATCTCCATTCATCCCAGCCCTGAGATTTTCACAGCCTTTCCTTACTTGCCCTTCCCAACGATTGGAGGCTCTTTCAGGGTCAAGGGAATGAGACCTGTTATTCTTACTGTATTTGGCATATTGAACGCGCCACAGGGAGCTTGCCAAGCTCTCTTTATTAAAAAAGAGGTTACTCCTGGCATAGTGCTTCTGCACTCAGGAATTACTCCTGGAAGAGCTTGGGGGACCATCTGGGATACTGGGGATCGAACCTGGGCTGGCTGCGTGCAAGGCAAGCACCCAAACCGCTGTACTACTGCTCGGGCCCCCTAGCTCTGGTCTCTTTACAGATAGTATTTCCTATGCGACCTGAAGAAAGCTTTTGGCTCTGGGTAAAGGCTTCTGCTCTGAAGGGCCAGCTCTGATGGGCTCCAGGGAACTGAGCAAGTGGGACTTTCTGTGCTTTCAATGGCTGCAAACCTCAAAGAGGCTAATTTGAAGTGCTGCGGAAAGAATCCCTGCCACCTCCCGGTGCCATTTTTGCTCAAAGATCCAAGTCACAGTCGGGGCCAAGTCTCCAGGTAAACACGCCTACTGAGGAGGGTGGCCTTCTGCTCCATTTGGCCAACTTTGACTCTGGATGCTGGGCGGTACCTTCTGGGTAACGGCATCTTTGGTTTGACCAGGTGCTGAGAAGAGGAAGTCCGGGGCCAAGGACATTTCCTCACTCCACCCCCAGAGGAGCCCTCCAACGCCCCGAGAGCAGTCATGAGCAAGATCACCTGGGTTAGGTAAAAAATGGGTGTGAGCCCAATTGCGCAACCTTTATAGGCCCCGGTTACCTAGGTGCATGGGGAAATAACAGTACAGTTAGTATCTTCTGGGGAGTGAGCTGATTTAGGCGGGAACTCTTTGTCGAACGCCTGGGAGAAGGTCTGGAATGGAGCAAATCTCTCCTAAGTGTTAGTTATTATTATCACTAAGGGTTAGGGGGGACACTCCACAGGACTTAGCAAACTCCTTGCTCTGTTCCCCTCCCCCCCATTATCCCCTCCTTGATTCAATGTATCAGTATCACTTCTTGGGGTCATTTTTTATCACACCCAGCGATGCTCATGGGTTACTCCAGGCTCTGCACTCAGGAATTATTCCTGGCCATGCTCCGGGGACCATATGGGATACTGGGATTCGAACCCAGGTTGGCCGTGTGCAAGGCAAACACCCTACCCGCTGTGCTATCACTCCAGTCCAGCATCACTTCTTAAAATGGGATTTTTGACTTTCTTTTTTGTGTGTTTGGTTTGAGGCCGCACCTGGCAGTGTTCTGGGCTTCTAGCTGACTCTGTGCTCTGAGATCCCTCCTGGTCGTCTCGGGGCCAGGGACTGAATCGGGGTCTGGTGGAGTGCAGGACAAGTGCCTTAGCCTCTTAGTATCTCTCTAGCTTCTTTCCTGAGCTCAGGATTAGGCTTCTCAACTCTTAAGGCACTTGCAATTGGCCTCGAACCCTAAAGTCAGTGCCCGTGTAGAGCATGATGTGGGATGGAACCGTATCTACCCTTACTCAATTAAAAAAAGCAGAACAATCTGAGTGCATATTTTATCGACTTCCCTGGACAGAAATAACATACACATCACTATATTTTAATTGCTCGAGAAGAATGTGCTCTTGTGACCTTTCCTCGAAGGAAGGAAGACACCATAAGGAAGCCTGCGTGTGGAATCTTCCAGACTGTGCCATTCTGCTTTATGATATGGCTGTAGTCTTTACTATTCACTTTCTCTAAGTCTTAGCCGTGAAAAAAAAAAAAAAACAAAACTATGTTGACATTTATTTCCAAGGACTCTCTAAACTTGAGAGTGGCCTGGTCTTAAAAACCCCATTCTTTTCATAGATTAAATGAATCCAGGCAAGAACCTTCTACCATCAGTTTAGGTGAGAAATTGAGCATTTTTGTATCTAGCTGAAGATCAGTTTTCCACCTCCTCCCAAGTGAAAAATATCTCTTGTAGAAAAATAAGCCAATTTTAGTCAAAAGCACTAGGTTTATTTTTCTATATATTTTAGTTGCAGAGTGCCATTGTTATTTGAAAATAAATGTTTAATTTTTGTCAATAATCTAGCTTGGCAATCTGTAGCCACTGTATCCAGAGTTCATTATTGGTTCTAAAATATCTTTTCATTTATCTAAAATGTTTTGCTTTTGTATTTTTTCCCAATTGAATGAGTGCCCTCTTGCATGTTCTGTTATGGGAAAGGGCAAATAAAAATGCCAATGAGCCTTCCCCTAAACATTCATCATGCTTTACTACCTGTGTTATAATTCTTTCTTATTTTCAGTACTGCTGAATTGTACTCTAGTCTCTGCTCAGAAAAAACCTACATTACTCTTCCTCCCTGCACATCAATGACAGAAGATGTCATAAGCTTTCTTCAGGTCATCCTTTGGATGACTCCAGTACAAGCATTTATAAGTGAAGGCTATGATTGGCAATCAAGCAAGGCATCCATGCACTATGGTAACTTGTTAAGGTAAAAGCAACTTATATCTCCCCATCTCTACACCTCATAGGGTTTGATCTATTTATTTTCAAAAGCACTAAAATCAGAGAATTCCCTCTAGAGTGTTTAGCAGTTATAACCAACAAAAAATAGAAGCCCTTTTTATTAACTATATATTTCTAGTTATGATTTCCTCACATCAGAAAAGAGATGGAATATTACAAAGGATAGCCTGGTTTTGTCACATGCCTATTTGGATCAGTAATTTCTACTGGATTAAATGAAGTATTACTGTATCACTGTCATCCTGTTGTTCATCAATTTGCTCGAGCTGTCTAAGACGAGATGGTGAGCTGGGTTCGGGGAAGTGTGATGGGTTCGAGCGGCATTGGCACCATCATGCCATCTTCTAAATGAAGTATACGTAGTTTGAACATAAATGAAGTATAAGTGTTTAAACTATACTCTTCTAATATTCTCCTTTTGTAGAACTAGGGAATGATCCTGGTATTTTTATTTTTTAACAAGTTCCCTTGAAAATGCTTTAGACAAAGGGCAAAGAATGTGAAAAGTCTTAACTGTAATTGGGAAAATGCTAAAAAAGATTATTTCAATATATTTTTTACCCTGTTACGTGATTATCTTTAAGAGATAAAAAAGAAAAGGCAGTGAACAAGCTGATTAGCCATGACTTTTCAACTCAAGAACTTTTAAAAAACTATATATATAGCAGGATGACACAGCAGAGAAGTCAACTGACCTCTTTTGAATTACTTTCCTTCCCTGTTCCTTTCCTTCATCTGTGAATTTGCATAGCTTTTCATCATCTCCCAGACTGTTGCATTTTTTTTCCTTCTAAGTGTCATGAATGAATATAAAGTTTGGTGAGATTTGATGGCAAGATCCTAAATATCTGAGTCTTCCCAGGATTAAATGCAAAATCTTAAAAAGGGGCACAGAAAAATTGAGTCTATTTGCCTGCTTGTCCCCATGCCTCAAACCATTAGGTAATCACAATGCATAAAAATGTATCAGGCAAATGGGACATATGTAATTTAATGAGCATTTTTAAAATAAAATGCCTCCATTAAATTGAATCGAGACCCCAAAAACACTAACCCTTTAATTTGTGGTGGTTTTTTAAATAGAAGAAAAATCTTCTATTTTCCCTCCACTTCTCCACCTGGTCACCTAATGCATCAAGACAGCTGCTGAGGATACACCTCATTTAATTGCAATCGCTGCAGAGTTTACAATTCTCTCAGAAATGCAGAACTATCATTTGTAGTCTAATTTAATCCTGTCTCATGGACACTTCTGGTAACCTTTACTTAAATTGTTTATTTTCTAGAAGCCTCTCTCTGTGTCTCTTCCTGTTTGACTCTATCCCTGGCTGCCTCTCTGTCTCCTTATAAATATATAGTTAAGTTTTGATTTTCATATGCTAAGATACAGGAGAGATAAGCCTTGAGCTTGAGCATGGGGTTTAAATACAAGTCCAGTTTATTTGGTTATTTCAAATGATCTCCAATGATTATATTGCAAGGTATTTGGGGATATTTCTAGTGTCATGAAGCTTACAACTGTACAGACACTCTGATCTGCTTTGGGGAACATACAACATTTCCTCCATATGCTGATCTGAAATATGCATTGATGAAACTGTTGAACCTCTGCCATGGTTATGTCCTTATGGGCAACAGATTTCAAAAGTGATTAAATTAATAATCATTATATTGCTAAACTAACTTGGAGTTAAAATAAGGCATGATGGATAATTCATTGAACTGAAATATATATTTACATCATAAAAGAGTGACCATCCAGCCTCAATAGTGGTTGTAGAAAAATTGGTCTGGGTCATAAGATTACCCTATTCTTTAAGAAAAGCCAGGACAAGAGTGACATGTAAAATCCTTCAAGTTTTTATTACTGGCATTGAATTAAAATTTGAAACATTGTGTTGGCTAGCACTACCCAAATAAAATGAATTGATGATAGGACTTAACTTCTGCCTTCATATCACAAGTATTTGGAGAGAAAACTAAGGGCCAAACTTCTTTTCTCCCATGCTAATTATCTCCATATTATCTACATGTGATCTAATTTCTAGAAACATCATTTTCACTGCAGCCCTTTCCTGTTCCTCTCCTATTAACTAAAATTTCTCAAAATAAATGAGGGAAAACTTAGTACTTATGAGAACCTTTCAAATCAGTCTTGAAACTCAATAACAAATGAAATGTATTAATTTGACATTTCTCCTTTAACTGAATATTTGTTTATAAAGGTATATACATAGACACACACATATATGCACAGCATTCAAACATGCAAAAGAACATACATACACACACATATACATAGCTATTTAAATGTAATACACAGCTTCTATTTTCACTTACATTGCAAGTATGATCTTTAATTATAGTATATTGAATTTGTATTAACTCTGATTTTGTCATCCTCTGTACTTAATAATTTTATTATATCCATAAACCTAAAAATCTTATCTCTGTGATTTTTATTGAAGAACTTGTTATAAGTTTACTATGCCAAGTACAAAAATAGAACCTGGAGACATGATATTAGTGACTTATCAATTATGGATCTATTAATCAACATTTGCAAGATACAATAGTGTCACTTTTTAAGGTTAGTCTAACTTATGTATCTCTTATTTAAGGATATAATAATTTGCTAAAACATAAGACTGTTTATGACTCTCCTGCTACCCTCACCCAATATTCATATTTTTGAAAGAAAATATGACTATATTCTTTACTTCTACTCATGATCCTGCCACTTGGTCATACTGTCAAAATATTGTCAGAATATTTTTTAGCAGAACATCATAAAAAAGAAATGAGGTGTTCACATATTTCCTCAAGTAATACATTTTTATAAAGACAGTCCCAGAAATCTCTCCACACTGGCCTTTCAGCTCTACAAATAGGTCAAACACATTCAGTATCAGAAATCTGCAGTTGATATTTTTGTGTTCTATGGATGGCTATTTCCCTTTATCTTGGTCTTAGCTCAAATGTCACCTTCTCAAGAGATTGTTCCTACTTTCCTATCTCTGCCTCTTTCAGTCTTTGGAAACAGAAAGGCATTCAATGTGTGGACATCAGTTAATTCCTAAATAAGATATAGGGAAGCATGCTACCTACTTTACCAAACTTCTGTAGAAACTCAATGATTTCATTACATAATTCTTTAAAAATGGTAACTTTGCTTATCAAACTCGGTTATCATAACTATAGTACTATTATTTGAACATTTGCTTCCCTTCCTCAGAGTCTTTCTAACACATTTGCCAATTTTACTTCCTTCCAATGTTATTACTATTTCAAATGATATTGTTCACTTCTTACTTGTTGATTTTCAGTAACTTTCACCCTGACTGGCAAATGCCAGGAAAAGGTACTTCTCTGCATAACTGACAGAGTCATCACTAAACACCAGGAGTTGAATGAAGTCATGCAAGCACATCTGAACAAAAGACAGTCTCAAGAATAATGTCAGAGCTAAAGTTTCTTAGCATATGGAATCACCAGGTACGTGTTTAAGTTTCTGTTTGGGGAACATTCTGGTTATCCTAGATTTCCTGAATTCTACATTAGTATTCCTATGTTGAACCTGAGCATTCCTCAGAATAGTAATATCACACCATCAGAGAGTAATAGTTACAGCCATAAATGAGGGTCATCAATTTAACTAATAAAGATTAATCCAATTAATAGAATTAGACAAGTATACATGAAGCAATTGAGTAGAACTCAAAAGGAAACAAAGAATGCCATTACATAAGCATACAGATGGGGCTACTTGAAGTTCATTTTTTTGAAGAAATAACTGAATCCTTGTTTTATACCCAAAAGAAAAGTAGAAAATAGGTTTTAAAAT
The DNA here is from genome assembly GCF_027595985.1 of Sorex araneus. Lineage (NCBI taxonomy): Eukaryota > Metazoa > Chordata > Mammalia > Eulipotyphla > Soricidae > Sorex > Sorex araneus. Next base: position 20,807,515 of record NC_073312.1, read on the forward strand.
ATTCTAAGTAAATAAATTCTGATATTTTGTAGAATGAAAACTTCTACATATATCAATTAAAAAATCTACTTATGTCAATAAAAAAACACACATGTTTGGGAAATATGCCAATATTATTGACTAAAGTGTTAAGTAAATATTTAAAAATTATCTTTTGTTGTCTCCGCCGAGATGTGATCCCGGTGACTGCACGTGTGCGGCCTCACCGCAGATTCCAGAGGCCAGCTTAACTACTTTTGGTACTGGCAGCTTCTTGCAGAAGTGTCTCTAGACTGCGAACTAAGCCGAGGCCCCGTGCCTGTCCAGGAGGGGAAAGGATTTTCTCTCTCGCCTTTTCCTTGCCGGAGGGGAAGAGCGTGGCGACTGCCATATTATGAGGACCACTAATGAGAGGCACAAGCTTGCAATGATTCAATTTCTGGAAGAAATTTCCCTGGACTTAGTTGTTAAAGTATAGAAATCCAAAACCACGCGGCTATGATAACGGCTGTGCAACCTCATATCTCTTAACAGCAGGTCTGATTCTAGTGGGGAACTCCAAACAATAATAGTGATTTTTTTGTTGAAATGTTGAACGTAACCAAAGCAAAGAGAAAGTAAAGTGAAATTTATCAGTTACACAGGTGGGGGTGGGTGAGGGGATGGGAGGTATACTGGTGTTTTTTTGGTGGTGGAATATGTGCACTGGTGAAGGGATGGTTGTTTCAGCATTGTATAACTGAGACTTAAGCCTGAAAGCTTTGTAATTTTCTACATGGTGAATCAATGAAAAAAATTATCTTTTGCATGTTAAAATATCCTTAAAATTTGTTCCCTAATTCTACTTGGTGCATAGATGAAGAAGATAGAAACTGCCGGCAGTGAGCCACATCTATTCACCACATCCAAATATGATGAAGAAATTGAGAAGTTCTACATGGAGCTGGAGAAGTTCTATAAAGAAGACCACACCTTCTACAAGATCATTGTTGGTGATTTTAATGCCAAGATAGGACTGAGAAGGTTGCAGGAAGAACACCACACCGGGACTTATGGCCTAGAATGGAAGGAACAGGGTGAGAGACTGTCTGAGTTCATCATGTCGACCAAGACCATCCTTGATAACTCACACTTCCAGAAGGCCAAATCTAAACACTGGACATGAGAGTCTCCTGGTGGACAGTTCCACAACAAAATTGACCACATCATATTCAATTGAAGGTTTTGCCTGACGATGTCGCTGTTGTCCCAAAATTCCAAACGGGATTGGACCACTGTCTCCTTCTTGCAAATTTCTACTTCTCAGAGCAGGGAGAAAGGACTGCAAAGCTTATGTTTAAGAAGAGAACTCCCAGAATGACCAGTACCTGGGAGCTCTTTGGCACTATTGTGGGAAGATGCCACCCTTGACAACATCTTTTCAACTCCACCATTCTTTCTGCGCTAACATATACCTCAGAAACCTGGGCCCTATGAAAACAGGATGAGAATGTTATTTGGGTACCCCAAAGAGGAATTGAAAGAGCTATGCTTAGAATATCACATTTCACTGAAGTGAGAGAAGGAATCTGGAGTTCCAACCTCTATCAATGATCAAGAATCAGGGACACCGTCTTGTTTGCCGAAGCATCGAAAATCAGATGGGCCAGACATGTAATGCGATTCAGAGATGACCGCTGGACTAGAGCTGTTACCAACTGGATCCCACAGGACATCAAAAAACCGCGTGGCCGCCCACCTAGAGGATGGTCAGACTTCTTCATCAAAACCCTGAATGAACAGTTTGAGGCTCTTCGTGTTCCTGGAGCGAGCAGGTATCATTGGGCTACACTAGCTCATGACAGGGACGAATGGAGGCATTACTGGCACCCACTTGAGCAAATCAAAGATCAAGGGGATGACAAGTGATACAAGTGTTACAAGTGATATTCTATCTATTTATATTTATGTGTGTATGCTCATGAGCACAGGTGTAAATAAAGAGAAAATTGTTTAACTGTACAAAAATTGCACAATGGTAGCCCTCTATTTAGAGGGAGGAACAGAAAGAAAATTAAACTGCTAGAGACAAAATAAATTGTCTCTCACTGTTCTACTGTTACTTTTATAAGGAAAATACATTCATGTTTATTTGATAAATTGATTTACATTAAAAGGTAAAAATGAAAACAAATTTTGTCATATGTGGAAATTTTCTCTATATTCTATTAGCACACTTATATATAGCTAATTTAACTCTAATACTGCTTGGTATGACTTAACTAAATTGAATAGTTTGAAAAACACTATCTGAATAAACCTACCCTGTATTTAAATGAGTGTGGCTTGTTTTGTTTAAATGCATATAAACATCGGTTTATAGGGTCTAAGCTTTGGCAGTGATCTGTTACTTCCTGGAGCTAATTTTCTTCTCTTTTCAAAATCAAAATATTTTTGATTTCCACTTTAACTATGGACCTCCTATCAAGCTCTTAAACCCTTTACAATAACCAATCAACAGAAATATATCTATTAATTTTTCAGATCATATTTTGTCTGGAGATGTTTATTTACTATGGCTAAAAAAACAAAAGGCTTCTACTTCTGTGCTAGGTTTTTGCTTTTTATTCATAAAAATGCAAAAATGTTTGTTTTGTCATTTTTTAATAAGTACAAAGGTTTGTAAATGTCTAAAAAAATAAGAGCTTGCTGTTTTTTCTCTTTTCTATTATGGTATATTACAGTCTGTACCAAATAGCTGTGCTCTTTTTGTACTTTCTTCGCTTGTATTTTCACATTTTAAAAGTTTTAATTTTTTTCTTCACTTTTATTTTCCAAACTGTTAGTTGCCCTATGAGCCTCCCTTTGACATCCCAACCTTTCTACTGATCTAGACCTTTCATTTATATATTTTTTCTATTTATCTCCTGTAGTTCTCAAATCTTATGGAGATCAATGAGAACCTTAAGATTATTTTCTTTTTCTCCTTATTGGAGCACTTGGAATACAATATCTGTTTAGAGATGCTAAAATTTATAACTTTTGCAGTCAGATATGCAGATTTAAATCTATTCATATTAACTATGTCATTCTTGAGCCCTAATCACAAAAAATCCTTTCTTCTCTGCCTTTTAAAAATTTTTTAAGTACTCAGTTTTTCCCTTACTGCCTATTATAAACCCCTCAGTGGAATTTCCAACTTCTCAGTGGTTTTCATGTCCTGTAGAACACCAAGATATTCTTCTATGATGGCCGTAGATTGGCCAAAGGAGCATTTTACTTGCTGCATTTTCCACCACTGACATTGTTAGATGTGCAGCTCTGAATCTAGTGATTTCCAGCTGATAGCTGGACCTGAGTGGCAGGTGCTACTAGTACCATACATGAGAAAATATTCTTGTTTCTGCCCATAAATTCCTTTAGTAATCATCACTAGTGGGTTCATTTTTTGTTCCTCTATTATTTTTGCTTGCTTATTTTGCCAGTTATACCAAACTGCTCAGGGGTTACTGCTGGCTTTGTGTTCAGGGATCAATCTTGGCAGTGCCCAGGGGACAATAGGGGAACTGAACCCGTGTCAGCCACATGGAAGATAAGTAAATTACCTGCTCTCTCTCTCTCTCTCTCTCTCTCTCTCTCTCTCTCTCTCTCTCTCTCTCTCTCTCTCTCTTTCTCTGCTATTAACCTCATCAAAATATAACACGTGAGGAGCTTGAAAATCCTGTAACTACATGCAAAGATGTTCCCTCAAACTTGAAAGTAAATGTGATGTTTACAAAAACTGGCTGCTTTCTGTTGTCTCTAAGAATGAAATTCTTTTATCCTCTTTTATGAAATAAGCTATAAAACTGAAGATAAAAAATGTATAAAAAGCTGGGCATATGGCCCAGTGGTAGATATTGCCTTGTGTTTGTGAGGTCCTGAAATTGAATCCCTGACACTGAAAAAAAAAACAAAAGAAAAGAAAAAAGATAAAAGATGAAACATATGAAAGCTGAAAATTCTTTGTTAATGTGTCTCTTACTAAAAAACTATTTTTTCTAGTTTTTTCCCTATATTTTTATGAAAGAATAAGAGGAATCACATAAACAGTAACTGATGAATGTTCACTATTTCTATTTTCCCTATCACTATTTAAAAATGCTGTCTGGCCTTGTATAATTTTATGATCAACCATAAAACACTATGTAAGTTCAGAATCTGCTCTATGTTGATTTGATGAAGTGGCACTCTAGAAATTATTAGTATCAGTATTTAATTTCTTATATTCTTCCTTCTGTGTATACACCTGTAGGATAACATTGGTTTGTCCTTTCTCCCATGCTTCAAGGAGCTTCGGTTTGTTGGATTGCACCCATCAGATTGCTCCCGAGGCATTACATACCTCTGTGTTTATCTTTAACTTCTCTATGCTCTTTTCCCCAACTGATTTATCACCCATTTCTCTTAAGCAATGCCTATGATTTGTAAAGTCAAACTCAAAAATCCTTGGATTTATATTTGTAAGTAAAATATTGCTTTTCTCCTCCCTTATGTTATTTTGCATAGTTTACTTCAGAGCAATGTCCCTTTTATATAGTCACAGGAAGACAGTTAATGCTATGCTTTTATAACTTGAGAGTTAATTGACTCCGGATAATATTCACTCTTGGGAATCTGTTTTCTCTACTTAAGCTTCAGTTGCCCTTAGTTTCTAGCACCCCCAAATCAGGGTCCCAATGAAGGACTGGACGGACCTAGGGTAAGCTGTGAGCTACCCTGGCATCAAAATGGGCCAGGCCAAGAGGCATAATACTTTAAGTTAAGAGCATGGTCATGGACAAATTCTGCCATAATCCAAAGAGTAACAACTGATTAGAACGCTGCAGGTGTTAGGAAAGAGTAATCTGGCCTGGGGCTGGAGAGATAGCACAGCGGATAGGGCGTTTGCCTTGCACATGGCCGACCCAGGTTCAATTCCTCTGCCCCTCTCAGAGAGCCCGGCAAGTTACCGAAAGTATTTTGCCCACAAGGCAGAGCCTGGCAAGCTACCCGTGGCATATCCAATATGTCAAAAACAGTAACAAGTCTCACAATGGAGATGTTACTGGTGCCCACTTGAGCAAATCTGGCCTGAGCACTGTAGTCTGGGATATAGCAAGATGTCCACAGGAGGGCCACCCTTATAGTTTAATATATCTCTTACTGTGTCCATACAAAATGACTATGAAGTAAATGTAAGATGGTTGTTGGACTAAGGAAGAGACAAACACACCCTTACGTGGTATTTAACCCTTAAGTGGATCTTCTGGCTATAGGAGATCTTTGTCTTAGAAGTGCTTACCCCAGAAAGAAGGACTTTCATAGGTTAATCAATCCTCCTGGCCTACGTGTAGTTGCTACCTGGAATGCTTGGAAGCTGGGCCCTAGAGCAAGGCTGTGAGACACAGCAAGGAGAAACTAGCATGAGGGGCAATGTGAGACTGTAATTCGGAGCTTAGTGAGACCGGAACAGGTGCATGGGGAGAATGGGATAAATGGCAACTGATCACCAACCAGCCTGGCAGCCCTGTTCCTTCCTTCACGTGTTGATGGCAGCTGCAGGCCAGGGTGGGGAAGTATCTGATGGCCACCTATGGCCACCGAATGCACCGGGGCGGGCAAGAGAGACCAGGCCACCGCACCACTCACGCATTTATTTTGTGACTGCACATCCACCTAGGTCTCATTTTTCAGTTGCTCTTACAGTTAGGTGAGCCCACACTTGTGTATTCTGATTGATGGAATGGAAATAATTCAATATTTTGCACATCTCAACTTACACGTCTCTGATCAAACAGCAACTTGGCCTACTATGGTCATTTTCCTACAGACTTTGCCTGAATTCTTAGCATCCTGAGATGAGAACCCAAAGATGAGGGAGAGTCAACAATGCAGGGAACTTTCTAAGCTTTGTCCTTCTTAGATTCATGAACCAGAGCACTCATTCTGCTAATGCACTTCATTCTGGCATCTGCCTTAATAGCCCATGCTACCTACACTGCATTACTGTAAACTATTAATACCAGGTGATATTTTTCTCTCCGTTCATTTACTCTTATTGGCCACAGTTCACTACATCAAATTCTCTCCATGATTAAATTTCATGCTGTTACCTTTTGACATTTTCATCCTCTCTACAGGTTTTTCTCTTTCTGTCAAGTCTGTTTTCACTATGGATATTCATGGAGATTCATTACCACCTCCAGATCCCAACATGCTCTTCCCAGGCTTTCATTCCATTTCTGTTTTAAAACTGACAGTTAATAATCCATCTCAAAGGGTGAGCGCAACTTTTCTCCAGCTTTGTTTCAAATCATATGTTCTGCCTTCATGCTGTGCGCTGTTAATCGTATCCTATTACCCTCCACTGCTATGTTATAGTATCACATGCCTCTTTTTACACTTATGGATTCCTTTGACTTTTATTATCAAATTCCAGTTTACTCTCAGTGAAGTTTATCACCTCTCCCTGTCTGAAGACTTCTTCATTTCTTCCTGGGCAGAATTGAATACTTTCTTTTCTAAAATGTGTACAAAACTCCCTTTTATATCCATTAGCATGCATTACCATTACTTTTCTATGTTTTTGCACCACATACATTGTGGATCTTTCAAAGGCAGTTTTTAAACTTTACTAATTTCCGTGTACTTGTTTAGTAGTACAGCCCTTGCCATATGACAACTGTCCAGGGGAATTGTCCATTAAACTATAGCAAAATGTGAATCACCATTCCAGAGCTATACTTCAGTATAATATAGACAATTTACCCAAGTCTTACTCCTCTGTCAAAATAGTCAAAGGAGAATTATTTTATTAGCATAAAGTGGTGTACCTTGATTTTAGTCCAATTGAGGAGGGACTTTGCTATTTTAGACTTCTGTGACATAGTTGGATTGTTGAATCATTTACATTACCTTCCTAGGAACTTCATTATTGTTGGTACAAGGCTATATTATACTTTTATTTTTCCATTGGGGATACATAGGCTGACATGGAGGTTCATTTCTTAAGCAAACCTAACTATAGTAATAAAAGACAAAAAAATCCAAAAATAATAGTCTCAAAAATGTATTCTTTTTGTTTTGTTTTGTTTGGGAAACAGGATCATCAGGGCCACACCTGGTGATCAGTAATCACAGCTTATTCCTGGCTCTGTGCTCAGGGATCACTCCTGGAAATGATTTGGGAAACCATATCAGATTTCAGGAATAAAATATAGGATGGTAGCAATCAAGGTAAGTACCTTATTGCTGTACTATCTCTCTACCCTAAAATATATTTGATCCTCAAATGACAATGAATTGAACAATACTATAATTTTTCATACTTCTGGAAACAGGATAGGAGAAATGAGTAATATAAAACTGAATTAAGGGGGCCGGAGCAATAGCACAGCGGGTAGGGCATTTGCCTTGCACGCGGCTGACCCGGGTTCGATCCCCAGCATCCCATATGGTCCCCCAAGCACTGCCAGGAGTAATTCCTGAGCGCAAATCCAGGAGTAACCCCTGAGCATTGCTGGGTGTCACCCAAAAAGCAAAAAAAAAAAAAAAACTGAATTAAATTGAGATTACAGATAGACAATTTTTATGTTGCTATCATCTTTCTTGCTTTTAATACTGGCAAAACTTAATCATGGTTGTGCTGTTTATATGTGGAAATATATCATCATCATCATCATCATCATCATCATCATCATCATCATCATTATTATCCTGTTGATCGTCGAATTTCTCGAGCGGTCTCAGTAATGTCTCCATTCATCCTAGCCCTGAGATTTTAGAAGGCTCTCTTTACTCATCCTTCCCAACGATGCCACATTGGAGGCTCTTTCAGGGTTAGGGGAATGAGACTCAGCATTGTTACTGGTTTTGGCATATAAATACACCATGGGGAGTTTGCGAGGTTCTCCCATGTGGGTAGGAAACTCTCGGTAGCTAGCCAGCTTCTCCCAAAGGGAGAAGTAGGCTATATTGTGGAAATATATAAAAAATTAGAAAATAGCAACAATAGATTATAGAAAATTCAAAATTCTAGAGATAAAAAGACACTGATGATATTAATATAATTTATACTATAATATAAACATAAATATTTGTATATCTTTGATATAAAGCATAACTATGTAGAATAGCTTTCAATAGGAGAGGTACACCACAATATGAAATGGAAATTTATTTGTCAACCAATAATTTTTAGTATACTTAGATTAAACATGCTCAGAAGAGTTATAGCTCAAATTCCTCTTCCAGGAAGTCTTTCTTGGTTCTACTTACTTGAAGAAATAAGTTCCTCTTATAAATTCAGCTGTTTGGATTCTGTTTTTTTTGTTTGTTTGTTTTTTTAGTGATATCCATTGCAGTGTATCTAATGTGACTGTAAGACATTCTATAGACTTGTTGAATTTAGGGACAGCTCTAATTTTAATCAATATTTAATCAATATTAATCATATCTATATGATTAATATTAACCAATATTTAATCAATATTAATAATATTTATATGATTAATACTATATTAATACTATATAGGATAGTGTCTTTTGCCTTCTGGTGTTCAAAAATTATTTCTGGTGCTCATTTAATATACATTTCTTTTTTGTAAGTCAGAATAAAGCCTATAATTCTCTTATAGAATTATAGTTCTGCCACATAGTAGTACTGCCACTTCTTACTCATACAAATGTCCTATTAAGAAAATTTAAGAATATTTATTATAGGCACCTCTTTGGTATGACAAAATTCCCAGCGGTTTCTGCTGGTATTCGTCAAACATTTATCAAATACCTATTGAAAATTAAAATTTTTAAAGACATTAATTGGAGTCATTTTTTGTAGCTTTAAGACTTGCCTCTGAGAAAATTGGAATTTTTGGCATATGATCCTAACACTTTACAATGATAAAGAGAATCACTGTCACTGTTACTGTCATCCGATTGCTCATCGATTTGGTCGAGTGGGCACCAATAACATCTCCATTTTGAGACTTGTTGTTACTGTTTACAGTAATTGTTACAGGCATGGGCAAAGCCTGGCACTCTCCCCGTGGCGTATTCGATATGCCAAAAACAGTAACGATTGGTCTCATTCCCCTGACCCTGAAAGAGCCTCCAATCGTTGGGAAAGATGAGTGAGGAGAGGCTGCTAAAATCTCAGGCCTGGGAGGAATAGAGATGTTACTGGTGCCCAATCAAGTAAATTGATGAACAACAGGATAACTGTGATACTGTGAAAGTAATTCAGAGAAAAAAAGTTGACTCATGGATGATGGTGATTCACTGAACCAGGTGCCTTTAACGGCAACTATTGTGTTCTATATCCTTACACTTTCCAGTTAATTCAAACAAATGTTGATTAAAAACAGAAAACTGCTTTGTTATCACTGAACATGGGTAATAATGACTTTAGAATCAATATCTGCTGAATCTTTCTCCTTCTTCCTAAACATACAGATACTGTTTGATCAAAGGCAGGACTCTTAGAAAAGGATTGATTTCCCATTTCCAAACACCTGTGGCTTAACTTATAGCCAATTGTGTGAGAGTCCTTAAACCTTCTTCTTGAGGAAAAAGGCTGTAAATAAACGGACAAAGGGACCGTGTTTTCCTGAAAATAGATTTCTGGGTTCTCTTCCTTTTTTTTTTTTTTTTTGCTTTTTGGTTCACACCCAGCGATGCTCAGGGGTTACTCCTGGCTCTGCACTCAGGAATTAGCCCTGGCGGTGCTCAGGGAACCATATTGGATGCTGGGAATCAAACCCAGATTGGCTGCGTGCAAGGCAAACGCCCTACCTGCTGTGCTATCACTCCAGCCCCTGGGTTCTCTTCTTTATAAGAAATTGATACACTATGTTACACTGCTAGCCCCACACTGTAAATAATATGTGACTTTGGATATCACTATATCACTGTCATCTCATTGTTCATCGATTTACTCGAGAGGTGCATTTTGGTATCTGTGATTTTGGGTATCCCAATGAAATATTCTTAATAAGAAATCAGATGGGGAGCAGAAAATGATAGATTTGGAAATAGTACCTACTATGACTTTGTACAATATCATAGAACTAGACAGTCCAAACATTATTCCTCTTTAGGCCATAAAAAATAGAAATATGGGCATGAGGAAATGGCTTAAAGGGATGGAACGCTTGCTTTGCTGACTGTAGCCACAGGTTTGATCCCCAGTACTACCTGGTTTCCCAAGCATTAACTGGATAGACCCTCAGCCACTGAACTAGGAATAATCCTAAGCATCTTAAATATAAGCTTCAAACAAATAAAACAAACACAAAGCAGAAATATAGGCTTACAAATCATTGTGTATATTTCTTTTACCCAATGTTACTTTTGTATGACTTTCCTGGGATGTAAAAATAGAGGGTATACAAAGTGCAGTCAGATACCAGAGCGATAAGTCTGAAGTTGTTTGTTTTTACTGTTGCAGTGAATCATCACAGAAATTAAACTATATATTCTTAACTGGAGATTTTCCATCAGTTGTTTTGCTCTTAGTCAGTTGCTTCCTCTGCCCCAAGAAGGGGAAAGGTTTTTAGTAGTGGATGAGTAAGTACTTTTTCAGCTTGTTGTGTTCTTTTAAAATTTATGGAAAAGGAAATTAAGGTAGGCACTCAAGGTATAGGGAAAAATCAAAATGTCAGAATGTATGTGTTGAAAAATGATTGTGAGACTCCTTTGTTATTCTTTCCTATACTCATTCTCTTAGCCATGAAAACATTACAGTTCATTTCATCAAGAAAGTCCATTTATTCATCTTCAAATCAGGATTTTGTGAATTTATCTCTATCGTCAAACAGTATCGTGAACTATTATGAACTCAGATCAGAATAATTCTAGAGGTCTAAACTTTATGCTCTTGAATCCTATCACTGCCAGATACTATGTTGGATCTGAGAAGTAACAAGAAGGAATATACAATTTACCTAGCTAAGTCTATCTCGGAGCAGGTCACTACAAGTAAGTACAAAGACATATGGGAAATTCCATCCAACATCACAGAGATGCCTTTTCAGTATAGAACTAATAGCAGATTCAAGTGATTCCAGTGATGTGAGCCCAGCCTACATTGGTCAGTGCTAGTTAAATAGAGTTTTGATTAAGCCATATAATTTTAAGGTATTTTAAAGTAAGATATAGAATTTTAAAGCATTTATGAAGAAAAATCAGAATAAAATATACACTATAATTAAAATTGAACTAGCTGATCTTCCCACCTTCAACAGAGAAGAGGCCAGGCAATCTGGTGAGCAACGCAGCCGGAGAAATGCTCCGGACCCGAATCCGGGCCAACAACACCAGGGATCCAGACGGAGGAGGTACAGCTGGCACACCTTCTCCGGATGGAGCCCTGGCGACACTGAGCAGCAACTAACATGGCTCCGGGTTGCGGGACTGGAACACATCCGAGTCGCGCGACCTTTTCTAAAAACTGAAAACATACAATCTTTTAATGACAAACCAATTATCAAATGCTTCCTTAGTACGGCTATCTTCCTTGGGGGGAAACTCCAACAACAATAGTGAGTTTTGTTTTGCAATATGGAATGTAATCAAGATAGAGAGAAAATGAAGTGAAATTCATCAGTTATACAGTTGGGGGGGCTGTGGCGGGGGGTATACTGGGGATTTTGGTGGTGGAATATGGGCACTGGTGAAGGGATTGTGTTTGAATATTGTATAACTGAGACATAAACCTGAAAACATTGTAACTTTCCACATGGTGATATAATAAAATTTTTTTTTTCTTTTTGGGTCACACCCAGCGATGCTCAGGGGTTACTCCTGGCTTTGCACTCAGGAATTACTCCTGGCAGTGCTTGGGGGACCATATGGGATGCCGGGGATCGAACCCGGGTCGGCCGCATGCAAGGCAAACGCCCTACCCGCTGTGCTATCGCTCCGGCCCCTATAATAAAATTTTTTTAAAAAATTGAACTAGCTTTTGGTCAGTTGTTATTCAAACCCTGGTTGGAGCTTCAAAGTAGGTCACTTTCTAAAAGGCTTAATGTCATTTGAAAGAAAACAATAATAGTACTAGTTTCATGCCTAGTAATTCTAAAAAATAGAAATTATATATTTAAAGCATTTAAACCCAAACAAATGGTAGCTATTACAAGTAAGAAAAAATAATTGGGTGAGGTAAAGAACAAAAATGGAATACAGAGTTCAGGAAGGTGGATGACAGAAGCGAGAGCAAAAGAAGGAAGAGCGTGAGAGAAAAAGAGGGAGTAAGAGAGAGAGAAATAAAAAAGATTAGTTTGGGATAATCTAAGTCCAAGAATTTAAGTAAAATGGAAAGACTATCTTCCACTCCTTTCGCCATGTGATTTCTATCCATGTGTATAAGGTCTTCATGAACCTTTTGTTTAACTGAAATAATTTATATTAGCTACTTAATAGCATTCCGTGGCATATTCGATATGCCTAAAATAGGAACAAGTCTCACAATGGAGACATTACTGGTGCCCGCCCAAGCAAATCCATGAACAATGGGGTGACCATGCTACAGTGCTACAGTGCTACAGTTAATAGCATTATTCTAGGATTGTAAGTGGGAGATTGAAGTACAGAGGGTTTAAGAGGCCAACGAGCTTGTGAGGGAAAGGATCAACAGTAAAGTTTGCTATGCTACTGGACTCTTGAACACCAGAGTATCCATCACCAGAAAGGCTGCATTTAGAAGATAATCGTAGTTTTACAAACCTATCATAATGGATGAAGAAAAGACTCCTCTCTAATCAAGAAAGCTTTTTAAATCAGATATAACTTAAGTGCACATTAAGCTTTATAAATCAGGCACATTCTTGAGAATGCATTAAGCAAGATGTTAGGTTCATCTTTTAAACATCAGGGTATTTGGGGGTTTAGTTATTTCTCAGTGACAATTCCTTTGTCTTCATCTCTTTGAGAAAAAAGAAGACCCTCTAAATTAGAACCAGATTTTTGCAAGTTGGCAGAGTGTATATTTTATAGCCCTTAATGCAAGAACTGGAATTTTATATGAAGCTGGTCAAGAGCATTCCTTTGAATCATAACTAAGAAAGCAGTTACACGATATTTTAACTAACAACACATTTGATATTTGTCATCTTTCCCTGACTCTAAGAAAGGTTTTCTAAAACAAACTCAGATACCCAAAAATTTTGTTTTTTTCCCCTTTTGATTGTGGAAGTAAATCAAATGTTTTGATTTACTAAATATGTTTTATTTGTAGACCTCAACCAAATCCCACAATCCTGAGTTATCACTTTCCTTATTCCAATCAACATCTAACCATACAATTGCAAATTTCACTGAAAAAAATTGTGGCATAGGATTGCACATTGTTACAACATCAGACTAGTGAAATTATCATAAAATATATTTGCAAATAGTAAAAACAAAATATTCAAAAGTATTTGGGCATTTTCTTTGGATAGTCTGGTCTTGCGTCTTTCAAGTAAATTGTAATTCGGAATTATAATGAAGTACCTCACTTCTCAGCAGCTGAGAGAAGTCTTGTGCTAATTAAGAAATTAAGATTTATTTATCTCTTTCCTTTCCCTCCTTCTCCCCCCACCCTACTATGCTGAGGATCGAACCCAAAGCCTTTCAAAGCAAAAGTTCTACTGTTGATCTATACCACTGCTCCTAAATTTTCAAAGGCCTAATCTCAGACAAAGTCAAATAAGCTTACAAATTATCCTCGAAAACTCTTAGGCATATAGCAAAGTGTTGTGTTCTCAGAGAGAAAGACTTTCTAAGCACAGCACGGTCTGAATGGCAGGCAATTGCAGCACAGTTAAAAGAAAGAGAAAAGTATCCTTCATATTTTTTAGAACTCAAAATTTAAATGTCAGAACTTAAGGATGTTCTCCTCACCATTCTCATTATTATCTTAGAATGGTATTCTCATGAGTTAACCCCAGACTCCTCAATAGTAAAAGCACCATAAACTTAAATACACAATTTCTGCCCCTTCCTGAAAGATCTTTGCTGCAGCATTTTATTTTTACCCAATGCATTTTAATTTAAGTGTCTTGGGGATTGGGCCACAACCAGCTGTGTTCAGGGCTTTCTCCTCCATGCTCAGGAATCACTCCTATGCAGCGCCAGAGATTGAACCAGGGTTCCACTTGGCCACTAACAAGGGAAGGTCCTTGAAGAGCAGGGACTGGTCCCAAATCTCACAAACCATCGAGGGGAAGGACCAATGTTAAAGTTTGCACAGTTACCAATGCTTTTTAACTTTGATACTGTTCTCACTTAACTCCAGGTACTATCTATTGCATAGTAAGCCTGTCTTCATTTTATACAGGAGAAGATGGCAGGAAACTGCCTGCTTGTCAATCCATCCCATTCAGGAAGTGATAGTGAATCCAGCCCGTATCCATGTGGGTATCAATTTCCTATTCCTACCCTAGCATCAGGATGCCTTTTTGGGTTGTAATCCATGCTCTTCATTCTCCCCGGAGAACTTCAGAAAGGATGTAAGTGAAATTATTTGATACTTGCTTGTTTCCAACAGTTCTGCTAGAAAAATTTGTTTCATTCTCTCAAGCATCTACTTTTGTACCTCCTTGTCCTTTCTACTTCATAACCCTGATTTCTATACTGCCTGGATATGTTCTCACCTAAGAAAATTATATTATTTCTATACACGCCATCTTTCCCACAGCTCTCTGAAATCCCAGTTTGACCTGCCATTTCCAAATGTAGATAATAACCCAGTAGCCAGGGATACATGCGAAACTGACCCAGGAAACCAGTGAATCCTGAGTAAAATAAGAACTAAAGAAGATCAAAATGAAGTTATTAATTCATCTAATCAAGACGATGGTTATGACATAGAGACATATGGATATTCATGTTAAAAATAATCATCTTGATGGGATGTACGTCTATATCGATCTCTATCTATGTTTTTGCCACACCAGGCAGTATTCAGGACATATTTCTGACTCTGTGCTCGAGGGTTACACCTGGAGAGACTCAGGGGACCAGATGGGATGCCTGCGATCAAACCCAGGTCAGCCACATCAAGGCAAGTGATTTACCTTCTCTACTATCTCTACAGCCCCTATTCAGATATTTTTAATAAAGGAGATGAAAAGAGCCTTTAAAAATTTATGCCATTGTAACTCCAAATCATTGATTTTTAGTGACTTCCCTGGGACATATACTTGCTTATAAAAATATTTTGGCAGGAATGAAAATCTGCATTAAATGAAGTGACAGGAACTGAAAGAACTGCTTTCTTTGAGACAAGACATTTACAAACTATGCATTTGGTGGTTGTGTTGAGGTTCTTCCAAGATTCAGGACTGGTAGGGCCACACCAGTAATCCTTGCACAATCTTATGATTCAATGGAGGAGTACAAAAATGCCATGCTTCAGTCGATGGATATCTGGGCTATCCTGGCAGTACTGGAAGCCCACCCAGGTTTGTAGCCTGTGTTACTCATATACTATGTAGTGCCAGGAATGAAACCTGGGTTCAGTGCATACTAGGCATGAGCTGTAACTATAGTAGTACCTCCTGGTCCTTAAGTAAGCATTTTTATGGTGCAATTTTTGTCACAAACATTCCAAAGATAACCTGAGTATACACATGAGTAGGTAGACTCTTTACTCTAAATCCCTCAACCTAGGAGAAAGAAAGTTTTCATGCATGAGACACAAGTCTGTATTTTACCTGGCTCTGTGTGTTCATGTGTGTGTGTGCATATGTGTGTGTGAAGAGAGAGAGGAGAGAAAGAGAGATTGCCACATTTTTGTCTATAGGTTTCCTCTTGATCTGTACAACACTCAATATACCTACTTGACCAATTTCTCTGAGCATTTATAAGGGAAGATGCCCCAGAGATACTAGCTTTTGTCTACTGTGAAAATTATCAGGTATATTTTTCTCCTGGTTCCTGACCATTTTAAAATAATAAGACTATTCACTTACAACAACAAGTTATACATATTTTCAAACATTATCAGGACAACTGTCACTGTCACTGCCATCACATTGTTCATTTATTTGCTTAAGCAGGTGCCAGTAATGTTTCCATTCACCCCTATCATGTGGTAGTGTAGACCGATGGCATATTGGGGGCTCTTTCAGGATCAGGGAAATGAGGACCATTGCTGTTACTGTTTTAGGCATATTGAGTATCCCACAAACAGCTTTCCCGGCTCACTATATTATCAGTACAACTATATGTGTTAACTGAAAAGTTGTATATCCTTTTTCTGATTGCACAGGAAATATAAGTTCTAAATCTCATAATTTTCAAATCGTATGATCTTCAGAATCTTATGATTTTCCTATTGCTATAAGCCAAAACCTAAATGGGTACAAATTTCAGAGAATAAAGACAGAGATATATAAGAACTCTTTTATAGCATAGAAAATTCTTGATTCCTTTTATAAGATACAGAATTGTATCACATATCATCCATTTTCTGTTAAATTCCCAGCATTTGGGACATTGTCATAATAATGACTTAGTCAATATTGTCCAAGTATGCGTTTCTCTAGAGTTTCCTTTTTCCTCCAAAGTCTGAGCAACTTGCATGTTGAGTTCACTCACACATATAAATTGCACCATGCCGAGTGAGTGTAATGTGGTTATACTCTATGGTTTCCATCCTGAGCTTTCCATTAGGATTCATCCCTACCTTCTTCGATGAGCTCTTGAGTAAAGCTCAGGACTATGCAATCCTGAACTAAAATGCGTAGTTTGAAAATGATGAAGGAATACAAATTATAATTTAATATTAGGGATATATGAGGTCTTTCAAATGAAGATTCTCAATGTCTTGAGGACCAAGTGTATGCCTCAGAAAAGTTACTCTACATCTAAACAGATTTATGGACTAGAGTAAAACTGGTTCCATTATATAATTTTGCTTAAAGTCAGTTTTTCCACAACCTGCTAGTTATTAATTGAGACTTATGTTTATATATGGCTAAACCAAGCTCTGAGGACAATTGTCACTGAAAATAGAGTTGCTATTCAGAGTGAACAAGAGGAGCAGATGTGACACACCCTCCAAAGGTCACACCTTTAAACATCAGGATTGGTAAAGAAGCAGAAGTGTGGATGGAGTGGGGGAAGCCTGCATAGGGATTTTCATGACAATAATTGGTGCCACAGTGTAAGCAGATGGAAGGAGATGGATATTTGACTAATTGAAATAATCCTGGCACATTCTATAATAGAAAAGCTCTCTTAAGTCATCTGGTATGCAGTCCTGGGTTCATTAGGGCATTAGGGCAGTATAATAATGTGGCACATGAGAGTCTGATAAGGTAATTGTTGAGATCTATGAACTTCACATTGTCTGATTTGCATATAAAAGACATGTTCAAATGGGGATAGCTTGCTTTTTCTAGAAATTAGTAAGTCCTCTAAAAGTTGCATTCTTCCCAGTAAAGGCCCTGAGATTTCAAAACACCATAAAATACAGAGAGAATAAAGTATATGTCAGGAAATACATATATATTAACTGAAAACAAATACAAAATAACCAATTGCTACACAGAGATTTATATTTGTTCACATTATCTTTCACCATTCTGAAAGTAAGCAAGAATTTAGAGGGAGCTTAGTACAGATTCATCTCAAACTATGGCAATCCAAGTATTATCTGTATCACTTATGTTAGAGATTGTCTTTTGTTTAACAGCAAAAACTATAGAATATTGACATATCTGTGTTCTAAAATCATTGTCCTTCCTCTCAGCATGATATACAGGTGGTGTGTTAAACTGAGTAGTTGATTTTTCCTTTGAATCTAAAATTCCCCTATATTGAAAAACTTAGGCTTTTGTGTAAATTAGGTGGTGGCATCAGCATTAAAACTCTCATTGTAAATTCTCAGACTCAGGGAATGATTTGAAACAAAAGTTTTAAGAAACAAATGGAAGGAAAATGTACTTTAATTTCTGTGGCCTTTTTAATAACTGTATGATACACATTAAAACAATCAAATAGTAGCAGAAATATGAAAACTTTATTCACATAAATTCGCAAGGACAGTTTAATAACATTTGCAATTAAAATTTTTTCTCTAGCATTGGAAGGACGGCTTTCAATTACATGTAGATCATTGGATTCATTTAATTCATATGACTTGTAAATTTGAGAGTCTATGCGTCTAAAAATAAACCCATGAAATCCTTCCTGAATATACACAACTCCATTAACAGCTTCCTTAATTAAAATTATCAACAGTAAATACATTTGATTACAGTTGCTATATATCATGCTATATAACTTAATGTTCCATCTATTTTATATGCCATCATATAGGAATTTCTATCTATTCCTTCATCTTCATGTATTCAGGCTTAATAGAACTTTGAGTTTAGCTTCCTACTTTTAAAGGGAAAGCTGTTTCACTGCATTTTACTCATAGCAATTACATAAAACAGAATTTACGCTTGTCATGCTGGTTTCTTGGCACCAAGTGAAGCTTGTCGAATGTCTTTGTCAGTCAACTGGAGCCAAGCCTATACAAACCCAGTGTCCTGACTCACCATGATATAAATGAGCCAGGGCTGGGTGCATCTAGTAATCCTGGGGAGATTTTACCCATTATCAAGGGTCAGAAATGTGAAAGTCAATGAAATACACAATAGCGAAAATTATGTATTTCAAGAAACAAACACAGGTACTTTTAAAATTCATTTCAGTAGGTCAACTAAGACAGGCAAGTCCAGAATCTGAGATCTGAACATACAGTGTGAGACCCTAACATATGGGAAAGAACGTTTTAAAACTTTCTGAATAGCTAGGTTTGCTATCAGGGTGGCGATCTGTAGTGAATGATCTGCATCTGACTGATTAGGGGGAAAAACGAATCTCATCGAAACATTCTCACTGCTATTTTGAAGCATTTACAAATAAGCAAGTGACACCCACTGAGGCAGAACAGCTAGGTTCACGTTAAGAGCAGGTATTTGCTGAGCCCTTTTGAGTTTTGTATATATCTTTAACCCAGTTTGCACATATGGCCCTGGCCCCTTGGCAGAAATAGACTTCCTGGCAAACTGGTAAGTGAGACCGTAAATTTTGAAATGACTAAATTCATTAAAATTATATCCTAATTTAAAGAAAACAAGTTCATTAAGCATTCTCTGTGTTCCTTTCAAGAAATTAATTTATTAACCAGATCTCTTCTTGAGATGAATCAGGGTGGGGGAAGGGTTGTTCCTACAATTCAGGTTCAGTAAGTCATTGTCATGGTCTCCAGATCCTTTTATATAAGACTCCAGGAGTTTCTGTATGTAGCACTTCGTAAAACTAGTGACCTATAGCTACAGCCTTAAGTTCATAACAGCAGGTGGTGCTGAGTTCAGCACAGACTGGTGCTGGGTTCATACAGATTGTCCTGAGACTGGGGTCAAGAAAAATAAGAGCAATACTGAAATGCTAAAAGAGTAACTCTGTGAATGGCCATGGATTTTGGTCTCAGTCTAGTAGTAAGTGTTACTGGCACTGTATCCTCATCATCTTTAGTGTGAGGTATTTGGATCAGCATTAGAGTACTTAGCAAGTGAGTATTAGGCTTAGAGTGAGTCCTGAGAAGTATAGGCAACAAAAATGCTTTCAAGGATGAGAAAATTTTATGTAATTATAATACTATGTATTATGAATTCAATTATGTAATATGTATAATATACTATAAATATCTGCATGGTCAAATAAGCAAGTACTTCTTACTATATGTGGGGTGGGTATATTGGACAGTAGATGGAGTCACACTTTCTATACAGTAACCGCGAGAAATATATGGATAGTTACTCTGTGGATAGAAGATTATATTATATTATATAATAGTAGAAATATTAAAGTTTAATCAAATCTCAGATCTTAAAGTATAACAAGTAGACCCTAGAGCTCTTTGAATTATGAAAACCTATCTTGAACTAGATACAATATTTTTCTTCAGGAAAAAGAGATGTCAAAATAAATTAACTATCTTTGGAGAAAAATTTTATTGTTCTTATGCTCTTGTTTTCAAACATGCATCTTCTGTTTTTCCTCTCTGTGGAGCAGAATGTCTTAGAGGGCCCCCTTCCTAAGAGAGGCTTCATTACATATTCCACATTAGCTTGTCAGGCAGAATTAAATCCTAACAACTCATTGAGGAGTTTCTGGCCTCTCATACTAAAGGAAATCAAGCTGTGTTAAGTATATAATCTTGAAATAAATGTAACATCTGTGGTGAATCCAGAAATTGTTAAAAGAGCAAATCTCTTATGTGCAGACAAAAGTATAACCTTTTTTTATCATTTTTAAAATATAGAACCAGTTACCTTAAAGTAATCTCCCTTATTCTAAAGCATGTATCCCTTAAGGAAATTCCTTGATATAAAAATTGTTAAGAGCGGGTAATTAAAGCATGCCTTTTCAGAATTTTAATTCTTTATTATTGAATTCACTTTGAAGCAGTAGTAATGTATTTTCAGAGTTTAATGTTTGTAGGTTACAGTAGGAGTTTCTAGTAAATAGTGTATTCACATAGAACTTATTTTCAAAGGGCTTATTAACCTACTTATGATAAGCTCATTAAAGAGATAGTTATTTTAAAAATAGAAATTAACATACAATTTATGGTGACCATTTCGAAGCTGCTAAAGTTCAGAATTAATAGTCAATGGACATTCAGAATATCAAGGGTGTCATAACTCTGTGATTTTTCAAATAAGTTGATCAATTTCTTAGAGAAATCACCTGGAATATGGATAGGGATTTTTGTTAAAAGTCTAGACTAATTTGGTGTATATTCCTAACCCTATTAGTTTATAAATACGGGCTATTATTTTCATGTAGCTAGATATTTAAATTTTTCTACAAGTTTTTAAAGTGAAATTTTAATTTATTTTTTGTTAAATTAACTTCTAAATATTTCATTTGATTTAATGCTATTGTGAAAGATATTGTTCTCTCAGTTTCTTCCTTTGTAATACTATTCACTATATTGCACAAAATGCAACTAGGTTTTATAGGTTAATCTTGTCTCTGCAACCTGTCTTAAATCATTCATCATCATCATCATCCCATTGATCATCGATTTTCTTGAGCGGTCTCAATAATGTCTTCATTCATCCTAGCCCTGAGATTTTAGCAACCTTTCTCTACTCATCCTTCCCAATGGTGCGCATTGGAGGCTCTTTCAGGGTCAGTGGAGTGAGACCCATCATTGTTACTGGTTTGGGCATATGAATACGCCATGGGGAGCTTGACAGACTCTCCCATGCAGGAAGGAAACTCTCTGTAGCTTGCCAGGTTCTTGGAGAGGGAGAACAAGGCTATAAGATGACAAGCGTGAAATTTTCTTATAAATGGATAGACATGGAGAGTATCATGCTAAGTGAAATGAGTCAGAAAGAGAGGGACAGACATAGAAGGACTGCACTCATTTGTGGAGTATAGAATAACATCACATGAGGCTGACACCCAAGGACAGTAGTTACAAGGGCCAGGAGTATTGCCCCATAGCTGGAAGACTGCTTCATGAGTAGAGGGGAGAAGGCAGGTGGAATAGAGAAGGGATCACTAAGAAAATGATGGCTGGAGGAACCAGTTGGGATGGGAGATGCATGCCAAAAGTAGATAATGGACCAAACATGATGACCTCTCAGTGTCTGTGTTGCAAGCTATAATGCCCAAAAGTAGAAAGAGAGTATGGGGAATATTGTCTGCAGTGGAGGCAGGGGGAGGATGGGAAATGGGGAGTATACCCAGAATATCAGTGGTGGGGAATGTGCACTGGTGGAGGGATCGGTGTTTGATTATTGTGAGATTATAACCCACACATGAAAGCTTGTAACTATCTCATGGTGATTCAATAATTTTTTTTTTTTAAAGATGACTTTCGGCCGCAAAGCAGCCACACGCTTCTGGGAGCTTGGTTTCATAGTCTCTGGATGTTGGCTGTTAATGGGATTACACTTGGAGTAGGGGGGAGTTTCTGGGTGTGACCACCTAGCTACTGGAAAATGGGGGATCTGGGTGGAAGATGCCCAGTCCCGAACTGAGCAGCCCTAGGTCCCGCACACCTGGGTTCCTATGCTCAGTTCCTTTATGCGTGAGGCTCGTCCGAACGTGTGGAGAGTGGCCTTGAGCATGGCTGTGGCTGGGTTCCGAGGTCTTTGGCTGGCTGGGCTCTGCTCAGGGTAGGGAGGAAAACTCAACCCACCCCCTCCGAGGGGCCCCCATGAAGACAGCCAGGCATGGGGGCAAAAAACTCTGTCTTAAATCATTGATTACATAAAAATATTTTGGAGATTCCTTTGGATTTTCTGTAAATCAAGTAATCTGTAATATTGTTTCTTCATTTCCAACAAAAATATCCTTGATTTATTTTCTGTTTCTAATTTCATGGATTACATCACAAAGCAATCTTAAATAAAGGGTGAGGATACAAATACTTATTCCTGGTTTAAGGAAAAAGTAAATAGTCTTCAAAATTTAATATGATATCGCTGTGATTTTTTATAGATGCCTTTTATCAGGTTGAAGTATTTTTTCTTTTTAAAAATTTTTTGAAGATTTTTTCAACTTGTTTATTGACTACTTTTATTAGAAAGGCTGTGTTTTTTTAAAAAAATACTTTTATATTTTTATTTTAAAAAATATTTTACTTTAAAAAATATTTTAAAGTAAGATCACTTAGTTTAATTTTTATTTTTCTACTATGATTTTATTCTATTGGTTTATTTTTCAGATGTTGAACCAAATTTGTACTCTCGTGAAAAATCCCACTCTGTCATTGTACATAATTGTTTCCATTTATTTGTGGTTATTTATTGTTTATATTTATTTGTTGCTATACTTAGTTTGTTAGTATCTTGGTATAGAATTCTGTATTCCTATTTATTTTACATACTGGTTAGCAATTATCTTGTGGTTTAGTTTTCTATATTTACTATCAGCATAATTTTAACCTTTTAAAATATGTTGGGAAGTACCCCTTCTCAAAATACCTTTTCAAAGAGCTTGTGAGCATTGGCATCAATTCTTCATTTGATAGTTGGCAGAAATTAGTAATAAAGTCATCTTACCCTATGTTTTTATTTGTAGGTAGTTTATTATGATGGTGCTTGTGTAGAATGTTGAGAGCCTAGTGGTGCTGTGCAGAAGGTTAAAAGTTAAACATTAAATGTTAGTGCAACATTCTGAAATATAGAGAATCATAACCAAGGAGAAGCATGTACATTCTTTCAACTATCAAATCCCAATTGCTAAAAGACTTTGTGAATATTTTAAATGTGGGTCTAATTTCGATTCTCCATCTTAATGCTTCTAAAATTTGCATAGAGTAAGTTAATTTGTATAACTTAGGTTACATGAATCAGTCTGTATAATATTCTGTGGAGAAAGTCCTCCCTAAGAGGACTCAGGGGTCCAGGAACCACTCCCAGCAATGCTTTGCAGACTAGAGCAATGTTTTAATGACTGCTGAGCTATGTCTCCAACCAATTTACTTATCTTCTAGCCTATATATAACATTTAGTTCTGATCCATACTTCATAGAACTAATATCACTAATACACAGTAGTAATCCTGGTGTAATTTCATCGTTATTATGTGATTATTTTGACTTCTACGTTATTTCATGCATTAGTTCCACTGTAAAAGACCTACATATATGAATTTACCTTTTAAATTCCTAGTGTATAACTCAATACCTGGGATACAATACAAATCTAATTCACACTTTTTGAATAAGAAAGTGGATAAATTAAAGATTCATTTTAAATTTCACTTTTCTTACTTTTGGACATTTAAATGTGAGAAAATTGAAGTCTTTTTTTCTAGTATCAAACAAATACTGTGTTCCTAGTCATGGATTACAAATTTATCTGTGTCCTTTTACAAATAGTGTATGCACACAGAGGTGAGTGAAAATCTCCAAATAAGATTTCTCTCTGGAGAAAGGTTAAGTTTTCTGGAGAAAAAAATATATAAAAATATTCCAAGTTCTCTATCGTTAATATTGTCATTTTATTTTTTATAAGTCACAAATAACTTCCCTAATGCAAAGTTTCTGAGCACTATTTTTCTAATTCATCAAAGTGTAAAGCCAGTCTATCCACAAATCAATTCAGAGGGTGTGCAAAGAGGAAAGAAGGAGAATACCAAGACAAAAATATCTACTAAATGTGCAAAGTGCAGTAATGATTAGGAGCCAATACAAACTTAACTCTTAAAAATGACAGCAATCAAATTTCTAGAAAATCCTCCTTAAAGAGTAGGTCAAGACAGAAGGGATTAGTTGAAGGTGAGTAGACAATAATGCTGCCTGATCAATTGCCCTTAGTATGCTTAAGACATCTCAGAATTTTAAAAAAATTGGGTTCATTTGGTTATACTGAGGGTTTTCTTGTCAGAAATTCAATTCACATAAGTGGAGAAACCAAACAGACTTTGGTTCTCAAGGGCAAGCATTCCTTAGAAATAGGAAAATGGTACCTTACAGATCTCAAATTATGGGATATTTCCCATATTATATTCGTACCGCACTGGTGTCAAATGATCTCATTTATCAATAAGAATCTATTCTCCTACCATCTTTTAAAACTGATATATGTGTGTTTCATCTTCCTTCACATTGACATTATAGTTTTGTTTCTTTTTAAATCTAATTGGTTCAAATTAGATAGGTATTAGCACATCTTGGAACTCTTCATCAGAGCTGAGTTATTTACCAGACTCTCATCACTATGCATGAGACGAAAGCATACATGGAAAGAGTGAGATTCACTCTAAGGAACCCAATGTTGGTGAGGAGGCAGGTGTTGCACTGGTAGGCAAACACAGAGGAGAGAGGTGACGGCACAAAGCTAAGGAATCTTGGCCAGGAGTCCTCTACCCAGGAGATTAAAATATATAATAATGAAGGATCCCAGTGAAAGTAAATGCTTAACTCCTCAAGAAGAAAGTAACTAATACTAAAGGTTCAAGTCTTGGACAAGACAACAATCCTTAAAAGGGTTCTCTTTTCTTTCTTTCCCCACTTACTTATTCATAGTAAATTATATTCAAAAACCTACCACATGACAGATGCTAGGGACAAAAGGATACAAACCATTGTACTAATTTTCCTCATATATGCTATTGTCTAGAGGAGGCAGATATTAGAATGATTAACACCCCAATAGATGTATCTTATGATTATACTATAGCTATTTTTAATATTGAATTCATGGTACTATGAAGGTGATAAAAGTAAGTCCTAAAGAAGTGAGGCACGTGTGATGAAGAGTCATTTTCCTAGAAGGGAAACTAAGTGAACATAAAAACTAAGATCTAAAAGATTTAGGATGGAATGGAGGTAAAAAGACAATCAAGGCTGCAGTCAGGATATTATTTATTAGAGGAATGAACAGAAGGCGAGTGCCGATGAAATACAGAAAGTAAAGCGAGAGAGAGAGAGAGAGAGAGAGAGAGAGATTAACAAAAAAGGAATAGAAAGGAAGCAGTACCAAATAACCAGGTCACTTAAGAGCTTTTTTATTTTATTTTTTCAAAATCTAAGAGCATCTGGGTGGGTCAGAAGTGGGTAATTGGGAGGGAAACTAGAGACAGTGGTGGAGGCAAGTGGGTACTCTACTGGAGCATGTGGTCTTGAAATGTTGTAGGTGATACCCTTAGTCAATACTATCATACTTCCAAGTGCTTCGGGAGTGGAGGGGAGAAGGCAGATAGAATAGAGAAGGGATCACTAAGAAAATGATGGCTGAAGGAATCAGTGGGGATGGGAGATGTGTGCCGAAAGTAGATAATGGACCAAACATGATGACCTCTCAGTGTCTGTGTTGTAAGCCATAATGCCCCAAAATAGAGAGAGAGTATGGGGAATATTGTCTGCCATGGAGGCAGGGGGAGGGTGGGAAAGGGGGGGGTATACTGGGGATATTGGTGGTGGGGAATGTGCACTGGTGGAGGGATGGGTGTTTGATCATTGTGTGATTGTAACTGAAACATGAAAGCTTGTAACTATCTCACAGTGATTCAATAAAATTAAAAAATATTTTAAAATAAGTTTAACTATTTAATATTTAATTTTTCACAATTAAAAATAAATAAAAATAAATAAAATAAAAATAATTTTGGAAAATATTGAATATTACACATAGATTCGTAATTGGGTATCCTGGCAAGCTACCCAGAGCATCTCGCCCACATGGCAGAGCCTGGCAAACTACTCATGGATTATTCGATATGCCAAAAACAGTAACAAGTCTCACAATGATTTTTTTTTGTTTGTTCTTGCTGTTGCTTGGTTGAATGACAAATGAAGAGAGTCTTGAGTGTTTCATGAGAAGATAATAAAGATACATTGGTACATTACAGAAGGTAATATCAATAATCAGTAGTGATTGACTAAAGAGATATGTGGGTGGTTGATGGAGAGACCAATGAAAGAATTACTCTTCAATATCTTGTTTCAGAATGCCTGAATTATAATACCACTTTGTAAAATAATAATGATGGGAAGAAGTATAGATTAGGAGTCACTAGAGGGGGGATTTTGCTTGAATTTAACTTTAGTTTGTAGCACTGTAGCATTGCCATCCGTTGTTCACTGAGTTGCTTGACCGGGCACCAGTAATGTCTCTATTGTGAGACTTGTTGTTACTGGTTTTGGCATATCAAATACACCATGGGTGGCTTGTCAGGCTCTGCCATGTGGGCGGATACTCTTAGTAGCTTGCTGGGCTCTCCGAAAGGGATGGAAGAATCGAAACCAGGTTGGCCGCATGTAAGGCAAACACCCTACCCACTGTGCAAATTTTAATATCTTTGAGATGCTTTAATGGAGATTTGGAGAAAAGATTAGTATATTGAAGCTGTGGCTCAGTGTTGAAATTGAAACTAGTTCCTAAACTTGGGAGTCACTGGAACTGCAGTGAGAGTTATGAAGGAAGCATTTGTTGGTTATGGCATTGCTCAGGGAGACAGTGTAGAACTCAGGAAAGAAAAACATTAGATCCAGGCAGAGTACAGAATGAGGCAAGACGAGCTCTTAGAACTAGGCCTTGAAAAATGTCCACAAATTTTAAGGCAGAGAGAAGAAAATGAATCATAAATAGACCAGAAAAAGCAAGGAAAAGCATAGAAAAGAAATGATGTATGCAAAGGAGAGACTATTTTAAGAAGGGAGGGATCAACAATATTGAATACTATTAGGAAATCAAGATGAGTATTGAAAGTGTTCATTTAAAGAGTGACAACGAGGTCACTGGTGACCACAAAGCTTTTTAAGTGCAATTTTTGTGGTTGTTGCTATTGTTTTCTTCCCAGATCAATAAACTCCCTTTCCTCATGATCAATAAACCAATTGCCTTCTTGTTTAATGAATTATTCCAGGTCTTCAGCAAATATATATATATATATATATATATATATATATATATATATATATATATATAAGAAGGTGGGACTCAGATAAATGAAGTTAGAAAGGCAGAGTACAGAACTAGTTTAGAAACCTTGTTAAAAGCACAGACAACTGCGCATCACCTCTTATTGTTTTTATTCAGTAAGTTTGTCATTGGATTGGGAAACCGCTGTATGATAGAAACCCTAATAATCATACCCAGGTAGAATTCTTTCCCTCTGTCTCTGGATGTATCTGTTTCACTGACTTTTATTAATGTCGCATTGAAATGATGAGAGCAAAGCCTTGAGAACTTCTCATCTTTGGGGACTTAATCAGATAGAACACTACCTCTAGGAACTGAATCTTCAATTATATGAAAGGGAGTCAAGTGGAGGTACTCCTAGAGGGAATAGACATTCCTAGCTAACCCCCCCACCATTAGACTTTCAGATATCAGTGAAGACCAGGTGAGTAAAGCCCTTCTGACTAAGACATTCCATGATCCTGGCCAAGTCCATCTAAGGCACAACTGCTCCATCAGCCCACAGACTCGAAAAAATGACTAGTTTTTATTTAAGTTGCTAGTTTTTGTTTTGGGGTTTAAATACATATACGGGAATACATGAACCCATTTTATTATGGCCACCATCTTCTACTCTCTTTCTTCTTCGGTTTCTATCATCTACCTAGAGGCATAATTATGACAGGGCTGACCAAGAAAACATAACGCTATTTCACTGGGTAACTGACTCAGTTCTCTGTGATTCATCTGAGATTCCATTTTCAATTGACTTCTATGCGATTCAATTTTCTCATCTCTAAAGTCCTGAGGAGGGTAACTCAGGAGAGATGAGGGAATGAATGTAGGATATGGCATTTAGGAAACATTAACCCTCTTTCTCCTGTTGATAGTTTGTCTATTCTCCTTAAAGTAATCCTTAACATTCATCTGTTATTTTATTCATTTGACATGAAACATTAGAGCTTAAGATTTTTTTTTGATTTTTGGGTCGCACCTGGTGATGCACAGGGGTTACTTCTGTCTCATGTACTCAGGAATTACTCCTGGCAGTGCTCAGGGGACCATATGGGATGCTGGGGATCAAACCCAGGTTGGCCATGTGCCAGGCAACGCCCTACCTGCTGTGCTATCACTGCAACCTCCAAGAGCTTAAGATTTTATCTTAGAAAATCATTGATACCAATGATTTTTCAACTGTTTCTCCATGGACTGGCACTAGTCTGCACTGTATAAAATTGCTTAAAACCATTGATATATGTTAAGATATTCTCCCATAGTTAATAAGTCATTTAAAACAAAGTCAGGCGGGGTGGAAGATGAAAGACAAGCTTCCAGCCCTGCACTGCCTGCTGAAGGTTTCAAACACTGTGGGTTTTGCATAATAAAAAAAACACTAAAAATCTTCTGGGTTTGGAGGCGTGAGGAGGAACCTTGTTTCTATCATATTTCTAAGCTCTTCTTTTCTGTTTGAACAAACAACAGCATCACTCACCTATACAAGCTATCAGTAGGAAATTTTGATACTCTCTCCCTCAGGACAAATCTAAAATAAACTCTCAGGAGCCTGCAATGGTACCAGTCTCTCAAACAACTGGAGTCCCCAGGCATTTCCCAGGAAGGATAAGGAACTTGTGAAACTCAATGTGTTCCCCTTCTCCTCTGAGCCTTTGGTGACCTGTTATTGTGGCTGATCACTGGTTGTTCTGCTTCAGGGTTGCTCATGCAAGTGATTGGAGTTAGAGCACAGGCTGCAACCTAATCAAGCCAAGGGCTGCTCAGCTGGGAATTCACTTGACTTGCATGTGTGACTGAGCTGGGTAATACACATCACGGATATATTGGATAGCTCAGGGTCCTACCGGGGAATTTGGATTACTAGAGAAAAGGAGGAAGGTTTAGTTTTCTAAAAGTCACAGAAGAGGGACTTGATGAAATCTGCCACCACTTGCTAGTTCATCTTTTTATCTCATCTATGGGGCTAGTTCCTTCAATAGGCAAGAAACTGACATGAGTGATATAAATCCAATAGAGAAAAGGAAGTTGTGCAGGATAGTCCTAGAATTGAACCACTTTTGAAATATTATTTTCTTGTGAGTTTGCTCAAAATACTGGCCAGAAAAAGAAATAGTCTCTCTTTATCCAGAAAGCTAAGGGGTACTATGAAATATAAGAATTGTCATATGAAGGTAGAAATACCACTCTTACCCAGAGCTTGTCCTTTTCATACTTAGGGATGAATGTCATTATCTTCTATTTGCTTTGCCATTAATAAAAAACAAAACACATCATTCACTCAGTCAATCATACAATTTTCACAATGTGTAAATTGCTAGAGATGTGGGATACATAAGTGTACATAATATGCCCTTAATAAAATAAGCAGATTTATAGGAAGGAAAGATATATAAGCACAACTTTTTAAAAGAAATAATCGCTGCCAGAGCAAAGTAATTCTGCATGAAGTGGTCAAAAATGTCACAGAGTTCTGATGGAGTTTTATCTAAGCTCTGTAAGATGAGTGAGAATCCTCTGAAAGAAACGAACATAGTTGTCTTCATCAAGAAAACACCCAAACATCCTTTCATTCTCATTTAAACTAATGATATCTGTACTACTGGTTCTCAACCTCTGGAAATGTACATTATCTATGAAGTTGAAAAAATAAGAATAGAACTAATCAAGTAGTTAATTAAAATCGACTCAGTGCTGTCCAGACTGGCCTTATGGCTGCTGGAAGATAGTGTGACCTTGTGAGACAACCGTGGGAATTTCCAAGGCTAAGGACTCCTTTGCTTCTAGGACAGCTGGCACTCAGTGGCAGAACCCTATGGGGCATCCTCATTCTACAGAGTCAGTAACCTCACTCTATATAAGTACAATGCTGGGGAATCATTTCAGAACCACAGTTCCTTGGGTGGTATGAGGTTTCTGTCACTTGACATCCCTTTCCCATCCATCTTTTTTCTGGGCCCCACATCTTTATTTTTTAACAGTATGCTCCAACTTCCTAGAGAATACAGTGAGTAACCACTGACTTTTTCCTTAGTTCTCTGAGTATAATGGGTTCACAAGTGCCTGTTGGCCTTGTTTCATTAAGGCCCAAGGGCAATTCTTAAGTAGCTCTCTTATTAAGGATCACTAACTCAAAAAGATGTATGCACACCTATGTTTATTGCAGCACTTAGCAAAATAGCCTGGATATGGAAACAACCCAAATATCCAATGAGAGATGGATGAATAAAGAAGTTGTAGTATATAGATATAACATAACATATGTAAGATGAGAGTACACATCTGTAAGATGAAATCAGGACTGTAGACATAGTATAGCAGGTAGGGTGCTTGCTTTGCACATGCCAACCTGGGTTTGATCCTGAGTGACACATATGGTCTCCCTAGCCCCATCAGCAATGATTCCTGACTGCAGAGACAGAAGTAAGCAATAACATCCCCCAAATTTAATAATTTAGTTTGCTGCAACATGGATAAAAACTAAAGGCATAATGTTAAGTGAAGTTCACCAGAGAAGTGGGGGACTATTATATTATGATCTCACTCATTTGTGGTATACAGTAAATAACAAGAAGAGGGAATTGAAGGTATCTAGTGATGGCAAAATCTTGACTTTTTTTTTTGCTTTTTGGGTCACACCCAGCGATGCTCAGGGGTTACTCCTGGCTTTGCACTTAGGAATACTCCTGACTGTGCTTGGGGGACCATATGGGATGCCGGGGATCGAGACCGGGTCAGCCGCGTGCAAGGCAAACACTCTACCCACTGTGCTATCGCTCAGGCCCCCAAATCTTGACCTTTTAGAACAACTAAGAAGTCTGTAAAAAATATAAAGGTGCACATGTGCAGGAGGGTACAATATGTGTGCTGTGTTGTTCGTGGGCTCTCAGGGCAGTGCTCTCTCTCTCTCTCTCTCTCTCTCTCTCTCTCTCTCTCTCGCCACTCGCATTCAGTGCTCTTGAGCTGCTCTGTATAGACCGGATCGGGATGGCTGCTCCTTGTGCTCTGCTTCTGTGTGAGCCGCTGTGCTCTCTTCTGTCTGTCTCTCTATCTCTGTCTCTGTCTCTGTAGTCTCTCCTCTGGTCTCTTCTGACCTCTCTTTGTCTCTGTTTTTGTGTCTTCTTTCTCCACTTCTGTGACTTCTCCTGTGTCTTCTGTCTTACCTCTTCCCTTCTGTCTTGCCTCTGCCTCTACTTCTCTTACAGTCTTAGTTTATATAGCAATCATATAGGGTGGTGACACAAAGGTGGGTTGAACATTAACAAATCAACAAAGAGGGGTAAGGCCACTTCTCCAGGAGATTAACAAAATCTCATCTAAGGAGATTACTCCAGATTACTAGGAGATCCACTCAAAGGTGGGATCCAAACAAGTGTGTGTCACTTTCTTCCTTCCTTAGCTAGTAATCCACTTAATTAGTTATAGTAAATATACTTCTAATATTTCTAGCAATGTCATTCTGTATGAGCACAGTAAGAGATATATCAGACTTAAAGTTTGGTTCTTCCTGAGGACATTCACTATATATTCTAGACCACAGTCATCAGATCAGGTTAGTCTTCCTAACCCCAGCAGGGTCTTAGTCTCATCATTATTTTTGGATCATGATAGCTTTTGTCTATGACCATGCTCTCAACTTATAATTGAGTACAGTGGCACTTCGGCCTGGCCCATTTTGATGCCAGGGTATCTCACAGCTTGCCCTGGGTCCATTCCATCCCTTGTTTGGACCCTGCTTTTGGAGTGCTAGGAACTAAGGGCAACTGAGTAGAGAGAGCAGATGCCCAGGTGTAAATATTATTGGAGTCAATCAGCTTCTAAGTTACAAAGCATAATATTAACTGTCTTCCTATGTCCATACAGAAAAGACTTTGCTTTAAGGTAAACTAAGTTCCCTTAGGCAAGGCTAAATAAAAGGACAAACCCAATGTTATCCTAGAGAAATAGGGAAAGGAGATGAGAGTTGGAAATTACGTAGGGACATTAGTTGAGGTTCTTAGATATGTTGGTGGTAGAAAGGTAGATTAATCGTATACATCAAAACCAGAAACATCAATACTATTGTAAGTATGAGGCTTCAACTATAAAATTTAAATTAAAAATGAGCTTGCTTTGGAGGCAGGATGGATCATGAGGGAACCTTTAGACAGGTGGAAAGATGCTATCTCTGCTGGTGGGTGTGGGGTCAGAACAATGTTTGCCTGAACTCTCAAACTGTATGTAAATTTCTGTGCTTCAAAAAAGTTGAAAGGAAACAAAAAAAAAACACTAACTTTTTTTCATCTCAAAATAGCATAGAGTCCTAAAATGCTTTGCCCTAAAGACTTTTTAGAACAAGCCTGCTTTTATCATGTTTATTAATTGGAGCTTGATCCTTCCTAGAAGCTTTGGTTTAAATTTTTGGGACAAGAATTTCCTTTTTTAACATATCCTTTTTTAACAAGTCCCTCAAGGTTCTTTCTGTGCACATTGCATTCTGAAACTCTGAGAGCTAATCTCAGTCTTTTATGAAAGCACTCATGTTTTCAATGTGTATGTAAATAAAGGAACATGGCCTTGCTCCACAACCACAGATGCTCTGCTCTGTACACCACACACAGATATGAGTCAATGTGATTCTTCAAAGAAGTGTACATTACCTCCGGAAATTCTGCTTTCCATGCAGACTGTGCATCTCCATCATGATTCTGCCTGGCAGGAAAGAAAGACATGCCCTTCAAGGAGATTCTTTGGCATCTAAACATTTGTGTTTGGTATGTCTAGTGCACATTCGATTTTGATCATTACCTTTCTTCTCCCCTTGGCAAGCAGTCAATACTAGTGATGGGGGAACATTGCTCAGTGTACCCTAAACCTTTACAATAGAAGCCTCTGGACATAATCAAGCAGGACTCCTGGCAGCTCTTTCAGGCCCCTACTCGATCTTTCCCTTAATGTGCTTTGCTAATCTCTTTTAAAATTCTTTCCAGCAACATTGCCTCTATAACCTCTCTTTGGCGGGCATTCCTTTGTCTAAATGTACTTCTAGGCTATTTTCCACCCCTTCACATCTTTATTATTCTGTCTCTTCTTAAAGAGCAAATAAAGACATTTTTTGCTTTATGGTCTTTTCTCTTTCTAACACTGTACTAATAGAGAAATGGAGCCAGTCTGATGCAAACCCCAGTTAGATTTCACCCCTAGAATCAAAACCCCTGGATTCAGCTCTCTCTAACGCTGCTTATTAGATGAGTACTCTAAACCAATTTTCAGAATCTATCTACATCTATTTCAATCTGACTGGGAGAGTGAACACGAATTTCTGTAAACCGTGTCAGAGTGGACTGACTATTTGTGGAACTCTACTATTATCATGGACATCATAAAATGACAATCAGGTCACCACACTTGCCCTCATTGTTTCTTGATCCTTACTAAATCAATAACAAATGAAATACACTGAATTAGTGAGCAGTGAGCACAAAAAGATCTGATCAGGAAGTAGTTTAATAGAGACCAATGGAAGCACAGAGAATGAAAACCTTTCCAATACGAGGAACCTGAGAGTATTTCAGCATTCAGGCCAGGTCTGATCCCTTTCGTGAATAAGTTTTCATTAAAGCACTAGATATCAGTGTAAGTCTAGTTATTGTTTTGCAAAACTATCTGGGTGGTTGTGGAAAGTCATTTAACTTCTTTGAGCTCAGTTTTATCAGTGAACTCAAAATCTTCATCAAGCTGTACTAGGTGGCTCTAAAGTCCTAGAACAAAGTCTGTACCTGCGTTGGCCATAAAATTGGAATTCATTCAGCATTAGTAGATTAGTGGAGATTACTGGATAAGGAGAGATGGGAAATTAAGAATGTAGCAGGAAGAATAAAATACCCACATCTGCCACAAGTGGAACCTCCCCCTGGGCCTGTGTAAGCAGAAGTGCTACAATACCAGAACCATCTATTTAACTCCTTTCCATTTTGATACTCCCAGTGGTGACCCCCATGGGAGTAAATACTGATAGCTAAGAAATGTATTTGACAAGCTGAGAGTCAGTGGCAGTCACTCTCCCACAACAGGCAGCCCCAGGAACAAATTATTCCTTAGGTCTCTGTCCCTAGAGAGAAGCATCGCATATCTAAACTTTAAAGGGGAATTTCTGACTGCTCATCCCTGCCTTGGATTACACACACCACTCATCTTTAATAAACAAAGGAAATCAGCCTTTAGGTCCCACACACTGGAGTCATTCAAAAGATCTAAAGAGACATGAGAAGATTATGTTTTCCCACAAACTTTTGCCTTCTTGGATTTCAAAGAGATACAAAATGTTGGCACACAATCTTCTTTCTAAAATTCTTTGACTTTCATTCTCAAAAATGAAGGGGTGCCGGAAAGGAATCAGCCTAAATGAAGAATGAAAATGGCAAGAATTTACTAAGTACCTTCTTTGTGTCAGTCTATGAGGCTACCTAATTTTTATAACTTAATATAGTCTGTTTTCATGTTTACCAATTAGGATGTGATTAAAAAAAAGACTCAGGGATGTGTGATAAGCTCACATCACAAGGTAGATAGCTAGAATTTTGAAGTATTTCAGTTCGTAGTCAGTCTCTCTCACGTTCTATCACATCAGGCTTTCCTATGCTGGAAATAGGTCCAATGCTGTTGCTCATAGAGAAGCTTTCCCTCATTTGCAAGTAGCCCGAGAGACTTCCATCCTGTTAGCTCTACATTCACCATTTATATCCATAGACCTTCAGAGATTCAGACATGAAATAAAGCCATTGCCCGTGAACCATGCCCATGAGAGTTCTGTATTGTGCTTCTCTAATTAAGAAGTTCCAGGAATGAAGAAACTCACTTTAATATTTTGAGTCAAACATTTTCATTTTTGCTATCGAGAGGAAAGGAATTCGGAATAATATTAACATGTATCAAGCATCTACTATGTGCTAGATATCATTCTAGATATATACATATATATAAATGAATGAAGTAGTCACTTTAAAAGGGCTTATTTGGCAAAATCCCAGGAAGCAAGGACTTTTGTGGGATAGGTTGCATGCAGCAACTTGGTCTTCTTAGTGAGTTCTAGTTTACACATGTAGATACACTGCCTTATGGATAGAATTCAAAGGGGTTATGCTAAGTAAAATGAATCAAAAAGAAAAATTGATTAGCTAGCTCATATATGGAGTAAATAACCAAAGCAAGGGATTAGTTAATTCCCTGAGTTTTGTCAATAGAACTGTGACATGAACATACAAAGGTGCCTAGGGTGGGTTTTGGGTGGAAAAGAATGATAGAAAGGGTAGAGAAATACTCTTGTGAAGGGTATCATGAGGTAGTACTATAAGAATAGAACTATAACAGTACAGCAATGAAATTGTAAACCACCATGCTACAATAATGATCACTGCATCACTGTCATCCCGTTGCTCATCAATTTGCTCGAGCAGGCACCAGTAACGTCCCCATTGTGAGATTGTTGTTACTGTTTTTGGCATATTGAATACACCACAGGTAGTTTGCCAGGCTCTGCTGTGCAGGCGAGATAGTCTTGGTAGCTTGCCAGGCTCTCCGAGAGGGACGGAGGAATCGAACCTGGGTCGGCCACGTGCAAGGCAAATGCCCTACCCACTGTGCTGACTTAAGAAATAACAATGATGTGATAAAGGAGAGAGGAATTAAAAATTAAAAAGCTAAGTTAAAAGAAAATGTGTTTATTTAAAAGAACATGTTCCTTTTACAAAATATTTGGATACCCATGTCACTTTAAGTCACTGTCTTTTAAAGCTTTGCAGATAAATGCCTTTTTATTTTCCAAAGACATACTTCTGACCATTATAATATACTTGTTAAAAAAGGGTAAAAGAAGAAGTTGTTCTCAGAGAAACCCTTCTGGCAGCAAAGACAAACTTTAGTGGCACATAATGACACAAAGTCTGGGTTTGTTTTATTCCTAGAGCTGATGCAAGTATACTTATCTAGAGACCTGTGTCTAGTATTTTAAAACACTGATATAAAGTCGGCGAAGTTCCAACTATGCCACTTTGTGCTATGACTTTGCATAGATCCATGTGAGCTGTTTTTCTTGTAACATTTCCTAATTGTCAAAGAGAAATAAGTCGTGCCTATGTCATTCTGTTTTGTTTTGAATATGTCTAATTTTTCTTTTATAACACAAAAGGATTAGTATAATTAGAGACAGCTGAATAACATTGTAATATGCAAAGAAATATTCATAATTAATAGCAGAGTGAAGTTCTGTTATTCTGTCATATATTTAATTTCATAATAAATCATAATTTTATTATACTCAGTTAACTCTTTTATTCCTGCTGCAGTAGTTCAGAGCTTGATAATATTGCTTCTCTATTATTGCAATAGTTCCCTAACTCCCTTATTTTATGTAATGCCTTTTCAAACACTGTACATATTTTTTCTATCAGCTATTGAATTTATTTTGGTGATGGATTGCATTTTTTTAAATTAAGAACATTTTTATTAAAGAACTGTGATTTATAAAGTTATTGATAGTTGAGTATTAGCCATATAATAATTCAATACCAATCCTACCACCAGTGTGAACTTTCCTACACTAGTGTTCCCATACTTCCATTCTAACTCCCACCCTAGCTCTTCCTGTCAACTTGACAGACACATTACAAAGTTTCAGTGGTTGAAGCTTAGGTCTCACATTTTAGTTTTGTTGAGTCTGTATTTTGGGTATATGACTTTAACACTCACCCATATCATCAGTACAACTGAAGCTCTGATGCCCGTTCACCCATTACTTCCTGTTCTTTTCATTCCCCCCTTGATTTCTTCCCTTCTCTCATTCTCTTTTCTAAACATTGGGGTCAAGTGTGATAGAGAAATTTCCCCTTTAGTACAAAACGGTTCCTAATTCAGTATTCTAGATACCACAGATAAGTGAGATCATCCTGAAAAGTCTTTTGTTGTGGTTGTTGTTATTTTGGGGTCACCCACCCAATAATGCTCAGGGCTTACTATTGGCTTAGAACTCAGGAATTACTCATGGTGGTAGCCAGGGAACCATATGGGATGCTGGGGACTAAACATCTTAGTTTGGATGAATGTAAAGGAAGCTCCTTACTTGCTGTGCTTTATCTCTAGCCCCAGAATTTAGTTAAAAGTATTGGGCTCAGAGTGATAATACAGCAGGTAGAGCATTTGCCTTACATAAGGCTGACTCAACTACTGTACAGTTTTAAGAAATATACCTAAGTTAAAATAGCTCTTGCATTATAAATGTGACTTCTCATATATTTCTCAATATCTTATACATAAGGTCCAGTGTTAGTATTTGGAGTCATAACTTATTTTACTAGGCCAGTGTGTTTTTCCTTTATATTCACTACATCTAATTATATCTCATAATTTCTTACCCCGGAGGCTATCCTAAAGCTACCTTCAGTGAAGACTGATCCACTTTCCCTCCAGAGCTCTGGGTTCTCCTTAGTGGGGCACTATGGTCTCTTCTCGCCTATGTCTAGAGCTTAGTCAAAAGAATTAGTTAAAATTAATGACGTAGTAATATAACTCCACCATATATTGCTCGGTGGAGTTATATTATTCTACCTAGTAATATAATAAGTAGTATTTGATTGATCAGTGAATTTATTTACTTTTCTTAGTTTATGTCCCGTTATTATAGGAATTTTTAAGATTTCTAGAACTTTCAGTTCATTAAAATAACCACTTCAACAATTCTATGCTATCACTCTGTTAATACCTCACAATTTCTTCACTGATATCTTGAAAAGGACCAAGATATATTGGGCTCATTAATCATTAAATTATCCATCATTACATATCTAATTCATTAGGCATCAACAATGGGATCCCAGACTGCCTAATTTTCTCATTTATTTGACAAAGTAACAATGAGGAATGCCTTTATATACACTCTATCTGATTGCACTTTCAAGTTTAGAAAAAAGCTATCAGTTTTACCCATTTATGAGAACAGAAATTAAGTCTATCAATGAAAAGATTTCTTAAAATTAATTTTTTAAAAGTGGTGAAAATGCAAATAGTTTGTCCCAAGAAGATTTGGGATTTGAACTTTTCTTGCTAATTCATAGTCTGTACAACCATCAACATAAAAGGTGATATCTTTAGATTAATATAATCTTAGGTTAGGTAAATCTTTAGGTTAAGACTATCTAGATTAAACTGTTTAGTCTCTGCCCTCCTCAAGTTAACATTCCATAACAAGACCAGAAATAGTGTTCAAATATCAATAAGACCTTGCATAGCCTGTTGCATTAGTAATTTCTAAGAATGACATGGTTCTCCCTGGCTTGAATCCTCTATAAACGAACACATCCAACTCTCTCTCCATCAACATCCATTCTATTAAATATACATCAACTATACAGCCTTCCTCTGGATTTAGTTGTCTTGGGATTGATCCCAGACACAGAGGTTAAACAACTAGATATTATGGATCAGAAGGGGTAGAACCTTGATCTATTCCGAGATTATACAGGCAACAGGGAAATAAAACAACTTTGAAAGGGCAGCTTAGGGACTGGAGTGATAGTACAGCGGGTAGGGCATTTTCCTTGCTTTGGCCGACCCGGGTTCGATTCCCAGCATCCCATATGTTCCCCCGAGCACCACCTGGAGAAATTCCTGAGCGCAGAGCCAGGAGTAACCCCTGAGCATCGCTGGGTGTGATCAAAAAAGAAAAAAGAAAGAAAGAAAGAAAGAAAGAAAGAAAGAAAGAAAGAAAGAAAGAAAGAAAGAAAGAAAGAAAGAAAGAAAGAAAGAAAGAAAGAAAGAAAGAAAGAAAGAAAGAAAGAAAGAAAGAAAGAAAGGGCAGCTTAAATAATGGAGGCTAATTCTTATTATTATTATTATTATTATTATTATTATTTATTTATTTTGTTTTCAATCAACACCTAGTGGCATTCAGGGGCTGTTCTTGGCTCTGTGCTCAGGGTCATTCCAGGTGTTGCTCAGTGGTGTATAAGATGCTGAGGATCTACTTCATGCAACAAGCATGCAAAGCATGTGTTCAAACCATTTATTTGTGTCTCTAGCTCCAATTCCTAGTATTGGAAAATGTAAATATGGCTATAAAGAACATACCCTAAAAATACCTTACATGATCATAACAGCTTCAGTCACTGGGGGGAAATATATCAATTTGGTTTGACACGCAACACTAATCATGAGAGAGCAACAAATGTGTGACATGCTGTGGCATAGAAGGCATTGTTGCCTCATCAGAGCTCATTTTAAGTTGGTTTTAAATTATGCTTTGCTATGCATCTAAGTAACTTAAGTGGATCCCAGGAATGTGTTTTTCATGTTGCTTGGAAAATGTTTTCTTTTGCTCTCCTAAATATAACCCTTCTCCGAATTGCAAAGGGCCAGGAAAGCCTCCTTCTCTACAGGAGGTTGTAAATGTAATCAGGACTTTAATGACATTTCCCCTTCGAGTCTGCCCTTGTCTATTACCAGCAGCAACTCAGAGCAAAGAAATGCTAGAAAAGTCACAAGTCTGCCTGTTTCCTGCTTCCTCTCTCAGGCTAGCCTCTCCCTAGGTGTTTTTGTATAATGCTGTAATCTCTACCAAAAAAATTAAAATTATAACATATGGAGCAGCTCTCTGTATGGACCGTGGACTCTCTGGACCCTTGAAATTAGAATCTTGGCTCTGCCCTCAAAGAGCCATCTGATCTTGGCAAGTTCAGTAACTTTCTATGGAGTTCATTTAAATACAGCAGTATAGTTATGCAATTTATATTCCATGTAATTAAACATTTATAGCATATAATTCAATCAGTTTTTAGTATATTGAGAGAACTGGGCAAGCATTATCACAATCATTTTTTGTTTGTTTGCTTAGCTTTGTTTTGGGGCAAGCTATGCTCAAGATTTTTTCCTAGCTCTTTATTCAGGGATTACTTCCAATAGAACTCTGGGGGTCACATATGGTAACTGGGACTCAACCTGGGTCACCTACATGTAAGGCAATTGCCCTACCAGCTGTAATATCTTTCCTCCTAACATAAGTATTTTATATCACACACACACAAACGTCCACACTTTCCAAAACCAGACATTATTATAGTCATTTCCCACTTAGTCCTATAAATATCCTTAGTCTTGACAACTACCAATGGATTTTCTGTCTATGAATTTGTCTATTCTGGAAATTTCAAATAAATGAAATAATGTAGTATATTATCCTTCTGTAACTGGAGTCTTCTACTTAGTGTAAATTTTCAAGGTCCATTTATAGTGTAGCATTATTAGTATTTTATTTTTATTGTCACATAACATTCCATTGTATGGGTAGATTTCCACATTTTGTTTATTCATTCATCAACTGGTCATTTGGGTGGCCTCCATGTTTTGTATATTATAAGTATTGCTGCTATGAACATTCATGTGCAATTTTTTGTGTGGACACATGTTTCAATTTTCTTGCTTATACACCTGGGAAATAAAATACTGGGTCATATGGATAGTCAGTTTAATCTCTTAATGAATTACCATGCTGTTTTCCAAATGAGATGTAGCAATACACTTCCTCACTATCAGTGTATAAAGAGAATTTCTCCTTGTCTTTGACAATATATTAGCACCGTAGCACTGTTCGTCCCGTTATTCATCAGTTTGCTCGAGCAGGCACCAGTAACGTCTCCATTGTGACATTTGCTGTTACTGTTTTTGGCATATCAAATATTCCACAAGTAGCTTGTCAGGTTCGGCCATGTGGGTGAGATACTCTCGGTAGCTTGCCGAGAGGTATGGAGGAATCAAACCCGGGTCGGCCACGTGCAAGGCAAACACCCTACCCACTGTGCTATTGCTCCAGCCTGACAATATTAATTTGGCCCATACTCACCCTTTTTGGTATGAAATGGTATTTTTTAATTTTGTTAGTTATCTTGCTATAATTTTAATAATGAAAATTTTATGTTTTATAATATTTTGGGAAGTACAAAATATTGAGCAGAAAGTAGAGAGAAATATCACATTACCCCATGCATCATACTTACAGTTTCTTTAGTTTTTAACATATTAATTTATCATAGTATTAGTTTTCTAGGTCCACTGTGTCAACATAGTTTTCTCATTGTTCTGAAGGGAGGGTTAAAAATCTGACATTAAGGCATCTAGACTAGAGACTGAACACAATGGCCGCTCAACACCTCTATTGCAAACCACAACACCTAATCAGAGAGAGAGAACTAAAGGGAATACCCTGCCATAGTGGCAGTTTGGGCTGGGGGGAGACGGGACTGGGGAGGGTGGGAGGGACCCTGGGTTTACTGGTGGTGGGGAATGGGCACTGGTGAAGGGATGGGTTATCGAACTCTGTATGGGGGAAACATGAGCACAAAAATGTATAAATCTGTAACTGTACGCTCACGTTGATTTACTAATTAAAAATAAACTATTAAAAAAATTTAAAAAATCTGACATTAAGGCATCAACAGAGCTTTGC
Organism: Sorex araneus; assembly: GCF_027595985.1. Lineage (NCBI taxonomy): Eukaryota > Metazoa > Chordata > Mammalia > Eulipotyphla > Soricidae > Sorex > Sorex araneus. The sequence goes on from NC_073312.1 coordinate 20,849,389, forward strand.
TCTCCCTGATGTTTCTACACATTTTCCCTCTGTGTGATCCTAGTTTCTTATGGCCAAAAGACATTGGATTTGTAGCTCACCTTAATCCAGTATGACCCCTTCTCAAATTGATTATAGCTGTTGAACTATTTCCAAATAACGTCCTATTCTTAGGGGTTAGGATTTCAATACTTTCTGTGTGTGGGACTCATTTTAATCCACAACAGGAATATTTCCAAATCAATGAACCAATATCAATATACTGTCATCCCATTGCTCATCGATTTGTTCGAGCGGGCACCAGTAATGTCTCTCATTGAGAGACTTATTGCTACTGTTTTTGGCATATCCAATACGCACAGGTAGCTTGCCACGCTCTGCCAAGCGGGCTCCGAGCTGGCTCTCCGAGAGGGGATCAATATACTAGGAACTAAAATCCATCATTGAGTCAAATACTTCTTGACCCAGTGGCCTTTTCCTGTCTAGAGTACCATCGAGGACAGCACAGGAGGCCTTGTTGTCACATTCTCTTCATCTCTTCTAGACTGAGACAGTTTTCTTACATTTTTCTTAAGATCTGATGGTATTTGATAGTTTTGAAGAGTGCTCATCAAGAACCCTAGGAGATGATCTTCTTTGGAAATTTTTCTGATAATATTTTCATAGAGTCGGGATTTGTGTTTGGGGGAGGAAGTCTACATATCATTTCTATTATATTATATTATATCAGGGAGAGTTGCTATCAGCATGCTATACAACAATATGTGCATCGTTGTGGATGTTAACCTTGCTGATCTGGTAGAAGTGTTTTTCAGGTTTATCCAATTGCAAAACAACTTTATGTTACCATTTTCGACTCTGCATTCTGGGTTGATAGTTATGTTTTAATCCTCCATTCTTTTACTCAGACACCTTTTTATTAGTAAAATAGGAATAACAATACTATCTACCCATTTACAAGAGTAAGGTGAAAGTTTATGAGTCAAATTATGTAGAGTAGTAGGAATAATTACTTACAAGGAGTAATCATCCAATAAATCTGAATAATCATTAGCTTTATTATTCAAGACCTTGCCCTTTGCCCTCTTTATAAGTTTGTGTATTTGTACTGTCATTGGTTAAGTGATTCTTGATTCTTGGTATACAGCATCTTAATATTTTTATTATATCTAGCAATAACGCTATGTTTTAGATAGCCAATGCTAAAATACACATATATAAACATAAATATCACATATGTAAACATAGATATCCTTTTAAAAATTATTTATATTGACTCCATTTTGTCCCCACTCTGTCTACTTTGTGTACTAATTCTTAAAATATCAAATTGTATATCTGACCTTGGATAAGTGACAAAGCAAATGGCAGATATCCCTAGACAAGAAACATTGCTCCAAATGTTTTTTTATGCTCGTCATTCCATTATTATAATTTATCTCCCTAACAGAGGGAAGAATTTTCATCTTTAATTTTCAAGTTCACTTTAATAAGTATTTCTTGGATGAATAATCAGCCATAGGTACTCAGGGGATCATGAAGATGAGTAATAAATGAATCTTGGTCCCTGCCCTCATTAACCTTACAATCTAATGGCAGAGATAGAAATAAATAATTCTAATATGAATGAAAACAGAAATATACGAGTAAAGCTTTTTGACGATGCATGAACGTGAACAATTACTTCTGAACATGATTTTATGGAAGATTTCACAGATTTATAACATTTAGGCTAACCTTTAAAGAATGAATAAAATTTTAACAAGTCAAGAAAATAGTGAGAGAAATTCAACACTAGGGAATCTGCACAAATAGGGATATATGTATAAATATAAAAACTAATAGTAGCTAATGTTTTTTGATAGCTCATGTGTTCTTAATTTTTCTACCCTTCACACAGTTATCTCAAAAATCATTAAGATTTTTGAGCATCTTTTTTAATCATCTAAATATGTTTTAATCATCTTAAAAATTTTAAAGATCAATACTAATAAGACAAATCCCCTAGTGAGGGTAATAAGTGTTCTCAATAAAATAAAATTTATGTTAGAAGAGGTACGGCAGGAAGGACAGAAGATGGGGTAAGATTAAAAGCCAAGTTGGAGTCAGAGATAAATGTTTTTCTGTGTGTGTGTCGATATAACGTTTTCTTAATTAAATTTATTTATTTTGTAATTGGTGAATCACCGTGAGGGTACAGTTACAGATTTACACATTTTCATGCTTGTGTTTCCCTCATGCAATGTTTAAGCAACCATCCCTCCACCAGTGTCCATTCTCCACCACCAATGAACCCAGTATCCCTCCCACCACTCAATCTCATCCCCCATCCCCACCCCAACCCACCTTTGTGGCAGGGCATTCCTTTTGTTCTCTCTCTCCTTTTGGGCGTTGTGGTTCACAATAGGTGTACTGAGTAGCCATCATGTTCAATCTATCGTCTACTTTCAGCACTCATCTCCCTTCCTGGGAGGATCCTCTAACCACATTTTACTTGGTGTTCTCTTCTCTATCTGAGCTACCTTTTCCCCAGCATGTGAGGCCAGCTTCCAAGCCATGGAGCCAACCTCCTGGTATTATATACTGCTATTCTTGGGTGTTAGTCTCCTACTCTGTTATTTATATTCCACAGATGAGCGCAGTCGTTCTATGTCGATCTCTTCCTGACTCATTTTACTTAGAATGATACTTTCCACGTTGATCCACTTGCATGCAAAGTTCATGACTTAATCTTTTCTAACAGCTGCATAGTATTCCATTGTATAGACATACCAAAATTTCTTTAACCAGTCATCTGTTCTCAGGCACTCGGGTTTTTTTCCAGATGCTGGCTATTGTAAACAGTGCTGCGATGAACATATAAGTGCAGATGTCATTTCGACTATACTTTTTTGCTTTACTGGGACAGATTCTCAGAAGTGGTATTGCTGTGTCAAATATGCCACCTCTTGATATAGCAAAAGAGGATAGTAAGAAGCCAGTGAGAGACACCCAGTGATTTTGTATATCCTAACAATTATGATATGTGGAGAATACTGCTGGTGGTGAAATTTGTATCTGATTCTCATTCTATAATGAACTGAGTGAAATACACTATGTCAGAAAGGCATTACTGAAAGAAGGCAAGTCAAAGAAAGCTGTTAAGTGTTTACATTTTTATTACCTTATAAGTAAACCAAGCTAAGCACTCAAAACTTAAGCAAATGTATTAAAAGGTTCACAAAATCTAACCAATCCCATGCTCAGAGAGTTTATTTTTAGTAAAGTTACTTTCTGTCTTTTTTTTTTTTTTTTGCTTTTTGGGTCACACCCGGCGATGCACAGGGGTCACTCCTGGCTCTGCACTCAGGAATCACCCCTGGCTGTGCTCAGGGGACCATATGGGATGCTGGGATTCGAACCCGGGTCGGCCGCGTGCAAGGCAAACGCCCTACCCGCTGTGCTATCTCTCCAGCCCCAGTAAAGTTACTTTCTACTTGTATTATTTAAAGGGGAAGAAACACAGCAAAATAGTAATGTTCTAAATTGAAATGATGTATGTTCCAGTGAACTTCACACCAAGGGCAGCAATAGAAAAGGATGTTATGAGTAAGATAAGAAACATCCATTTTTGCATCCAAAATATTTTCTCGAAAATATTGACCCAGATTGGGAAGTTATTAGAATTATAGAAAAGTTATATCCAATGATAATTTTCCATGATTGGCTTATATAAACCACACTTCTTTTGAATCATTTTACTACCCTAACCCTCCCCTCTAACAGCATTGAGAGTTGATACCTTGGAGACATCTGTCAAGGAAGCAAGACAGAAGAATCAATAGTCATTTTGCTAATAGTAGTTAGACTATATTAGAGACGATGATGGCCAATTTAAGGGAAGTTTGAAGAGTGGTGCAAATTTTATTATAATACACAAAATAGTCCCTCACCTGTGAAGGGACCAGCAGAGGAATCCAGGTATGCAGGACCCGGGGCTGAGATCTCCACGCCTGCTTGGATTGGGACTGGGTTCCCAGATCCCACATTTTCTAATAGCTTGGCAGCCACAACCACAAACTGCCCCAAGCACCATGTAATCTGACTAACATCCAGAGACTATAAAAACCAAGCTCCCCGGAAGAGAGCGACGCAGAGTCTCTTGCCCCCTGTGCCTGGCTGTCTTCACTGGGGCCCCTTGGAGGAGATGGGTTGCCTTTCCCTCCCCACCCCAAGCAGAGACTTTACAGTTGAAGACCTCCGGACCCAGCCACAGCCATGCTCAAGGCCACTCTTCACACATTCAGATGAGCCTCATGCATGAAGGGACCGGCAGAGGAACCCAGGTGTGTGGGATCCAGGGCTGAGATCTCCAAGCCTGCTCGGATTGGGACTGGGCCTTCTCCACTCAGATTCCCCATTTTCCAGTAGCTTGGCAGCCACACCCACAAACTACCCTTGGTGCCGTGTAGTCCTACCAACGGTCAACATCCAGAGACTAAAAGATCAGCTCCCAGAAGTGACATCTAATAGCCTTGTTCTCCCTCTTGGAGAACCTGACAAGCTACCAAGAGTCTATTGCCTGCACAGGAGAGCCTTGCAAGTTCCCCATGGCATATTCATACCCCAAATATAGTAAAATATATATACATACCTCTCAGAGAGTCCAGCAAATTACCAAGAGTATCCCACCCTCATGGTAGAATCTGGCAAGCTACCCATGGCGTATTCAATATGCCAAAAACAGTAATGATAGGTCTCATTCCCCTGACCCTAAAAGAGCCTCCAATCATTGGGAAAGACGAGTAAGGAGAGGCTGCTAAAAATCTCAGGGTTGAGTGTAATAGAGACATTATTGATGCCTGTTTAAGTAAATCGATGAACAATGGGATGACAGTGATACAATGATACACAAAATAGTAAGTGTTTAAAAACCAATGATATTTTAAAATCTTTGTCCTTGTAAACTATATAATGAAAGAGTAATAGTTTGGGTAATTTTCTAATTATACCTACAGAAATATTAATTATATATATTGCAGGCACCATTCTTTTGAAGTTCATTTTTTTTAATGTCCAAAAGAGAAACTGAGGTTCTGAAGAAACAGCTAGAATTTTTAACTTAGAAAAAGAGTTGAGTTAAAACTGGTATTATAAAGTCCAGATAAATTTGTTCCTCTAAATATCAGGTCTACCATATTAACTTAGCGGTCTGACAGTCAACTTAAGGAAGGAAATAATAATTCTGTACTATAATCTGGAATAGTGATTGAGGAGTGTGGGATCAATAACAACACAATAAATTGAAAAAAAGAGAAGAGAGCATGAAAATGAATTTGCCAACTTTCCATTTTCTAATATATTTCCCACTGAACTATCACCTAACCCAAGTCCAAGTTATGAAAAAAATACACTTACACAGAAAGATCTTTTTTAAAATAAAACAATATTTGCATTTAGACTCTCTCTCCTACCTATCCCATCAGACATAGTTTAACGTTTTAATTATCTTTAAAGTCTTCTCTTAGCACCACAGATTTATAACCAAGGTCTAGAAGAAAAGTAAAATTCCCAGTGTGAGCACTTGCTTTAGACCACACTTAAAGTCAATATCAAAATAAAAAATTATTCTGGTCAGTTTCATATATATGTTGTATATAAGCGTGACTAAGAGAGAAAGATAAAATGACTGTTTGCATAAGGAGGACTCTTCTCTACAACTATATACTCTCACATGACCTGTTTTCTTATCCATAAAATGCAAATGTTGGTATAAACCTACTTTACCAGGCATTTATGAAGGCTTATGGCAACTTGCTTTTAAAATTGAAAGCTCAGTGTAAATAGCATTGCACTATTAGTCGTTAATGTGCTTCAAAGTTCTTTCAGTCATACATTAAATCTTTAATTTAACTTAAATTAATTCCATCTTTGTGAGAACTCCAGCAGAAGCTAGGTTGAAGATTGTTTTATAATGTTTGTTTTGTTTTGCACATAAACCTTATATATAGTTGTGGTAGAAATCCTGCAAAATTAGAATTGGGGTATGTGAAGTTGTAAAGCATAGTAGTTGAAACCCTCTGCCTGGGCATTATATGAGCTATTTAGCCAGTATTTTAAGTAACAACTCTGGCCATTCTTTTTTTTTTTCTAAAAGAAATGAAAGCAATGATTCCTTTCCAGAGTTGTAGTAAGAAAAAAGGCTTGTGGTACTGTGAGCTGTGAACCTGGAATAATTTCTGAATCAGAGTAAGTACTCAATAAATGTAAATGTTATTTCTCTTTTTTAAAATTTTAATTAGAGAATTTAATTTATGGAGAAGCAGAGGTGAAATTTTACTAAAATTTCACATATGAATAATAAAGTTTAAGAATTAGAAACTAACTCACCACTTTTACCTTTGCTTCTCCTTGATGCCAATCCTTTCTCCAAATAACCTAAAGTTAAGTATTATCCTAAAATTTCTGTTTATCATGTACATACGATATTTCTTAGAGTCTTGACTACATATTTGTGTGTCTCTAAGTAACATGTGAATAAAATCTATATTTTGAGGCCAGTTCCACTTCTCACTTCACAATAGGAAGATTAAGATTAATTTTCTTAATCTAACTACTCTAATTCTTGCAGCTATAATAACAATTTGTTCTCTTTGCATGTTACCCTTCATATTTTATGTAAAATATTCCAGATACACATTTTATTGATTTAAGTTGGTTTTATTTCTTTTTTTAACATATAATGTTGCTATTGGTATTCCTTTACATGTTTCCTTTTTCCCTTTTTTTCTTTGTTTTTGTTGCTGCTGCTATTTGGGGACCACATCCAATAGTGCTCAGGGTTCACTCTTGGTTCTGTGTTCAGAGTTTACTTCTGGTTCTGTGCTCAGAGATTACTTCTGGCAGAGCTCAGGAAATCATATGTGGTGCCAGGGACTGAACTGTGGTAAACAACATGCAAGGCAAGAGCCTTACTTGCTGTACTATTATTCAAAAACACAGGCATGGTGCCGGAAACAGAATCCTGGTCATTCGAAAGCAAGACAATCACCCTACTTGATATACTATCCCTGCTTTGTGTCTTTTTATACTATATATAAGTTAAATGATATTTTTTCATTTGAGGGAGGTTGGTGGACCACACTCAGGTCAGTCATATGCAAGGTAATCAGCTTACCACCATACTATCTCTCTAACCCCAGCTGATTTGCTATTTATTTCTCTTCCTAACTGCTTTCTCTTAACATGAAAACTTCTAGTTTAATTCATATTTTAGCAAAATGCAAAATTTCATTATAACTAGATAGCATTTTGTTCTATATTATGTCTTAACATATAATACGATATATCAATACATGTTTATATCTACTTATTTGCCACTGGGGCTGGAGCGATAGCACAGCAGTGGGCGTTCGCCTTTCTCACAGCCAACCCGAGTTTGATTCCTCTGTCCCTCTAGGAGAGCCCGGCAAGCTACCGAGAGTATCGAGCCCGCGCGGCAGAGCCTGGCAAGCTACCTGTGGCATATTGGATATGCCAAAAAAAGTAACAATAAGTCTCTCAATGAGAGACGTTACTGGTGCCCGCTAGAACAAATCGATGAGCAACGGAATGATAGTGATTTGCCATTGAACACGAGTTGTCTCTAGGTATTGGCAACTGCAAACAGTGGTACAGTGAACACAGGTATATATACATCTTTTCAAATGAATGTTTCTGTGTTCTTGGGCTAGATAACCAGTAGAGTTTCTATAGTATATGGTGTGCTTACTTTTAAATTTTTAATAAACTGCCATAATATTTTCCAAGTTCAACCAGTTTGTCTCCACCAACAGTGAAAAACAGCTCCTTTTCTCCATATCCCCCAAAGCAATTCTTTCTGTCTTTGTGCGTAAAGACCAACATCACTGGGTTGAAGAGATATCTAATTGTTATTTTGATCTACCATTTTCACACAAAAATCAGTGGCGATGAACATTTTAGCATGTGCTCTGTTTGCCATATGTATGTCTTCCTTGAAAAAGTGAATGTTTAACACTCTACACCTCTTTGCTTTGCGTTTGACTTAGGAGCCACATACCCTGGAGCTCAGGTCTTACCTGCTCTCCACTCAGACATTACTCCTCATTCAGGGGACATAAGGCTGCCAGGGGTCAAACACAGGTCAGCCACATGCAAGGCAAGTTCCCTAACCATTACACAATCGTTCCAGACTCCCTCTTCACACTTGATGGGGTTGTTACTTTTGACTTTTGTATCTTCTGCACCTTACATAATCCTCTACTAGATATATGGTATGAAACTATTCTTCAGTTCAGCAGGATATTTTTGTTTTTTTGATTTGTTTGTTTGTTTTTTAAATTTTAGCTATAGAGTGATAGCACAGCAGGTAGGGTGTTTGCCTTGCATGCGGCCGACCCCGGTTTGATTCTTCCATCCCTCTCAAAGAGCCTGGCAAGCTACTGAGAGTATCCTGCCCGCAGGGCAGAGCCTGGCAAGCTACCCATGGCGTATTCGATATGCCAAAAAAAGTAACAACAAGTCTCACAATGGAGACATTACTGGTGCCCACTAGAGCAAATCGATGAACAATTTAGTTTTTTTCATTGTGTGAATTTCAATTTTTTAATCTTATTTAATTTTAATAAATAATCTAATTTTAATTTCTTCTGTTTTCCTTGTCAATAGAGTCAAAAAGGAAAAATCGTAGATTATTGTGCCTGTACTTCAATGTATTTTATGGATTTGAATTAAATACCTAAGGTCATGATTTATTTTGAGTTAACTTTTACATCTAGTGTAAGATAGGGTTCCATTTTGATTGCCTGTCACTAACCACTTCTCTAGCAACATTTGTTTTAAAAAAACTTTCCTTTATTCATTTTATTCTCTTAGCAACTTTGTCACAAATTAACTGCTCATCTGTTTGAGAGTTTATCTCTGGACTCTCAATTTTATTTCCTTGGACTGGGCATCAGCCTTTTCCCTAGTAACACACTATTTTGAACAACTTTTATTTTACTGTGTACTTAAAGTAAAGAGCAAAAGCTTCCTCCCTTAGTTCTCCCTCAGGAATTCTTTGGCTACTGGGATAGTCATAATTCTGCACACATTTTAATAAAGTTTGTTACATTCTTTGAAAATTATCATTGGAATTCTAGTAGTAGTTGTATTGACTTTATATAAGTGCTTAATTTTACAGTTTTATTTCTTATAGGACTGGAATAATAGCGCAACAGGTAGGGCGCTTGCCTTGCACACGGCCGACCCAAGTTTGATTCCTCTGTCCCTCTCAGAGAGGAGGTAGCTTGTCCCTCCCGGCATGCTACTGAGAGTATTGCTCCTGCACGGCAGAGCCTGGTAAGCTACCTGTGGCATATCCGATATGCCAAAAACAGTAACAACAAGTCTCACAATGGAGATGTTACTGGTGCCTGCTTGAGCAAACTGATGAACAATGGGACGACAGTGTGACAGTGCTATTTTTTATAAGGCAAAACATGAAGGTTTTTCCATTTCCTGTGTCTTCTACTTAGTTTAATGCAAAGGTTTCCAACATTAAGTTGTTAACTTCTTTTGTTACATTTTTTCAGGTATTTGATATTTGTTATAATGTTGTAAATAGATTTTTTAAAAAAATTTCTTTCCGTCCTAACATTGTTTATATATAGAAATGCAATAGACTTTTGCACATTTATATTGTAGTCCACCATATTTCTATATTGCTTTGTTGCTTCTAAGTCATTTTTAAGGAATATTTGCGTTTACTATGTAAATTATCATTTATACAAATAGCTGTAGTCTTTTTTAATTTTTTTTATAATGTAGGAGCACTGCTATTTATTCAGCCATTGATTAAGCTGATTGCATTGGGAACTTCAAAAATATTATAGTTTAACTTCTTTTAAAAATTTGATCTATTCTATTTTTTTCTATTGCCTAATGGTTGTGGCTAGAATTTCCAATACTGGGTCGGATAATATTAGTGATCATGGAAATACTTGTGTGCCTGATCTTAGATAAGATTTTCCATCCTAATTTTATCTCTCTCATTTACACACATCCCATCCTAACAATGCCTCTGTTTCAAAGTTCAAGATCTCCCATAGCTATAGAATCATACCATTAAATCTAAACATAGTCTTATTTCCAAGTGACCAAAAGAACTTAAAAAAAATAAGCCAGCTGCTTTCTCTGCAGTACTTAGGCAGTATGGCGCATAGTTCATATTACCACAGAACTGCTTCTCTTTGGAAAAGAATATGAGACACAAAATTATCACTTGTGTAGTCATTCTAAAACCCTGCTGGGAAGAGAGGGTGAAAGCTTAGGAACAAAGACATTCTCTTTATTCTCCTTGAGTGTCTAAACAGGTATTTGTTTTTGTTGTTGTTTTTTCCCTTCACAGCTTCCTCTTCAGATTGTTGCTTCCTGACTTATTTACCATGGCCACAACTGATGTGGCTTTAGGAAAACAGGTGTCCCACCATGACTGTAGAGCTGTAAACAGTCAGCATCCTCTAGTTAAAATATCATTAAAGGTTATTTTAGTTGGATCTGTCAATCTACCTTGTTGTTGTTGTTGTTGTTGTTGATGATATCAGGGATTTGGGTGAGAGCAATCCCTCCATTACTTACGCAATTTTTTTTCCAATTCCTATATCAACAACACAATTCAGAGATTTTGTTAAATTCCAAGATAAATTATTATTCTTTGCTTCTATATCCAGTTGCTACTCTCATTTGTAACTTCTGTAATAGTACTGAATGGGTGACTCAGTCTATACCCTAAAATTGGCATTTGCTGCAAGACTGGGTTCTAATAAGTATTTGTTTTACAAACCTTCACTCAGTAATATTTATTTATCTTTGTGGTCTATAAGTGGTTGTTTCTTTTCAAAACCTAAAGCTCTCAAGTTTCTCCATTTCACACTACTTTATTTTCCTTTCGAATAAGCCTCTTATTTATTGAGCTAATTCTTATCTTATACTACTTAAGTAAATGATAGTTGCCAACATACACTAAAGATCTGATTAATCTCAATCCCCCCCTTTATAGTTTCTAGTTCTATAAATATATATAATTTGATCCCATGTGGCAAAGTCATAATATTAACAAGTGTTTTACCATCTAAAACAGAGACACCATAGTTGACATCAGTTTCCTCTCTGATCACTAAGCAATCATTAAACCCATAACCTCAGTTTTTTATTAATACAGCATCAGTAGTAGTATTTTACATACAAATATTCAATTATTCTTAGCTTAATATATTTTTAAATGTTTTATTTTGAAAACATGCCACAGAATATGGTGGAACTAAACAGGCAAATAAACTCTATTTTAGTCAATAATTTCAGATATAAAAGGCCCTCCAAAGAAAATCTCTGCATTTTTATTTTTAAATTTTTAAAATTTAATTCTATTTTTATAAAGAACAATATTTGATTACACTTAATATTCAAACACCAATCCCACCACCATTATATCTTCCAACCACCATATTTTGGATATTTCCATCCCAAACCCCAACCCCTGCCCCAAAGCAGAACTGAAATAATTTATTTTGTATTGTTTGTTATGGATAAACCACTGAATATGCTCCAAAAAGCTTTCCTTAGTGGAGAGTGTATGATTATTGTATTTCACCCACAGGCCGTTAAGTCCTTCTGTAAGAGATTACTAGTTACCCATTCTACTGTGCTGCACTACTCTTGGAATATAGTGGTGTGAGGTATGAAATATCTCAGCTGCTTTGATGTGACATGGTCCAGGATTTTGGCTGCTTTGGATATGATCTGACACAGCTCTTGATTCAAATTCCAGGAACTTTATAGTTGAACTAGATATGAGAAGGATGGAAAATATAGTAGCTCTGTATATCTGGAGATTGAAACAAGATGGAGAACATCTAGCCAGTTTCTATGACACATGTTTTAAAAATTATTTTGTTGTTTATAATTAAAGGGACATTCGTGATACTATAGTTATCACAAACACTAACCTATAGTTAAAAGTAAAATTATATTTTAATGTTTATTATTCCCTAGTTTTAAATTATAGTTTTGACTCCTACATAATCTAATGGTTTCATAAAGTAGGTTGTTTTTTTTTCTTTAATATCCAGGTAGTAGATTTTTCCTTTCAATTTTATTAATTGCTAATTTTATGTCATTGCAAGAAAATTATATAGCCTGTACACCTTGCATTATTTAAAATTTAATGAGGCCTACATTTGGCTTAATATGTGTGATCACTAAAAATTAAATGTTACATGAACAATTGGAAATAAAGAAAAGGAGAAAATGGGAGGCATCAAAACCCTGTTATTTCTCATCTAACCTAGATAAAACTCAACTGCTCGTAAAGCTCTGAATGGCTTGGTCCCCTCCCGCTGTCCCTCACTTACCTGAGTCACCTTCCTTCCACCCACAAATAAAGTTCCAGCACTTTTGTTACCTTTGACTTTCTGCTTTGACATTTTTCAACTTTCATTCCTAAGATTTCCACATCTAGTACTGGTAGATCATTTAACTCTACTGTAAACATTACACCTCTCGTAGCATTTTTAATGTGAACCCAGACACATAAAATACCACCTTACTACTTTCCTTCCATAACAGTCATTGGTACACAAAATTAAAATGTTAATTCACTTTTATATTATATCATCAAATAATGCAATTATTTTAAGAAGAACTTTGCCTTTCTCATTAATGTGAGTATTTTTTTAAAAATTTTGAAGCACTATGATTTACAATACTGTTAATTATAGGGTTTTCACTTGCTTATCAGGAAAACAAAAATAAAATGAGTACTAAACATATATGCTTATAGATGCTTTCATATATATTCTATGAATGAAAGGAACTTATTTCACTTTATCATTCATACCTAACTTAAAGACATAAGGGTTATGATGCAAATCATTCAAATGTTGACATTATATAGCACCTATCTTTTTTGTTTGTTTTTGTATGTTTGTTTCGGACCACACCCAGTTGTGCTTAGGACTTAGTCCTAACTCTGCTCGCAGAGATGGCTCCTGGTAGTGGTTGGAGGAAACACAGGCATGCCAGATCCACCATGTTCAAGACCAGTGTCTTGCCAGCAGGGCTGCACTATCTCTTCACCCTCTCTGCATATTCCTTTTCTCACACAGTCTCCTTCTTTGTTCTCCACTCTACTATGCTTCCCTCTTTTCCTTCTGTGTTTGAGGAGGTTTATCTCAAACACAGAAGGAAAATTCTTACTTACTCTTATCTCTCTAAGGTAAGTTGGACAGACTAAGTGTATTTCTTAACATAAAACTTTGGGATTTGGTAAATGCTTTTCTTTATTTTTTATTTATGGTCTGATTATTTATTTACACATTTTATCTTCTTATATATCTTTATTTTATATGTTCGTAGGGAGAATGACAAAAAAAAGTTTATTGAGTCATTTACTATGAGTCATATGCTGTGCTTCTCCAGAATTCTAACTTAGGTTTTATATATTTGCTATCCATCAAAAATGTTCAGAAAACAATCTCTATACAATGTTTTGGACCTATTGAAGCTTTTTACGCAAGTACCCTTTTCAAATGTTTTATCATCATCCATTTACATAGATTCTATATGTTGTAACAAATCATTAATAATACCTATGGAAATTTCTCTTGGTAACAATGTCACATTTGCCTATGGTATTTAAAAAAGACAATTTAATTATCTCTAAAACTAATTTCTCAACTCAAATTTGTACACCCTTTAGTGTCTCCTTCATATATCACACTAAAAAGTCTTTGTTTTTGTCAGTTTGGTTGACATGATCCTTAGTTCAGTTTACTTGGGATGATATATCTCAGAGCCAAACAAGAACTATAGTTGTGTGCCTATCAGGTAGGTGAAGTAGGTAGTAAAAGGACTTATTTAGATTGAAATTGGATAGATAGATGATAGATATATGATAGATAGATAGATAGATAGATAGATAGATAGATAGATAGATAGATAGATAGATAGATAGATGATGGATTCAAACGTGAGCTGAATTTTGTAAATATGTCTTGTGAGTGAAGGTTGGTGACTTAGAGACATTAATGCTGTTATTCAAGTCTCTTAGGAAACAGCAGGGTTATTTTTCAAATGATCTGTGTGCAAAGAGCTATGCTCTGCTTTCACACTGATATTCATTAGGAATGAAAAGTGCCAAAGAGGTTTATGTACATCCCAACTCATGCCCTGGTTGGCCTTGACTGCTCTGTCTAAGGTAGGATATCTTTGGGGAAAGTTCAGAACGTAGGCTTTCATGCTTCCCCATTAGAAATCTGTCAAATGAAGAGTTTGTAGGTTGAGATTTGCAGAGGATCCTTACAGAACTGTCCTGCTTTCTGAAAATGAACACTATTGCAGAAATAGGTGATTTTTCTCTCATCTCTGTAACATAGAGAGTAATTCATGAAGAAAACGCAAATGAAAAGATTATTGGGTATATTTTTTGAGTGCCAATGATTAATAGGCCCTTATTCAAATTTAAATGAAATAACTGCTGCTTTGAATGCGAATGATTACTCTGTCTTCTACCAAGTGTGTGAAATTTGTAATTCTTTCACTTTGTAATTCCTCCTCCCTAGATGATGAGGAGGAATCTATGGACACAAGTAATTCATAATCCTACAATAAAGAAAAGATTAGGGAGGTTAAATAATTTTTTGAACATTATAATTGTTTTGAGGTTAAGCTTAAGATTCAGAAATCAAATAGTATAGCTATAATATGTTCCATGCTTTATAGGTCCAGTGGATGTATGAATGTATGGATAAATAGAAACATGATGACTAGTGATTGAATAGATGGAAATTTGTATGGGCTTATTCATAGAGGGTGGCAACAAAATATAAAAACTCTAATATATTTCAAAACATTTTATATTCTAAGCTGTTTTTAATGAAATTTCAAAGAAGTGTGAGACATAGTTTTCAAAAGGTCCATTGCAATAAGGTCTCCTATAAAGTGTTTATATCTGTGGCCGATTTGACACAGACTTATCTCACTAACCATGGAATCACCTTTCCCAATGAAAAGAGTTACAGATCTCTCTTGCTCATTCACTAGTACCATCTGAGTACCAAATTGATGTTTTACATTATTTGCTTGCCTCTCACTAGGAATAAGGCCAGAGGACCAGGAAACTCTCAGAAAAAACCACCCTAGAGCAACTTCATCTAAAAAAACACATCATATAATGCTAAGGTTTGTTAAAATGCCACATACTTGCAAAAAGTTTTCATTAATTGTTACAAATATTCACCATTGGGAGATGTTTATTCATTTGTTTAATTTCTAGTAATGTTTTCTGCTATTGTAATATTTGTTACTAATATTTTGTTCATCTCCTTTGCATTTAATTTGGCACCTGACCAATTGAAATTGAGCTTTTTAGCAAATGGAACAGGCTTTAATGTTCAGCATCTCATTGATGTTATTTATCCTTAGATTTAGTACTCATGCAGCTTGTTGGCTGCGTTATTTTCTAATGAGAATTTTGTAAAAGGCCTTGGAGGTGCATTACAATTAAATTAGAATTTTTTTTCAAATTCAAATGAGTCATATACTAAAATACAGCCTTCCTTGCCACTGAATCAGGTTAGCTCTGTAGGACACTAGCCTCTTAATAGATCCCATGTTGCTTCTGAGCCTGGAAACATCAACCATATGTGAGATGATAAAGCTCATGTTTCTAACCTAACAAACTCTTCCTCTATTAGTTTTTTAAAAATATGTATCTAGGGGTCCAAGAGATAATACAGTATGTAGGGCACTGACCTTGCATGTGACTGACCAGGAGTAGTGATCCCTGAGTGCCGAGCCAAGAGTAAGTCATGAACACCACTAGCTGTGGCCAAGAAAACCTGTCAGTAAGAAAAGCGAGCATTGATACCTCAGACCATGCTTAGCATGCCTAGGACACCTATGCAGGCACATGCTATTTGTTTGTTTTGGAGAGGTGTTATATCTCACAGCAGGCTGTGCTCAGGGATCGCCCCTGGTGGGGATCAAGGGACAAGATGCAGTGCTGGGGATCAAGCCCAGGTTTCTTGTGTGCTAGGAAAACATCGTCTCTGCTGCACTATCTGTTGGCCCTGTCGACAAATATTATATACTTATTTGTTAAGAAATTGCCATGCTTTTTTTTATTAAGATATATTTTATTGAGGTATTATTGACTAAAAAATGATTTCTAAAGTGAATATTATGATTTGGTATCCTCATGCTTTATACAATATTTCCTGCCCGCAAATTAACATATTTATCAATCCCCTCATTTACTTATATAGTAAAAGAGAATGAGAAAAATTTTAAAACTCCTAGACTCTACTATGAGATATATTACTTGCCAATCACTGTAGGAAATTGTGCTTGCCAAATCAAGTCAAATTCCAAGTTTAATTCTAATTTTAATGAGAAATTCATGCCATTAATGCTCTAACTGCACATCTAACTATAAACTGTTAATTAAAATTAAAACTAGTAGCTTATTAAACTTCATAAATTGCTCAAAGAATACAGCTAGAAGTAATTTTATAAATTTTCTAATTCTACATATTCTTTCCAACAAAGTAAAATAAAATAAAACAGAATCTCAGAGTTGTAGATCATCCTGTTTGGGGTTGGTAAGGAAAATCACTTGTACTAAGTTGCTAGATCAAGGACTTTTTCACAACACTAAGATTTTGAGTTTTAAAAGAGTAAGAGCTTTTTGTTCTATTCTGAGAAATTCCCACTGAGAATAGTCTATTAAATTGTGGAAATGTGGCTGTGAAGAAAACAGTTTGTAAGGTCTATTTGGGGTATTTTTTGCATTTGTTAAACCCTTGAATTTGGAGTTTCTTATATCCAGTATTACAATCCATTTAATTTTAATTTTATTTCTGATCATCGTAACTTCAAGAATAGATCTCTCTGAACTGCTCAACTTTCAAACCTAAATCACATTTAAAAAAAAAAAACTGTCATTTCCTTGCATAGTTCCTAATATCTCTCCCTTCCTCCTATCTTGCATCCATTAGATGTCAGTTGGGACTTTCTAGCTGTAAATCTGACCATGACTTACTTGAGCTCAAATGCTCTCAGTGACTTATAAACTTAAGTACAAATCATGTCTCCCAAGGCTTGGTATTGCCAACTTCTCTATTTTTCAGTTTTGTTACCCTATACTTTTTCCTTTTTCATTGTGTAGAAGTTAATGTTGTACTTAAGCATTGCTTAAAGAGAAGAGTCTTGTTCTGTTTTTCACCTCAGTGTCTATATACTTGATATACCTTCTCCCCAGAATGCTATTCTTGCAGATTTTAATGATTTGAACACTTGCAACATTCAGGTATCTCTTCAGGTCAGTACTAAAGAGTCCCTCTCTATCTACTACCTTCTTCTTCCACTTTATTTATTAACTGTGTTCTCTATATAGCAATTAGTGTTGGCTGATGTTAGACAATCACATAGTCTAACAACCACAATTAGCATATGCAATTTTGTATTTTGATTGATGGGATGTAAGTTCCAGAAAGTAGGGGGTTTATCCTGTTCATCTCAATATCAACATGGGTTATAGGAATGTTATTGAACAAATGTTTGTTGAAATAATACATTAAATAATAAATCTTTACCATTGAGAAGTCCTTTTCTGCAAACTTATGTCATTAGGATTTCACTTCCCATTCCCCAGCAGTTATCATGTTAACTAAGCAATTTAAGAGGGGGTCTCTAAGCTGAATCACATTGAATTATCCCATCATTAGAACGCCTGGAACCTGAATGTCAAAGCCATTTGGCTGTAAGCTATTTATTGCTTTTGGACCACAGAGATGGTTGTATTCAAATGATCTCATAATAGTAGAAGAGTTCCTAGATGGTTTATCATCAATTATGTTATTACTTTACACTCAGTAGGCAATATCTAATTAGTCTCCATAGTACTCCAAGTTGGGAGCAGATGTAAATGAAAAGGTTGGACTCACACATCAATGGGTGGCTTGAAGCTATGAGTAAGACTGTTTAGTTAAAGAGCAAACTATCTTCTCTCATTTAAATCTGCTGTTGCCAAGTTATTATACTGTACAGACAAATAGTGGAGTGTGTCTACTTTATTTATATTTTATCAATTTAAGTGGTAAACTTTATCTACAAGATATTACATAATAAATTTTCTAAATGAATATTAAATCCTAGAATTTTAAAAACAAAGGCTTCTTCCAAATATAGAAAAAAATAGAGGCAATGTAACATAGTATGCCATAGGAATCCTCCTAAACTATATTCAACCTGAGCTGTATCTTCTTAATTAAACATTTTATCACAACTTAGTGGACTTGTTTGAGACTCATCACTGAGTCATGTAAAATGGAAATAGTGGTACTACCAACTTCATATGGCATAATGACTAGAGTTTGAGGATTTGTAACTGCAGTTATATGTTATTGGCACATTGAGAGAGCTTCATATATATTATTTATAATTAGCATTTTTTTAAATGACACACCTGGATACATTCAGGACTAATCTGACTCTGCATTCAAGGCTCATGCCTGCCTAAGCTGGGGGGGATGTGTGTTGTCAGGGATAAAAAGCTTCATTCGATTCTTATCAAAGAACATGCTCTATTAATATAATGTATCAGATGTAATTAGAGAAACACTGATTCTGTGATATAGGAGTTTATGATCATTTTAACATAGAAATTATCAAAACCCCAATAAAATATATGGTAAAACCTGCAAATTTGGCAAAGTGTAGATATTAGAAGTGATGAGTAAGAGAAGATTTTAAACTACAATAATCTGGTTTCTCTTACAAGGGGAAATGAAACTCAATATGCATTGGCAGAAAAGGCAGCTGAAATAGAGAAGGGAATACCAAGTAGACGATATTGGGAGTACACATTCGGGTTGAAAGATGCATGCTGAAAGTAGACTATAGACTGAACATGATGGCCACTCAATACCTGTATCGCAAACCACAACACCCAAAAGGAGAGAGAACAGGAGGAAATGCCCTGCCACAGAGGCAGGGTGGGGTGGTGGGGATGGGGTAGTGGTGGTGGGAGGGATACTGGGAACATTGGTGGAAAAGAATGGGCACTGGTGGTGGGATGTAAATGATCACTGTATGACTGAAATGCAAACATGAAAGTTCATAAGTTTGTAACTATACCTCATGGTGATTCACTAATAAATTTTTTTAAAAAATATATAAAGATTAAAAAAAGAAAGTTGAGATTTAGAAAAATAGAAATGGAAGCAAGGAGATGCTTCTGTTAAAGAAGTGATGCTTATTTTCAAATCCTATTGTGTTGTTTTATTGTTGTTTAAATTGTGGTTTTTCCTCAGACTACAGGCCACTTTGAGACTGCTTTGGACAATAGTTTGTCATTTCATTCTGATGTCAACCTTGCTGAGAAGAAGCATACTTACTCAAGGATGTTTTATACCACTGTTGTGCTCATCCTTGTTTTGTGTATCTGAAGATTCAAGCATTCTTTAAAGTTAGCTTTTAACTTCTAGAATAAGAATAGCTAATTGAATGGGTACAAGTAGTTTAAATCATTAGAGTGAGCAAGTTCATCTTGGGAGGATAAAAAATGACTGTGTTCCCTTAACACACAGAGGTAAAAAATGGAGTCACTTGTATGCTTTTACCCCAACATCTTTCCTATATTCATTTTTTCTAGTTAGGAACACAAATTACATTGCATTATGCTTGTTAAATATTTCAATAAAAAGTGGTACTTTAATACAAAATGACTACTCTACATTCAAAATGGGACTTTTTACCGGGCTTTTATGGTGTGTGACCTCATTCCTTTATTAATAATGCACTTTGTGAGTTTTCTTTCATCCATTGATCTTGCAGGAGCGTTGCTAACATTAACTAATTAATCCTCTTGTCATCTCCGTGAACAAGGTAAGGAGTTTATTTAAAGGCCCACTCTGCTTTCGGGAAACTTGAGCAAAGTCTCTTTGACAGTGCTTGATGAATGTGTGGCATCCGGGTGACGGGGGAAGAACTGACTTTCAAAAGAAAAGGGCTGCCTCAACTTTTTTTTTGGCATAATCCCCTCCATCTCACTGGCAACGGAATGAGTTTCTCCATATACTCTTACTGGCTCTCATCAATTCCCATCTGTTTAGAAGGCACGATGCCCAAGCAGCCACTGGTCAGATCCTTGGCGTTGATCTTGGAAGACAAGTGCTTTCTGGGCAATCTGTTTCTCCCTGCCATGCTGCATCTGTTTTACCAGATGTCTCACCTCTGGGTCCATTGGTATGCCAGCCCTATTGCTGTGTGTCTGTTTACAACACATCTGTGACTGTGCAAATGCCAAGCAACAAAGTAAATGGTAGGGCTGCGTATGGCGTGGTGTGAATTGATGTGTATGTGTAAGTATGTGTGTGAGTGTGTATTTAAGGGTGTGTGGCAGATACTTAGAGCCACAGATTAATAAAGTACTTTCATAGCACTGTCCTCATAGGCTTTGCTGCAGAAAATGCCAGAAACATGAGACACCTGCCTTTTGCAGTTCTATGGATGCCACAAAGTGTACGGCATGCAGAATCAAATAGTATATGGCTTTAATTCTGAAAGTCTGGATCACAAAGATTAAAGAAGTACAATATATCCCTTAGATAGAAGGAATAGAGCTTACTGCAGCTTTCCCTCTTGATGACAAATCTTTTCTGGTCATCATTAACTCATGTGTTTTACAGATATTTATTAATTTATCTCCAAGGTATATGCGACTCTAGTGTATGCTTAAAAGCTACATATAAGTGGTACCTGGTCTTTCTCTACATAACAAAATAAACCTAAACCTATGAAAGCGTTTAACGTAATTCCATGGCAGGCAGTAGCATATGTTCAAGAGAGAATTTTCTGAAGGTTCCAGGACAAAGGAAACATGCCTTAATGGTGAGGTTTTAATTCCATTACACTTGCCTGAGAAAGAAACAGTGAAGCAACGGAAACAGCACAAGGAAGACATAACTCTATATTATTGTTAGTATGGTATTTTTACTGAAATAGAAATATATATAGAGAAATATGTATCATTCATTGTTCAACTCAAATATCCATTCTATGTTATTTTAGTCAAACTTGGGGGAATTCTCATCAAAAATATGTTCTCCTAATTATGCCAAAGTTTACTTTTTAATTGTAATATTTTTATTAATTATTTTTTATTGAATCACTGTGGGCTACAGTTGCAAAGCTTTTGGGATCTGGTTTCAGTCATACAATTTTCTAGTATCCATCCCTCCACCAGTATATATTTCCCACCACCAATAACCCCTGTATCCATCCTGTTCCCTCCTTTTTCAGTCTGACTCCATGGCAGGTGGCAGGTATTTTTCTTTTCTCAGTCTCCCTTTCCCTCCCTCTCCCTTCCTCTATTCCTCCCACCCTCCCTCCCTCTCTCCTCCTCTCCCCCCCATTTTGGTTTGCAATACAGTTACTGAAAGGCCATCATCTCCCATCCATAGCCATTCCTTCCAATCATTATTGTCATAATAGTCCCTTCTCTATCACAACTGCCCTCTCCCCTAGCCCTTGAGGTAGGCTTCTAACCATGGACTATTCTTCCTGGCCCTTGATTCTACTGTTCTCATACTATGCTTTTTGTCAAGGTTCTTTTCTTTTCTTTTCTTTTCTTTTCTTTTCTTTTCTTTTCTTTTCTTTTCTTTTCTTTTCTTTTCTTTTCTTTTCTTTTCTTTTCTTTTTTCTTTTCTTTTCTTTTCTCTTCTCTTTTCTTTTCTTTTCTTCCATTCTCTTTTCCTTTCCTTTCTTTTCTTTTCTTTTCTTGAATCATCATGATTTACAGTTACAAAGCTTTCGTGATTGGCATTCAGGTTGCTTCCAGATTCTGGCTATTGTTTCAGTCATAAAATGATCAAACACTCATCTCCCCACCAGGGTATATTTTCTACCACTGATGTCCCCAGTATCCCTACTGCCACTCTCTGTCTCCATGGTAGACAATTTCCTTCTTACTCTCTCTCTCCACTTGTGGGCATTATGATTTGCAATACAGAGACTGAGGGGCCATCACATTTGGTTCTTTGTCTACTTTCAGCACACATCTCTCATCCCAAGTGATCCCTCCAACTGTCATTGACTTAATGATCTCTTCTCTATCTCAGCTGCTTTCTATCCCAGCTCATGAGGCAGGCTTCCAACCATGGAGCAAATCTTCCTGGCCCTTGTCAATACTGTCTTTGGGTGTTAGTCTCACATTATGTTATTTATACTCTACAAATAAGTGCAGCCGTTCTGTGTCTGTCTCTCTCTTTCTGACTCATTTCACTGAGAATGATACTCTCCATGTCTATCCATTTATAGGTAAGTTTCATAATTTCATCATTCTGAATAGCTGTATTGTATTCCACTGTGTATATGTACCATAGTCTCTTTAAACAGTCATCTATTCTCGGGCACTCAGGTTGTTTCCAGATTCTGGCTATTGTGAACAGTGTTGCTATGAATATACAGGTCCATATGTCATTTATCCTATGTTTGTATGCACCCCTGGGATATATTCCCAGAAGTGGTATTGGCTGGGTCATATGGAAGCTCAATTTCTAGTTTTTTAAGGAATGCCCATATTTTTTTTTCCAGAAACACTGAACCAGTAAGCATTCCCACCAACAATGAGAGTCCCTTTCTTCCCATATCCATGCAAACATTGGTTGTTTTTATTCTTTTTGATGTAATTGCCAAGGTCTTTAAATAGCAAATTAGGTACTGAGAGAGTAAAGCAGGGACTGGCACAACACAATGTGATTACTTGGTACTTCATACATATTTTGGTAAAATTCATCCTGGGGAGGTATATTTTTTTAATTATCCTAGAATTGCTAGAAATTATCATTTTCTTAGCAAGATAATATAAATTTAACCAATCTTAAACATGCTTAGGGAGCCAGGAAACTTAGCCTAGTAACAGTATAATGCTTGGAGTCCAGCTCTTTTTTGGCTTCACATTCATTTGTTTTCTCTACCAACCTGTCATTTGCTGCTATTTAGATGTCAGTGAATCCTGTCATTAGTATTATATTCATCTTGTAGAGAGCCGCCTGTGCTAGATACTTTTCAGTGCTTTAAGGGAAGACAGCAAGGATTACCTGCCCTCTGGTACAAGTCGTAATTTTGTGCCAGTTTACTAATGTATGTGTGTACCCTAGAGACTTGTTCCCCATCCAGCTTTCATTGTGAAACACAAACTGGTAAGGGATAAAAAGCCCTCACACCTCCACCCCAATATTGGAGTTTAAATCATAATTACTAAAGAACTTGATGTTGACTCATCAACCAACTGACACATGTGAGTTCTCTGGTGTGAAAAACGGTTAGTAGTTGAGTTCATAGCCAACAAGTAGAGAATAGAGAATAGATAAACCATAAAATCAAAACCTCCCAAACTCAGTACAGATTATATCTGGCAACTAATGACGTTGACATTGACGCAAGATGATTGAATTGCTATCAGCAAAGTGTCAGAACTTGCAATCAATCTCTAATGTTTCCACCAATTCAAAATCCTAAATTCCTTCTTTGCGTGATGACAGGATTTCTGCTAGTAAAGTCAGGGCAAATGAAGTGATCTTTAGATCAGAAATGAACTTTTTTTAAAAAGAACAATAATGGCAATTTCCTCCTTCTTATCCCTATCAAAATATCACATTTAAATAAATTCAGGTTACACATTTTTTTTACAGAGCTCCTTCATTTAAGTGTTAGTAATATTTTATTCTGGAAAGCTAAAAACTTATTAAAGTTACAAGGGCTGGGCCAGTGGGAGAGTACAGAGGTAAGGGACATGCTTTGGTTGAGATCAACTCTGGCAATACACTGTGACCAAAGAATTGAGAATCACTGGGATTCACTGGGTACAGCCCAGAGGACCTCCTGCACAGCAGGGTGACCCCTCGAATTATCACATCCTTGGCCCCTAGCATTGAAACACAGGCTCATTGACTGATAATCACCAGGTGAGAATCTGGGGCTACATGGGAACCGCTTCGGAACCTTCTACCTACTAAAAAAAGGAGGGGAACCTAACTTTATTTATAAGGTGACTAAGCATCAATATCAGATGTATCAATTCTGGCCTATCTAGTAATAATAGAGCTTCTGTTTAATTGATTGTTTTTAGCATTTCTTTGCTTCCATCTTTCACAGGAAATGTTTTAAACACATTTATTTGTGTTTGTATGGATGTCTACAGACATTGTCGTGTACATGGTCGTGTACATGTCTAATTCTTCGCTCTGTGTTCAGGAGCAATTCCTGTTTGTTGTCAGAGATCATATACCGTACCAGGGTTCAAATGGGGGTGGGCTATATGGAGAACCAGAGCCTTAACCTCTGTAACAATCGCATTGGTCCTTTTAACAGGGCATTATCTATTAAGTTCAAAGAAAATTTGTGCAAAGGCTGAATCCAAGTAAAATGATCCTGAATATAAGTTCTTCTGGTAATTCCCAAAATTACTTAGAGAAAACTGTGAGCAGGTATTGATAGTTTTTATTTGGATATTTTAATGAGCAAATGAATTAGGAACTGGTTTTCAGTAGCATGAATTGGTTCCTTTTCTTCTGTGCCCCTTGTTTTTAAAACCATGGTTATTTTTATAGCAGCAAATCATAGTACACAGTTGTCAGACATTTTGTAAGGACATTAACTGTATGTATATCATCCCTGTAGTCTTAAAGACAATGGCTGGTATTAAACTATTTTGACAATAGGCTATTGAAAGTGGTGAATTGGGTTCAGTCAAAGGACAATGGTAAAGAATTTTTTTGTGTGTATTATACACTCCCAGAACATGCCGCTAAAATAAAATTCTCAAATCACACTGCTGAGATAGATTTAAAGTTGTGGATTCATTCTTAAAATGTTAATCTCCAAGTAGTGGCAATGTGGATAAGTACCTTTCTAATTGTGACAATTTTATAATGAGCCTTGTCACGCAGAAATGACAATGGGAAGAAATATTAATAGAATGAATACACTTAAGCTCCAAAAATGATTAAAAATAGTATCAGAATAAGGTGGAATAAACACTTAACCAATTTACATGGATTATTTAACCTGTTGTATAAGAAAATTTCTCATTTCAGCCCCTCCATTTTCAAAGCTTTAGTCTTTTCATCTCTAAAACAGGAGTCATAAGACCTAGCTCACAAACTTCATGATACAAAAGTAAGATAAGATAAATAGAGAACACAGTATTGGTATACTAGAACCAATCCCTAATAATTTCTCGCATAATAATTGTACTCCAAACTATAAAATTAAAACATATATATTAAGAGAAACCCTTACAGTTAAACCTCTATTAATTTATATTAATGGTAACATAAGCCATTAATTAATGCTAATATAAGTTAATTGATATATAATCATCTATAACCTATTGTATGATTAGATTTTATATAATCAATTAAAATGATTTGTATATAATTGATTAATATGCTCAATATATTCAATTATTATAATCTATTATATTATGGTTAATTAATATTAATATACATTTAGAGTCAGTCATATGAGTATAATTTGAGAAGTCTAAAAACAGCAGAAATGACAATTTTTAACTACACAAAGGAAATGATTTTTACTTGCAGGGTTTAAAGGCTAGAGACTTGATATGTTTTTGTGGTAATTGTGGTGAGTATTCTATTCCTGGGGTCCAGAGCATCACAGATGCTAAGCAGCAGCCTTCAGATTTGTAGGGTTTTCCTAGAACTCCTTCCCCCAATTAATATTCCT
This sequence comes from Sorex araneus, assembly GCF_027595985.1. NCBI lineage: Eukaryota > Metazoa > Chordata > Mammalia > Eulipotyphla > Soricidae > Sorex > Sorex araneus. Next base: position 20,875,156 of record NC_073312.1, read on the forward strand.
TTATACATCATCCAACAGAAAAAAGCCTCCAATATTCCTAAAAATTGTTTCAAACTCCTTAATATTACCCAATAAATCCATTCTTATTTCAATTTACGAGAATTAATAATGAGGATTGCAAACATGATCAGTAAGAAGATTCATGAAAAGTGTTTTGGAAATGACAGACATTAGCTAGTTTTAAAAGAAAAAGTCAGATTGTACTCATATTTATTGACTGATTTCAAAAATAAAAGATTTTTCTTAGGATCATGAAACCAGAGAATAAGATTTCATCCTGGCATGCAAATTACTTTTCTCCAAACAAGGTAGCCGAAATATAATCACACACACGTTTAAAAAAGGGAATTTTATGAGAAATAAAAGAACACACACTCTTACATTATAATCTAGTACCTTTCAAAAGAAGAGTGATCTGGAAGAAAATGCTAGTGTCTAAGATTGACAGCCTGTTTTTAAAGTGTATATATCTGATCAAATATTACCTTTTATTAAACTGAGGCCAAAACTTGAGGGGGTAATGCTAAGTGAAATATGTCCTAAAGGTATATTTCAGATGTTCTCCCTCAAGTGTATTACATGTACAAAGCAAGGTAGCAGGCAATGTACAATGGAAAGAAACTTTTCATGTCTGACATCAGAAATGAGTATTTCTGGAGTTGTGTGGTTGTAGAAGTGTTCTGGAGAGTCCAAATGGACTGCAGTACAAGGAAATTGTCATTAGGTGGTAGGTGTGGTGTGGAAAAGTCACAATCCTATAGAATGTATACTCAATTTTGTAAACCAAAATTACTTCAATAAATTTTTTTAAAAATAAATTGAGCTGTTAACGAATAACAGTTTCAATAACTTCACTAAATATATAGTGATGGTGATGATGATTATTTTACCTATTTTATAATATAAATCATTGCTATTATTGACCTGCCAATTTTACAGATAAGAACATAGATATAGTAAAATAAAATAGCAAGTCAGTGTTATAGAATCAATCAACCCAAATGAAGCATTCTAACCCAGACAATAGGACATTTAAGTAACTCGTTCTTTCTTCCTCTGTAAAACAAATCTCTCCTAGAGTAAGTTGCCAATGATAAGTGATGAGAACATTTATTCATTTCTTTGATATCTTGAGAAATTTTGATGATTCTTTGGGGTAGAACTGTATGCTCAGTCTAAAAAGAGAAATACATTAAGTCAAAAATTTAGAGTTCATGTAATTTTATGAAATAAATTATGTACTTGACTGAAATGATAAGGTTCCCAGCAGCCTACAGAAAGGAAAGGAAATTTCCTAGTGCCTCCATTCTAGACTTTGTACATGCCAGCACTTATAGGATTTTACTCTTCAAGACAATTGGAGTCCAGTCTCTATAGCCCTTCATGGTTGTTCCCATCCCAGTTGAAAGTAGAACCTACAAGTGACTTGGTGGAAAGATCTTATCTTGTCCTTATGTCCCTGGAGATATATTTTCAACCTGACATATAGATTTTCTCAGAAGTGTTTTTTTAGCTTCTACAGTGTACCAAATTCGCAAAGTAAGTTGTTTTCCATTATTATTTTTTTAAACTCTAATGTCAGCTTTTCCCCTAATAGCACTTTTTCTCTCTAGGGACACCTAAGTGATTTTTTTTGATCCTCTTAAAGCCTCTGTGTTTTAAGTAATGTTTATGATTTAACCAAGGAGGAAAAAATGAAAAAAATCTGTTTTTTGTGTTGTGCAGAACATTTTCAAACTCCAACTTCTAAGTTTTCATAGCGACACTATTAGGTATGCTGAGAAGATATGTCAATCCTTGTGGAATAGATGGAGAAACCTAAACCCCAAGGTATAAGTGAACCCCAACAGTCAGTTAGGAAAAATAAGAAAAAGGTCTGACTTCCTTATAAAAGACTTTTCTATCAGATGAAAAATATATTCAGATATAACTTATATATTCCTATAAGTTATAGGAAGTCAAGCTACTGAGAGTATCCCACCCGCATGGCAGAGCCTGGCAAGTTCCCCGTGGCATATTCGATATGTCAAAAGCAGTAACAACAAGTCTCATGATGGAGACGTTACTGGTGCCTGCGTGAGCAAATTGATGAGAAATGGGAGGACAGTAACAGGAAGTCATATATATATATATGTGTGTGTGTGTGTGTGTGTATATGTATATATATGTATATATATATATATATATATATATATACACAAATGAACTGGAACGATAGCACAGACGGTAGGCATTAGCCTTACATGGGGTCGATTCAGCTTTGATTCCGCCGTCCCTCTCAGAGAGCCCTGAAAGCTACAGAGAGTATTCCATCCACATGGCAGAGACTGGCAAGCTCCATGTGGCGTATCCAATATGCCAAAACAGTAACAACAAATCTCATAATGGAGATGTTACTGGTGTCCGCTCAAGCAAATCAATGGGATGACAGTACTACAGTGCTGCAGTGATATACATATATATATATATATATGTATATATATATATATATATATATGCCACATTGGTCAACACTGCTGCTCTTCTCTCTTTAAGGTCTTCCTTTATCACTTCTCTGCACAGCTTTTCGATCTCGGACACTAGCTTGTGATTGCCTAAGGTTCGCACCAAACCATGTTGGCGAATGAGCTTGAGAGTTTCCAAAGACAGATGTCTGTTTGTGGCTTTCCAACTCTCAGCATTCCTCATGCAGTCATGGAGGTGCTGAACCAGTTGATCATATTCCTCGTCAATGTTGTCAATGACAGCATCTTCCCACGTTGCCACAATTGTGCCAAAGAGCTCCCAGTTTGTGGTCATTCTGGGAATTCTCTCCTTAAATTTAAACTTTGCAATCCTTTCTCCCCACTCTGTGAAGTAGAATTTTGCATGAAGGAGATGGTAGTCCGATCCCACTTGGAATTTTGGGACAACAGCGACATCAGTCAGGCAAAACCGTCGATTAAATATGATGTGGTCAATTTCATTGTGGAACTGTCCACCGGGAGACTTCCATGTCCAATGTTTAGATTCTGTCTTCTGGAACTGTGAGTTACCATGGATGGTCTTGGTCGACATGATGAACTCAGATAGTCTCTCACTCTCTTCATTCCATTCTATCTTGGCATTAAAATCAACGACAATGACCTTGTAGAAGGTATGGTTTTCTTTATAGAACTTCTCCAGCTCCATGTAGAACTTCTCAATTTCTTCTTCATCGTAATTGGATGTTAGTGCATAGACAATGAAGACAGAAACTGCAGGCAGTGAGCCACGTCTATTCAAGCATAATCATTTGATTCAGGTTGTTAGGCATTCAAATGAATCAATGCCCATGAACAAGATCATGTTGACAAGGACACTGACACCACCGACACCTCTGTTGTCACATGTTCTGAGTAACAGTTCCTCTTCAATGTCGAAAATGGGGTGATGTGATCGATGGCTTCTCATCTTAGTCAGACCAATGAAGTCGTATTTGATCTTCTGCGCTTGCACCATCAGGTCCTCGGTCAATGCTTCTGATGCCAGTGTGTGTGTGTGTTGAAGGTACAGACAGTCATTTTAGTCCTTCTTTGTTTTGGCAGCCTAGTTCGTCCCTGAGATTTTATCAGACTCTCTTTGCTCACCCTTCTTAATGCTGCCATAATGGGGGCTCTTTCAGTGTCAGGAAAATGAGGCTCATTGTAATTACTGTTTTTGGCATATCAAATATGCCACGGGCAGCTTGCCAGGCACTGCAGGCGAGATTCTCTCAGTAGCTTGCCGAGCTCTCTAAGAGAAATGGAGGCTTTAGAGAAGCCTAAACGCCGGGAAAAGTACTTGCAACTCTCGCCTGTCCTTCACCAACTATAAGACCAAGATGACTGCCCTCCAACATTCAAGCTCATTAAAGTTTTGTGAGAGTTCAAGATGCCGCTCTGTCTAATGTTCATCAATTTAAAGGCCTTTGATTCTGTTGAGACTGAAGTGGTCACCGAAGCCCTAGCCAAACATGGCGTTCAAACTCAGTACATCAGGATCCTCCGTGACCTGTATTACAGATTCACCACCAGGATCTCGCCATTCTACAAGGAATTGATCATCGACATAAAGAGAGGGGTTCAGCAGGGTGATACCATTTCACCAAAACTCTTCAGTGCCACCCTCAAGAATGTCATGCGATGACTAAAATGGGAAGAAATGGTAGTGAAGATAGACGGTCGGCAACTCTACCACGTCTGCTTTGCTTATGACATCATTCTAATAACACCGAACATTAGCCAAATGGCACAAATGATGGCCGACTTTGAACGTTAGAGTGAAAAGGTTGGACTGCAGCTGAATATCACCGAGACAATGTTCATGAAAAATGAACTAGTCCTTGAAGTTCCATTTGCTCTCAATGGAATGAACATTTCCGAATGCAGCAGTTATGTGTACCTGGGTCAAGAACTCAATATGAAGAACGACTTGGCACCAGAACTGTGCAGGATGAAGAGAGCAGTGTGGAACACCTTTAAGAGCTCCAGGCACATTTTTTTCAACTCCACTCTTCTTCTTGCACTAACACACGCCTCAGAGACCTGGGCCCTACGAAAACACGACGAGAACGCTATTTGGTATCCCAAAGAGGAATCGAAAGAGCTATGCTTGGAATATCATATTTCACTCAAGTGAGAGAAAGAATCTGGAGTTCTGACCCCTATCAACAATCAAGAATCAGGGATGCTGTATCCTTTGCCAGGTCATCGAAAATCAGATGGACCGGACACATAATGCAATTTAGAAAAGACCACTGGACTAAAGCTGTTACTGACTGGATTCCATGGGACCTCAAAAGACCACGTGGCTGACCCCCTAGGAGATGGTCAGACTTCTTCGTCAAAACACTAAACAGATGGTTTGAGGATCTTCGTATTCCTGGAGCGAGCAGATGCCACTGGGCTACCCTAGCACGTGACAGGGATGAATGAAGACATTACTGGCACCTGCTCGAGCATATTGAAGATCAACGGGATGACAAGTGACAAGTGATATATTTATATAAATATATATATATTTAAACTTAAAATAGGGCTTTATATAGATCACAGAAATTCTGCTTATATGGAAAAAGGAGGATCAAATCCAGCAAGCTTCTAGCTTCATTTCAAAAGGCCCATCTTGAAACCTTTGAGAAACTTAGAACTGTCCTCAGTAATGTCTCCATTTGTCCTAGCCTTGAGATTTTAGAAGCCTTTCCTTACTCGTCCCTCCCAACGATGACACATGGGAGGCTCTTTCAGGGTCAGGGGAATGAGATCCAACATTGTTACTGGTTTGGGCATATGAATACACCACGGGGAGTTTGTGAGACTCTCCCTTGTGGGCAGGAAATTCTCGGTAGCTAGCCAGCTTCTCCCAGAGGGAGATGTCTAAATAGATGACTAACTAAAAAATAAAATGATACATGTTATTAATAATAAGTATATCTGCATAAGTGTTTACGTGTCAATATTTATAATAGTTCTGTTACATGATCCAGGGGTATAATGCTCTAGGTGGATGTAACTTACACACCTATGGAAAATTTATATAGACTAACACAGTCTTCATAGACCACTAGTTGAAAACCACTGTTTCAAATGATCTGCTCTATTGATTTCATCTGAGCAGTAATAATAAAAAAGGTGTATTAGGGAGGGCATTTTCCACTGACTCTGAAAATCTTTACATTCACTTATTTATGAATACCTCTACCTGTGATAGACAACCTGTTTTTGCATATAGACAATCTGTTTTTGATCCCTGGCTCATCATATGGTCCCCATAAGCTCTCCGTCCCCATAAGTTCTCCAGGAGTAATACCTGAGCACAAAGCCAGGAGTAATCCCTGAGCACTGTTGACTGTGGTCCCAAACAAAAAAATAAACAAATAAAAATATTGTATTGTGCACTTAACATTTGTTATAAGCTTAGTGAAACATTCTTATAATTTAAAATTGTCATTCTGATTCAAACACAATACAAATATCATAATAATTTTTAAAAAGACAATTGGTAAAATTTGATTAGTGCTTATATTTGTGAAATTCTAGTAAAATTATTAATGACACGAATCACAAATCACGAAATCCCATTGATCGTTGATTTCTTTAGTGGGCTCAGTAACCTCTCCATTTGTCCTTTCCCTGAGATCTTAAAAGTCTCTCTCGCTTGGTCCTCTCAATGATGTCACACTGGAGGCTCTTTCAGGGTCAGGGGAATGAGATCCAGCTTGTTAGTGGCTTTAGCATATGAATACGCCATGGGAAGCTTGTGAGGCTGTTGTATGTGGGCAGGAAACTCTCAGTATCTTGCTAGTGTCTCCCAGAGGCAGAAACAGGTTATAAGATATCGGCCGAGTGCTTCTGGGATCTTGCTTTTAAGTCTCTGGCAGAGTCTCTTGCCCGCACGCCTGGTATTAATGACTAATATTCAATACTAAAAATTATAATTATCAGTTATCATATCTTTGAAATATAATAAAACCACATTTCTAAGTGTTGAATAAAATTATATCATCTTAGAGGTAAAATAAAATTAAGTATATACCTGTAATTGCTAAATAGACACCTGGGACTTTGTTATACTTATCTCTATAATGGTATACTTTTAAATTTCTATAAGTGGAAGTTAAACAAAACGAATAAACATAATTTCCAGGAAAATCTTTGGCACAAGTTTTTAATGCAACAACATATCAATGACCTTTCCAACAGTCAGAAAAATGGTTTGTGGGTTCTAAGAAGAGGTATTATGGAGATAAGAAAGATTTTTAAAAAACTGAAATAATAAACCCCCTTTGTTATCCAAAACAAAAGTGGTAGTACTAAAATGAAGAGATTTGAGAATTGAAGCTATTCAGAAGTGCTTTGAAGAATTAAAATAGCAAATTAGTCTTTTAATTATAATGCAATGTTAGGTTGGAAGTTAACCATATATTGTTAACAGGTATAACATAACAGGTATATTTGATTAATTCTTTTTGTTCAAAAGAAAGTTATATTTCTTATCTTGTTAAAAGTATGCACTACAGATTTTGTCCTTCTACCACCATTTATTGGTAGCTTTGTTAGGCAAGCTTTGAATTTTGTCCACTGTTACAGGAAATGAAAGTAATGATGCGGAATCGAAGCGGGCAGCAATGGTGTTTAGACAGGTTCAAATGAAGCCCATCACTTTGAGTAAAAATTTATAGTCCTTTCTGTGCTATGCTGTGCTGGGCATTTCAGTTCATGGCCAAAAAGGGATTTATCAAAGGAAGGCAACAAGATGTATGGAAGTACTAGGTGAGAGTTTTTAAAGCTTTTATGAACTAGAGTAAATCTTGAAACTTTGAGTTAAATTTCTAAAAGTTGGGCTTCCAGGTATAATTGCAGGTTAACATTTGACAAACTGTGTAAATGAGAAACATATGACACAAGGAAAACATGTCCTTAATAAACCTAAAATTTCTCCATTACCAGGAGTGGAAGGGGAAAGAGAAAGAGTCATTACTGGAGTGATGATTAGCATGGGATATTGCACAAAGCTGGATCATGCCCCTTTTCGAGAAAGTGCCTCCCTTGAGCTCAGTTTCAGTCAACGGTGTCCATACTAAAACACAATCATTTTTTGTGCACAAGTTTTTCAGACATTTTTAAGGATCAGCCAGATAATTAGATGTTTATGTAAATCTTCCAGTTAAATAACATTGGCAAGACATTCAAACTTATAGTCACCGTAGGCCAATTCCATGCCAACCCAACCAAGCTCAACTACAGAAGACATTCTACCAGAAGATAGCATGCTTGCAAACCAATTCCACTTATTTATTTACTTATTTCTTTACAAAAAAGATGGAAATCTTTTTGTGTGTGTTTCATTTGGTACAGAACAAGTTGTAGTATTTTTTTTTTTCTCATTCACTTATTCTCCTGGACATTGCCATATCACATTTTAATCTGTCTCTGATGGTCTACATTTAAAAAAATGTTTATTTTGTTTGTTCAGTATTTTCCCAGAAAGTGAAAAAAAATAATAAAAGTAAATGAGTTGGTAGGAAGAAACTTTGGACTAATTTATAAAAAAATTTTCTATAATGGGCAAGGTATTTTAGTGATAAGTGTACGATTTGCTTGGGACCAAATGGCAGCCGGCTGATGAGATAGTGACATTCCTGGAATCAAAAATCAACCTGTCATCCTGCATGGAAGACAGGACTTATGGTATATCTGGCTCCAGGTAGCAACCAAGTTGTACCCATGGTTCCTTACATCTACCAGCTGCAGAAAACAGAAGGCTAGACCAACTGCACCCATCCCACAAGTCTCTTTTCCCTTTCCTGCCCAAGAAAACTTAAAATCCCGCTTAGCATCTCCTAGGGCACAACTCCACCCCAGTCTCACCTAGATCTATAGGGTGTACCCGGGAGCGCACCCCAGTAAACTTCTCCTATTTCTTCACTTTACTTGTCTCTGTCCCTCTGTCAGCACCAGGTGAGGTCTCAGAACTGTCAGTAATGACTTATGGTGTTAATGAATCTTCGTGATAAGAAGACCCATGTTGTAGGACACCTGAAAAGATTGCAAGTTACCACAAAAACAATAAAATAGCTATCTATAATATGCACAATATATAACCTGAAACATCTCAAATGTATATCAATGATTAACTAATAATGGTTTACTCATATAAGATAGCAACACATATAGCACTGATATTAAACTTTCGGTCAACGTGGCATATAAATGAAATATTGGTGAGTAAACCTGTGATTCTGTGCTGATTATTTATTGACTCTTCAAGGCCACAGTGCTATAAAGTGGGAGACCCACAATAGCATGGGGAAGACAGGTTATAATGGAGAGAGGATTGAGCTGGGAATTGGAAATTAGGTTCTAGTCCCAGTTCTGTTGCCAACAAGCTGTAAAACCGTTCTGCTCCTTGGTTCATTATTTATTTACTATTTATACCTTGCCTATTTCTAAAACAGATTGGAAGTGGCTTTCTATAAAAACCACTAATGTATCAGCACTCTTTTACAAGGTAATAACCCAGGATTTGAAAAAAAAAAAAACAGTGATAGCAGCAAATCTAAACTAAGGAATATTGGAACAGAAAATACTGCTTTGAAGTTCATGGCAACACAATGAAGCAGAAAACATGATGTTTCACTCTAATAATCTATGGCTCTCCATTTTCTTATTTACAAATTGGGTTGGAAATGAGCATTGGATAATATCACACTGGGGGCCTTTGCCAGGTTTAAGTATTTCTAGATATGTACGTTTCTAAAAAAAAAAATTCTTCTATTTATACATAAACAGAATGTCAGCATAGGGCTGAGTGAAAATATGTGGTTAGGTGATTTAGTTACAACCAGTGTAATTTTGCAACTAGGGAACTTTAGGAATATACAGTAATGGTAATGAAAACATTAGCATGGTAAAAATGAATGTGAAATTCCAAATTATAAAATATTTAGAAGGCTTAATCAAGAAAGGACTTAAGACAGTTTGCTGTAAAACTTAATAAAAAATATTAAAACAGGGGTTTAAGAAAAATACAGAGAAATAAGGCAAATGTAGAATCAGAATTTCATAAAAATATGATGCCAAACTGATCCAAGTCAAAGTACATAGTGAAGATGCTTCACTCAAATGTACTGTTTTATCAGCAGACTACCCCTGTACTATTGGTCCTGTTATAGTAGAATATTTGGAAATGTATTTCTAAGTCCCAAATGACCTGCCTTTCTGTAACAATGTCTTAGAGAACCTATCTTGTTCCATACTCAGCTGGAAATTTAGCAAAATGTAATATTGGTTAACTATTAATGTATAGAGAATGACTATAAGATCAATAAGTTCTAAAAACAATTAAAAACAAGCAAAAAACAAAAACAATGAAACAGAAACCCAGGGACACCAGCTGTAAAAAACTAAAGCTTGCCAAGGGGCATGTGCACTTGCAGGCTCTCCGGGAGGCTCTGTCTCACAGCCAGCGTTCGGTTCTCTGGAACCGCTGTGTATGGGCTGGATCGGGACGGCCGTTGGCCAAGGACAGGCGAAGGAAGAACGAGGACCAAGCTGGTTGCTGATTAGTTACCGTTTATTCAATATTCCATCTTTCTCATCTCCCTCACTCCCAGCTCCTGCCTTTCTCTGGATCAACTGCTGCCTCTCTGGCTTCTCTGTCTCTCCCCCTACTCTCTCCCACCTTGCCCTACAGGCTACACCCAGCCAGGTAGCAAAATCAACATAAGAAAGCCCTTCCTGAGGGCAGGGCATTCCAAAGCCCTTCCTGACTCTTAAGTTTTTTTTTTCCTTTCCTTAGTCCAAACACTTAACATCTTAATACAAGTTATTTTTGGATGCACATAGCAAGAGATACATTGAGGCTTGCAAGGCAGCTTTCCTGGCAACATCTTGCCACAGACTCAGACCACAGCACTCAGGCCAGATTAATCATTCCTCACCCTAGCAGGGTCCAAATCTAGTTATCACTGTTTGGATCATGACAACATTTGTCCATGATCAAGCTCTTAACTTACAGTTAAGCATTAGGCACTTTGGCCAGGCCCATCTCGATGCCAGGGTAGCACACAACTCACCACTTGCCCTGGGTCCGTCTCGTCCTCCTTGGGACCCTGCTTTTGGGGATGCTAGTAAGTAAGGACAGCTGAGGCTTAGGTTGAGAGAACAGATGCCCTGGAGGAAAATATCATGTAGAGTCAAATGACTCCCAGGTTACTAAAGCATAGCATTTGCTAAGTCTCCCTGTGTCCATACAAAAAGGACATTGCTCTGAATAAACTATGCAAAGGACTCAAGGAGAGGAGAAAAACATTATTTACAAATCAACAGAACACTAAGAAAGAAACTACAAATAAACAAAGAGGAGTGGGAGCACTGTAATGGGAGTAACCCAGTAAACCTAAACTACCTGAGGCTATATTATCCTACAAGAAAGGATCTAGCTACAAAAGGGTTATCTAAACCCCTTTAAACCCATCTAAAATAACAGTTGGTTATTATATAAAATAATACTGGAGAAGGGGAGAGGAGTTGGGGGAGGGGGAGGGAAAGGGGAAGGAGAAGGAGAAGAAGACATTTATCAAGCCATTACCCGCTAGGGGATAAAAATCCTTTAAATTGGTGGCTTTCGGTCTGCTGGATTTTTGTGCACTTGATAATGTCTGGTGATATAATTAATCATTGCAATTGTAGAGATGTTGAGGGTATATACTGAGTAGAATGGACAATCAGGACAATTTTCTAACATAGAGAATTTTCTGATCGAAAATGTTATTCGTGCCATGGTTGGAATTCATACTTAGAGCAAAGACAGAGCCAGTTTGGAAGTTTGGAGTCACTGCTTATGAACCAAAGATTTGTTGCTTTCACTGTAATTTTCTTTTGCATTCCTGGTACAACAGATGGAATCTATGGCTTCATATGTGCATACCATGCACTGGACCCTAAAGTTATATTCCTTGTCCCAGAGACTATTTCTTTAAACATAATTAAAAGTTTAGATTTATTTTCATAAACTACCAACACCTCTTTTGGTTCTTCAAAAAATGGTAAGTGGGAAATGTACAGAACTCTCTTTCACTCTCTTATTGTTTGGGGGCCACATCAGGCTATGCTGAGGGCTTACTCCTGGTTTTGCACTAAGTAACTGCTACTGGTAGGGCTCAGGAAACCATATGGGGTGAGAGAAATTGAACTAGGTTGTCCATGTGCAAAATAAGTGCCGTAGTGCCCTATCTACTGTACCATAGCTCTTTTCTCAGTGTTATTTTTCCTATGACTCCGAGATCCATCTGCTATCAATAACCCAATCTCTGAAACCATAAGATAAAGGTTAGTCCAAGCATTATCCAGGTCTGACATCTATTAAGAATTCTTATTAAAATGATTTCCTGTCCCTTTCTGACTTAGTTTCTTTGAACCCAGAATGGATGGATGTTTTGACTTAAGGATCAATGAGATCTGGTTTTCACTCCTTCCCTTCCTTCTTTTTCATGCCTTTGCTGATGTCCTGAATTTCATTGCTTTTAAGTAGTGTTCATAACAGACCATGGGAAAAATAACAATTTTGAGCATTTTGAGGGTACATTCACGTTTCTGAGTATTTGATGGCTCAGAGTTAGGATAAGAAAGCATCCGATTGAAAGAAGGCAGAATACAATTTTTTAATTACATGGGAATGAATATACTGGCCCAAATAACTGACTTTGACCTTTCTTTTTCTCTGGTATCACTGTATCAGTGTCATCCCGTTGTTCATCAATTTGCTCAAGTGGATACCAGTAATGTCTTCATTTGTCCCAGCCCAGAGATTTTAGCAGCCTCTCCTTACTCGTCTTTCCCAATGACTGGAGGCTCTTTCAGGATCAGGGAAATGAGACCTGTTACTGTATTTGGCATATCGAATACACTACAAGGAGCTTGCCAGGCTCTCCCATGTAATCCACTTAAATAGTTGTAGTCAATTGACTTCTTATAATATTTCTAGCAATGTCATTTTGCATGAGCACAGTGAGAGATATATTAAGCTGAAAGTTTGATTCTTCCTGGGGACCTCTCACTCTTTTTTCCAGACCACAGTCCTTGGGCCAGGTTAGTCTTTCCTAACCCAGCAGGTTCCTTATTCAGTTACCTCTTTGGGGTCATGACAGAGTTTGTCTATGATCATGCTCTTTACTTATAGTTAAGTATTGGGGCTCTTTGCCTGGACCCATTTTGATGCCAGAGTAGCTCACAGCTTGCCCTGGGTCCATCAGTCCTTCATCAGGACCCTGCTTTTGTAGTGCTAGGAACTAATGGCAATTGAGGCTTAAGTCAAGTAAATATGGATGCCCAAGCATAAATATTATTTTGGAGTCAATTCACTCCCATGTTACATAGCATAATATCAACTGTCTTCCTGTGCCTATGTCAAGCATGTTGTTGAGTCATGATTGGAAAGTTTCTAACAAAATTTACTCTGGGTTCAGGGGTGGGTTGAAATTTCAATGTTTTGTGTTTTGTAAACACAAAGGGGAGAAGATGTTGAGTAGCACTGGATTGTCCTTTCTACATCCACAGGGAAGTTAGGGTTTATTAAGCCACTCCCGCAATAGTGCATCTGAGGCACATCCAATTCCATCAGGCACTAAGAACCCTGTTTTCTCTTCCCTTGATGTCATTTGTATGGTTTCTTTACCAATGTCCTTTGTCTCTGGTATTCAGAATAAATTGCTGACAGACTTTAAGTTAACTTAATTTAAAATCTTTATATTGACTGTCAGTAAGGAACCCAACTGAACTTTTGAATCAATTTTGTGTACCCATAGTGTACTGATTTTACAATTTTAAATTTTTACAATTTTGTGTACTGATTTGAATGAGACAATATTATAAAAGAATATGCCATGTACAAACTATTTTAAATGATAGTTTCATCTGAAGCTATTACTCTATACGAGGACATTAATTTTTTTCTGACATTTTTCTTTATGATTGACATTTACCAGAAATTTCTCCCCAGCCATTGGTTTCATTAATATTATTATTGCTTTTGGTTGGCATTCTTCTACTTAATCCTATAAAGATTAGGATGTATCTTGAGTCAAAGGTAAAATTCTATTGCCCATAAGCATTCTCACCATACAAGAAGCTTCCAGTAACACAGGAATACAAACTACTGTAGACGAGCAGGTACAAACTCCTCTGGAGTGTTTGGTCTCAAACTCTTAAGTAGAAAGATATATTTTCGGTGATAGTCTTTATTCTTACAAATGTTTCAGAACAAAAGTGTGTGGGGGAAGGGGAGGCAACTCTTTCATCTACGTACAGTATAATTTCCTTATTCTGAGGACAATAGTCATTTTATGAATACCACATCTACCCTTTTTCTAGTCTAAATTGAAAACAGCATTACATTGTTAACGAAAGATGTGTCTAGATGGGGCTCATAAGAGAAAAATAAAAGGATTTCAGTCATTTTTTCATTGGTCTTTTAAAGCAAGTACATATGCGTGCAATTTCAAGCAAGTCTGAATGCATCCAAAAGTGAATGCATCTCACTATTTCTGCTCTTCACAGTAGACCCTGGATTTAAGGATTTATGAGCTGTCAGAATTTCAATAACTAAAAATGTCATTCTATTTCTAATGATATACCTGATTAAACTATGAAGATATGGAATAGAGGTTCTTCAAAAATTTATTGAGACCAGGCAGTACTAAAACGCTTTCTTTACTAGTAACCAATATTTATTAAATACCTCCTACGCATGTCAGACACTATGCCAAGGGTTCTACGCATATTATGTTATTTAATACTCTTGTGTCTTAGAATTATCTGTTCGCCAAATCATTCCTTTCAAGAGAAATACATTTTCCAGTTCCATTTAAGTTAGATGGGACCTTGGAACTAAATTATGATCAATAAAATATAGGCAGGAGTAATACATGTCATTTTTTTCCAAGCTTGCACAGAATAACTCTCATATTCTCTTTGCCTGCATGCTGTCGCTCATTCTTTCCTCATTGGTTTGTTAGATGGAGAAAATGCAAGGGAGAATTCTAAGTGGAAATAACTAAAAGAAGAGATCCTGGATTCTATAATAAAGCCACTCTGGAAAGCTAATGGTGATTATATTAAGGGACTTTTCATGAGCAATAAATAAAGTTAAATAAAACTAAGATACTGAATCTCACTACTGTTTCTGTAGAGGATAGCATTACTCAACCTGCTCAATAAAAGCAATTGTTAACTAGAAAAACAATACTGCAATGATCTAAAATCCAAAATTTGTAGCATTCTCTTTAGAGAATGAGTGACATGCAAGGCAGCAAATAAAAAATGACTCAAAAGATGAAAATTCATGTATTTCAGTGGCAAAAAAAGCAATCCAAATAGCAAAGAAGGCAAATTATATGCCGACTGAGCCAGCAGCTCCAGTGGAAATTATGGAAGAATAAAGGGGCTAGTGTGTGTTGGATCTCATTTGTTGCTTTAGTAAGAGACAGCAAGAAAGAAATGAACCCAGGCAAGATCTAGCTGATTTGCAAATATAAATATAAGTGAACAGAAAGAGTCAGAAAGAAAGGGCTTTGGTTCTAGAAAATTCATCTGCTGCTTCTAAATAAAAACAAGAATGGATGGGATGTAAAAAAGCTTGAGTACCAGTTGTCCACTAAAATTCAGACAAGTTGAATGTCTGAAAAAACTACAAATGTACAGTGTGGCTTTTTGTTAAAATCTGAAAGTCACCATTGTCTGGAGATAGAAAAGCATAGATTTGGAAAAATCCCCACAAGGAAGAGACTTAAAATCTAAGCTTAGTATACCAATATGATTAGGAGTTTCAATATATATAACAATATTTGAAAATAATATGCAAATTATATCTCCAAATTCATATACTAAAGTTCTAATTGCCAATACCTTCAAAAATGATCTTATACTATGTTATATAGTATAAGGGAATATGAGAATATGAGAGTTATTCTGTGCAAGCTTGAAAAAATGACATGTATTACTCTTGCCTATATTTTATTGATCATAATTTAGTTCCAAGGTCCCATCTAACTTTAAAGGAACTGGAAAATGTATTTCTCTTGAAAGGAATGATTTGGCAAACAGATAATTCTAAGACACAAGAGTATTAAATAACATAATATGCATAGAACCCTTGGCATAGTGTCTGATATGCGTAGGAGACATTTAATAATTGAGCATATGCATAAGTAATCCAGTTAGTCTTCGAATGAATGCTATATTATATAGGACTGGTGTCTTTAGAAAAAGATACTTGGACACAGACTAATACTGAGGAAGCTCTAGTGAAGACAAAGAGCAAAGAAAAAAAACAGTGAATTTCTCATGTTTTCCAGTACTTCTCTGCAGTATTGCTGTCATCGTCTTATTCTTGTTACACCATTACATATTACATGTGTGTGAAAAGAGGAAATAATCTTTCTCTTTCAGTCAGAGTCATTAGGCCATAAAGCACTATATCTAGATCTAGTAAGATGAAGATAATAGCTCCTTACCCAGAGATTGGCTAGATTCAGCACCTGGATGGAGTTTAGGAGTCTCTCTTTGGTGATAATTGTAAATTGGTTTTAGGTGTTAGGGCCACGAGATAGTACAGTGGTTTGATTCCCAGCCCTACATTGTCCTTTGAGCCATGAGCATCACTCAGGCAGCTGAAATCCCCAACACTGAAGAACCTGAGCAGCATTACATCCTTAGTCTCCTGCACTGAACCACTAGCCTGGAAATCACCACATGGACCCATGGGACTTCCAAACTCTACTAGGAAAATTAAAAAATCTCAAATAAAATCCTAATTATGGAAAGAACATACCTGAGACATTGTTTTGTACTTTGCACTCTTTATTTCTTCTTGGATACATACCAAGACTGCTGATTCAAGTATCTTATAAGTGGTTAGCTAATATGACTTGGATATGGGATGAGGGATATTAGTATAACAATGTATGATGCTTGCAACACTGGCTTCTAAATATATTTTGCACGATTTGTTATTACAGTTTTCCTTTCTCTTTTTTTCCTCTTCTTATACCCTTTTATGCAAATAGGTGGTGAGAATACTATGCAGAACACCAAGAAAAAGGATAGAGAATTTCTGAAGTGGGTGAAAGTCATGTTAAAAAGATGATGCCCACAGAGGAATGATCAGGCTGTACGTTTTCATTTAACATTATGGAAACAATGAGAAATAAAACTTTATTTTCTTAAGCCATAAAACTTTTAGGTTTATTTGTTATATTGCTTTTCATGACTCATATACTTCCTAAAATTCCAAAAATTAACAAAAGTCACAGATTTCAGAGTTGTCTTTTCACGATTACATTTCTGAGTTGAACAGTAAATTAGTATTCAGTGGTTTCTCAAGTCATGATGGTCTAGTTTTAGCCTTAGAACGAAGATGGAAGAAACTTTGATATTCTATCACTGTGCAAACAGATGGAAAGGAAATCTTTATATGATATATGTATAGATTTGACATTCCAATAGCATGTGTGTACATACTTATATGCAGATACATATATACCCAGTTTGCGTTAACTCTATCAGCCATTATATGATGGATTACAGTGATTCAAAGTGCTAGGAACAAAGGAAAAAGCATCAGTGTCAGAATTTTTTTTTCTTTTTGGGTCACATCCGGTGATGAACAGTGGTTACTCCTGGCTCATGCATTCAGGAATTACTCCTGGCCATGCTCAGGGGACCATATGGGATGCTGGGAATCAAACCCGGGTCAGCTGCGTGCAAGGCAAACACCCCACCCACTGTGCTATCCTCCAGCCCCATGTGTCAGAAAAATTTTATTTTACCCATATCCCTATTAATTTATAACAAGTGCAATGAATTATGAACATGAAATGTGGATGAAGACATTGCAATGTTAAATGACTGTTATATAGACTGTGTCTGAATAGAAAAATTACTAATGAGGAAGTCTAGTCTCAAACCAGCTATCCAAATGCCAAGTGGAACTGAAATACTGCTACAGATTGGGGAATTAGTAACAACAAAAATACCAGTGAGTCGAGTTGCAGGACTATAAAGAGAATGGAATAAGCTAAGTGGGTTACTTGGAGCTGGAAGAATTAGACTATCATAGTTCACACCATGCAGTAACGTCCTAATGAGAAATCTAATCCCAAGCACTTCCCTAGTGATTATTTCCCAGGATGACTAATCATAGAGGAAATTAAGAAATGAAATACATTAGATTTAGTGTCATTATAGAAATCAAACTGTACTTGTTTAACAAGGGAAATATAGCAACCAATAGATATTTTTTACTGAGAGTTTGCATAGATTTATCGACTCCTTTTCTTTGAATGTTGGAGTTTCAGTCAATGTTACTGACAATGTATTATGATCAGACAGAATTGGATTTTTCCTTTCTATTCAGACATGATTAGGTGCTAACTATGAGCAAGAACAATAGGCAAAGGTAACAAATAATGCCTATGTCACAGGAGACGAGGCAGAGATCTATGATTCTTCTACCCATAAGCATTCAGCTGAGCCCGATTCAGCCACTACAGAGAGACTAGTGGATCTATGCATGGTCTATGCTTGTCATTGCAAGATATTTAAGCCATAGTTCGGATACCACAGATACTATTTTGGGATTTTATTGGTCTGTATTGCTCTCACTCTCACTCTCTTCATTCTTCTGACCAACTTAATTTATTTCCTCCTTCTCTCTCTTGTTTTCCTTTCTCTCTTCATTTTTTCCTAAGAAAGGTAGCCTATATTCCTGCTAGTCTTAAAAATATTTAAGAGAATTATTTTATGAACACTTTCATTTTCTAAAAAATCAAAATTGTTGTTCTCTTAGTTTTAGACTAAGATTAAATGATTTATGACATCTAGAATCATGGGGAAAATATAAATACCTTCCTGTCTGTCATTCTCTTCAGCATCTTCTTCTTTTCTAATTCTTAATTTTATCTATTTTTTATAGAGTTTATTTACTCTCCCTGGATTATTAATTTTGCTTTATGGACCACACCTAGTGGACCTTAAGAGGATCAGGGACTTCTCCTAACTTGATGATCAGGGATCAGTCTGCTACCAGTGATGCTTCCAGGACAAGTCAGTGCTTGAACGGAAGCCGGGCTTCCAGCATGTAAGTCAGGCACCCTCAAGCCATCTCCCTGGATCCCTGGTTCTCTAACTTGTCATTTAAGTCACTATTCTCTGCTTTTGTCTGGGTTTCAATAGCACATCTTGGAAATTTCTGCTTCATTCCACAAACTCTGTTAGTAGAAGTCCTTTTTTTTCCCCCAACTTAACTCTTTTTTGGATAAACTTTTGAAAAGCACCCAGACTCAGAGAGATATCCTACTCAGACTTTTCTGCCTTCAGATAGATAGCCCTTTGATTATATCTTTATACAGACACAAAGGAAATCTTCACTTACACCCCATGTTGCTTATTCTGCCCACATGGCATAGCAAAGGTAAATCTGGGTTAAGTCTCAACTCTGCAGGAATTTTCTATCCTTAGACAAATTCCTTAATCTTTGAAACTCCACTTACCGGTCTACAATTCAAGGGCAAAAATACAAATCATTTATTTGGATGTTAGAATACAAATCTATATGTTACAGAATACATGAGAATTATCGACTCATATTATTTATATTGTAGGTATCTAGTAAGTATCAGCTTCTTGGCAGCTTAAGCTTTTACTATTAAGAGTCAATACGGAGGCTTTTAATTTTTTTCTCTGTTTCCTTCAAAAATTCCTGGTTAATCAGCTGGAAACTCCGCTCTTTCGCTCTTTGTGTTACCTTAGATTTAGATAAAGGCTCTTGCAAGACCCAGGATAGTGGGTAAAAACAACTTGCCTCTGTTTGCTTGGCTAACAAGAATAAATGACTCTATCTCTGTGGTTTATGTTGAATGCCTGATAATGCATCTCCAAGAGAAGCACTTAGCAAGAAAACCCATAAATATGGCTATAATGTTTATTCAAAGTACTCTATTTGCAAGGCCAAGTGTACAAATGAAGGATGAAAACAGACAAAATGGGTCACTAAAATTAGCCTGCACTGTTTGTGAGGTAGATAATAATAATACAGTGTGGTATCTTTTAGAGCCTATGTTCCAAGGAGCTTTAGTTACATAAGAAAGATTTATTGTAAGAAAAAGAAATTGACTCTCTTCTACCTTAATGTGATATCTGCCTGTCAGGAAATACAGGTCACTGAGATATATTGCTAGAGTACACTCTTTGCAAGGTCCTTAGCTCCCCAAACCTTGATATTTGAATATAATATAAAGTCCATTTATATTCTTCGATCTTACACCAAACTGCATCTCTTTCCTCAGGCACTCTAACAATTACCTCCTACAGGGATGGAACATAACTCAGTAGTTATTTACCATTTACAAGAGACAAATAAAAGAAAAGAGAATAGCTGTATGATCATGAAAGAGGAACTCGACTTAATCCAGATCGATCCAGAGCTGAACAGAGGATAACTGGTTGAGATACAAGAAAGCAGGTTTGGTTTCAACAGAGAGAAAGAAGTAAACTAAAAATATTACATTATGTGTGAACAGCTGCACTTAAAATGTTCATGGTTTAAATTTTTCATATCTCATTCATTTTTCTTTAAAAGTTTCTATTTTAACATGAAAAAAGAATAAAGAGGGTATAGACCAAAGATGTTTATGAGTTTTAGTCTAACTGCTCAGGATGTGAATAGTAACACTGACATTCATCTCGGTTTATGATTGACTCAAAAACAGTCTTCTAATTCTTCTTTTGCTTTTTTTTATGATTTCAGAGAAGAATCTTGTCTAGAGTTGCTGAAGAATTCACTTATGAACGGTGTGTATGATGAGCTCTCTGTTGCTAGAAATAATTTCTCAGACTGTGGAGAACAGAGTACTGAAGAGCAGCCCCCTGATTGGTGGAAGTAGAACTTTCGCTATAGATTTAATATCAGTGCTCTGTTGTTCTCTTCTGTTTCCATGCTTGCAGTCAGGTTATCAGAAGTCACACATGTATCTGACTTAGGCAGCAATGGGAAGTTGCTTCTTTCTCTGACCCTGGCCAATTGCTATATAAACACAGTTCCAATGTGTCCTTAGCATTCACCCAAAAAGCCATTGTACTGTCTAAATTTGGGGTAAGGAAAATTAATTTCAGCTCTGTAAGAGAAGTTTGCTCAGGTTCACAATGGTAGGATATTCTCCAGCTGGGAGTCTACCCTAAATTTGATTGAGCAAGCAGAAGTCCACATTTTGATCTGGGTTTCAAATATCTTATTCTTTGGATAATAAAAAAGGTAATAGCTGGGGGCTGGAGCAATAGCACAGCGGGTAGGGCGGTTGCCTTGCACAGGGCCAACTCGGGTTCGATTCCCAGCATCCCATATGGTCCCCTGAGCACTGCCAGGGGTTATTCCTGATTGCATAGCCAGGAGTAGCCCCTGTGCATCGCCAGGTGTGACCCAAAAAGAAAAAAAAAAGGTAATAGCAAAAAAAAAAATCAACCCTATCATTTCCATGTGAAAAAAATTATCTCACTTACAATAATATACACAAACTATACAGGGCATAAGAGGTTGATAGAAATCCTGACGTTGGTCCTGTGGGTTTTCTTGCATGTTATCAATTATACACATGTTTAAGTACTTAGCTTTCCACAGGTCCCTAAGATATCATTGGTTAGCGAGTCAAAGCTCATCTTCTACTGGGAAATAAGACGTGACATAATGTCCAACCATCTGTTCTTTACAGTAAACTAACTGGGTAGAACTATCCAAAAAAATATAATGGACTTGGGACTGGAGCCATAGTACAGCACGTAGGGCATTTGCCATGCCCACGGCTGACCCGGGTTTGATTACCAGCATCCCATACAGTCCCCAGGCACTGCCAGGAGTAATTCCTGAGTGCAAAGCCAGGAGTAACCCCTATTCATCGCCAGATGTGGCCCAAAAAGAAAAAAAATACAATAGACTTGTAGACCACTATGCATGGTACTCTCTTGTCAGTTGAGTATCATAATCATGTGAATCTTCACTTAGTTCTGATTCCTTAATGTGTTAGAGAATACATAAATGTATGAAAACTTGATGAAGAAATAGAGAAACAGAACTTAAGGCCACATCTTTGCTTTCTTTTCAATAAAATATGCATAACTTAAAAGTCATGGAGAGATTTTTATCTATGGAAACTTCTGCAGGGCTTTCATACTTCCTAGGATTATCAAGAATAGACTAATGTTACACATTTGAGCATTCAAGTAGAAGTGCCAGAGTTGGCCTTGTAGTTTTTGGGTTGTTCTTAGTAGACTGTCATCTGCAAATAGTGATAGTTTGTCTTATTTTCTAATCTGGATACTCAATATTGCTTTCTTACCTAATTGTGATGACAAGGACTTCTAATATTGTATTGAAAATAGTGCATAACTTATAAAATAAACTAATAGTGTAAAACCTTGTCTTGTGCATGACCTTAGAGGAATATCTTTTAGTTTTCCACCATTTAGTATGATGTTTGGTGTGGGTTTGTGGTAAATGGTATTAACTATGTTGAGAGAAAATTCTTATTATATTGAGAAGTCTTTTTTTTTTTATCTTGAATGGGTTGCTAAATGTTGCTAAATACTTTCTCCATTTATTTGATCATTTTTTCCTTTTGTATTGATATGGTGCACTATGTTGATTGATTTATATATATTAAACTTTCCCTATATTCCTGGAATAAATTATACTTGATCAAGTTATGTAACATTTTTAGTGTATTGTTGGATTGGTTTGTTAATACTTTGTTACAAAACTTTGTGTCTATATTCAGCAAGGTTATAGGTCTATGGTTTTAAATAGGATAATTGATTAATTTTCTGGTGTCTTTACTTTTGGTATCAGGGTAATGGTGGTGGCCTCCTATGAACTGTTTGAACTACTATAAATAATAAAGAAACTTCTCCCCACCTTTAAAATTTTATATAAAAAAACGATCCATTTCTTTTTGTTTCCCAGTTGACTAATTTTTTTCCCAAGAGGTTATGCACTCCTGGAAGAGTTGAAAGTACATCTAAATCCCCCTTTAGTTTAATGCTTTATTGGTACAAAACTCAGACTGTTGAAGAAAGTTTAATGCACAGTGGAAGTACCAAATATATTTGGTGTATATTTATTTACTACAAGTGCACAAATGAAATGTCTATGAATTCAAGCAAATTACCCCAAAGTCTTGCAGTGAATTGAATTTAAGTTGATAAAACACAGAGCTGTTTACAAAGATCATATGTTTAGGTTTTGTGACTTCAGTTTTCAAGTTTCTCTTCCCCTCTTGCAATCTTCCCTTTCCTCATCTCTCTTTCTTGTCTTCCATTCTCTCACACACACTCTCACAAACATTTTATGTCCGGACAATATCTGAATTAAGTTCATTTTTGAAATAGCAATGTTCATCTTCTAAAGGATTCATGGGGGAGGTGCTGATACTGTACATGAATGTAACAGGAAGTAATAATATCCTGCTTTTTATTTTGTCTCCCTTCCGACTCACTCCCTCTAAATCACCATGCAATCAATCTACAGCAGCAACAGCATTAAAATTAGGAATGTTTAGAGAGGGAATTAGTCTACTCACTCATTATTCTTGATTAATAGAAAATTATCCCGCTAACATTTACTGTGTTATTCATTTGTTATTTGGAAGTGATTAGCCACAAATAGCAGTTAAGAACAAGCTAGTTTGGTAGTTTCAGCCACAGCTGTAATTACCTCCTCCATGCCTCTTCCAGCACGCCTTCCTAACTTGAAAACAGCTCATACCCTTCTTAAATACCACCTCTTCTCAAATATTAGCCGCCCCCTCCTGTTTGCTCTCCTTCCAAGCAATTGGCTTTAAAGATAGCCCTGCTCATCTCCAATTCACTCATGAATATCTGAAAAGAATCAATCAAAAATTTGAATTTATTGCTTAAATTTGGAAAGCTACATGCACAGATGACTCAATGTCCCCGATGCCTCCATATTTGCTAATGCCCCCAGCCCTCTGGGCACTGCTCTTTCATTTACCTCCTCAAGACAGAAGCAGAGGGATTCAGGTTAGATTGGGAACCCATACTGTTAGTCTCTGATATCTCTGCCCATTTTCCTCCCACATTTCCTTCTGAACAACTTCCATCGATGCAGCATTTCTCTTCTGTTTTTCAGTGGGCCCTCAGAATCAGCAGTATTTCTCTGGGCATTCCCAGACTATCAATATTCCCCAGTTACCTCTTAGTGTTTTTCAAACCCACACCCACAGATTATTAGCTTTACCTGCTTGTCCCCTAAGAAAGAATCAATATATAAATTACTATTTCCTCATTTAATCACCCCATTTTTTGATCGGGTTGGCAGTTTTCTTCTGGTGAAGTTCAACCAGTGCTTGTATATCCTTGATATCAACCCTCTATCAGATGGGTATTGGGTAAATATCCTTTCCCATTCTGTAGGCTGTCTTTGTACTTTGGTCACTGTTTCTTTTGAGGTGCAGAGCTTCTTAGTTTAAGATAGTCCCATTTATTTATCTCTGTTTTCACTTGCTTGGCCAGTGGCGTGTCATCTTTGAAGATACCATTGGCTTCAATGTCGTGGAAGATTTTGCTGAACTTGTCTTCAATATACCTTATGGATTGTGGTCTGATGTTGAAGTCTTTAATTCATTTTGATATGACTTTTGTACATGGTGATAGGTGGGGATCTGAGCCCATTCTTTTGCAGGTAGCTGTTCAGTTTTGCCAGCACCATTTGTTAAAGAGGTTTTCCTTGTTCCACTTCACATTTCTTGCTCCCTTATCAAAAATTAGATGTTCAAACAATTGAGGTGGTGTGTAGGGATATTCCACCCTGTTCCATTGGTCTGTGGCTCTGCCTTTGTTCAGGTACAATGCTGTTTTAATTGTTACTGCTTTGTAGTTGAGTTTGAGACTGGGGAGGGTGATGCCTCCCATCATCTTTTTCCCAAGAATTGCTTTAGCTATTTGTGGACATTTGTTGTTCCATATGAATTTCAGGATTGCTTGATCAGTTTCTTTGAAAAATTTCATGGGTATCCTTATAGGGATCGCATTGAATCTGTATAGTGCTTTAGGGAGTATTGCCATTTTGACAATGTTAAGTTTTCCTATCCATGAGCAGGGAATATGTTTCCATTTCCTTGTGTCTTCTTTAATTTCATGGAGTAGGCTTTTGTAGTTTTCTTTGTAGAGATCCTTAACCTCTTTAGTTAGGCTGATTCTGAGGTACTTGATTTTCTGGGGCACAATTGTGAATGACATTGTTTTTTAATGTCACTTTCCTCTGTCTCACTATTTGCATATAGAAAGGCCATGGATTTTTGGGTATTGATTTTATATCCTGCAACTTTACTGTACATGTCTATTGTTTCTAGGAGTTTCCTAGTAGAGGTTTGAGGATTATCCAGGTATAGAATCATGTCATCTGTGAATAGTGAGAGCTTGATTTCTTCCTTTCCTATCTGGATGCCCTTAATGTCTTTTTCTTGCCTAATTGCTATTGCAAGAACTTCCAGTACTATGTTGAACAGAAGTGGTGAGAGTGAGCATCCTTGTCTTGTCCCTTATCTTAGAGGAAAGGCCCTTAGTTTTTCTCCACTGAGGATAATGCTTGCCTCAGGTTTGTGGTAGATGGCTTTGATTTTCTTAAGGAAAGTTCCTTCTAAACCCATTTTGGTGAGAGTTTTCATCATAAATGGATGTTGAATCTTGTCAAATGCTTTCTCTGCATCTATTGAAATGATCATATGGTTTTTCTTTTTACTTTTGTTGATGTAATGGATTATGTTGATTGATCTCAGAACGTTAAACCATCCTTGCATCCCAGGGATGAATCTGGCTTGGTCGTGTTGTATGATCTTTTTGATGAGTTGTTGGATTCTATTTGCTAGTACTTTGTTGAGGATCTTCGCATCTGTGTAAATCAGGAATATTGGCCTGTAGTTTTCCTTGTTAGCAGTGTCTTTATTTGCTTTTGGTATTAAGCAAATATGTGCCTCATAGAAACTTTTTGGGAAGGTTCCTGTTTTTTCAATTTCCTGGAAAAGCTTGAGGAGAACTGGCAACAGATCCTCTTTAAATGTTTGGAAGAATTTGCTAATGAAACCATCTGGGCCCCGGGCTTTTGTTTTTGGGAACACTTTTGATTACAGTTTCAATTTCCTTGATATTAATGGGTCTGTTCAGGTATTCCACATCTTCTTGGTTCAGTCTTGGGAGATTGTAGGAATCCAGGAATTTATCCATTTCTTTTAGGTTCTCTTGTTTCCTGGCATACAGATTTTCAAAGTAATCTCTGATGATATTTTGAATTTCATTGGTTTCTGTTGTGATGTCACCCTTTTCATTTCTGATTCGGTTTATTAGGGTTCTTTCTCTCTCTTTCTTTGTCAGTCTTGCTAGTGGTTTATCAATCTTATTTATTTTCTCGAAGAATCAGCTCCGAATGGCTGAGAGGCACATGAGAAAATGCTCTACATCACTAATCATTAGGGAGATGCAGATCAAAAAAACAATGAGATATCATCTAACACCAGAGACTGGCCCACATCCAAAAAACAAAAACACCCGGTGTTGGCGTGGATGTGGGGAGAAAGGGACTCTCCTTCACTGCTGGTGGGAATGCCGACTGGTTCAGCCCTTTTGGAAAACAATATGAACAATTATCACAAAACTAGAAATTGAGCTCCCATTTGATCCAGCAATACCACTCCTGGGAATATACCCCAGAGAGGCAAAAATGTATAGTAGAATTTTCATCTGCATTTATATGTTCTATTACAGCATTATTTACAATAGCCAAAATATGGAAAAAAAAAAACAGAGTGCCCAAAAACAGATGACTGGTTAAAGAAACTTTGGTACATCTGCACAATGGGATACTATGCAGCTGTTAGAAAAGATGAAGTCATGAAATTTGCCTATAAGTGGATCAACATGGAGTGTGTCAGATTGAGTGAAATGAATCAGAAAGAAAGAGACAGACATAGAAAAATCACAAGCATGTGTGGAATATAAAGTAGCAGAATGAGACACTAACACCCGAGTAGTAGAGATTAGAACCAGGAGGTCTGCCCCGCAGCTTGGAAACTGGCCTCACATGCTGGGGGAAAAGGCAGCAGAGACAGAGAAGGGATCACCTAGTAGAGATTATTGGGAGGACCCACTCGGGTTGAAAGCCTCCTACCAAAAGTGGACTATAGACCGAACAAGATGGCCACTCAATACCTCTATTGCAAACTACAACATCCAATAGGAGAGAGAACAAAAGGGAATTCCCTGCCACAGAGCAGGGTGGGGTGGTGGGGGCTGGGTTGGTGGTGGTGGGAGGGATAATGGGAACATTGGTGGAGGAGAATGGCACTGGTGGAGGGATGTAAACCAAATACAAACATGAAAGTTCGTAAGTTAGTAACTGTACCCCACAGTGATTTACTAATAAATTATTTTTTAAAAATTACTATTATCTCCTGGTACTTATTTCTACTATTCTTGGGTGTTAGTCTCCGACTCTGTTATTCTATATTACACAGATGAGTGCATGGATTGGAAGCTGGCCCCACATTCTGGGGAGAAGGCAACTCAGATAGAGAAGGGAACACCAAGTAAAATGTGGTTGGAAGCCACACGGGGGAATGCGGAAGTGTGCTGAATGTAGAACAGAGACTGAACACAATGGCCACTCAACATCTTTATTGCAAACCACAACACCTAATTAGAGAGAGAGAATAAAAGGGAATACCCTGCCACAGTGACAGGGTGGGGTGGGGGGGGAGATGGGATTGGGGAGGGTTGGAGGGATGCTGGGTTTATTTGTGGTGGAAAATGGGCACTGGTGAAGGGATGGGTTCTCGAACTTTGTATGAGGGAAACATGAGCACAAAAATGTATAAATCTGTAACTATACCCTCATGGTGATTCACTTATTAAAAAATGAATTTAAAAAATTACTATTATCTCAAGAGTTAACAATGACCTAAAATTACTTCCTCCAGGTGTTCAACATCATGAGATATTTACATCTTTATACCTTTAGGACCCCAACACAGTAATCCCAACCTAAACTGTTCATTAAGATCATATAAAAGTGTAAAAACTTTCCCCAAATTTCTCATTTAATTAACAGGGCAGAGTATAAACTAGAAAGTAACTTGCTGGAATTTTAGGATTCTATAACAATTGAGGACTCTAAAAAAAAGAGATAGCTTTGCTCTGCAGGAATGTAAATGTTAATTTTGATACCAAAAGTTACTGCAGTAGTTACTATTCACTGTCATCACTGTCATCCCGCTGTTCATCAATTTGCTCCAGCAGGCACCAGTAAAGTCTCCCTTCATCCCTGTCGAGTGCTAGTGTAGCTTGATGGCATATTCAGGGCTCTTTCAGGATCAGGAGAGTGAGCACCTTTGTTGTTACTGTTTTTGGCATATTGAGTACAGCATGGGTAGCTTACCAGACTCTTCCGTGCTGGTGGGATACTCTTGGTAGCTTACCGGTCTCTCCAAGAGGGACAGAGGCTTTTGGGGCCACCTCTAATCGCATTTATAGGTGTTCCCAATCTACAAAATGTAAGCTTTTGGTCAACTGGCATGTTGTAACAATCTGCACATTGATAAACACGCACCTGCCTGCATCTCTGGGCAGCACCTGGGACATATTTTATTATTATTATTATTATTATTATTATTATTGTTATTATTTTAGTTTAGCTTCTGAAAGCAATACCCTCAAATTCACTTGTTAGATATTAGTTCTTCCTCCTCCCAAGTCTGAATCTCTTGCCTACTGTTACAACCTAACATGTTGATACCACCATATACCACTGGTGGCTCACAACTAAATGTGGATTAATCACCACAAGTTGCAGCACCGCCATCAACATGTTAAGCAATTTTTAAAAATGTGATCATAGAATCATTCAGGGGAAAAAGGTGCTTTTCTCTATACACCAATTCCAGAGTTTTGCATTAGAATTAGTTGGACTCTGTATTTAACATGTTTTGAAAAAGATGACTGCATATTTAAGTTTTAGAACTTCTTGTTTCTTTAAACAAGTAAAATTCCAGACTTACCTACTGATTTTGATATGCTTTGTTACTTTTCTATTTGCTTTAATTAGAAGTAAATTATTAGATCTGGATATCAAAGTATATATTCAAGTGTGTATTTGACTTACCTTAGGAAACACATTCATTTTTAAAAAAAAAGGTTATTTTCAATGAATTGTTTGATAGATTTACCCTGTATCATATTATTTTATTATAATTTTTATTCCTCTTAACATCTAGTTATACATGCATCTAATAATTGTCATGCATGGCAATGAACACAGACAAATTTACATCCCTTAGGGTTTTTAGAGTTGAGACAGCGATGATGATGGAAAATAAACTGATATAAGGTAGAAGCACAAGTGTTAAATTCAAGATTGAAACAAGGATGAGCATAAGTATACTCTACATGACCTTGTAGGAAGGACAGAATAGATGAGCTATGCTTTCAAGAGTAGATTGTTTTACAATAGACATTCAGGGTTCATTGTAAACCATGGTGGGGTTGGCTCACTGTCCTTTTCTATAACAACCTTTCCACGGAGTCATCTTTGAGTGAACTCTTTATCTACTCATGTCCTGCCCTGACTCAATCTCCTCTATGAAGTCTTCTTACTGCCCTTAGGAGCTCATCAACTCTCACTTGATCCACTACTTAATTTGCAACTGCTGCTATGCAAAAACCATCCCAGTCTAAGTTGTAGGACCTGCTTTATTTATAGAACTGGTTCCACTCTAGGTTGTGATCTATGTAGTATAAGAAAACATGACTCACTCATCTTTAGCTGGTTAGACCAGCTGGTTTGATGAAGGTGTTCAGTGTATATCATCTGATTTCATATTTATGTTGTGTTAGGATCTAAACTGACTCTGCAACTTGATATCTATTTGGTGTTGGTAAGGTGGTTCATAGTCTATCTGTGCCTTAGCTACCTTATCATTACATAGCATGAAATAATTGTTTATAACACTAGCTTAAATACTATTTAAAATAAATAATGCTTCAGTGTTCATATAATAGAAAATGAGTTAACACAAGTAAAGAATAAAGGAGAAGGCTTGGTGTATTGTGAGGTACAAAGTTTATATTGATTTTTTATTAGAAGTGAAATATGTCCTTCTCTCAAACATAATTTTCAATGAATTAATTTTCCTCTATTTCCCAGAGTGTACTTAGTGATTATGGAGGGACTGGCAAGTGGATAATCACATATATATCTGTGGCACCTCATTTTTGATATGGGACTAGCATTCTCCACACTTAAACCTTTCATGAATATTGTATTATATCATGTTATAGTCATTGACACAGAAAGATCCCAAGTATGGTTGTAAGTCATCCAGTGAATTAGTACATTATCCCAAACTCCAGATATTTCAGGTCAAAGCCATCTTTGACTAGGGGTTAAGTATTTAACGAGCAAATCCAGAATTCCAAACTGATGCTTCCTAAACATGATGTCAATTTCAGCTTTCTATAATAATTAAGAGAGGGCTTCCTCACAGCCTGAAATAGTGTACAAGTAATTTTACTTTTTCCATCTTGCTTCTGTAAAAAATCTTTAAAGCAGCACACAGCATGAGTGCCTTTCAGAACTCATCCAGGCATCCATCAGCTTCAATCTTTTTCTTAAGTTTTTATTTTATTGAATCACCATGAAAAAAATTACAAAGCTTTCAGGTTTAAGTCTCAGTCATATACTGATTAAACCTTCATCCCTTCACCAGTGCACATGTTCCACCACCAAGAACCCCAATATACCCCCTCCCACCCCCCCACCTAAGCAGCTAATGATCTTCACTACTATAGAATAACTCTCTATAACTCTAATGATCTTCACTACTATAGAATAACTCTCTATACTTTGAATACATTCAATATTTCAATAGAGAACTCACTATTATTGTTTGGAATATTCCCCCAACAATCAGGCCTGCTGAAAAGGCATCATTTAATAATTTATTTTCATTGCTGAGAGTGAAGACTCTTGAGTTTGCAGGGCCGCAACAGCGGCCGCGAGGTTTTGTGTTTCTGATATTTTAGCTCAGTTCACAGTCTAGATGCATTTCTGCAAGAAGCCGCTCTGGGTGCCAAAATGGGTTCAAAGACCTATCAATCATAGTCTTTAGGAGCAGAGGGTCTGTTTCTCACGCCGCAGCTCCGGATCTATCATCAGCTTCAATCTTAAGCAGTGGTTCTCTACCTGAGATGAATTTCTCCCTCAAGCCACTTGGACTTATCTGGAGATCCGTTTGGTTATCATAGCTGAGAGGTTCTACTGGCAACTAATAGGCAGAGACTAGGCATGGTTTTGAACATTTTCTTCTGCATAATAGCTCCTCCCAGAAAATCATATGGCACCAAAATACCAATGGTATTGAGGTTCAGAATCTGTGTCCTAAGAATTGTTATACCTGAGGTCTGGCACCTCTACAAGCCCTGGTTCACAAATTGACAGTTAATATCCTCTGTGGCTGACCAGTCATTTTCTGTGGGAGACCATCCCCCAATAAAAACCCCAAAGTCAGGGTAGCATCCTGAGCAAAACTCTTTTGGTCTTAAAATCTGGAATTGAGCAGGAAAAAATGTGCCAATAGGCCACGAAAGTATGCCCAAGTAAGAATAGAATAAAACAGGTTTGTATCTTTTAGATGTGGATGGCAACAGAGGCAAAATAGAATAGCAAATTGCCAGGACTTTATACTTTAGGGTTACCTGCTAATTAGAGGTGTGCAATATCCCAGACTCTGCTCTTAATGTACTCGCTGAATTTTAATATGCTTACAACCTATTCCAAATGTCTCTTGTCAACTTAAGCAATAACTCACATGCTGGAAACTAGCTTGGGGTAGTGATACTGTCTTGAATAAATGGCCAACCTATGAGCTCACTCAGGGCTGCTCAGGTGACCCTAGAGCTCAGGACAGTCCTTGTCTGTTTGTTTGCTTCCCTGCATGTGTGTCTTTCTCTGCCACTGAGCCTGGTAGAGGAAGGTGCTAATCTGATTGGCTTTAGTGTAATAAATTGCCACATAATGCTTTCAACTTGTATGCCCCTGCACTCTAATACCAGTCCACAGCAGGTGGAAAGTCATTGCTTTAGAGGTGGGTCTCTTCCTCGCACCTGTGATGACAGAAATGGAAAGGATTTTAAACTTCCTATATGCGGACTCACTTTGGAGTAGTAAAAATCATCGTGAGAGGAAAATTGAAGCATAGTGGAAAGTGATGATGAATAGAGAGGGGAAAACAGTCTGTTTTGACAAGATTTGGGGTGTGTAAGACTTTCTAGACACCGGCAACCCAATTTTCTATCTTTCTCTGGCAATAGAAGTGCTACACAGTCATTTCACTGTTGGTTTCAACAGTAATGATACCCAGCAAGGGCACTGAGCCTTAAGAACAGCTTTGTGGATTCTGTGGTCTGACCCACTGCCCTTTAATAAGACTAAGCTCCCTTTGTGACTCTCAGTTGGCAAAGATTGGGGTACTAGAAGCAACAGTCTCGTCTGATTCACTTTACCCTCCAGTTTTCTTTAAAATTGCACTTGTCACAATAAAGGGCCCCAGGTGGAAAGAAAAGAAGCAGGCATCAAATTGGATAAAATAATAAAGCAATGGGAGCCATAACCCCTTTCCTTCCCCAGATGCATTACTGCAATATTCATTTAGTTTCATGACTACAAAGCAAAATCATCTGGTCATCTGATGGTCCCAAATCATTCCAATTTAAAATGCATGTCACACTTTAGTAATTATTGGTCATAATTGCAAAGATGTTATCATATAGTTTTAGGGATAGATAACATCTTGGCT
The DNA here is from genome assembly GCF_027595985.1 of Sorex araneus. Lineage (NCBI taxonomy): Eukaryota > Metazoa > Chordata > Mammalia > Eulipotyphla > Soricidae > Sorex > Sorex araneus. Next base: position 20,907,563 of record NC_073312.1, read on the forward strand.
TTCTAATTCCAAAGTCAATGAGTTGGCACTATAGCTGTGTGGAAAAATTATATGTATTCATACATTGGTGCTTCAGAAGAATTTGTTCACAAGAAATGTTTTTGCATCTAAAACATCCTCAGTATTTCACATTCATGATACTTTCATCATGAATTTATACAACACATGAATACTCAATGTTTTTTTAGCATATCACACATTATAAGAATATACTCAACCTAAAGTGAATTATTACATCTTGTAGAAATTAAAATTTGATCCTGAAATTACATTATTAACTGAGAGTGTGAGTTTCTGAAAATTATGATTTTTCACTACCAGAATATATTGTTCTTTTGAAGCACTGGTTCACAGAATGATGGTTAATAAACAGTGTTTCTTATGTTCTACATAGTATTTTGTAGTAATTTACATAGCAATCCATTATGCAACTTATGGGTACATATTTAGAGATTTTATCTGCTCTAAGATTTGAAAATACTTGAATGTACTTCCTTTCTACATGTCTTTCCAAGATCCCAATGGATTTGGAAAGCTATTATCAATATGTTAGTTGCCATTGATATTGAAGATGAACTAATTTTCTCCTAGTCTCCTCAAATACAAGGAAAAATTTCACATTCTGCACACTATAGTCAGACAACTAAGAGATAGACAATCCTCACCACATTAATTTACTCTTTGCTGGGACATAGTGGTGCACGAAACAGACATGATTTCTAGCCAAATTGAATATTCATGATGTTCCCTCCTTTGTTGTACTGTTGGCTTCTTGGATAATAGTAATTTAAACACTCAGGATTTGCAAATGATTTATCCATCTCATTTGATGTTTCACAAAATGTGTTATAATATGGAAATAATTCTACCTCTATCTTATAGAAAAGGAAATAGAGTCAAAGTTGTTCTATGATATGGCTATATTTATGAAATTTATAATGATAAAACCTGGACTTTGAGTTTCAAAAATCATAAGGGAAATAGTTATATAAGGAAATTACTAAAAGGCATGCAATAAATTTCTCAATATAGTATTTGAGAAAGTTTTATGGGCGCTCCTAGAATAGGATGACAATCTGTCAGTCCTGCAATAGATTGGAAAGAGAAAACGGGACATTTGGAGACAGAAGTGAGCTTGGGTCAGTCTCTCAACTAACTTTATATTTCCCAATTATGTAACTACTAAAACTTGTATTTACTTTATCATAAAAATATGAATTTTTTTATTGATGCTTAAATATTTTTAAATTTTTATATAAAAATGCCAAGATCTCTATATTTTGTTTCATCAAGTACTTGTAAATGTGAAACCCATGCTGTACTATGTTTAAAATTAAATTACATATATGAAAGTTCTGCTATAGAGTATACATTCAATAGTTATTGGCCTTGTTTCTGAACATTTATTTGTTTTTTCTTTTTGGGTCACATCGGGCAATGCTCAGGGGTCACTCCTGGTTCATGCACTCAAGAACCACTACTGGCGGTGCTCAGGGGACCATATGGAATGCTGGGAATCGAACCCGTGTCAGCCACGTGCAAGGCAAACGCCCTCCCCACTGTGCTATCCTTCCAGCCCATGAACCTTTATTTTTAATCACTTCTGAACATGTGAAGACAATAATTGAGTATAATTCTTAAAATTTATTTCAGAAGAATTTATTTTCTTTTGATGTCCAGGACAAAGAACAGTTTTGACTCATTTCTGTGGCATGACAGTCCTTAGCTGGTTGTTCTACAATAACAATACATATCGCTTTGCTGGGTGTCCTAAAGTCCTAAGAAGTGAACAACTAATAATTGTAGGTCTTGACAATTCTGTTGCCAACAGAAGTCTTAACTAACAATCAAAGGTGTGAGTTCATTTAGGGACAATGAATGTCCTACATATAGTCTAGATCTGTTTATACAGTGAAATTCTAGAGAACTTGATCTGAGAATCTGGCATGTATCAGAGTATATTATACAGTTCTTGTTCTTATTCATTTTGAATAAAAGAGAATTGCATCTTCATAGTACAGGAGAGTCATACTACCAATTATGAATTGTCATCATTTCCAACTTGATATCTTACTAAAACCAGAGTTGGTTGAACACTGAAATGGGAGTTCCAGGTTTTTTTTGTCTGATATACATAATTTAATAAGCATATTCAAATGTTACTATGTTTAATTCATACAAGGAGGATACGTTTATTGCTGCATAATTCACTTATTCTAGTTTTAAAACCAGAATGTTCATAGATGGACAGGCAGGGCCCAAGAAAACACTATGGTATTTTCTCATTAGTGATTTCCCCCTCATTTTCTATTTTTGCTCACTGAAATTTTGTTGTGATATGCAGAAAGGAAAAGAGTTATATACAAAAATATATAGGATTCACTTCATATAAAAATATAGGTTTGGAGAAGATGAGAGGAAACTACAGAATTTGAATACAAGAATGCTGTTTATTATGTTGATTTTTTTGTCCTATCTGTTTAATTGGAAAATCTTCAAGGAACATATCTAGAGCTCTATGCTATATGTTACAAGGAGGAAAAAAAACTATTTATAGGGCTCAGATTCTAGAAATAAGACAGAGCTGTCAAACTAAGTGGAAATGATTTTCTCCAGTACACAGTGTAATTTTTGTTGTTTCTGGGATCACTCCTGGCAGTATCTCAGGGGACCATATGGTGATGGGGATGAAATCCAAGTCACCTGCATTCAATAAAAGAGCCCTACCTGCAGTCCCAACACTCTGGCCCCAGATTTAAAGGTCATAAGAGACATGAATATTAAGTTCAAAATTTAAAAACATGGGATTTTTTTAAAAAATCCTATGACCTATGTCTTGGAGGAAAATAAATATTATCTAGCTTATCAAAAGAGAGGAAAGGTTGCTTACATTTCAAATTGAGATGTGAGCAAAGGAGCACAATCAGATAATTATGGCTGGAAAAAATGAAATGAAATTTTGCATATTGTTAGACGTATGGGTAATTTTTAAAATTAGATAAATATATATTAAATTTAAAGTCATTGAGAGTTATTGATGGTCGTAATAAAAATGATTCAGTTCTGATTTTGAAGGAGTCAATAGACCTCAGCCCTGACTCTCCCCAATCTATTCTCTTCTTTGACATATACTTTCATATAGACAAGAATGATAAAAATTGCCAGTGTTTGCCTTTGGGTCTGAAAACAGACTATTAACAATAGGTCTTTCCACTAAGTCTGCCAAGTTTGTGATTGTTCTTAGCTCACGTGCAGACATCCTAAGGTTCTTGCAAAATGTCATATCCCTTTCTTTTCTCACCTGTTGAACTCCAACAAAAATTATATTATTAAAAAGAAAACTTTATTATTAAAAAGAATTTAGACTCTCTTTGACTAAGTTAGTGACTAGTAATAAATTCAAAACTTAGCTAAGCCTCCCAATACCTAGACTCGAAATCATTAGGTGCTCTTCATGAGAGGCAGTTCCTCCAAACAAATAAAAGAGTCAATGTAGGATGTGGGGATTTGCCCCCTTAACAAAAAAAAGAAAAAAACAACGATGAGAAAGGCCCTTAGGTGAAATAGTTTAGGTACTAGAATACAAAATGTTTGCCCAGATAATGTATCTATAAAAGAATAATATAGCAGAACATAATAGAATAAATAACAAATATATGCCTGCTGCAAAAAAGGAGTTTAGCAAGTATAGAATAAGACTACTTAAGATATTTTATTCTTTTAGATGTAGGGACTACATGGGAAAAATAGGATAGAGAACTATCAGGACTATGCATTTCAAGGGTGCCTTCTGACAGTTATGTAAAATATCCCAGTCTCTGATTTTCGTGTCTATTGGATGTTGATATGCTTACTAACTGTCCTTAATGTCTCTGTAAACAATTGCTCACCTCTTGGGTGTGGGGAGTTGATATGGTATTGAATAAATGGCCGTCCTCTAAGACTACTGATGAGTGACCCTAAAGCTTGGACAGTTCATGTGTGTTTGTCTTCACATGTGTTTGTCCGTATCATTCTCTAAGACTGACCGCTGCCCAACGGGGGTGAAGTGCCAGTCTAATAAGCTTTAAACTCTAAACATCCCTGAGCAGACAATGTTCCCATATCCCTGTCCTCTCTCACCTGTTGAACTCCAACTCGACTTATATGATTAAAAGAAGCTATTTTGCTTGCTATTCTGCTTTCTAAGACTCTCTTTGACCATGTTAGTGACAAGTAATAAATTAAAAAACAATAGCCAAATCTCTCAATACCTAGACTATCGACCATTATCACTAGATTCTAGTTATTGGAGGCAGGTTGTTTTTTATTCCCCAATCTAATATAATGGAATCACCTTATAATGAAAGGTGCCTGGGAAGAGGACAGGTAAGGGGAGGAAGGCTGTATAAAATGACAAAGCTTCACTTGCAATTGAGAATATCTGAGGCTCTGCTCATGCTACATGCTCAGATGAAAACCTTTCCACTACTGTCTCCCATTCCAAAATACTAACTTCTTTGAAAGGTCACCTAAAATATCACCACCACTTATAAACTTTCTCCAGACCCCGTTAGAAGAGAGATTTGTAATATTAATTTCTAGTTCTTAAGGCCATTTTCAACAACACTGGTTTTCTTCTCATTAGTTTATACATAGAAAATGCAAGTTTTAGACCACCTGAGAGCTTGTTCAAAATTACAGTTCTAGTTTGTAGTCGAATAAATGCTATCAAAATTCTCAACAACCAACTAATTCATTAAAATTTTACCAAACAATTTGTTGCAATCAACTATAAATTGCTTATTAATAATTATTAATTATTAATTTAGTATTTATAAATAATTTTTATTTAAATGAGAAAAGATAAATATGAGAAAGTGTTATTAAAATGGTGATATTATCATTTTTTAATTTGTGCTTTAGGGAAAGTTGTCAATCAAAGTTCAAGTTGGGTGTTTATTATTTATCACTCATGAAGGGTGTAGAGATGGGAAATACAGCAGAAATGGTATAGGTAGACAATATTTAACCAAGAAAACACACAAATACTCTAAGGGCTTATTCACAGGTCTCCTAGAGAAAGAAACATCCTTCTAATTTGAAGTATCTAATATGCATCCCTAGCATAATCCCCTCCACATATATTATTTAGAATAGTTAGGATTTGTTCCCTTGGCTTATTTAGGTAAAAATAATCTCTTTGTTAAGTAGGTACTCTCAGCAAATGGTAGAAACTTTAGAGAGATAAATTCTAGCTAACCTTTCTCTGGAGAAAGTAGAGGTAAGCACTACACAAATAGGTGCTTATAATTGGAGTATTTTCTGATACAGAATCCAGAGAGTAGTGCCCTTCTTCAAAATTGAGTGAAAAAGTAACAACCTTGAAGAGTTGTTTCAGGTTTTATTTTTGGTCAAATTTCCAACATAGTTGCTATCTAGGATTAAACACTGAACCAGACATGATTTTGAAACCTCTTAGCTGGGTACTAAGGTCATTCCAAAACTTCCTTCAACGGGAAAAAAAAATTCTTAATCTATTTATACAAGTATAATCTCCCCACTTTCCCACTTCTCTGAGGAGTTACTCATTTCTCTATTCCCTAAAAGGCAGCACTACAGATTCCAGCCTATATGATCATATCAGATATGACCGTACTTCTCTCTAGCAAGTAAAAAACTGCATCAAGTGCATGTCAGCTTGCAGAGACAGTATAAAGGAGGCTAAAATAATTTCTTCCTACTTTTACTTTCTGCCTTTGAAAGAAGTTTTACTTTCTGTCCAATTCTGGATACATTCAATCTACATGTATATGTACCCCAAGGTAATAATAAGGTACATTAGTCTATAGGATCTGAGATTAGGCAACATGAGTAAAACTCCAGATCTGTAGTACATAATCTCTATAAGAGTAGACAAGCTTCCTGAATCTAGTTTTATAAAGAGGCATATGATTGTGCCTACCCCATGCAGTTGTTGTGAAGATTAAATAGAATGATGACAGGAAAGCATCTAGCATATCATTTACATATTGGACACTTGTCTCATAGATTTTTTTATTATAATAATCAACTTCTTTCTATCATCATGGCAAACCATAAAAGCATCATAGGACTGAATTTAATTTGTAATTTTATTATATTTCAGATGTGTGGGCTTAGGCAAGTTCACTAGTATGTTGGAACCTTCAGTTTCTTATCTTTTCATCTGTGAAATTAGGCTAATTTTATCACTTCATTGAGTAGCAGAAAGCATAAAGTACTAATGAAAGTAAAATCTTAATATAGGGTTTAACTGTGAAGTATTATAAAATTTTAGTAGGAGTATGAGAAATGTAATTATTGTTATTTCCAATTTACCTCTTAAAATGAGAATGAATTTTTCTAGATCTATCTTTCCCTAACTAAACAGTTGATTTCAATTAACCTGGCTGCTGAGCTCAAAAAGCAGAAAAATAGGCAAAAATGGGTTGCTGGGGTGGGGTGGAAATTGTCAGTGTTTTGGTGAAGAGGCCATTTAACTCAGAGGAAAACTTCCACAGAAACTCTCAACTGTACTTCTCAGTCCTACAACTTGCTCTCCCTAGGTCCTTCGTCTTTAACCTTCTCACTCATCCACTATAGAAATATTCATTAAGAAGAGAAATTTTGATCACGGTTTGAAGTAGTCCCTTAAATTAATCTTCTCAAGAGGTTTTTGTTTCTTATCATAGTTGAGTTATGCTGTGAATGATAAGCACCCCGTTATGATCACAATCCTGTGATAGGTATCTCTTATTTGTTAAAGCCACTAGAGGTAAGGCAGAAAGACAGACATTGGGTTCACCTTTACTGCTTCTTATTTTGTTATCTCCTTAACAACAACTCATAGTTTATATCCCTAAATCACAATGTGCATACACATATTAAAGCTTCATTTCTTAAATACCCTCTTCCCTGGATGCTATGTTAATGGTGCTTTGCCTCCCAACTCATTAGCTGCTCCTTGAGTCTCTTCTATGAGCTTCTCTTTCCCATCCTTATAAAACATTTTTCTCGATTCTACTTTTTACTCATGAATGTCTATCTTCCTTTGTGCTCCTTTTTCTCTGAAAGTTTCCCCTTTATCTCAGTCCAGTAGTAATCTGAGACACATCCTTGAATTCTCAATTATTTTTTCAGAAGTGACTACTGATTCCCACAGAAGAAATTTCTATTTTCATTACCCTTTTCCAGATCATCATATCACTTACTTGATATTCTTGCTGCAGTACATTCTTAACTTGTTTTCCTATGACTAAGCTTGTTTAGTCATAACAAGGATATAACATGGACTGGGGCCATAGCACAGCAGGTAGGGCTTTTGCCTTGCATGCAGCCGACCCGGGTTTGATTCCTCCATTTCTCTCGGAGAGCACAGCAACCTACTGAGAGTATCCCGCCCGCATGGCAGAGCCTGGCAAGCTACTCATGGTGTATTTGATATGCCGAAAACAGTAACAACAAGTCTCACAATGGAGACATTGCCGGTGCCCGCTTAAGCAAATCAATGAACGGGATTACAGTGCTACAGTGCAAATTTGTTTCAAATACATCTAATTCATCCTTCAGAGTATAGTTAAATTGAACTTTCTAGAATCATGACACGTGTTATTACGTCAAATCACATGGGACATACTAATGTTTTTCCTACTTAAATAATTATTATCTCCAAATCCAAACTTTATGTATTGACCCAAGTGGATAGGTTCAAGTTCTAGAATACTATGATTTCATGTTTCCATAAATGCTATTTATTTCTCTTTTTTAAAAAAATCTATATGCTAATTTTCACACACAATAAGGTTGTATTGCTGTTACTTTCGTGGACAGCTTTTTTCCTGAAAATTCTTTTTCATCTATACACCCGAATTTGGATCTGGTAACTCTCAACTCCAACGCAGATTTCCCTGCCCTTTGGAATATCTATCTACATTGTAATCACAATTCACTTTCTGTGAACGACACATAATACCTAGTTATTATTGATCAATAAGCAAAAATAGTGCTTCATTTTTATTCAATAGAGGAGAAAAAAGAGAAAGACAGAGGAAAAGTTTTACAAGAAACCTAATCTCAAAAATAGAACATGGTAGTAATGATTACTAGCAAAGGATATCACCAAAGAAATAAATTACTGGTCTCTATATGTGTGTTGGGCTGGAGTGATAGCACAGTGGGTAAGGCGTTTGCCTTACATGCGGCCAACTCAGGTTCAATTCCTCCACCCCTCTCAGAGATTCCAGCAAGCTATGGAGAGTATCTCGCCCACGTGGCAGAGTCTGGCTAGCTACCCGTGGCGTATTTGTTATGCCAAAAAAAAGTAACAACAAGTCTCATGATAAAGACATTACTGGTGCCTGCTCGAGCAAATCTATGAGCAATGGGATGACAGTGACATTGATATGTGTGTTATGTCTGGAATTTACTGCTGCTTGGATTAGTTTATAACTACCATGTTTTGATTGTTTTTCTTCCTGTGTCTAACTGACTACTGCTTCTTTACTCCAAAGAGTAGATTTGAAGTTGAATAAAGCTGAATTTCAAGCATACACGTCAACCATTGTTTATATAAAATAGTCCTTTTATAGAAAATAGTTTGAGTCTTTACCGGCTCCACCCTTAAATTATTTGTGTTCTTTAATGCTTTATTCTAATGCTTGCACTGTCCAAATTCTGAATAAAATGTTATAATCATCCTATGCTTATGCCTCAAAAAGCACTAATTCCTACCTGTTATGTTACAGTTATCTTACTAAACCTATGGGTGCTAATTTTAAATCACTGTTATTGTTGTTTTCTAGTTGCTAACTATATAGGGAGAAAAAATCTAATAAAAGTCAACAAAAAAATTCAATTCCCCTCAAAAAATTAAAACATATCATCAAAAAGACAAGCATTGTCTAATGTCATTTTCATGTATTTAATAATAAAAAGTCATGAAAGCTAAACAATTTTGATAATTATAATAATCACTGTATCACTGTATCACTGTCATCCCGTTGTTTATTGATTTACTTGAGCGGGCACCAGTTACAGCTCTATTACACTAAGCCCTGAGATTTTTTTCAGCCTCTCCTTACTCGTCTTTCCCAACAATTGGTGGCTCTTACAGGGTCAGGGGAATGAGACCTATTGTTAATAATAATAATAATAATAATAATAATAATAATAATAATAATAATAATAATGCAGAAGACAAATGAAGTAGCATGAGCAAGAATGGAGATTATCAGCAATTTGTAAGTTTCTGGAGCTATAAAGTGAGCTTAAGGAGTTAGAGATGGATGCCATATATTTGCAAGGTCCTGAGTATAATCACCAGCACCACATGCCACCCTAAGCAGCAATAAAAGCAGATTTGGAGACCCCCAAGCACTATTAGGGTACTTCTCATGCCCCCCGAGCAATGCTGGGCCCAAATAGTACTGCATTGTCAGGCCAAGCACTGAACAATCAGGCACAGATGACTAAATGTTTTCAAAAGTAGTTCTCCCAAACCTTGAACACTACTTGGGAGACAAGTGAAGTAATGATGACAATAATAATCATTTGTAAATTCCTGTAGTAGCAGGATATGTCGGTAAACTTTTATACATGAATCATCTTTCTTAACAATTATAGTATGCCCATAGGACAGATAGTATTACTATTATTTATATTTTACAGATGAGAAAACTAACATTTTAAAAATGACACTTATAATGGGATTGTTGTTAAAGTATTGTATGCCTGAAACTCAACTACAAATTACCCTGTAAATCTTGCTGCCTTAATAAAAAAAGTAATTAAAAAATAATAGCCTGAAAAAATAGTTAACTAATTTGCCACAGGACTCAGATAATGGAGTGGGCACGTCACAACTCAAAATCAGATTATTTAACACAAAAGACCTTGTGATTAACCTTTTGTGAAAGAAATTCTATCAGAGTGTGCTTATTACTTAGAAAATTCTATCATCTATCTGATCTGCTGAGATTAGCAGGCAACAATATTTATTTCCTATGTCAGTGTTTTGCCCAGTAATAGGCTACATTATAGGGCTTCAGCTCTAGGACTATTATTATCATCTTTTAAATTTATTAGTATGATTCCCTTGTGGACAAGAAAGAAATTATCCATTTTTCTCATTGCTTTCTTATTTAAAAATTAGAGTTCTTCAGTTAAAGTTCAAACATAGTATTTCACAAAGGTATTTTCAGATGTCATTTTCAGTACATGATAAATATTAAATACGATTTATAAAATATAGCCATCTAGGTAAAAATTAATCTGTCATAATTTCTTATCAATATTCTACAAAACCCCCATTATCTTCTTACTGTGATTTACATAATACAATAACAATATATCAGACTCATTTGTTTATCGTAAAATTTAGCAAATAATGTAAGTAAAGACACTTAGCATAGTGTCTGAAACATAGTAAGAAGTCAATAAAAACGAAGTGCTGCTACTAGGCTTAACAAATTAAAAACATCTTTTATAATTGACCCTTTATATTCACAAACATTCTTGATGGTGATTTCAAAGCTGGAGAGCTGTCTTGTTTTCCATAATTTGTTTCAGCAGATAATCGTATATCTAAACAAGCCACAAACAAATTGTTTCCCTAGAAGATTTGTAAATTTAAATAAAGGGTAAGTCTGTCTTTGCTTTCCTAGTTTCTAATTAACTACAAAGGTCTACTTTTTCTCCCACCAACCCTTGTTTATTCAACCACGGAACAGAAAAACAGAAAGTTACTTGTAGTTATGTTTCTAGAACAGCAGCATGAATTTCGAAGCAGTTTTTAAATTGGGTTTCTATTTTTTTCTGTTTCTTTCCTGCCTCCTGTGCCACAAGGTACGTGTCAATTTCTTGTGCTCAGTATACATCAGATGCAACCACACAAATACAAATACATAAATGAAACGTCCGCCATTTTGTTTTTGGTTATGGGTCTTTTTCCTTTGATCATTATTATTATTGTATTGGCAGGGATTGAACCCAGGCAAACCTATACATAGAAGGCTAGTGTTCTACCACTGAACACTACACCCCAACCTTCACCTGCCATTTGGAAGCCTGTGAAAGCCAGAGAGTTTCAAGGGTTCAGCACACATAGGTTTAGGCTTTCATTGTTTCTATAAGAAAGTTTCATCTACAACTGGAATTTATTCCAATGCTCATCCTCATGGCTATGCTGTCCCCACAAGGGAATAGAGGGACTACCTTACACCTGGAGCTGTGGCAGGGGTACCATTACTCATCTAGATTTTTTTCCACATATTAGAAGGTCATATCACCAGGACTAAAAAATAAGTGACATGTGTTCTTACCAAAATGAGATAGTGAAACGTTAATGCCAAGTCTCCAGCATTGCTCTGTCTGTCACCCTGTCAAAAAAGCCACATGTTCCAGAAAGCATAGCTTTTCCATGGGCTCAGATGGGATATATGAGTTATTGTGTAGGAAATTGCTTAGATATGTGTGGAACAACACATAACTCTACACTGTAGCAATGCAGTGATGTGAGGGATATTTTAAGTTATAATATAAGATGTCCATGACTGGATAAAAATAAGGAATATCAACCTAGAGTTTGTGAATCCTATGCAAGATATTTTTTTTCTAATAAAAGGATTCTAAACTATCTTCCTACATGTCTTGAATAAGTTTCTTCTATTCTATTTCAGTTTCATGAAACATCATTCCAATCACCATCACTTCAATCACTCTGATGGAGCAATCTGATTTGCTAATTCTCTGCCTTGGCCAGCAACCAAGATGGAGAAAAACAGAGGGCATAGAGCACACAACATCGCCTGGATTGGAAACGACTACTATGGGATGATGCAGAAATAGACCTCCCAAGCAAGCTTTATTTATATGTTTACATGGTGAGATATTCCCAGGCTTATCTCTTGCTGATAAAATAGTCTTGCTTTAGTAACTATGTTGTTCAGAGGAGTAATATATTTGCTTCTCCTGAAGCATCTAAGTGACAGACAGCTTGTCTGTCACTTTTTTTTTTTTTTTTTTTTGCTTTTTGGGTCTTACCCAGCGATGCACAGGGGTTACTCCTGGCTTTGCACTCAGGAGTTACTCCTGGCGGTGCTCAGGGGACCATATGGGATGCTGGGGATCGAACCCTGGTCGGCCACGTGCAAGGCAAATGCCCTACCTGCTGTGCTATCGCTCCAGCCCCTGTCACTTTTTTTTTTAACCTTGCTATCAAATACTCTCTTAAAAAGATGAGTCCACATATTGGGGTTGGAGAAGTTATTGAATATTCAAAATAAGACCTGATCTTTTAGATATTTCTATCAGCTCTATGTAGTACCTCACCTCTCATTCAATTTAACAAAACCATCTAGACAACTTGCTGAGTAAAATATATTGCATGGAAGATGCAGGACAGCGATGGAGCACATTAAGTATCAACTTTATATATGTGGAATTACATAAGAATTCTGGTTCTCAAAAAAGCAATACTAACAGGAAGAAAAATAGTCATTAGGATGGCCTTTAATGACTAAGAGATGTCTACAGTTGAAAATGAATGAAAAATTTCCCAACCTCAAAGACCAGTATAAGGAGAGAGAGGTAGACGTTTGGATAGTTATTGTTCCAGAATATACAGGCATGATACTATCCAGAAACAAATTATAGCTAAAAATGATAATTGAAGATAATGGGAACGTGTTCCAGGTATTGGTAATGGTTAGTGTAATTCAGCAAGGCTTGTGAATTATATAATATCTTGTAATGATAAGTAGTTAAAACAAAGAGAGAAGAAGAAGGGGTAGTTAAAAACCATGGAAAAGCACTTAGTTTTATTAAGCACTTTTTTAAACACTTCCGTGTTTTGCACTGTAGAAACATGTATCTATTGCCAACATACAGACTGACAGAGAAAACTCAAGAATAATTACCCCTGCCTCCAGTTCTCTTTTGATATTTTCCAACTGTCTCCTACCAGGCAATGACGACTAGAAGCTTGGTTGGAATCATTCATAGAGATCAATTTTTTGGTATACAGAGATAGACGTACAAGAGGAATAAGTGCAGGAACAAATACCTATGCACAGTGGGTTAGAGTAGCATATTTTGGAAAGATATTTTGCAGCAGTTATAGGAAAGACCTTCACAGGAAGAGAAAGGGCTACTTAAATATCAAGAGAAATGAGCTTTCTAACTTTTTGTATGTTTGGCAAAAGCTAAGAGTATTTCTTAAAAGATCTTCTGAACCTTCTAGAATATTGTCATATATTACATATTGAAAATGATACCATAGACAGATAATCTGGCAGTCACAAAATTAAATTTGAATTTATAATACAGAGTTTCTCAAGTCCTTTAACATGCCAAGGTGTGTTATGAATTAGAACAAGTGAAATAAAATAGTGAAGTATTTACAAAATGTATCTGATTGTGAAACATTTATTTCTAATAAAATACTTCTTGGTACTATGTAGAGCTCAATGGTGAATATTCAGGAGTGACTACTACACATAAATTTGCTTATTTTAATTTATTATAGATATTATGTTTAGCTAACTATATTTTATCACGGCGGATAGGGCATTTGCCTTCTATGCAGCGGACCCAGGTTTGATTCTTCCATCCCTCTCGGAGAGCACAGCAAGCTACTGAGAGTATCCCGCCCACCCGGCAGAGCCTGGCAAGCTACCCGTGGCATATCCAATATGCCAAAAACAGTAACAACAGGTCTCACAATGGAGATGTTACTGGTGCCGCTCAAGCAAATCGATGAGCAACGGGATGACAGTGCTACAGTGCTAACTATATTTTATGTTATTTTGAGGGAATAGAAATACCATTTTTTGTCCTATACCTTATTGTCAGTGAGTGAGAATTGTGAGTAGAAAGAGATTTCCATTGAACAAAGATACAAGAGTTGGGGCTGGAGCAATAGCATGGAAGGCAGGGTGTTTGCCTTGCACGTAGTGGACCCAGGTTCGATTCCCAGCTTCTCATATCGTCACCTGAGCACCACCAGGAGTAATTCCTGAGTGCATGAGCCAGAAGTAACCCCTGTGCAACACCGAGTGTGATCCAAAAAGCAAAAAAAAGAAATTCAAGTGTCAATATAGGAAGCTAAGACAAACAGAAATCTCTGAAGTACGAATAGGTACTATTAACGAAGAGAAAAGGGGGGGTCCAGTCAACTTTTAAAAAAATTCAAACGGGATGAAAATCACGTTACAATAAATTCAGTTACTTTCAGAATAATCCCATTGCCACAAACAGAGAAAATGGGGCTATTTTGACAAACCTGTAAGCAATTCAATGGGATAAAGACAAGAATAGCCAAGAGGTTGAATGACATTTATCCCCGCAAAGCATGTCACTTATAAAGCATCAGGCTTGCCCTCCTAAGTCATTTCTTTTTGATACTAAGAGCATACAGTTTCATTGTTGTGCTATATTTCTGAAAAATCTCACTATTGTTAATATCTAGTAATCACTTGATGAACGTGTGGAGAGAACATTCCGGCGAGTCTCACACAATGAATGTACCAGCAGAGGAACCCAGGTGTATGGAACTTGGGGCTGAGACCTCCAAGCCTGCTCATATCAGGACTGAGCCTCTTCCGACCAGATTTTCCATTTTCCAGTAGCTAGGCGGTCACACCCAGGGACTGTGCAATCTCACCATTGGCCAACATCCAGAGACTTAAAACCAAGCTCCCGGAGAAAGTAACGCAGAGTCTCTTGCTCCTGCTCCTGGCTGTCTTCCCCAGGGCCCCTCAGAAGGGGTGGGCTTCAGCTTCCCTCCTTGCCCCGAGCAGAGCTCCCTCAGCCGAAGACCTCCGGAGCCTAGCCACAGTCATGCTCAAGGCCCCTCGCCACATGTTCAGATAAGCCTCATGCATGAAGGTACCAGCAGAGGAACCCAGGTGTGTGGGACTCAGGGCTGAGACCTCCAAGGCTGCTTGGATTAGGACTGGGCCTCTTCTACCCAGATTTCCCATTTTCCAGTAGGAAGGCGGTCAAACCCAGGGACTGCCCTTAGTGCCGTGTAATCCCACCAATGGCCAACATCCAGATTTAAAACCAAGCTCCTGAAATCACGTGTTTGTTTTGCAGCTGAGCAACATCTTATAACCTACTTCTCCCTCTAGGAGAGTCTGGCAAGCTACTGAGAGTTTCCTGCCCACATGGGGGAGACTCACAAACTCCCCATGGTGTTTTCATATGCCAAAACCAGTAACAATGCTGGGTCTCATTCCCCTGACCCTGAAAGTGCCTCCAATGTGGCATCGTTGGGAAGGACGAGTAGAGAGAGGCTTCTAAAATCTCAGTGCTAGAACAAATGGAGACGTTACTAAGACTGCTTGAGAAATTCGATGATCAACAGGATGCTGCTGCTACTGCTGATGAATCACTTGACAATGATTGAGTGATACAAAAATACAATATAACAATAATTATAATAATATTGTCCTAATATTATAATCATAATAACAGTAATAATTCTCAGTCATTCAATGGACAAAATATTTATTTTGTCATTGTCACTGTCATCCTGTTGCTCATCAATTTGCTCGAGCGGGCACCAGTAATGTCACCATCGTGAGACTTGTTACAGTTTTTGGCATATCGAATACGCCACGGGGAGCTTGCCAGGCTCTGCCGTGTGGGCAAGATATTCTCGGTAGCTTGCCGGGATCTCCGAGAGGGGGAGAGGAATCAAACCAGGGTCGGCTGTGTGCAAGGCAAATGCTCTACCGCTTTGCTATCACTCCAGCCCATTTATATAGTACCTACTATTTATCCTTGATGATGTTATCTTCTATATTTTCCCATATTTTGTAAGTTAAAAGAATAAAACAAAGTAGGGCTGGAGAGATAGCACAAGGGTGCTTGCCTTGTATGTGGTTGACCCATGCTATATTCCTAGCCTCCCATATGTTTCCCTGAGCACGACCAGGAGTAATTCCTGAGTGCAGAGCTATGAGTAACCTTTGAGCATTACTAGATATGTGAAGCCCTCCTCAAAAATAAATAAATAAATAAATAAATCAGTGTCTTCTGAATACAAAAAAATGTTTCCAATTTTTTTCATGAATTAGGAAGTGAGAGAGGAGACACATTCTGAAAGCACATAAGGTAGGAACAGCGTTCTGAGTCTGCCTATATCCCATGAGCAAAAGTCACACAGTGTATGCAGAATTGGCTGATACACTCTTTTGTCTCTTCATTTAGTCAATTCTCATCTCAGTTTATGAACCTGCTGTGGGCAATCACTATCTTAGCCCACGAAATTGAGAAACTCTAAAACGGCTGTCCAAGGGCAAATGGAGACTATTGGAAAGAGTAAAACTAAGGTTTGGAGAGCTCTCTGTAATTTTTTGAGGTGTTGGGAAGAATATTTCCTGGTGAAACTACAAAAGAGGCAATAGTGCTACTTTCATTGGAACTGCTTAGAACCGCAACTCTGGAGAAGTGGATGAGAGTACTTTTAACCACACTGCTAATGTTGTAGTAAGCTTCCTTAGAAACTGCATTGACCTTGAGTTGACTGAAATATTAGAGCAAAAGCCTTGACGCAGTTCATAAAATTAGGTTCAAACAAAATATCTAATGTGGGGGAAAATCATCTAATGTGGGGCCTCTGCTAACATGCCCCTGCTAACAATCATAAATTGATTATAATTTCATTTTCAATTGACGATAGTTCCATGTTGAACATAATGTATTACAGATTCATGTAAAAATTGTTACTCCTCTGGTATTCAGTTTTATTTTCTCTGAAATTAGGAGTGTAAGAGGAAATTGGACGACAGAGATGGAAGAGTTAGGCCACATCAGCCTCACTGACACTCTGCATTTGCTCCTGGTTCTGTGTTTAGGGGTTACTTCTGGGGGTGCATGTGGACCAGCTGGGTGGCCAGGGATTGAAGATTGGACTTCTGTGAACAAGGCTCTCTCTGGCCCAAATTGGATAGTTTTAGACTTTGAGTATCTCTGGTTTTAACTTTGCGAAAAACATTAACTGTTTAGACTTCGATTCAAATCTCTGGTTTCTGCCATGACATGAAAATTCCAAACTATAGGATGTTTACAGATGCAGTAAAAGAATAATAGAGCTATGTCTGAGAACTCAATTTTACTAATTCCAAGACACATGTTCCTGTCCAAAAGAATAGCAACTATATGAAGAGTCTTTGCAATTCTAAACTACTATGAGTTGAAGCACACAGAGGTTTATAGATGCTTGGGGATGAAATGTAAGGACTCTTGGCTTATTCTCGTGCAAAGCCATTCTAAAGCCAAATTTCAAGTTATTTTCTCAGCAAACATGTGGAATCTACTTAAAGAGTAAACCTTTGCCTTCACCTTCTCTACCATTCTTCCAATTTCCCTATAAACAGAACTCATCTTCTGGAATCTCTCCACTAATAAAGCTGCAAATATGTAATATATACCAAGAATGTGTTTATGAAATATGTCCTTTTAGGAGTTGACTTCCCACCACTTTATTCAAATTAATAAGTGCTTAGGGATTCTAGGAATTGTAAACATTAGAAACTCCTCTGGCCCTTCTTGATAGCCTAGACTCTACTCACTCTGTTATTAACAGTACATTTAACAAGGCAGTTTAGTGCTTAGTGTAGAATTACTTGTAAGTCCAAGTATTTGTGAAGGTAATTATAATCTAGAACTGTTTTGCCTAGTCAGAAACAATCATCTAATTGTGTTTCTCAGTTCCTCTTGTGAGACAATTTGCAGAGCAAAAGACATTGCCTAAGTTTTCAAGGAGATTGAAACAAATACATTTTTTTTTAAATGCAACACCCAAATTTTAATTTGGTTCATATCAAAGGTATGTTTAAACACTTTCCACTGATTATCATATGGACATTTTATGTCTCTTCTCCAATCACATATAAATATTCTAGATTTTGTAATAGCTTAAATGCAGATATTCCGTACTAGGAGGTTGGCTTAAAGGCACAAAGGATGATCCCTGAGCATCAAGCTGGGAGCAACCCAAGCACCTTTGGGTGTGGCTCAAAAAACAAATGGAAAATAAATTAATGTCAATATTTCCATTTCTGGTCTGGAGCGATAGCACAGCGGGTAGGGCGTTTGCCTTGCAAGTGGCTGACCTGGGTTCGAGTCTTCTATCCCTCTCGTAGAGCCCAGCAAGTTACCGAGAGTATCCCACCCACACAGCAGAGCCTGGCAAGCTACCCGTGGCATATTCGATATGCCAAAAACAGTAACAACAGGTCTCACAATAGAGACATTACTGGTGCCCAGTCGAGCAAATCGATGAGCAACAGGATGACAGTGCTACAGTGCTACAGTGATTCTCATTTCCACTTTGAATTGAATAATTTGTATTCAAGTGGCACATAGGATTTGTAAATCATTTTAAAATAATTAATTTGCTGAAGAAAAACACAGATGGATATTTTGGTATTCAGATTATATTGTACCCTGGCATTTCCCTTAAATATGTATGCCTATATATAAATTGTTTTCATAATTATGAAAAATGTAAACATTACTTTTACAATTATGAAAATTATAGTTTTTTTTTCAAGTTGGCACTCTGTCTTCCAAACTTTTATCACGTCTCATATTTCTCATTATATTTTGGCAAATAGATATTAAGAATATCTTATTTTATAACTTCTTTCATATCACATGTAGCAGTTTAAAAGATTTTGAAGTGACACTCCATCTCTGTGGTTTTTTCAGAAGAGCTTCTTGAACAAATAAATTTATGAATACAATTTTTCTAGTGTTTTATTCACCTTCTTACTTTTCTTTAAGGGATCTTTTTTCACATTTCTAAAGCAAGTATAAATCCCCAAAACTAGGTATGTCAGGAACAGGACATACCTAGTGACAAAATGTTAGTAGCTTAGGACAAGTGGAAGAAAACATTATTTTATATAAGTTGAGAATACAGAGATAGTAAAATTAGTATTTATATGTATATATACAAATATATTATATAGATAAATGTTTTTATATAAAAATACCATTATATTTAATGATTTTTCAAAGATAAAAGTCCTGGGGCCGGGGGATAGCTCAGTTAATGGTTGATGCTTGGCACCCACGGAGATCCAAGTTTGAACCCCAGGACCATGTGGTTTCTCCAAGCACCACCAGATGTGGTTCTAGTTGTCCATAGAACCACTTCACTAGTCTGAGCAACAAATCGTAGGGGTTGAGTTGGCTGATTGCCTTGGCTGACCCTCTGGGAGGCAGGGGTAGGTTCCTGAGCACTGCTTGGGGGGATGGCCCCCAAAGTCAAAAACGTTGAGGAATTAAATAAGGCCATTGGTATTTTTAAGGATGAAATGCTAAGGATGAAGCAAGTGGAAGGAAAGATAAGCAAATGCAATTACTGTAAATTAAGAGACTTCCATACCTCAAGAGAAATGATGGCCAGAATACAAAGACAGACCCTAGGAGAAGTTAGTTTCCCACAACTCCAGGACATATAAAGCACTAATATAACTCTATAAGAAAAAAATCATCTAACCCTAACAAAAAATGAGCAAAAATACATGAACAAAAGTTTCCTCAAAGAAGAAATACAAATGACCAAAAGGTATTCGATAAAACTGGTCTGTAACATGAATCATCAGGGAAATAAGAATCAAAACAACAATGAGCTATCATCTCACACAAGATAGACTGCAATCAAAACTAACAACAACCAGTGTTGGTGAGTTTGTGGGGTAAGGGGACATTCATTCACTGTTGTAGAGAATGTTGACTGCTCCAGTCTTTCTGGAAGGCCATATAAGACATCCCTCAAAAAACTAGAAATTGAACTTCCATTACTACAGATATACAAGTCATTTTGAAATTTTTTAAGTGGAAAAAAATTTTAATTTTTTTAAATTTTTAAAATTTTTTGAACTTTTAAAATGTAATGGATTTTTATTTTTTTAAATAGAACATTTTATTTTAATTTTTTAATTGTTAAAATCGAATGATACTTTTAGCAATAATCCAGAAAAGTTAGTGCACGATAGACTACAGGAACCAAAGTAGATTAAATGAAAAGTACCATAAAACATAATTAAATTTGTTAGCATTTTCCTCTTGAATGATCTAGGCCCAGGTATTTTTTTAATTCAGTCTGAAAAATATTGTGACTGATAAGCTAAATGTTGATTTTGTAACTCATAAGAACTGAATTAAAGATAGAAAATACCTCAGTCAAAAATAATCTTAAAAACAAATTAAGCAAGGATAGCTCAGACTAAGAGAGTATAATAGACTTCAAATTTTAAGAATATCAATTCCTTTTAAGAAAAATATAACATTGAATATGTTTTGAATTACATATTACGTACAACATATGTGAACAAACAAAAGGAAGGTAAACTATTCATCAGTATAGCTGCTTTACCTGAATCCAGTCAACAAAAGCTCACAAATTAAGTACATCCTTTAGCACAGAAGGTAGGGCGTTTGCCTTCCAAGCGGCCAAGCCGGGTTTGATTCCTCCATCTCTCTCGGAAAGCCCAGCAAGCTACTAAGAGTATCCCCTCCGCACACAAAGCCTGACACGCTACTCATGGCGTGTTTGATATGCCAAAAACAGTAACAAAAGGTCTCACAATGGAGACGTTACTAGTGCCCGCTTGAGCAAATCGATGAACAATGGGAAGACAGTGCTATATACAGTGTTATAAAATAATATATACTAGTCACTCAATTTTGACCAATACAATAAGTGGTATGGTATTGGGTAGCAGAAGGGTCTATTTTTTTATGCTTTTAAAATTAATGAAACTTAATGAGAGATATGAAACTTAATGAGAGGTGTAGTTGCAGTCAGATAGCACAGAGGGTAGGGCATTTGCTTTGCATGCAGTCGACCCAGATTTGATTCCTCCAATCCTCTTGGAGTGCCCATCAAGCTACCCAGCGTGTCCGGCCAGCACAGCAGAGCCTGACAAGCTACCCGTCGAGTATTCAATATGCCAAAAACAGTAACAACAAGTCTTATTGACCTTATTGGTGCCAGCTCAAGCAAATCAATGAGCAATGGGATGACAGTGATACAGTGAGCGAGGGGTATAATTATTCACATAAATACATTTTTTAAGAATTGATAATAATTTTAAGGTTTGTTTTACTAGTTACAAATCATCAGAACTCATAATCTCCCCAAACTCTACTAATGAGCAATCTTGTACTCTTCAAACACCAATTTTAATCAGGTACCACATAATATATCTGTATAAAAGCCTACACTTGAAAAATAAATTAGCATTGTGGTAATTTTAAAACATTCATTAAATGGCTATTCTATTTTTTATTGCTGGCATAGGAGTATAAAAACTTCATTATTTCTTTATAATTTTGTTTTAGAAAATTAGTATATATTTAGAAAAAATCTACATCTGTGCTTGTCATTTTTATTTGTACATCAAATTTATTTGTAATTGAAAAATACGGATGTCTAAGGCATTCTCATTTTTCAATGTAAGGTAAGATCCATAATGTATAAAAAGTGACAGCGACTTCTGACTCACACAATGGGTGTAATTTAATAAATTATTAGCTGACATGATTAAATTGTTCTGCTATGTGTCTGTTCATATTAAGCTGTTATTGAGGAATGACTCAGTTCCCTTTTTAAATCTATTTCTTGTGCACTTTGTTATTCATTTATATACTCTTGCTGTGTGGTTTAATGTTAAGCACAACAGCAAAGTTGGACGTTGGACTGTATTGCATGGGTGTGCCCCACACATTTAAAAAAATATGCTCAGAAAAATATAATTTTAGAACAAAGTCAAAATAGGGAACAATATAAAAGTGTTTTACAATGTGAATAAATCTATAGATTTTGGGCTTCCTGGGTCTCAGTTTCAGATATATAGTTAGAAGATGATGAACCTAACCTTATTAAAACATATGCAAGTGTTCTTGGTAACAAAAAACAAATTTGAACTACTTTGAAGAAGACTTAAAGGATAATATTATGACAATACATCTCCAAAAGAATGCTATATGACAATTACAAGAATTTTTTCAAAAAGATACTTAGAGATTTTCATTATAAAATTTATTGCTACAGTTCACAGTACTAATGATTAAAAGTCAATGAACACAGACAATGCTAAAAATGTTTTAAATGGTTCATTAAAGGGAACATAGAGATAATACTACAAGTAGGGATCCTATTTCTTTGATATCATGGAAAAGACATGGGTAGTAAACTTCCATTAAAGACTGGTTAGAACTCACTAGTTCTAGTGAATTTCTGAACCTTGTCCTTGTTTCTGTGGATTTTTTAAAATTCTGTTTAAACTTCTTACATATAAATGATCTGTTCAGGTTTTCTACATCATACTGACATAATATTGGTAGGTTATACTATTCTAAAGATTCATCAACTTCTTCCAGGTTCTCCAGCTTACTAGTTGTTCACATTAACCTCTTAAAATCTTCTGTACTTATGTTGTAATCCATTTCTTTTAATCACTTATTTAGTTTATTAGAATTCTTTCTTTCTTTATTCTAGAAATAGGTTTATTAATTTTGTTTATTCTTTTAAAGAAAAACACACACAGTCACACTGTCATCCCGTTGCTCATCGATTTGTTCGAGCGGGCACCAGTAATGTCTCTCATTGAGAGACTTATTGTTACTGTTTTTGGCATATCCAATATGCACGGGTAGCTTGCCAGGCACTGCCATGCGGGCTCCATACTCTCGGTAGCTTGCTGGACTCTCTGAGAGAGACGGACTAATAGAAAGAGAATCAAGCAACTAAAAATTTCATTTATTTTTTGTGTTGTTTTCTTTGTTTCTATGGTTTCTATATCATTGACTTCTGTAACTTTTTAAATTTTCTTCCTTCTACTTAATTTGGGAGTCATTTGATTTCCATGCTCTAGATTTTCAAGCTGTGAGGTTAAGTAATTCATTTGAGCTGTTTCAAACGGTTTCCTAATATATGCCCGTATTGCTATGAACTTCCTTATTACTACAATTTTGTCATTCCATAGGTTCTGAAAGTTGATTTCAATCTCATGATTTTAAGGAACATTTTAATTTGTTCCTTTGATCTCTATAACCCAATGACTGTTTGCTAATATGCTGCTCAGATTCCCAATGTCAGAGCATGTCTGGCTTTCCCTTTTATACCTAACTAGAAAATACCTAACTACAAAATACCTAACTGAAAATAACATGAAGTTATTTCTAACTTCATGGCATTGTGGTCTCAAAATCTGATTTTTCTTTTGTGAGTTTGTCAACACTTATGCCCCAGCATGTGATTAATCCTGAAAAATTTTCAATGTTACTTGAAGAATGTACATTTTCCCTTGTGTATGTATGAGACTGGGCCTCCTCCACCCAGAACCCCCATTTCCAGTAGCTTGGCAGCCATACCCACAAACTGCCCCCAGTGCCATGTAATCCCATCAATGGCCAAGATCCAGAGACTATAAAACAATGCTCCCGGAAGAGAGCGGCAACAGAGTCTCTTGCCCCCATGCCTGGCTGTCTTCACTGAGGCCCCTCAGAATGGGGTGGGTTGAGTTTCCCTCCCCACCTGGAGCAGAGTCCCAGCAGCCGAAGACCTCTGGAACCCAACTACAACCATGTTCAAGGCTCCTCTCCACATGTTCGGACGAGCCTCACACATGAAGAAACCCGCAGAGGAACCCCGATGTGTGAGACCCAAGGCTGAGATCTCCAAGCCTGCTCGATCGGGACCGGGCCTCCTACACCCAGACACCCCATTTTTTAGTAGCTTGACAGTCACACCCACAAACTGCCCTCAGTCCCAGGTAATCTCATCAATGGCCAAAATCCAGAGACTATAAAACCAAGCTCCCAGAAGCATGTGGCTGCCTTGCAGCCACATCTTATAACCTAGATCTCCCTCTCAGAGAACCTGGCAAGGAAGCGAGAGCATCCTGCCTGCCATGACAGAGCTTGAAAGTTCCCTGTGGCATATTCGATATGCCAAATACAGTAACAATAATGGGTCATTCTCCTTACCCTGAAAGAGCCTCCAATGCAGCACCTCTGGGAAGAATGAGTAGAGAGAGGCTGCTAAAATCTCAGGGCTAGGACTAATGGAGACGTTACTGGTGCCTGCTCGAGCAAATTGATGATCAATGGGGTAACAGTGATACAGTGATGTGGTAGGCAGCAGTGGGGTGAGGGTATGTCATGGATATGCCTATTAACCAGAGATGTTGTAATTCTTCATTTAATGCTTATTTTCTGTTTCTGATATCTTGTGTGTTTGACTTGTCCAATGGCACAATGTTAAAGTCTCTCTTTACAATTGTGTTGCCACTGATTCATCCACCCATGCCTATTAGCACAGGTTTTACAAAGTATGCCACCAAATGATGCATATAGTTTTTGTTGTTGGGGATCTTCTAAACTGTGCTCATAGCTACAAGAGCCTCTATATCTCATCACCTTCTTTAGAGTGGACATTATTTGTTTAATATGAGTATGGTTATACCTGTTTTTTGTTGTTGTATACTCTTTGCATGTTTGTTTACAAACTTTTGTTCTGAGCCTATATTTATTATGGGAGTTCAGGTATATCTCTTGAAGAACATGTAAGAAGTAGAAGTCTGGTTTTTGTTTCGTTATCTATTCAGAGAGTCTCTGGCACGTGCGCCTGGCTGTCTTCCCCGGGGCCCCTCGAAGTGGGTAGGAGTTTCCCTCCCTTCCCCGAACAGAGCTCTCATGGCCTAAGACCTCCGGAGCCTAGCCACAGTCATGCTCAAGGCCCCTCTCCACATGTTCGGATGAAACTCACGCATGAAGGTACCAGCAGAGGAACCCAGGTGTGTGGGACCCTGGACTGAGACCTCCAAGGCTGATTAGATCAGCACTGGGCCTCTTCCGCCCAAATTTCCCATTTTCCAGTAGCTAGATGGTCACACCCAGGGACTCCCCACTGCGCCATGTAATCCTACCAATGGCCAACATCCAGAGACTTAAAACCAAACTCCCCAAAGCGCGAGACATCTTACAGCCTACTTCTCCCTCTGTGAGAGCCTGGCAAGCTACTGAGAGTTTCCTGCCCACATGGGATATAGCCTCACAAACTCCCCACAGTGTATTCATATGCCAAAACCAGTAGCAATGCTGAGTCTCATTCTCCTGACCCTGAAAGAGCCTCCAATGCAGCATCATTGGGAAGGATGAGTGAAGAATGGCTCCTAAAATCTCAGGGCTATGACGAATGAAGATGTTACTGAGACCACTTGAGAAATTCGACAATCAATGGGATGATTATGATTATGATGATGATGATGATGATGATGATGATGATGATGATGATGATTTATTCAGTCACTTTAGGTCCATTGATAAGGGAATTAAATTCATTGACATTTAGAGAAACATTGATTTTAGGAATTTTGTTGCCTTTTTATGAGGATTTTGGTGCTGTTTTGTCATTTGACTATATTCCTTACCTTTTACTTATTTTCTCAGCTTGTCTTTTGATACTGGCCTTTTATGTAGTTGTGATATGCTCCCATTTTACTCTTATTATTTCCTTCAAAGTGCTTTTGCTTTTAGGTTGCTATGCAGTTTACATCTGAAGTTCTAAGCTTATTTTCTCTTTTGAGTTTAAAGTACATAAGTCTAGAGCTCAATCTGAGTCCCTTTATATACTTCATATTTTCCCATTTTATGACTTTTATGTAGTTTGTGCCTTTAAATAGGATTCTCTGCATTTTATAAGAGACCATTTAGTATTCTTTAGCAGAGCTGACATAGAAGCAGCAAATGTACTTAGCTGCTATTTATCTGTGAATGTTTTATCACTCCCTCAAATATAAATTTCAATGCTTTGTATTGGGGGTTTTGTTTGTCTATGGGCCATACCTGGCAATGCCTAGGGCTCTGCACTCAGGAATCACTACTAGCAGTGCTCTGAGGACCATATGGGATGCTGTAAATAGAATTCGGTCCGTCTCATGCAAGGCAAGCACTTTGCCTTCTGTACTATCTCCATGACCTCTAAATTTGAATTTTTTTTATCCCTACCTCTAATACCTCTTTCCCTGATAACGTTGCTAGGATAGAATTTTCTTGACTAGATGTTCTTTTCATCCAGTACCTTGAATATATCATTCCTTGCCCTTGTTTGTAGTTCCATTGGAGAAATCTGGTATGAGTCTTATGGGATTCCTTTATATATGACTTGTTGCTAATTTCTTGCTGCTTTTATGAATATATTTCTTTAGTTTTATGAATATATTTCTTTGGTTATTGCCATTTGCATTACAATAGTATGCTTGTGTTTTAGTTCAATTTGTTTGGAACTCTGTGGACTTCCTGGATTAGTGCAATTGTCTCCTTCCTCAGTTGGGGAAATTCTCAGCTAATGTTTATTTCACTAGCCATTCTTCTCCTTTCTTACCCTCCCCCACCCACTTTATTTAAAAACTGTTGTTTACAAAGTTGTTCATGATGATTTATTACAGGCACCAACACCAATCCCACCACCACTGTCACCTTCCTTCCACCATTGTCTCCATTTTCCTAATCACCCCTTAAGCCTAGCCCATAGCAGCCCACAATAACATTTTATATTGCATGTTACCACTATTTTCCAGAATAATTAAAAAAATATTGTGTCAAAGAAGATTTGTGAAGTTTGCTACATTTCACTATGGGGATATTAAGTCATTATCTGAGGGTTTACTGAGCAGTTGTTGCAAGTTAAGTCTTCTGTGTTAATGTTTTGGCTTGCTTCTCTGCCATATCCCATGCAATCTGGTGCACTACTACTAATAAATAAGTGCTGTAGAGTTTGAAGAAACTCCCAGCTCCAGAAAACTTAGAATATTTCACTAGGCAGTCTGTGAAACTCAGTTTTGAGGCAGTAGAGACCTGCCAGAGGCATGGCAGTAGCTTTGGGGTGGGGAATGGTTGCCTGCTGGAGCTTCAGTAGGATGTGCACTAGCACACCCTCCCAAGATCTCCCCAGAGATCTCCCCAGGGAACTGATTTCTGAGAAGTTGTATGTAGGATTACATAGCTTCAGGCAGTTTAGGTTTATTGGGTTACTCCCGTCACAGTGCTCCTATTCCTCTGTGTTTATTTGTAGCTTCTTTCTTAGTGTTCTGTTGACTTGTAAATAATGTTTTTTCTTCTCTTTGAGTCCTTTGCATAGCTTATTCAGAGCAAGTCCTTTTTATATGGACAAAGAAAGACATTTATTAATATGCCTTTGCAATTGGGATTTAATTGGCTTTGAATATTATTAATTCCCGGGCATCTGCTGCTCTTGACTGTAGCCTTGGTTGCCCTCAGTTCCTAGCCCTCTAAAAGGCAGGGTCCCAACCGGGGACAAGACGGACCCAGGGCAAGTGGTAAGTTATGTGCTACCCTGGCATCGAGATGGGCCTGGCCAAAGTGACTCATTATTAACTATAAGTTAAGAGTCTGACCATGGATAAGTGCTGTCATGATCTTAAAGTAATGACCAGACTGGGACTCTGCTAGGGATAGGAAAGACTAATCTGGCCTGAGCACTGTAGTCTGAAATTAAGATGACCCCAGGAGAGCAATTCTAAAAGTTTAATGCATCTCTTGCTATGCCCATACAAAACGATTAATATTATGAATGCTTATATGTTTGTTGGACAAGGAGAGGAGAAACACAACCATGGGATTTCATCATTGATGGATCCTGCTGAAAGAGTTTCTGTCCTAGAGAGTAGGTGTTCTGCTATTGTTATTGAACCTTTTAAGCTCGAATTGTTACATTGTAGATTCCAGGGTCTGGCCCAGCCTAGTCTTTGGGATGTAGATTTCAGGTGCTGCCTAGTTCTTAATTGAGAATGTAGGTTTCAGGTTTCATGTGGCAGCTCAGCCCAGTCTTTGGTATTAAGGAAGGCTTGTGTTTTGGTTTTGGAGAGAGAGAGAGAGAGAGAGAGAGAGAGAGAGAGAGAGAGAGAGAGAGAGAGAGAGAGAGAGAGAGAGAGAGAGAGAGAGAGAGAGAGCTGGGCTTCTCTGTTCCTGTGATGAGGAAGTTGTGTCTCTTATTGATATCTCATATGTCTCTTGGGTTTTATTCATTTTAAAAAATTACCTTTTGGGGCTGGAGCGAAAGCACAGCAGGTAGGGAATTTGCCTTGCATGCATCCGGCCAGGGTTTAACTTTTCCCTCTCGAGAGCCCGGCAAGCTACCAAGAGTATCCCGCCTGCACAGCAGAGCATGGCAAGCTACTCATGGTGTATTCAATATGCCAAAAACAGTAACAACAAGTCTCACAATGGAGATGTTACTGCTCCAGCAAATCGATGAACAATGGGACGACAGTGCTACAGTGCTACCTTTTTGTTTTCCTTGTCTTCATCGATGACATCATGTATCTTTACATTGGGGTCACTGATAAATATTTCAGCTGGGGATGCTGTGTTGTTGGAGATGAGGGTGTAGGTAATAGTACTTTCTCCATGTTGTGTCTTACCAACTTCTAGTCTCTTTTGCCCTCAAACAAAAAATTTAACCTCTGTTAAATTAGGAAAAAAGTGAATCTTTGTAAAATCTTTGTGCTCCGTACCATAGGGTGACATTTTAAGTCTGGTATTTGCTGGTCCCTTCTCTAAGTTTCTACTTTGCCCTTCTCTCTGTCTAGGGGAATTACTATTTAACTCTTAAATTTGGCCACAGTTCTGTATTTTACAGCAGTAAATTACCCTGAGATGCTGGCTCTGTTCTTCGGCATCTTTTCTCAGTGAAAACCCTCATTATTTAGGATTTTGTGCTCAATTCAGGGTTTATTCATTCTTTGTGTAGAGGTTGTATAGAGTGCTCTCAGATCTTTCCCTTTTGTTCATATTGACCCTGCTTCATATTGACTTCTGCTACAAAAGTTAATGCCCACCAAGAATATTCACCATTACATAAGTACTAAGTGACATATGCAGCATGATTTGCTCTAGGAACAAAGCTAGTCTTCATCCTGATGAACCTACTATCATCCTAATGATGACAGAATGGGTACACAGAATAGTGGCTGGAATGGGTATTATACTTGAAGTTTAAGGCAGGAACATTACTGGCCAGAGCTGATCTAGTATCATATGATAATTTCAATACTTTATTAAATTCAGACCCCAAATAACACTGAATAAGACCAAATCTATTAGCTACCTCAGGCTACCATAACCAAATGTCATTGAATAAGTGGCCTGCACAACTGAAATTTTATTTCTTGCCATGCTGCTCTTGATAGTTACCAGATTAATTTCTATCAAGGACAGTTTAATGATGCCACAATTATAATAAAAGATATCTTTTACAAGGTTGTCCCTTGTTAGTTCATGACAAAATAACGGAGGCTTCCACTCATTAAGTTTCCTTCATAAACTAGATACATATAGACACATCTTTTATATTTCCCCACATCGCTAGAAGTTCTTTCTGAAAATTCAGGATGAAATTCAAGTCTCTTATCCATAATCTATTCCCAGGTTCAGACTGACAGTATATTCACATGGAACTGAATGAAAAAAAGGATTAAAAGACTAGTTTTAATAAAACTGATATTGGATTTGAAGACAGTGGCTTTCTGCAGAGGCTAATATAGGCTTTTTTTGATCTCCTTCTAGATTTAAAAAGAGCCTGACCTACAGTATGGCACCAACCCAATTACAACCTCAGTTATAGATAGAGGTGCTAAGAGAAAAGTACAGGATTTGTTTATTATCAAGTCCCTATGTGCTTTAGACACAAGACAAGGAGGCTGAAAGAAAGAGAAAGGAGAAAGCTTTTGTGAATTTAAGGTACTCACTAGTATCATGGTTTAGGGGCTGGAGAGACAGCACAGAAAGTAGGGTGCTTGCCTTATATGCAGTGGGCCAAGTTGCAATCCCCATATGTGCTCCTATGATTGGCCAGGAGCAATTCCTAACTTCAGAGTCAGGAGTAAACCCTGAGCATACTCAGGTGTAGGCCTAAACCCAAACCCAAAACCAACATATACATACATACATACATACATACATACATACATACATACATACGTAAGCACACACACAAAACCGAGTATCATGGCAAGTTGCTCACACTTGGAGAAAAAGAAGGGGTTAAAAGAATGTCCATAATGAAGATTCCTATACTTTCTTTTCCCCTTCCCATATAAAGAGACTAAAAATCAGACGGTTACTTTACTCTGTGAAAATACTGAAGGAATGTGTAGTGAAGGGAATAATCGGAGTTACTTGGCATCAAGAACAATCTCTTTCTGCTAGAAAGTTGATAAGAAAATTTATAGAATCAAATTATATTCTCTAAAATTCATACAAAAATGATGGCAGAATTATGACCATTTTAAATTTGAAAAAATGGCACCTTTACCAGTGAAACCTCATTATCTACTGGCTTTCAACATTGCAAGATCAGCATCCAAACCAAAATCTGAGTGAGTTCCAATTTCCATCTCCAGATATCCTCTTCACAGGCTTCCTGAGCACATGTGTGTGACTGGAAGATAACTCAATTATCATATAGAGGGACCATCAAGATAGCCTAATAGACCTTATCCCATCTGATAACCATAGTAATCTGGTTCTGGATTAAAGGATGGCTGTAGGCAAAGTATAAGTAAGGACAATTTATCTGATAATAGAGTGTATTAACTCTATTTACTTGAATTATTCATAGTTTTCCTAAATGCTGCTTCAAATGTGTATAAAGGATGCCCTGCAGTAGTCAGTGAGGGCACTAAACTCCTATAACTGCCATTGAGTAGATTTCTTATAAACAAGAGAATGTTATTTTTCACAGTTATGAGTTGTATAAACTAAAATCATAGATAGGGGTGCAATAATAACAGCTTACAAAGTCTCTCTTCCAAATAGCAAACCACTGTCTTTTCACTATATTCTCAAAAGGTTAAGTAGTGCAGCTAGATTTTAGAAATTTATTACGTAGCACTGTAGCACTGTCGTCCCGGTGTTCATTGATTTGTTCAAGCGGGCACCAGTAATGTCTCCATTGTGAGACTTGTTGTTACTGTTTTTGGCATATTGAATATGCCATGGGTAGCTTGCCAGGCTCTACCATGTGGGCGGCGTACTCTCAGTACTTTGCCAGGCTCTCCAAGAGGGGCGGAGGAATTGAATCTGGGTCAGCCACATGCAAGGCAAATGCCCTACCCTCTGTGCTATCTCTCCAGCCCAGAAATTTATCATAAAAAAATAATAATACTCATGAAGGTTTCAATATAACTACTTCATAAGGGTATTTATATTTCCAAATATCATGTTGAGGGATGGAGAGATAATACAGCAGGAAAGGTATTTACTTTGTACATGATCTACCCGACTCAATCCCCAGCATCCCATATGGTTCTTTGAACATGCCCAGAAGTGATCCTTGAGAACACAGCCAGGAGTAAGCCTTGAGTACAGCCAGATATAATAAATAAATAACATCAAACTGGGATTAGAATTTTAACATAAATGTCAGCAGAATAAAAATATTAAATTGAACATGAGCATACATACACCAATTACATACTCAGTTCAACCATAAAACTGTTTGTGCATATATCTGAAAGAAGTGAAATCATTTATAGACTGTATGATATGCACTGCTTCACATTTGGAACATCTTTCCTTCCCCTTTGACTTGGGTTTCTGGGTAACTGGCAGAGATTTAACTGCTTAATGGACCAAATTTCTATAACATACACAGCATTGGATGTAAGGTTTTACCAAAAGCAAAATAAAGACAGGGGAGAAAGAGAATCATTGTCTCATTAAGCAGATGATAATTGCAATTATTCACCAAGAATTATGAATCACAAATGAGGATTGCAAAGTCAATTGGGAAACAATTTGGCTATAAATACTCATATTAAGCAGCCTAATGAAATCCGCTTTGCTTTAGAAACTTCCACTCTTGTTTTCATCAAGTGCCTTGTAGAAGTGCAAATCTTGATAAATTATTCCTGTCTCCTGCAATGCAGGAAAAAGAAGCAATGTACTATAATAAGCTTGTTGATGGTTTCAAGATCTTATGATGGTAATATTATCACCTGCGATTCGATTGCTAAGAGTTTTCAGTTTTTCTCACTTGAAATCATTATTTCATACAGTGCTCACAACACCATGTAATACCAAGCAAGAAAAATATTCCATTACAAATTTATACCTAAGGAAAAAATAATGACCACCCTGAAGTCATACAGTCAGTTTCTAGAATAGAATCTGGATTTGCTTATTTCAAAAAATGAGAAATCCTTTCCCCTAAATCATACCAACTGCTCTATCAATTTTGAAGTGTTTACTTCCACCTAACTGAAAACTGAAGTCAAATGGACTTAAGTAACAGTTTGGGGGTCTATGTAAATAGTAAGTACAAATGTAATTAATAGTTAGGTGTGATGACCAGATAGTTCAAAACTATCACAGGGTTTATTTCTCTTTACTCCTTTCATTGACATTTTTAAGCTTTTCGAGTAGTTGTTGCTTAAGAACATCTCCCACTGCCACAGCATAACTCTTAAGAGTTTGGGGAGAAAAAAAACAGTTACACAAAGAGAATAAAGGAGAAAAATGATATAAAAAGAGCCTATTACAAATATGAGCTGTAGACAAAGTTCCAATGTGTCAGTGTAATTGAAATGCCCTTTCCATATCCAAGTTTTGACTAAGGCAATTTCATGTATTGACTGGTCTCAACAAATGTCCAGGTCCATTTCTTTACCAATCATCATAGAGCGAGATAAATGAATGTTGACTGCCTTAGAACAATCAAAGCCCATTTCTAGAGTCAGTATAAAGAATGTTCTGCTCAAATTCAAATATTACCAGTACAATTGCATGATGGGAGACTATCATTCTCCTAAGCAAAATCAGAGAGAGATTAGAAAACAGGGCAGGTGTATTTTTCTTTCATGTGGCCCACGCAGGCTTAATCCCTGATACCCCAGATAGTCCCCTGAGCACTACCAGAAGTGCTCCCTGAGTACAGAGCCAGGAGTAATCCTTGAGCACTGCTGGCGTGGCCCAAAACCAAAATGAAAATGAAAAGAAAATGGAAGTGGTTAGAAATGTGATCTAGAAAGCTTACAAGTGAAATGTTCACGCTATCTCCAAAATTTCTATCCACTGAATACTAAAGAGCCTAGAGCCTGCTATGTAAAGTTCTAGAACAGGAAAATAAGACACATATTACTAAGTATTAAGATTATCAGCATATGGCCTCACACTCTGGGGAGAGGGCAACTCAGATAGAGAAGGGAACACCAAGTAAAATGTGATTGGAGGCCATGAAGGGGAAGGGTGGTGCATGCTGAATGTAGACTAGAGACTGAACACAATGGCCATTCAACACCTTTATTGCAAACCACAACACCTAATTAGAGAGAGAGAACAAAAGGGAATACCCTGCCACAGTGGCAGGGTGGGGTGGGGGGGAGATGGGATTGGGGAGGGATGCTGGGTTTATTTGTGGTGGCGAATGGGCACTGGTGAAGGGATGGGTTCTCGAACTTAGTATGAGGGAAACATGAGCACAAAAATGTATAAATATGTCACTGTACCCTCAAAAAATAATTAATTAATTAAAAAGAAAAAATAAAAATAATAAAAAAAGATTACCAGCATAGATTATGAGTAATATAACTCACTGTATTGCTATCACTATATGACTGTCATCCCCTTGCTCATTGATTTGCTTAAGTAGACACCAGTAATGTCTTCATTGTGAGACTCATTGTTACTGTTTTTGGCATATTGAATACACCACGGGGAGCTTGCCAGGCTCTGCCATGTGGGCGAGATACTCTCGGTAGCTTTTCCCGGCTCTCTGAGAGGGGCGGAGGAACTGAACCCGAGTCAGTCGCATGCAAGACAAATGCCCTACCTGCTGTGCTATCCCTCAAGCCCACTATTATTACACCTTTAGAATATTCTGAAGGTATAGAATATTCTGGTATATTAAATAAACTAATTTTGTTGAAACTGAAGTTTTAATTGACTCAAATAGTCTTAAAACGTAAACAAAAATATCTTGCTGGTTTGTTCTAGTAAAACTGAAATGGCTTTCGTGCAAGAACTGAGTGTATCTCCAGAAAACATCATTTATATAAGTCCATGCAAATAAGTGGCTCAGATTATGTATGCAGCAAAAGTTGGAGTGAATATCATGACGTGTGACAATGAAGTTGAATTGAAGAAAATTTCACTAAACCACCCAAATGTCAAGTAAGTTTAAATCTAGATTCATAAAAACATCTGTTTAGGCTTGTGTTTATATTCTGAGAAAAGAGGCCTTTATGGAGAGTAGTGATCTGTGTTTAGTAGTACTTAACTGACTGTCTGCTTCTTGTGCGATTCAGATGAGATAAGGGCATTTGGAATGTGAACTTAACCATCTTTAAATCAAGAAAGGAAATTTGCGTCACAGATATTTTCATAAATATATTAATACTCCTGTTTACCATTTTGGGAACAGGATGTGTTGTGGCCAGTGTATTTTCCCTGCTGTGCCTGAGGGTTTGAGTTACTCTTGGTGCAGTTCTTCAGGTGTCTGAGCATGTCTTAGGATTTGAAAGTCTGCAAATTCTTGGGGTTGCTTTTTAAAGCACTGACACTTCTCTTTGAACTAGAAGATTATTTTTTAATTTTTAAGTCAAGTGAAAAATCTTGCACATTTCCCAAGATATATAACTCAAAATTTGAAAATGCAATAGAGAATGGAAATCCAGACAAGTAGTTTAAGAAAAACCATATGTCCAGTACCACAGTTTAGATAATCTTCTATGTTCTAGACACACTTATAGCTTTTTGTTATCTTGCTCTAATTTTTTGCTTCATGACTTCCTACCATATTAGGTAGTTCTTGCAGTTACAATGACATACTAGATCCTGTAAAATACATCTGGATGCAGCCTCATATTTCTGCTCTAGTAAAAAGTATTTGATTATTCTGGGTTTCACTTTTTTCCTATAAAATGTATGACCTTTATTACTTCTAAATCTCTTAATAACCTCTAAGTTTTCCTTATGATTTAACATTTTACTATTCTCCCTTCTCTAGGGAGTCAATTTAACTTGAATAATTTATTTCATTCTACA
The DNA here is from genome assembly GCF_027595985.1 of Sorex araneus. NCBI lineage: Eukaryota > Metazoa > Chordata > Mammalia > Eulipotyphla > Soricidae > Sorex > Sorex araneus. The sequence goes on from NC_073312.1 coordinate 20,942,651, forward strand.
AATACATGGAGGAAGGCAAAAAAAACTGGGCTTGAAACCTTTACAACCTAAGTTTAGAACCTCCAGAATATTTAGAAACCTCTAGAAATCTTTCTATTTTATCAAGTACTAAACTGTCATTCTTGACTCCTTGATATTAAAACTAACCAAAGTCCTGCTCCTTCCAACTACCATCAGTCAGAAGGTAACATATAGCGTCCCACTTTCTTAAAGAGGATTTAAGTTAATTTTCACTCTAACATTGATAATTTAAATAAAATGAGGACTGTTGCTTTCTTTGAAAACATCAGAAATCATACCTGATACTTTCAAAATCAGTGCATTAAGAGCTTTATTACCATTCCAAATTTGCATCTAATATTTTGCTAACTACTAATTCTTTTGATAAAATTTATATTTCAACTCTTATTGAGATACCATGCTTTATAATATTGTTCATGATAGTGCATCACTTATACAATGTACTGACATCACATCTAAATAAGACTATAAACATTCATGCTGAGGTGTCCCATGGTCAACTTCTGTCTATCTCAAACATTTTCTTTTTCCTTAAATTAATGGGCTGAGAACATCACTTCATGATTCCTACATGACTTGAGTTTGAGTAGGATTTTCTCTACCTCTGTCCAGAACTAGTCTTTGATTGTTCCAAAAAAATTAATTTTAATTAAACTCTTTGCCATAAAAATTGGTTGTAAACCACCCTTCTTTTCCTTGAGAACACTGCCCAAAAATTCCAACTTGCTCTATTGCTCAGGACAATTCTGTTCTCAAATATCTCTATGTAGGAAGCGTGTCTCTTTGGAAGCTCTCCTCAAATGTCAATGGCTACTAAAAATTTAAGACCTATACTATACTCTTTCTGTGCTCGAAGATTCCATTATTGACTAATCTACCCACAGGAGGGATATCTATGTGCTTCTTTTGGAGAGAGCCCACACTTTATTAATTTGTACACTGTGGAGCCAACTTTTATCAGACTTTGGATGTAGAAATGCTTTCACCCTTCACAGGAAAGAATACTACAGAGTATCTCTTGCATTTCCAATCAGGTAGCACATATAGCTCCAAAATGGAAGGACGTCACTGGGGGAAGAAAAGGATGGGTGAGGAAATAACCCATTGATAAGGTAGCCCCTTTGATTCATTTTGATGAGTTATAGACATTCCATTTTGGGAAAATGTAGACTGTGCACTCACTGTCAGATACAAATCTAGGTACAGACGGTTTTCAGTTTTCATACATTTATATGAAATAAGTTTCATATATTTAATATATAAACTTGTACAAAACAACTCCTCAGCTGTGTTTTGTGATGCTAATAAGAGGAAGCAGGACTGGTTTGGTTACAAATGAATTAATAGTAAAGAGGGGATCTAGTGTCAACTGGTGTTTCTCTGTGCCAAATAAGGTGAAAGACAAAAATTACTTCTTTGGTTCTGAATAGATCTAATTAAATATCATTGGACACTGTGTTCAGTGATTTGTGCTGCTGCTTGGAATTTTAAAAAATTATATTCAAGGACAATTTGAAAAAGAACTTGATGCTTATAATGGCTTAGAACAAGGTACTAAAATGGATGCAACTTGAAATGATTATGCTAAATAAAGAAGGAAATGAAGGACAATTATCAGGTAGTTTCACTCATTTGAGGCAGATGAATGACTAAAGTTAACAAACTGGCTAAGAAACAACACAACTAAATTCTGAACTCAACAAAAACTATGTTGGGTTTTCAGAGGGAAAGAAGAAAGTGGGAGAGGAAAAAATGAAGGGGTCTTTCTGATAATGGGATGCACTAGAAAGTTGTTGGTGTGTAGCCACCCCTGGTTTGGTCCTCTCGGTTGCTCCTCCAGCCAGGGCGGCCTGTGCCATGTGGTGGATGGATGAGGAAAAGAGGGCCAAGCCATTTGGTTGATCAATTGCCTTTTAATCATTCTCGCACGTGTCTGTTCCAGTCTCACTGAGCCTCCCATTCTAGTCTCACACTGCCCCTCCTTCCCATCTCCTGTCTTTCCCATTCATCTCTCCGCACTCCATCTCGCATCCTAGGCTCTCTCTCTCCTCGTGCCTGCTCCTGTATTCTTCTTCCCATACATTCTTCTTCCTCTGTCTCCCTTGCTAGTCTTTCTACACTCCTTCCTGCTAGTCTCTCTACACTCTGCCCTGCACTCTCTCTCTCTCATCTCTCTCCAATCATCTCTCCAACTCTCTTGTCTCTCTCCAACTCCCCAGCAATGGGGTCGGACACCACACCCAGTAATATAGCAAAATCAGCATAAGAAAGCCCCTCCTAACCACTCATCAGGCTCAAGGGCATAAACACCACCTAGGGGTGTTCCTCTTCTCCCTAGTCCAATAATTTAATTAACATCTTAATTAAAATCTTTGTTCTACTACTTAATATTAGTTATTTTGTATCGACACAGTAAGAGATAGATTGAGCTTGTAGGGTGGCTCTCCTGAAAACATCTTGTCACAGATTCAGATTACAGTGCTCAGGCCAGCTTAATCTTTCCTAAACCTAGCAGGGTCTGAGTCTAGTTATTGCTTTTTGGATCATGACAGTATTTGTTCATGACCATGCTCTTAACTTATAACTTGTATCACTTGTCATCCCGTTGATCTTTGATTTGCTTCAGCGAGTGCCAGTAACATCTCCATTCGTTCTTGTCGAGTGCTAGTCTAGCATAATGGCATCTGCTCGCTTCAGGAACAAGAAAAGCCTCAAATCGTTCATTCAGGGTTTTGACCAAGAAGTCTGACCATCTCAGAGGTGGGCGGCCATTCGGTCTTTTGACATCCTGTGGAATCCAGTAGGTAACAGCTCTAGTCCAGCGGTCATCTCTGAATCTTATTATGTGTCTGGCCATCTGATTTTCAATGCCTTGGCAAACGAGACAGCATTCCTGATTCTCTTTTTTTTATTTTATTGAATCACCGTGAGATAGTTGCAAGCTTTCATGTTTGGATTACAATCTCACAATGATCAAACACCCATCTCTCCACCAGTGCACATTCCCCACCACCAATATCCTGGGTATACCCCCACTTTTTCATCTTCACCCTGCCTCCATGGCAGACAATATTCCCCATACCCTCTCTCTCTGCTTTGGGGCATTATGGCTTGCAACATCCCTAATTCTCAATCATCAACGGAGGTTGGAACTTCGGATTCCTTCTCTCACTTCAGTGAAACGTGATACTCCAAGCATAGCTCTTTTGATTCCTCTTTGGGATACCCAAATAGCGTTCTCATCCTGTTTTTGTAGGGCCCAGGTCACTGAGGCATATGTTAGTGCATGAAAAAAGGTGGAGTAGAAAAGATGTGCCTGGAATCAGAGGTTCTTCATTCTCTCAACCACTTCTTCAACCCTCTTGAAGGCAATTCACACTGCTCTCTTCCTCCTATGCAGTTCAGGTTCCAGGTCCTTTGTCATGTTGAGTTCTCAACCTAGGTACACATAACTGCTGCATTCAGAGATATTCATTCCATTGAGGGCAAATGAAAGATCAGGAGCTAGTACATTTCTCATGAATATTGTCTTCGTGAGATTGAGCTGAAGTTCAACCTTTCCACACTCACAGTTGAAGTCGGCCAGTAATTGTGCCACTTGGCTAATATTTGGTGTTATTACAATGATGTCATCAGTGAAGCAGGAGTGGTGAAGTTGCTGAATGTTTCTCTTCACTCCCATTACTTTGCATTCAAGTTGTCACATGATGTTCTTGAGGGTGGCACTGAAGAGTTACGGTGAAATGGTGTCACCCTGCCAAACCTCTCTCTTTACGTTAATGATCACTTCTTTGTAGAATGGTGAGATCCTGGTGATGAATTTGTTATATAGCTCATGGAGTATCCTGATGAATTGAGTTTGAACACCCTGTTTTGCTAAGGCTTCAATGACCGCTTCAGTCTCAACAGAATCAAAGGCCATCTTTTAATCAATGAAGGTTAGACAGAGCGGCATCTTGAACTCTTGCAAACCCTCAATGAGCTTGGTCACTATGTGGATATGGTCGATCGTGCTAAACCCTTTTTGGAACCCAGCTTGCTCACATGGTTGTCCTTCGTCTAGTGTTCTGCTAATCCTATTTAGGATCACTCAATATAATAACTCGTAGACGATGGACAATAGTCAGATCGGATGAGAGTTGCCGATGTCGTGGATGTCTCCCTTCTTTTACAACAGAACGGTCCTGTTGGTTTTCCATTGGGACAGAACCTTGCATTCAGACAGGTAGCATATGAAGAGACAAACCAGTGTATTGAGGAGTACTGGTGGCAGATTCTTCAAGTGTTCAGGTCTGACCTTGTCTTGACCAGGCGCTGTACGCTTCTTTACCGACAAAATGGCATGTCGGATTTCGGAATGGAGAATGCTGGGAATGACATATCCATCCTGTGGAATTTGGTATGTAGGCAGGTGCACAAGGCTATCAAGGAGTTCTGAGTAGAATTTGTGGATAACTTTTTCCATTGCCCTTCTGGAAGATGTGATGTCGGAGGGCAGTCATCTTGGTCTTATAGTTGGCAAAGGACAGGCAGGTGTTGTGAATACTTTTCCAGGCTTTTGCTGCATCGGCCAACACTGCAGCTCTTCTCTCTTTGAGGTCTTCCTTTATCACTTCTCTGCACAGCTTTGCGAGCTCGGACGTTAGCTTGTGATTGCCTGAGGCTCATACCAGACTATGTTGGCAAATGAGCTCAAAAATTTCTAAAGACAGGCAACTTTTGTGGCTTTCTCTTTTTCTCTCTGCATTCCTCACACAATCATGAAGGTGCCTAACCAGTCAATCGTATTCCTCGTCAATGTTGTCAATGATGGCATCTTCCCATATTGCTGCAGTAGTGCCAAAGAGCTCCCAGTTGGTGGTTGTTCTGGGAGTTCTCTGAAACTTTGGAGCCCTTTCTTCCCACTACGTGAAGTAGACTTTAGCATGAAGGAGATGGTGGTCTGATCCCGTGTGGAATTTTGGGACAACAGTGACATTGGTCAGGGAAAACCATCAATTGAATATAATGTGGTTAATTTCGCTGTAGAACTATCCACCAGGAGACTCCCATGTCTAACATTTAGATTCGACCTTCTGGAACTGCGAGTTACCATGGATGGTCTTGATCAATGTGGTGAACTCAGAGAGTCTCTCACCCTGTTCATTCCATTCTAGGCCATAGGTCCCAATGCGGAGTTCTTCGGGTGACCTTCTAGGTCCTATCTTGGCATTACAATCACTGGCAATGACCTGTAGAAGGTGTGGTCTTCTTTATAGAACTTCTCCAGCTCCATGTAGAACTTCTCAATTTCTTCTTCATTGTAGTTGGATGTTGGTGCATAGACAACGAAGATAGAAACTGCCAGCAACGAGCCACATCAATTCAAACATAAGAGTCCAATTCGGGCTGTTAGGCATTAGAACAAATCAATGTTCATGGCTAAGTTTGTGTTGACAAGGACACCAATACCACTGACGCTTCTACTGTCACATCTTCTGAGGGAGCGTTCTTCTCCATTCTCAGAAACAGCATGATGTGTTTGATGCCTTCTCATCTTGGTTAGTCCAATGACATCATACTTGATTTTCCATGCTTGCACCATTAGGTGCTTGATAGATGCTTCTAATGCCAGTGCACGTGCATTAAAAGTGCAAACAGTCTTTTTAGTCCTTCTTTGTTTGGGCAACCTATTTCAGCCCTGAGATTTATCAGCCTCTCCTTGTTCATCCTTCTTGACGCTGCTGTATTGGGGGCTCTTCTAGGGTGAGGGGAATGAGGCCCATTGTTGTTACTGGTTTTGGCATATTGAATATGCCACGGGTAGCTTGCCAAGCTCTGCTGTGCAGGCGGGATACTCTCGGTAGCTTGTCAGGCTCTCCAAGAGGGATGGAGGCTCTTAGGCTCTTAACTTATAATTATTATGGCACTTTGGCCAGGCCCACTTTGACGCCAGGGTAGCACATAGCTCACAGGCTGCTCTGGGTCCATTCAGTCCCTTTTTGGGACCCTGATTCTGGGGTGCTAGTAAGTAATGGCAGCTGTTGAGAGAACAGATATCCAGGAGGTAAATATCATTCAGAGTCAATTAACTCCCAAGTTAGGAAAATATAGCAATAACTGTTTCCTTGTGTCCAAACAAAAAGGACATTTCTCTGAATTAACTATGCAAAAGACTTAAGAGGAAGAGAAAAACAACATTTACAAGTCAACAGAGCACAAAGGAAGAAGTAACAAATAAACACAGAGAAATGGGAGCACTGTGATTGGAGTAACACAATAAACTTAAGCTCCCTGTGGCAAGGCGGAAAGGACAAACCAATGTTATCTTACATCCATGGGATTGGTGACAATTATAAAGGATAGATATATGAGGTTAAATCCCCATAATTCCAAAACATTTTAAATTAATGTCAATGAAAACAGCGAGTTTAAATGAAAATAATTATGCTATTAAAGATCTAAACTATAGTTGAATGAATGCAAGATTTTATCAGATTATCTTTAACTAAAATATTTTGAATTGTAGTAAAATATTATAGTTGATATAATAGTTGTGGAAACAAATATGAAATACATTGAAAAATTCATGGAAAAACTACCAATGAATAGAAGCAGCTATTCAAGCCAAACCTAATGGACCTCACTCTCAATAGTATTGCTTGAACTTTCACATAAATAATAGAGGAACATCAGAGAGGGACATCTTCTAGAGGGAGTACAGAAGAAATTGATCACCACTGACCAAGCCCATTTAGAATCCTTTTCCACAACCAGAGGTGAACTTTAAGGCCCCTTTGCCATACTACCACAGCAATATGAAGAAACAGCGCAAATCCCCGCCACAAGGGGAGGACGAAGAAAAGAGTCTTGATGCATCACTAGACCTTACCTACAAACTGGACCTCTCCGATAAAGAATTCAGAGCTGAAATCCTCAAGATGTTCAATCAACTCAATCGAAAGTTTGACAAGGTATTTGTTACATTAAAGGCGGACCTCACAGAAACGATACAACAGACAGCTGAGAAATTATGGGAAGAAATGAGAACAGAAAGAAAAAACCTACAGAAGGAAATGTCACAAATCAAGGATTCCGTAGATGAATTAAAAATCTCAGTGGGTGCCCTCAACAATAGAATGACTGCAGCAGAGGACAGAATCAGTGAGCTTGAAGATCAGCTCCAGGAAGCCTATAGGCAACAACAATCAATGGGGAGAGACCTCCAAATAGCTCTAGGGAGAATTAGAGTCCTAGAGGATGAATTCAAGAGGAACAACATTAGAATCATTGGACTACCAGAACCACAGGGAACCAAACCCAATGAAAAAGCCACAGTCAAAAAAATCATTGCTGAAAAATTCCCAGATCTGGGCAATGCAGACATCCAGATTCAAGGAGCCAGAAGGGTACCAGCTAAAAGAGACCCTAACAGAAAAACTCCAAGACATATCATAGTTAGGATGATGGACGTAACAGATAGAGACACATTACTGCAAGCCGCAAGGTCCAAGAAGGAAATCACATACAATGAAGTACCCCTTAGGTTCACAGCAGACCTATCGGAGGAAACCCTTCAAGCTCGAAGGCAGTGGTGGGATATAGTGAAAAAACTCAATGAGATGAATGCTTCACCAAGAATACTTTATCCGGCCAAACTCTCATTCAAACTCGAAGGAATTATACACTATTTTGGGGATAAACAACAACTCAGGAACTTCATAGACTCTAAACCAAACCTAAAAGAAGGTCTAAAGGGGCTACTATAAGACAAGAAAAACCCCTATAAGCACAACAAATATTTACAGAAAGATGGCACAAAACTCTATGACAATAATCTCTCTCAATGTCAATGGTCTTAATTCACCAATTAAGAGACACAGACTGGCAAAATGGATTCAGAGACTCAACCCAACATTCTGCTGCCTGCAAGAAACACATCTGAATAGCCAGAACAAACCCAGACTCAAAGTCAAAGGATGGAAAACAATTCTGCAAGCAAACAACTCCCTCAAAAAAGCTGGGGTGGCAATACTAGTATCAGACAACATAGACTTCAGGTTGAAAAAGATTAGAAGGGATAGTGAAGGACACTTTTTATTAATCAAGGGATATGTACAGCAGGAAGAAATCACACTCCTAAACGTGTATGCACCCAATGAGGGACCAGCTAAATACCTACAACAGCTGCTAACAGACCTTAAGAAGGACATTGTGGGCAACACGATAGTAGTTGGAGACTTCAACACCGCCCTATCACCTCTGGACAGATCAAGAAGATTAAAACTCACCAAGGAAATAATGGATTTGAAGGAAGAAATAGAAGAGAGAGGGCTAATAGATCTATACAGGGCTCTATATCCAAAAAAATGGGAATGCACTTTCTTTTCCAGCGCACATGGAACATTTTCCAGAATAGACCATGCACTGGGCCACGCAACATACCTCAACAGAATCAACAAAATAGACGTTGTACCAGCTATTTTTTCAGACCATGATGCACTGAAAATAGAAGTTAATCATGGTCAGATGCAGAAAAATAAATCAAACACCTGGAAAAATTCATGGAAAATACAATTTGCCTACATTTTAATGAGAACAGCGCCAAAAGTTTATATTTTCCTCATTTTACTCATTTAAAAAGCTTTTCTTTTCAAAGATCAGTATAGATAAAAATTTATTGAAATTCTGTAGTTCAAACCATCATTATAGATTCTTTCATTATTAATTTGTGTATCTATGTATTTCCCCCATGCATTCTAATTCTATATAGCATTCCCCTCCCAGGTATAGACCTTTATTTTGATGGGTTTTAAATACACATGTGAATTTATACATATCATTGTAAAACGCATGTATTTAAGGATTCTTTCAACTTTTAGATTATTTCTGAAATGCTTTGGCTTTTATATTTATGAACTTCTAAACTTTGCATTATATGCATTTTAACTTTTATATATCTTATAGAATCCTATTTGCTTATTTTAAAGAACACTTTACAAGATTTAATTTTATCATGTTTGAATGACTGTAGCATATTTGTAATTTTTGCTTTTATTTGCAACAGCATATTCTGTTTGCCTTCACTACGTTATTATTGCCCTTTCTTTGAATAATGAATTTCCTCTCACTATAAACATACTGACCCATGTCTCCTTATCAATCTGTGTAATACTTGGTTTGCTAGATCACAGGGCATTTGCATATTTAATTTGAATCAAGTTCAGCCAGGATGTTCTCTAGAATGATGAAATTGCTCTACCCTTGCTGTATCATAGGCTCTCTGCCAACAGATACCACCTTTATAAGTGGCTTGCCTGGATGTCTCAAGGAGACCAGGGAAAAGCTGAGATAATGCGATGGATACAAGTATTTTCAGAGATCAGTGAAAGGGGAATAGAGACACTTGTCAGAGTGGATAGAAGCAGAGTGGACATTGTAATTAGTGAGACTGATGCAAATACAAAAGAAGGAAAATAAAGTCTCTTTATTTTTTATATTAAAAATAAGTTGTTTATGAACATTTATAGACGTCATTTCAAATGATTATGAAAAAACATGTTTGCTATAACACTAAAAACGAAAAGCATTTGGAAAGCTCTGTTTGGTACTTATTCTCTTAATCTCTTTTACATAGAGCTTTTAATTTTATTATTACAGTAAAAAAACACTTGTGATAGATCCTCTGGACACATCTAAAATTTAATTAATAAGTGTTTTGTTAGTAAAAGTACAGGGCTCTATAGCAGATATTTAAAACTTTTTCATCTTGAATAGTTGAAACTACATACTCATTGAAAATCTACTCCCTGTGACACCTCACTTAAACCTGCAAACACCTTCCATTCTTTCTCTTCATACTTCCTGCTTCTCTTTTACAAAGCAAGTTAATCAAAGTTATACATGCTTATTATAGATACTGACAAACTGCATCTAACAATATCAACAAAAATAATTTTATACCATCTTTCTCATTCAGAAGCAGTTTGACTACTACATAACTTAGAACATTTCAAATTTTAATAGAATACTCCGTGCCAGGCTGTTTTCATTTGGGAACCCGGGGGAGGGGCGGTGAGAACCCTCCCCATCGCAAGGGACCCAGCCCTAGCAGCCAACATCCACTACCCAACTCCCCACGCTCTAGGCCGCTTTCTGGACACATTATAAGATATTTCCTACCGATTTTCCATAATTACCACACCATATTTGATGGAGTCCAGACAGTAGGCAACAAATCATAGAAAGTAACAATATATATATATATATATAAAAATATACATATATATGTCACTGTCATCCCATTGCTCATCGATTTGTTTGAGCAGGCACCAGAAAATGTCTCTCATTGAGAGACTTATTGTTACTGTTTTTGGCATATCCAATAGCATGGGTAGCTTGCCAGGCTCTGCCATGCGGGCTCCATACTCTCAGTAGCTTGCCGGGCTCTCCAAGAGGGGCGGAGGAATCAAACACGGGTTGGCCGAATGAAAAGCAAAAGCACAACCGCTGTGCTATCGCTCCAGCCCACATATATATATATATATATATATATATATATATATATATATATACACACACACACACACACACACACATACACACACACACATATATATATATATATACACGCATATACATATATGTAACTCACAGAGCCTGGCAAGCTATTGAGAGTATCCCACACACTCACACACACTCAGGCAGAGCCTGGAAGCTACCTGTGGCATATTCGATATGCCAAAACCTGTAACAATAGGTCTCATTCCCCTGACTCTGAAAGAGCCTCCAATCATTGGGAAAGACAAGTAAGGAGAGGCTGCTAAAATCTCAGGGCTGGGAGAAATAGAGACTATACTGGTGCTCACTTGAGTAAATCGACGAATAACAGGATAACAGTGATACAGTGATACAGTGATGATAGAATACACACACACAGGTTTTGGCCACACGTGGTTGTGTGTAAGGGGCTATGTCTGGCTTGGAGCTCGGGGATCACTTCTGGTGGTGCTCACAAGACCATGTGGTGCTGGGGATCAAATGCTGACCTCCAGAATAGAAAGCTTGTGTTCCAGTCCCTTGAGTTATCGCTTACCTAAAACAAAGTTTGAATTCAAACCCATTTAAACACCTTCCTTAAATGCCATTTAAAAATGATTCTTTAAAGATAATCATAAAATCTTAGAAGATCACAATCTCTATGCTTAATTTGTTTCTTTAAATCGGGTGCTTAATCTCAAAGAAATTTTTGAATTTTTAATCTAATAGAATGGTGATGATCAGAAATCCCAAAACAGATTATTTTATGCTAAATTTTAAAAGAAATAAATAAGAGAGAATTTTGTATCACATCATGTCTGATACTTTCATTGGTTTAAGAATAGTCTCATCCTCAGCACAGCAGGAGTACTGGAAAACCTGTAGGGAGCATTCAGAGGCCCACCAAGTTCAATGAGTACCAACAATAACACAGAAGGCACTACCAAAAGCAACCAGACTTGAAACCCCTCAGTATATGACTTTAGTGACACCACGGTGCAGGTGTTTGATGAGTTCAAAGAAGTGATGGCACAGATCATCATCAAATTGCAAGAAAATTTGAGCACCAAATAAGAAAACTACAAACAGAAATCACAGAAATGAAGCATATGGGACATGATAGACGAAGTGTAGGAAATCTCTAGGAAACTATAGATAATGGGGGGAAAGTTTGAAAAGAAACAGCATACAAGAGAGTTATGGGTGAGTTCAAGAGGAACAATATAAGAGCAATATATGAATTATTGTGTTCCCTGATGATAAGTAAGCAAATTTGATGAAGAAGCAAGAAATTATAGATAAGAATTTCCCAGAGTGGAGGAATACAGGCAACCAAATATGAGGCTGCAAAATTCTCAGAGAAAATAAACTCAAAGACATATTGTGCTCAGAATAACAAAAACCAAAGACAAAGACAGAATTCTGAAAACAGAAAGATCCAAAAAAAGGAACTATTTTACAAAAAAAATAAAAAGCCCAGAAGACTCAGCATATCTGTGAAAAAAGACTCTATAAGCCAGAAAAAAAAATGGAGGGATTCTACCAAAAACTTAATGAAATGAATACCTGAGCAAGAATACTCTTTCTAGCAATATCATCATTCAGATTTGAAGGAAATATAAAGTTTCATGGACAACCAACAGCTAAGGGAATTCATAGCTTTAAAACCAATTTTGCAAGAAGCATTAAAGGAGCTATTTTTTTTTCTTTTTTATTAGTGAAACACCATAAGGTACAGTTACAGACTTACAGCCTTTCATACTTGCGTTTCAGTCATACAATGATCGACTACCCCTACCTCCACCAGTGCCCATTTTCCACCACCAATGGTCCCAGCATCCCTCCCATCACTCCCACCATGTCCACTCCACCCTGTGACAGAGGAACTTTTTTGAAGGACAGGACTAACTTTCCAGTACTTATGGTTGGCCTTTACTAGATTAAGAAAGTGCTCCTAGCTTGCTAAGTGATTTTATATAATTTCAATAACGAGTTAACTTCTCATATCCAATGCTCTATGTCTATTTTTCTCAGTCTTAAAGATTTGTATTATATTTTGCTTTTATTTCATACACTTAAGAAATATATATAATAAAATATTTTCTAGTATAAAGTCTACATTCCTTTTGTTTTTTTAAGAAAGTTCATGTAAATTTTCTTAATTCTCTTTACTCTTACTAAGTTTTACATTTGAGGACTTCCTGATTTCATGTAAACTCTAATGTTATGGCCTAATGTATTAGCACAGAATAAGCCATAACACTCATTCCTTAAATTTATATATATCTTAATATAAATATAATATATATCTTAATATATATAATATAATATATATTAAATTTATATATATCAGAGAGTCTCTTGCCCGCACGCCTGGCTGTCTACCCCGGGGCCCCTTGGAGGGGATGGGCTCCAGCTTCCCTCCCTGCCCTGAGCAGAGCTCCCGGCAGCCGAAGACCACTGGAACCTAGCTACAGCCATGCTCGAGGCCTCTCTCCACACGTTCAGAGAGGCCTCACACATGAAGGTACTGGCAGAGGAACCCAGGTGTGTGTAATCCCATCAATGGCCAACATCCAGAGACTTAAAACCAAGCTCCCAGATAACTTGTAGCCTGCCTCTCCCTCTGGGAGAAACTGGCAAGCTTCTGAGAGTTTCCTGCCCACATGGGACAGCCTTGCAAGCTTCCCATGGTGTATTCATATGCTAAATCCAGTAACAAGCTGGATCTCATTCCCCGACCCTGAAAGAGCCTCCAGTGCAACATCCTTGGGAGTGCCAAGTCAAGAGTGACTTATAAGATCTCAGGGAAAAAACGAATGAGAGGTTACTGAGCCCGCTCGAGAAATCAACGATTAACGGGATTTTATGATTCGTGATTCGTGATATATATCTGGGAGTTTCCTTCTTAGACTTAAATTTTGCAGACATTTCTCCCTGTTCTGTGAAGTAGAATTTTGCATGGAGACGGTGGTCCAATTCTGTTTGGAATTTTAAGACAACATCGACATCGGTCAGGCAAAACCTTCGATTTAATATGATGTGGTCAGTTTTGTTGTGGAACTGTCCACTGGGAGACTCCCATGTCCAACGTTTAGATTTGGCCTTCTGGAACTGTGAGTTACCATGGATGGTCTTGGTTGACATGATAAACTCAGACAGTCTCTCATCCTGTCCATTCCATTCTAGACCATGGGTCCAGATGTGAAGTTCTTCAGGCAACCTTCTCGGTCATATTTTGACATTGAGATCACCGACAATGATCTTGTAGAAGGTGTGGTCTTCTTTGTAGAACTTCTCCAGGTTCATGTAGAACTTCTCAATTTCTTCGTCGTAGTTGGATGGTGGTACATAGACAACGAAGATAGACAGTCGGCAACTACACCACCCCTGCTTTGCTGATGATATCGTTCTAATAACACCAAACATTAACCAAATGGCACAAATGCTGGACAACTTAGACTTGCGAGTGTGGAAATGTTGGACTGCAGCTGAATCTCACCAAAACAATGCTCATGAAAAACAAACTAGTCCCTGATGTTCCATTTGCTCACAATGGAGTGGCTACATGAAAATATTGAATACACAATCAATTATAGTGTTCAATTCCTCTGTCCCTCTTGGAGAGCCCAGCAAGCTATGGATAGTATCCGCCCAAACAGCAGAGCCTGGCGAGCTACCCATGGCGTCTTTAATATGCCAAAAACAGTAACAGTAAGTCTCACAGTGGAGACGTTATTGGTGCCCGCTAGGGCAAATTGATGAAATATTAATAGAGTACTATATATATAACTATAAATAATAAAAGCACTTCCTGTAACACATGAAATATTCACCAATAAACTCTAAATAAGGACCAGTAAAGAGTCATGAAATAAGTCTTAAAACATTTCAAAATATAAAGTCATTAAAAAGTATGGGAAATATTTTAACTGTAGTGACATTAAATTATAAAGCTAGCACAAAATAATAATATCTAGAATATCTCTAATATTAGAAAAAATCAACAGTTTAAATGTTGCCTATATAAAATAAATAAATGTTTTCAATTAAGTGATGTCAACATCGGAATTTGTGAGATATAGTTGAAACTGTTCTTCAAGAAAAAAATAATTTTAATGATTATTTTCTATGGTAACAAAGTATATTATAAACAATGATATAAACTTCTGTCTTAAAAAGAGAAACAAAGAAGGATTTTAAACCTAAAAATAGAATACATTTTGAAGAATAAATCAATGAGAGACAAATACCTGATTAAATTGTAAAGTCAAGTTACTCTAAAATAATCTGAATAAGACTGATTCCCAAAAATGAGTAGCCAAATAATTTTTTAAGTATGAGCTACTTAAAATGAAAAAGAAGTTATATCATTAACTATCATTAACTCTCTTATAAACATTTAAATAAAATAAAGCAATTCCACAAACATTAAATCTGACAACTCAGATGAAATGAAACTTATTTTTCAATACTTCTTTTAGGGTATAATTTGTTTACAAAGAATCTGACATATATAACAAAATTTTATGACCTGGACACAGGTTAAGCATGTATGAAACCATCTTTGCAATCAAAGTAGTCGACATATCCATCATCTCCAAAATATGCCTTAATATTTGGATAGTTACACTGAACCAGTAAATAATATTTTTTTCATCTTTGTTAATATGTTTTTATACATCCCTAAAGCCAAGCCAAAGTTTGGCTCAAGAAAATATTTATAAAACTTTGAAATGAAAACCAATTCTTGAAAAAAAATATTTAAATTTGGCATACTCCATAGAAAAGTAAGGAAAGAAGCCTGACATTTTTCAGGCTCCAGAAAATACCTCGCGTGGGCAAGTTCTTGATGTACTTTATGTGTAGGGAATTATATGAGGATTAAATGATAAATCATTATCCACATTTGAAACCCAAGGAGGTTTAAGTATAAGCACTACTTAAATTGTAAAGTGCTTTGCAGTTGTTGATACCTTTGATAAATGTTAGTATTTCTCATTTCTCTTTTTAAAGGCAGAACAGTAATAAAATGGTATAAAGGTATTAACATAAACTTTATAGACTTTCTTTCCTCTGAGTCCAAATTTCCACACTGACCAGTTATGTATCCTTTTTATTCCACTCTTCCTTTATGGAACCATTACATCATAGAATAATAATAATCAGGAATAACTCACATAACATATAAAGTTCTATTCATACTGCCTAGCACCTAAAATATATTTATAATATGTGACACTATCACTACCAACACCACCACTATTACCCTTATAGGTAAAGCAGCACAGAGCACCAGTACTATAATATGTAGCAAGGCACATTTGGCTTCTTAGCTGAGTAGTTTGAACACTGATAAAAAGGTAGAGAGAGACAGACGTAGAAAGATCGAACTCATCTGTGGAATATAAAGTAACAGAGTGGGAGACTAACACCCAAGAGTAGTAGAGATAAGGACCAGGAGGTCTGCCCTACAGCTTGGAAACTGGCCTCACATGCTGGGGCAAAATGCAGCTGAGATAGAGAAGGGAACACCAAGTAGAGGATGTTGGAAGGACCCATTTGGGTTAAAAGACGGATGCTGAAAGTAGACCATAGACTGAACATGAAGGCCACTCAATACCTCTATTGCAAACTAAAACACCCAAAAGAAGAGAGAACAAAAGGGAATGCCCTGCTGCAGAAGCAGGGTGGGGTGGCGAAGGGTGGGGGGGTTGGTGAGAGGGATACCGGGATCATTGGTGAAGGAGAATGGGCACTGAGGAGTGATGGGTAAACGATCACTGTATGACTGAAATGCAAACACAAACGTTCATAAGTTTGTAGCTGTACCTCATGGTGATTCACTAATAAAGGATTTTTAGGGATTCTAGGGGCCTTTTACAGTAGTAAACAGCCAGCTGGGCATAGCGTTCAACACAAAGCTCTGAGGAGGTGGTGTTATTTATGTCTTGTGGTACTGGAGATCACCAGGTCCACTCTAGTGGAGGCCCCCAGGACCACACTAGCAATATCTGAGAGACCATTTGGTACCAGGTATTGAACCTGGGTCAGTGTATTCTCGATCTAGACCTTGATTTGATTGCTTAAGGCTCATCTAGAGGTAGAGCTTACACCACTATATTTAATAGTGTATAGATTAGGGCTAGAGAGATAGCACAGCAGGTAGGGCTTTTGCCTTGCACACAGCCTACCTGGGTTCGATTCCTCCGTCTCTCTTGGAGATCCCAGCAAGCTATCGAGAGTATCTCACCCTCACAGAAGAGCCTGGCAAGCTACCCATGGTGTATTCCATATGCCAAAAACAGTAACAAGTTCACTTGGAAACGTTACTGGTGCCTGCTCGAGCAAATCGATGAGCAACGGGATGACAGTGACAGTCTACAGATTGCTATCTGAATGATACAATGCACATTTGTTTTCTATTTTCATATACTTTATCATCTTTAATATATATTATCAACTTGGGCTACACAAAACCAGTAAAAACACAGGTATAATAAATTTACCATATATAACATTTTATATGTATATGTGTCTTCATAATCATAATTATTAATGTCATATTTTCCCATGTTATTTATACTTCATATTATTTTTTAAAAACACAGTACTATTTCTCTACCTTGTACAAAATTTTACCTTAAGAATTACTTTTATTAAAGCACTGTAATTTAAAAATTATGCATAATTTTTTTAGGTTAATAATATTCCAACACCAGTCCTAATACAAGTGTGACTTCCCTCCACCAATGTCCCTAGTTCCTCTCCCACCTAAAACCTTTCTCTTCAGCAGGCACATAACAAATTTATGTCATGTTGATTGTTCCAATGAAACTTCAAATGGCAAATAGAATTATGAGAAAACAAGTTAATGAAAGTTTGAGATGATTGATTGCTATATGATTTTAACCTATGTAAATAAGTAAATAAGTGTAGTTTAGTACACTATAATATGACTATTATCATTAAAAATCAACTCTGGTATCTAAAGTATATTGCATTAAATCTACTTTTCTTTTTTTAATTTTTAAAAAATTTTATTAGTGAATCACTGTGAGGTAGAGTTACAAACTTATGAACCTTCATGTTTGCATTTCTTTTACATCCCTCCACCAGTGCCCATTCTCCTCGACCAATGTTCCCAGTACCCACCACCCCGCCCCCTGCCTCTGCAGCAGGGCATTCCCTTTTGTTCTCTCTCCTGTTGGGTGTTGTATTTTGCAATGGAGGTATTGAGTGGCCATCAAAATTTTATTTTCTATATCACTCTTATTATGGCAATAATCATCTTCCCTGTCATTAGTAAAACTGTAAAGAAATTATTTGCTGATATATTTTAAAGTTTACAATAAATATGTAAAATATACAAATGTAAAATTTAGTAAGAATGAGGAGAACTAAAAATATGTGAAGGGGACAACTTGAATTGGCCTATAAAACCACCTACTGTTTATCCCACGAAAGGAAATGTGGTTACATATTAGAAATTATTATAAATACTGCTTAACTGTCTGCATTAATAAGCAAAAGATTGCAATAAAATTTTTATGAATATAAAAAACAGAATGACATAGAAGTTTTAGTATCACTGTCATCCCGTTGCTCATCAATTTATTCGAGCAGGCACCAGTAATGTCTCTCATTGAGAGACTTATTGTTACTGTTTTTGGCATATCCAATACCCACGGATAACTTGCGAGGCTCTGCTGTGCGGGTGCGATACTCTCAGTAACTTGCCAGGCTCTTTGAGAGGGGCCGAGGAATCGAACACGGGTTGGCCGCGTGAAAGGCGAATGCCCAACCGCTGTGCTATCGCTCCAGCCCCATATGTACATATGTATATATATGAATATATATTCATATATATGTGTATACATGTTCATATATATACATATATATGAATTACTGTTATTAATGGTTGAGTTGTGTTTCAGGATATTTCAACAACAACAACAACTCTTTTACCAGAGTCCCTTCCCTCCACCTGTCTGTTCCTGCCCTTTCTGCTCCCCACTCACCAGTCTGCCTCTATGAGAGATATTTTTTTAATTTATTATTATTGTTATTTGCTTTTTGGGTCACACCCAGTGATGCACAGAAGTTACTCCTGGCTCTTTACTCAGGAATTATTTCTGGCGGTGCTCAGGGGACCATGTAGGATGCTGGGAATCAAACCCGGGTCAGCAAGGCAGACGCCCTGAGAGATGCTATTTTTTAATAACTTTTGGCACTGTGGTTTATAGGCTCTTACTGATAGGATTTCATGCAACACTTTACTACATTTCGACTCTCCCTCCTCCTCCCAGTTGAACCCTTCCACCACTCCACCTTGGTTGCCATCCCTTCTCTGTCCTATGCCCCATTTCCCAAAGTGGAATGCTTCCTACTAAAAATGAAGTCTCATGCCTTCTATTTACATTGTCTTTGGGTACTTGTCATGCTACCATTGTATCACTGTCTGTCACTGTCATCCCATTGCTCATCGATTTGATTGAGCAGGCACCAGTAATGTCTCCATTGTGATACTTGTTACTGTTTTTGGCATATCAAATACACCATGGGTAGCTAGCCAGTCTCTGCCATGTGGGCGGGGTACACTTGGTAGCTTGCTGGGCTCTCTGAGAGGGAAGGAGGAATCGAAACTGTTTTTGCAAGGCAAACACCCTACCCTCTGTGCTATGGCTCCAGCCCATGCTACCATTATAAATAGTTTATAACCCACTACGAGAGAGATCATACTCTGTCAGTCCCTCTCCCTTTGACTTTTCACTCTGTATGATTGTTTCCAGATCCATCCACACAGAGGCAAATTACATGATTTCTTTCAATGACTGAATAATGTTCCATGTACCATAGTTTTTTTTTTTTAATCTAGTAATCTGATCTTGGGCAATTGGTGCTTTTTCCAGACTTTGACTTTTGTGTTTAGTGATGTAAGAAACATAAGTTTGCAAACCTTTTTTTGTTGTTTTTGTTGTTCATTTTGTTTTTGAATCCTTGGGGAATATTTCAAGAAATGGAATTGCTGGCCAAATTGGAAGTCCATTCCTAGTTTTTTGAGGACCGTCCATATTGCCCTGTCCCTTAAAGAAGCTCATTTATGCTTCTTTATTGTAGAACTCACTTCAATGCTATGAACTCCTCAAGCTGTTGCTCATACAAGAAGCTCTGTATCGTTATATTCAGTTATTGGTTGTATTTAAAATTTGTATTAGATATTCTGTTTTTTATTGTCCAAGTTTTATATACTTTAAAATTCTCTAATTATATTTTAATATGTAATTGCAATGCTTAAGGTATGCAACATATTTTTATGTCTTTAATATTTTAGTATGATTACCACACTAGCATGGGCTAATATTTCTATTACTTCACATAATTATCACTTCTTCTTTCTGTAGTGAGAACAATTAAGATCTAATCTCTTAACAACTTTGAAGCTTATAAAACAGTATTGTTGACTATAATCACTATGAGATGTATCAGACATCCAGAATATATTTATCTACTGGTTGCAAGTTTATACTTTTATATAACATTTTCTTCATTCTCCCTCCACATTCCTGGTAACCACTATTTTATTCTCTGTTTCTATGAGTTCAGCTCTTTTATAGCTCACATAGATCTCATGTTGTAACATTTTTTTTTTTGACTTATTTCATTTGACATAATGCTCCGCCTGTTCACCCATGTTGTCAAGACGGTTGCACTTTATTCTTTCTCATGGATATGTATTTATAATTAATAATCAATTGTCTGATGGACATGTAGTGATAAATTTGCTTTCCATCTTATGAAATGAATTAACCCCCTTTGTAATCAGTTCAGTTTCCCTAAACTTGTTAATAATTTCCAGTCTCATTCATGGCCTGCTTCTGCAAAAGCAGACTTTATTCAGAATGTGAACCAACAAAAAAAGCAGGCAATGGGGCTGGAGCAATAGTACAGCGGGTAGGGCGTTTGCCTTGCACGCGGCCGACCCAGGTTCGATTCCCAGCATCCCATATGGTCTGCTGAGCACTGCCAGGGGTGATTCCTGAGTGCAGAGCCAGGAGTAACCCCTGTGCATTGCCAGGTGTGACCCAGAAATAGACTAATATAGTATATGCAGCCAAATGTTTTTTTTTGAGAGAAAAAACACTTGGAGATAGTATATTATTTCAAATGCTGGTGCCAACACACATGGGATAATTCTATTGCACTTTATGAGAACAGACACAATCCCCACATTTATTTTCTGAGTAGTTTGACTTGCCTAGCATGATGAAGGTTCCCAGGCATGTCCTGAATCCTTCTCTTCTGAAGGACCTCAAACCTCCTTTAATTGATTGGAATACAAAGTCAGGGACTGAGGGAGCATGTTTTAGAATTTGATCTCTAAAGGGAGATCTTTAGAGATCTGAGAGAGAGAGAGAGATTTTTTTCATCTGAACTGAACTGAATTTTCTCAAAGATAATGTTCACATACTTTCAGGAATCACTTATTTATAAGAAAGTTCCAAGTGCTGTAGTCAGAAAAAGCTAACACAAGTCAGGTTTGTTGAAGAAAAGGTAAGAGTGTAAAGACGGGGTCTCTGAACCAACTTCTCCCAGACCCTGAGCTAGATAAACTGCTCCTTTCTAGTCCCCTACCCAAAGTTCCTTGTCTCAACTTCAATTCAAGGACTGTTAGAAAACTTATTTACTCCTATATAATAAATAATTGAATAACCAAGAGTCAGATAGCAAAAGAAATATACATTAATGTGAGCAGTAAAGGCTTATGTTATTGATCATTGCTTAGAATTTAACTTCTTAAACTGTGTGTTGAAAACTGTATAGGGTCACATAAAAAATGTGAGGTAATGAGACATTCAGCAAGAGTGTGAGGTTTCTGAATATACAAAAAGTCAAATGTAATTCTCACTCAATCTAGTTAATCCAAGGTTTTCCTAGTGAGGATAAGTGTGTCGAGCAAAATGAAGGTCTAGTTCCTTGAGCACCACTACCTTAGCCAACATGCCCTCATTCTTTTATATTGGCTCTCTTAAGTTTCTTCTAGAAATATTGAGTTAGTACTCTTAGAAAATATTAGTAGAACACAGTTTGGGGAGTGGATCAGAAGTTAAATCTTCAATTCAAATATTTGTCCTTTACTGTCACTTTGGCTAAAATAAAATCACAGTGTGTAATTTATTCACCAATAAAATGTTAGGTTATTCTGAAGACAAAATAAGTTAGCACACAAACCCGAACTGAACACTTAGGAAAGTGTCTTATAATTTATCATTCTTTCCTCAATCAATAGTGCCAGGGATATTGACCCTTGTTTTAACCCATTTTCTTGACTTTTTTTTTTTTTGGTTTTTGGGTCACACCTGGCGATGCTCAGGGGCTACTCCTGGCTCTGCACTCAGGAATTACTCCTGGCGGTGCTCAGGGGACCATATGGGATGCTGGGATTTGAACCAGGGTTCGGCTGAGTGCAAGGCAAACGCCCTACCCGCTGTGCTATCACTCCAGCCCCATTAACCCATTTTCTTGTTTATCATCTCTTCTCACATATTCACAAAGGCATGGATTTAGACGTGCATTATTTCAAGGCTTCTGAAAATTTATGTACATAAAAATCATTGGAAGATTTTGCTAAATGTAGATTTTATATCAGTAAATATAGGATAGTGTCAAATTTCTGTATTTTAATGATCTCTCAAGTGATGAGCTGTTCATATGATTATACGAACAACTGAATCAAATCCTAAGCCAGTTGGCAGAACGCAGTCTAGGTCATGAAGGGTTCAGTTAGCAATTCAACCCTTTTCCATTTTGCTTAGGGTCCGTGGAATAATTCTATATCCATATTTACCCATGCTATTTCTTATTTTCACAGCTGAAATGGAATCCTTAGACAGCTAAAGTCATAGAGTTGTTGTCTCTGTGGAGAGTCTTTCCTAAACTTCTGTTTCAACATCTAGTGGCTAGAGCTCATGATGGGGACTAAATCCACTCTGCAAGGTTATAGCCAGCATGTTCTTATTCAACTCTTTGGTTCAACAAACATACAGTATCTGAATACTGCCTGAGAAGCTATTTTTCTACTACAGGAAGCAAGTACTCCTGCTGACCTATCAGAAGATCTCACATAAGTCTCTTTTGGCCTGAAAAGTCAAGTAGTATCATCTGACCTAGAATTCATGTTTCCCTAAGTCCATTTTTGATGGTTTGAGGTATCTGTTTAATTTTCCAGCCTATTCACATATTCTTGATAGGAGGAAGCAACACTGATTATGCATGGTTGGTTAACAAATTCATTGTGCACAGTGTATAAATAGGTACTTCAAAATGTCTGTGTTACTACAATGGCAATGGACTCTTTAGTAGAGCATGGCTGCCTTGCAAGCATCAATCTGGGGATAGGAGAGATAGCACAGTGGGTAAGGTTCTTGCCCTGTATGCAACTGACCTGAGTTCGATCCCCAACACCCCATATGATCCCTGAGCACAGAGATCCAGGAGTAGGCAATGAATACAGCTTGGTGTGACCCAGCTCTCCACCACCACCACCAAAAGACATCATTGTGGAATTCTCCCTGAATTATTATAGCCATTGGTTTGTCTTCTCCTAAGTTAATTTAAAGTAATGCAAAGAACTAAAATATGTGCACTATTTTTATTCCTTATTATTTCATATTATTGCTTTTATTCAAATTTGAAATTTTGTTGAAACCTAAGTTCCATGAGTGAAAAAGAGAGTTCCGTCTCAGTCTCACCCATCTATTAAAGTTCTATGCTGGTACTCACCAACATGACTGAAGAGTTACTAACTTCTGGAAACTTGCTACTGTTCTCCTTTTGAAAATAAAAAGCATCTAATCCAAAGGCCCCAAAATGTCTTTGGCTTACAGTTCCCTTTTCATAAGAAAAAAAAAACAAAGTAGTCAGGTGCTCAGCACCTCCTAGAAATCTTCTTCTTTTTTTTTTTTTTGCTTTTTTTGGGTCACACCCGGCGATGCTCAGGGGTTACTCCTGGCTTTGCACTCAAGAATTACTCCTGGCAGTGCTTGGGCGACCATATGGGATGCCGGGGATCGAACCTGGGTTGGCCGCGTGCAAGGCAAACGCCCTACTCGCTGTGCTATCTCTCTGGCCCCTAGAAATCTTCTTAAGTGAACAAACAGAAAGCACCCCAATTGTATCTGAGCTTACTATCCTCCCTCCATGAGTTTTTTAAGTACCCCCACAGAGGGTGGGTGTTACTCACTTTGGGAAAGACTGTACTTCGTGAATAAAGCAACTGAGAATGGAGTCACCAAGCCTTTTAAAACTCGAAATGTCAGGAAAGGCTATCCAAAGTATGCAATGTAAATGTTGATTTAGACTAAGCTCAGAGTAGGAAGGCCTCACTGAATACGGCTTCTTTTTCTAAAACTTCAAGAATTTTTCTGAACAAATATTAGAAGTGTCAATAAAGAAATTGTGTGGCTTCAAAAATTGATCTGAGAATTTGACAAAACATAGTGATAAATGATATACTGCTTTTACATTTGTGTGTGAGAGAGAAATATAAAGCAGAGAGTACTATAAAGAGGAGCACAGTATAAAACTTATTATTAACATTAATATATATGTATATATAACATAACAGAACAACATACTATTGATACATAATAACTCTGTCAAGTCCAAAGATGAAGAATATAAATTTAGCAGTAATAGGTGAGTTGATAAGAAGAGTAAATTTTTACTGAGTATTCTAGTCAAATAGAAATAGCAAATAATTGATAAAAATGAAAATAATATGATATTTAGAATTTTTAAGCATCAAATTGTTTGTGGGTAATGTAGGCTCTCATTGGACTTTATTTTAGTTGAATTTTTTTTTTAATTATACAAGGTCTTGGGCTAGAGCGATACAAAGTGGGTAGGGTGTTTGCCTTGCACATAGTTGACCCGGGTTCGATTCCTCTGACCCTCTTGGAGAGCCCGGCAAGCTCCCAGGAATATCCCACCCACACGGCAGAGCCTGGCAAGCTATCTGTGGCATATTCGATATACCAAAAACAGCAACAACAAGTCTCACAATGGAGACGTTACTGGTGCCTGCTTGAGCAAATTGATGAACAATGGGATGACAGTGCTACAGTACTATGCAGGGTCTTATATTCATTTTCATCTTAGATTCACTAAAATTTGCCAAAACTCCTAGGAAAACTAGGAACTGAAGGGTAATAGAAGAGAGAAGTGAAAGATAAAAAAAATATTTTCTGATCAGGAATATTTATAAAATGGGTACAATTTTCTGATCTTATACTATTGTGACACGATATACTATGATGTACATGATATCAATAACAATATAGACATCCCTTGTGACTGAGAAGTTTTGAGACCAAAATAGAAGTTTACATGGAAATGATTTGTAAAGTTACAATTTCTGTACAAACAAAAGGCCTGAGATTAATGGTATGCAAGGGACCAGGTAAAGAGAGATAGTAAAAATAACTTTATAACTTACTTCATTAATTATGGAAAAAGAATCATGTAAGTACAGTAAGTCAGATAAGGGACATTGTATAGAAGTCAGAATTGTGTGGAGCTGGAGGTAAAAGATAATAATCTGTTTACTAGACAAAATGAATGTTTATATATAAATTACTGTTTATATATAAATTACTGTAATTTATTTATTATATACATTTATTTTTATAATTATATATAAATACCCAGTGTATTTATATATAATTATATATGAATATATATTTATATATTATTTTTATTTATATATAAATTACTGTAATTTACTTACAGTAATTTATATATAAACATTCATTTTATGTTTTATGTTTATCATTTCCTCTATACATTGTAGAACATTTTCTTATAAGAGGCTGTCAAGTAATATTTTTAAATACTTTTAAAAATTAAGTAATATTTTTAAATCACTTGGTATGGTTCTTTGACTGTTGGTTCAGGCAGGAAGCAACTTATTTTTCCTTTTCTAAATGACCTTCTATCTAAAAAGTATTTATTATCAGCGCATAGTACATAGCAAGTGACATATAATTATTATTATTTTGTAATCTGTGATTAAATTGTTGAACATGATTTTTCTTCTAATTTTTAGCTAATAATTCACTACTGTTTGGGTCATTTTTATTCATATATATTTATATTTTAATTTTTATTGAGATATATTATGGATCAATATGATAAATCCTACGAGAAAAAAATAGGTTGCCCAACGTAATAGTTTCAAAAGTATATATAAAATTATAAATATTAAAAATTGAGAGAAAAATCTTTCTTGCTCATTTTTGACTAATTTTATCAGACAAAATATAAATCTATAAAATTATAATTAGGCAGTTGGCATTCTAATGTTCTCACTTAGCAAAATAAAAATGAAAAATGAAGCATGTAAAATTATAAATAAATATGGAAAAATTTTCACAGTGCCCAAGTGTACAAATAGTTCTGTAAATTTTCAAAGCACAATTCAATTTTTAAAAGTTACCTGGATGATTATTGCATTCTCAGAACTATTTTGGTAGAGCATATCTGTGTCATATAAGAATGATTTGAAACTTTTGAGCTCCTTAATTTTATTCCTTAAGTGTCATTTATAGTTAGAAAATTATTTTGAAAAGTCTTTAGCCACTCTACAGCAACTCATTTTCTTTCTTGTTACATAATCAGTATCGTTATTATTAACTTGATATTTAGAGTTTCTTTCCCTTTGGAAAGCTTAAAGAAATTGTAAAGAGACTATGTAGATTTGACATGCCCTTTACTAAGTCTCCATTAGGTGTCTCATTTGGAAAATATGAACAAAATGAACAAAGTACAGGTTTAATTTTGTTTCATTAGATTGTGAAGAGACCAACATGAATTAATTAGTGTTAACTACAACACGCTTCACTAATATCCTGCCAACACAAAGATTTCCTACAGTGCCAAGATGAGAGACATGTTCAGGATGATAAGAGAGAAGTATAAGTGGGCTGGTGCAATTATTATTATAATTATTGCTGTGAAGAGTTTTAATTGAATGGGGATTTTACATTTGGGGGGCAATAAATTCAATTAAGATCTTGTGTTACCCACTTAATTTCATTTTAATGGCATAGGTTTATGCTAAATGGATGCAAATTAATTATTAATGCATATGCAATTATTCATAAAGTCAACATCTTAAAATCACAGATAGGAACTTTTGAAGAATATTCTACCCACTAAGCCTTCTTTGGGTTGAATTAACTTGGGCATGGTAAGTTACCTTTAAATGGCAACAGAGAGGCAATGACTATATCAATAATATGCCACTGGATCTAGTCATTTAAATCAGAATGTCTCTCATTGTTAAAATACCTGTTGTTTAGGTTATGACAATTATGAACAGTGCTGAATCAATAATACAATGGATATGACTCATATCTTGCACATAGCCATCCCAGGTTTGATCCCTGGTACTACACATGGTCCCTCAAGCCCTGTCAGAATTCATCCATAAACAAGAGCCAGGAGTGAGTCCTGATCACTGGCAAGTGGGGCCATACCTCCAAATTATGAATGCTATAAAGTGGCTATATATCAAGAGAAATCACAATAGAACTGTAGCACTGTCGTCTCGTTGTTCATCAATTTGCTCGAGTGGGTACCAGTAATATCTCCGTTGTGAGACTTGTTGTCACTGTTTTTGGCATGTTGAATATGCCACGGGTATCTTGCCAGGCTCTGCCATGTGGGCAGGATACTCTCGGTAGCTTGCCGGGCTCTCCAAGAGGGATGAAGGAATCAAACCTGGGTAGGCTGTGTGCAAGGTAAATGCCCTACCCTCTGTGCTATAGCTCCAGTCCAATAGTATTAGAAAATTAGTAGTAACAAATTTTCTCCAGAGTTCCTAGGGAACAAAGTACAGGAACCAATGAAACAACAATAGAGTTGCAAACTCTCTGTTGTGGTAAATGGTTTACTAGTGTATACCACATGAAAATGTTAAACAGTGTCATCATTTCCAATAATTATCATATGCCTTGTAACTATATCCAACAAAGTAATATAATTGAGCTTTTACTACAGACAAGTATTCTACTAATTCTAGCTGCCACTCAAAGATTGGAGTAACTGAAATGGCAGAGAGTTTATATGCTCCCTACCAATTTTATATGCACAAAGTCTATGAATATGCCCTACTTATTTCAGTATTGGCCTCAAATATAGTTAATTATTTGAGAAACCAGAGAAATCTTCATGCTTTACTCCTACCCTGAGTATTGAATGATAAATTTCAGGATACTTAAATATTTTATTATAAGGAAATAATTATATAGCATTTTTATTGCACAGTGTTTTCATGATATGCAACGGTAACTACCCATTTACTTGGGATAGTAGGGATGTCATCAATGGTGGATTAAATATAGATATAGAAACTGAATAGAGATGGAAGAATATTTAAGGGCAGGGATAATAGGTTGGAGGTTATTTCTACAAGTCAATGATACAACGAATAGAAACAAATTTTCATATGGGGAAGTAACAAAATTAAATCAGTGAGTTTCATATTTTGTGTTACTTTGGTTTACTTTAGAAAGAATAGGTTTACAAAGTATGCAAGACACATTTATTCATTTTTTTGAACCTTATTAAGGTACTATAACTTACATTCCTGTTAGTGATGGTTTCATGAATAAATCATTCCAACACTTCACCCATCACTTAAGTACCTGCTGCCCAATGCCGAAGTATCGAGGTGCCTCCCTTTCGACTCCTTCCTCCCCTTGCAAACTTATATGTGCATATATAAGTGTGGCACTTATATGTTTTTTACAGTGTTTGTCTTATCCAGAAGTCTCTTTACTTCCTAGGGAAATAGAGCCTCAAGAAGTGCAAGCCATTGCTATCTATAACAAACTAAAGCTTCCAAAGTTCTTGAATCAGCTAAAATAAAATCTCCAAAAATTTCTCCCCCCAAGTTTAGAAATAAACTTGCAAATGGATTTCCTAGAAGAAAGAATACTATGATACTTCGATCTTAGTTAAAAAAAAAATTAGGAAGAACATGTTGGATTTGGAAAGATCTGTGCTGGACTGTTCAATTATGGTAAAGAACCTTAATCAGGGGCTGGAGTGATAGCACAGCGGGTAGGGCGTTTGCCTTGCACACGGCCAACCCGGGTTCAATTCCCAGCATCCCGTATACTCCCCAGAGCACCGCCAGGAGTTATTCCTGAGTGCAGTGCCAGGAGCAGCCCCTGAGCATCGCTGGATGTGACCCAAAAAGAAATAAAAAAGAATCTTAATCATCATGCCAGCTACCACTGCCACACTTTACAACTCAGGTATAAATACTGAATTTATATCTGTTCTTACAATTATGTTGTATGGAAAAATAACCAAATTCGTGAAAAAATTTTGCCTGTGGGATCTAATAATGAAGTATCTTTTCTGCTGACAGCTTAAAAATTGTACACATGAGATTATTGCCCTAGGAAATGAACTTTATCTCCATAGCTCTACACACTTTAGAAAACTTAAGAAAAACATGGAAAGCATTTTTCTTTCTTTTATACATTATGGAGAAAATACATATGTAGGGGCATTTTAAATTCAGGGAAAGACTATATTTTATTTAAGGCTTGTTTCTTTCAGTGTTTCTTTTATGTTAAAACGTTATATGCACAGACTTTATTTATCTCATATTTGTAGTGAAGTAGTGGATATTACCATTTTTCTGGTTTTCACCCTTTCTAAAAATATGAAAGATTAGACCAATATTATACATAGCATATTACCTTAATTCTGGCATTGAAAACTCACAAACTTTAAGATTATTTCTCTCATTCAGGGTCTACAGTGATAGTACAGTGGGTAAGGCACTTGCGTTTCATGCAGCCAACCCAAATTTGATCCTTGGCTTCCCATATAGTACCCCAACCACCCCTAGGAGTTATTCCTGAGTGTAAAGTTAAGAGTGAGCCCTGAGCACTGTTGTATGTGACCCCCAAACAAACAGAAACAAAATAATATTATTTCTCTGTTCCAGGAACTCTTTTAAATTAAGTTCTGCTTTCTATCTTGTAAACTGTTCATATGTTAGGATGTATACTCTTTATTTTCAAATAAATTAATGTTTATATTTATCACTATATTTTTAAAACTAATAGTGGAGTGGTTAATATTTTATGAACTTGAATTTAGTCCTACACTAAGTTCCTCCCTGGCTAGGGAATTCATTTCTTACTTTTCAATACATTTTTATATCTTTCAAAATGTGTGTGTGCGTGTATGTGTGTACACATAATCATCTCAAAATGTAATTCTCCTAGCACCACCAAGGGCAACTTTCAAGCATAAAGCTGTGGGTAGCCCTAAGCACTATTTGATGTGGCCCATTCACCTCCCCACGAAAACAAAAAAGCAAATTTCAAACTAATTGCTTATGGAACTATCTTTACTTTCCCACACACACATAGTCTTTCTGTGCATGGCAAAAAAATTGTTTCTGCTATTCTTTCTTACAGCTAGCTCTTCAGTTCAATATATCAGTCAGAATCAGCATGTAAATCACCATGTAAATTGCAAGCAAGCTCCCCATCCTAGTCGTAAAACTATAGCACTAACTTCCCTAGACACAGTAGTCGGGATCTCTTTAGAACGTACTCATTTTCCTATCTTCTG
Organism: Sorex araneus; assembly: GCF_027595985.1. NCBI lineage: Eukaryota > Metazoa > Chordata > Mammalia > Eulipotyphla > Soricidae > Sorex > Sorex araneus. The sequence continues at coordinate 20,972,852 of NC_073312.1, forward strand.
CGTCTGCAAAGTTAGAAGCTAACAGAATGAGGAAATGGCTATGAATTCCCAAAATTGTCTGGTGGAGAGCAGGACAGAGGTGCAGTTCCCATGTCTAATGCTGCCCCCTCTCATTCTGGCTATGGCCTTCATTTGGCTGTGAGCAGTTCCTGAAGGTCAGAAGCTGAAACTAGCTTCTGAGTGTAATGTCTGTGCCCTGTTTACAACATTTCACTCAACATGACAAATGGGACCCAGTCAGGCTCAGTGTATTCTGAACCTAATCCTGATAGGTTTCATCATTCTGTTCTGTGACCGGAGTGCAACTCTGAATATATATCTGCCAGGACAGACCTCTAGAGAGACACTGAAAACTTAACTCTTAAATGGGCATGTCTTAGAAATGGAACTGGACAGTAAATTCACAAAATGCATCGTAAAAGGTGCTCATTTCCCTACTGTCAGAGGCATCATTGGCTGTTCATCTTATAAGCATTGTTTCTGGAGCCGGAAATTTATAACACTCAGATTGTTCTGTATCTCCTTGACAATTATTAGTCCATAATCCATTAATTTGCTCCTATCTTTTTCTTCTGTGTATATAACATCCTTTTTCCCGTAAAAGCTTTATTAGGGCAACTTTTATCTTAATTTAAGCCTACAACAAATTCCTTAACAATTCCTAATTCACACTGTCTGTCCCTTTTCTTCAGATTATTGTTTTCCCCTTAATCCTTGCATTCAAAAACATTTATTGATTACTTCACTTCTTTCATTTTCAAGTGACAGCATTATTTATTTTCTCATACAACTGAAAAGTATAAGCATATGGAACACTAAAATGTATTGTTCTATCCAGGCTCCCAGAGAGACATTCTAGTGATCTCTCTTATCTCTCTCCCTCTCTTATCTCCCTTTGCTGCTCCCCAAGTTATTCCTCCCATGGTTTCTCCCTATCCCTACCTGTGACTATTTGTTCTGCTTCCTCTGGGTATTGGTCTTAGCTCAAATGTTCTTAGACTGATCCCTAGAACAGAAACATTTCCCCATAGATAACAGTATTTGGGGGGCTTCTGACTAATGTAGCCTAGTTTAATTCCCATCACTATATTTAAAGGGTACACGATCAGTGACACCAGAATTTCTCCCAATCTCTTTCTCGCTCTCTCTTTCTTTCTCTTATTCTCTATCTGGGTCTCTATTTGGGTCTCTATCTGGGTCTCTGTCTCTGTCTCTGTCTCTGTCTCTCTCTCACACACATATACGCACACACACAGGACACCTATATAGTACCTGAAAAATATTCTAGGCAACACACTCTAAGTGAGTCAGCATTATATTAGATACTAGGTGCCCCTGAGCAGAGCTCCCGGCGGCCAAAGACCACTGGAACCTAGCTACAGCCACGCTCAAGGCCCCTCTCCACATGTTCGGACAGGCCTCATGCATGAAGGTACCGGCAGAGGAACCCAGGTGTGTGTAATCCCATCAATGGCTAACATCCAGAGACTTAAAAGTGAGCTCCCAGAAGCGCAGGGCCACAAAGATATCTTGTAGCCTACTTCTCCCTCTGGGAGAAACTGGCAAGCTTCTGAGAGTTTCCTGCCCACATGGGACAGCCTTGCAAGCTTCCCATGGTGTATTCATATGCTAAATCCAGTAACAAGCTGGATCCCATTCCCCTGACCCTGAAAGAGCCTCCAGTGTGACATCATTGGGAGGGCCAAGTCGAGAGAGACTTCTAAGATCTCAGGGAAAGGATGAATAGAGAGGTTACTGAGCTCGCTTGAGAAATTGATGATTAACGGAATTTCGTGATCGTGATACTGAGGTGAGAGTCCAATCATAATTGCAAAAGATATATCAAATGTTATCATTGTTGAATGTTGAAATTCTGAAAATTAAAATCCTTTTGAGTGCTCAAATCCCAATAATCAATCCACAAAGATACAAATTCCAAATATTTAAACACTGTAAAAGTAAAAAAGAGCTAAAAACATAAGTAAAACACAAGATCTCACCCCATCAAGTTGTTCACTTATAATATCAGTCCCTTCAGATATAACATCACCAGATATAACTTATAACATCAGTCACAGAGAGCAGTATGCTTGCTCTTACAAAAGGATTGATCATCTGAGAATAAAAATAAATTCACAAACTGAGTGACCTTCTGAACCAAAAACACTTGCTGAAACAGTTTCCTCCAGTGATACAAAACACTTTAAATGGTGACCCATTCATGGTTAGGGATTTGGCTGTTCAAAAATATATTTATCATATTATCTATGGATTGGTGTAATGGCACAGTGGGCAGGGCATTTGCCTTGCACATGGCTGACCCGGGTTCAATTGTTCTTCTTGTACAGCCCGGCAAGCTACTTGTAGCATATTCTTAATGCCAAAAACAGTAACAAGTCTCACAATGGAGATGTTACTGGTGCCCACTGGAGCAAATCAATGAACAACAGGATGACAGTGCTACAAGGCATATACAATTCATGCCCCTGTAGACCTAAAAATTTCAAAAATCGATCTTCTCACTCATGTTCTAAAGACTGCAAAAGTAATTTGCTTCATAAACATCTATTTGAAGATATGGTGGACTTTGCAAGGAAAAAAAAAGCAATTCAAATTGAATCCCCAAATCAAAATAAAGGATATGAAATTGGATTCAATCAAAACTTCTAAAGATGAATTTCAAGGTTTTAGCAATATAGGTTTGTGCTTTATTTTCCATTTAGAACATGCATTTGATAAAAAATAAAATAAAATTCAGATGAGTAGATTAGCAGGCAATATAACAACAACAAAAATTTAGTTTAAATTAATAATATGTAATTTGCCTGTAGCACTGTAGCACTGTCATCCTGTTGTTCATCAATTTCCTCGAGCAGGCACCAGTAATGTCTCCATTGTGAGACTTGTTACTGTTTTTGGCATATCGAATACACCACGGGGAGCTTGCCAGGCTCTTCTTGCGTGTGTAAGTGTTATTTTCATATGATTAAATTCTAGGAGCTCTTAATAAAATTAAGCTACATAGCCCCTAAAAAGACAGAAATATTAATAACTGGTTAAATAATTTTATGCGTATAAAGGATAACCCAGTGGTTTTGTTGTCCAATTCTTTGATCTGTGCTTACAGGCATTGCATGAATTTATTTTTACCCAATGCAACAAAGAAGCATGACACAGAGGATAGGAACATTTAATAGGGGATATTTATGTCAGTTTATATCTTATCACAGAAAAAATTCAAAAAGAGCAACAT